>NC_092509.1:38240599-39448516 GCF_047511675.1 Marmota flaviventris
AAACGACTTTCAATTATTTTATGGATCTGTTAAGAACTCTCCACAGTGTTATATGGGCAATTGCCACCTTATTTCACCAAAACACTTTTTCAAATTAAAACTCAAAGCTCATTTGCTTTATTTTCATTTCAGATTAAGACCTCAGTTATTTGGGCAACCCCAAATGTATCCTTCTCCATCCCACTGTGGGTCATAATACTAGCAATACTTCTTGGATTGTTGGTTCTGGCCATTTTAACTTTAGCTTTATGGAAGGTAAGTTGATTTCCTTTATTTTTACTTTTGAACTGCAGAAGTCACTCTGCAGATATTGATAGAAAGATATTATTAGGGATTTTAAAATATAATGCTAAAGGCATCATTTAGAGGTTTTGAAAGATCTAAAGGATATAAAGGGAAAATTGTGTTTTATTTGCTTTGACATACTTGATATGTTTGTGTGGCTCATATTTAAGAAAAAAAAAGGGGGTATTTGTTGTTGTTTTTATCTTGAGATTTCTTGTGAATAAAAATATAGAAACTTAGGCTTTATTAACTAGGTAGGACCTGTGATCTTCTGTCCAATATTCTTGGAGTGATAATGTTATTATGAAATTTCATTGACCAAAATCTTAAGCTTCTTGACATTGTACTACCAGTAATCCTTTGAGGTTTTTCTTTCTAAGCACTGCACTGATGCAATTAAAATGTCAGTTCTAATTTTTATTTTGATTATTAATCAATCCAAATGGATCATGCATATCATAAGGTGCTTGAACTTGTTTTTTAATCTTGCCAATTAATCTGTCTTTATTGGGAATCCCTAACTTAGTCTGTGGGAGGTTTATTCTAAAAGTCTTCAATGGGAACTAAATGCTGGCCCCAAAACATGTACTACTGCCAAGTTGTACAGAGCTTTCCATTCCAAAAGAGAAACAATGCCATGATTACATGACTATAAGCTAATTCAGTCACATCTCTGTTAATCACTATTGTTGTGGTTCCCTAAAAAACATTGTGTATTTTTATTTTGAGACAATATGCAGCATGCTTAACAGACCCATAAACTGATAAAGCCTTGGCTTCCAGTTAAAGAATAGTTTTTCTAATCATCATCACCTATTTTGTGCCATCCTGAGCCCACATAGTCGATGGAACATATTTAGGAATGACTTCTGTGTTATTCTGCTGTTTTTATAACTTTATTTCCAATAAACATAAGTACAGTTCAAAGCACCAAATGACAGAGCATTCCACTAGCAATACAAAAAAGCCCATGTTGGGCTTCCAATATGAGAAACAATAAATAAGAATTGAGGTTCCAGATTCCTAGGAAAAGATACACCCTCCTTGGTGAAATTCAAGAGAAAGAAGATTCTAGAATCATCTCTTCCCAAGTTAATCTATGTAAAGTCACTAAAATGCCTAAATAACAAATCAGCTCTCCCTCTATGTACTGCATGTCCCACCCAGTGCAGAGGGATATGTGGCACACTTCTTCCTTTAATCCACCCCGTGGCCACTTACAGAATTCTTCAGGAGACAATATCCCTTTTCTGGTCAATAGTTATCACTGTTGCTGACTCAGCAAAGATGCAGAAAAGCACATAGGGCATCCTTGGGACACACTGCTGTAATCCCAGGAGAATATCCAACAATCATGAGTGGTTGGTATAAAACAAGTACTTTCTACCACTACTACCCAAACACTCTGCCCTCCTGCTTACCTTGGCCCATGCCATAAATTCTCTCCAGGTAAACAACATGCTACCTTCTCCTCTTAATTTGGAGAACTGGGCAGGTTATATTCACACAGCTCCAAGTTCCTTAGGAAATACATAAAGTGAAAATTCTTCAAATGAGGGAACTCCACAGTTCAAATGAGGAACTCCAAATGGCTTGATTTCATACCCTGTTTTTCTTTTCTTTTTTTTTTTTTGTTTTTGTTTTTGTTTTCTTTTTTTTAATTTTTTTATTCTTGGTTGTTCAAAACATTACATAGTTCTTGATATATCATATTTCACACTTTGATTCAAGTGGGTTATGAACTCCCATTTTTACCCCGTATACAGATTGCAGAATCACATCAGTTACACATCCATTGATTTACATATTGCCATACTAGTGTCTGTCATGCAGCATGCTTAACAGACCCATAAACTGATAAAGCCTTGGCTTTCCTGCTGCCTTTCCTATCCTCTACTATCCCCCCTCCCCTCCCCTCCCCTCCCCTCTTCTCTCTCTACCCCCTCTCCTATCATTCATTTCTCCCCCCTGTTTTTCTTTTCGTAGTGCGGGTTCTTTGACAGAGCAAGACCTCCTCAGGATGATATGGCTGACAGAGAACAGCTGACCAGTGACAAAACTCCTGAGGCGTGACAAGGAAAAGCAATGACCAAAAACCCAAACACTGATTCTGTTCAAAGAAAAGAAAGGACATAAGGGCTAAATAAAGGCTTTCCTGTACCTGCCAGTGACCTAGGAAATGAAGGGCCCCTGAGTTTATCACCTCATCTACTCCACACTTTAGGAAAGTTTCCATAGAGCCCGGAAAACCTTCTGGAACAAAGAGATGCCAACACTGTAGAAGCAATCAGCATCATGGAAGATTTCTTTTGCTTTCCTCATTCCATATTTGACAGACATTTTGAAATGGATGAAATGGGAATGAGAATTCAAGTTGCTGTCCAGGTCAATCCAACTTGAGTTGCAAAGTCGAAATGTCAGAATCACTATAGAATTGGGGTGAACTAAGACTGAACCGTCCAACACTACTGTATCCAATGGAATATCTGACATCTCCCTATGGAAAAGAAACATTTTGAATGAAGTGATGGCTCAGGGAGATAAGCAATATGTTGTCGGTACTGTGAAAGTACTTTTGAAATGACAAAGATCATTCTGTAAGCGAGGAGAAATTTTTATTTATTTATTTTCCATTTCTCTAGGTTGAGATTCTGGTTGTCTAGAGGATTTGGAAATTAAGATTTGGTTAGCTAGTTTTCTGAATCGCTCACCTCTTTTCCTCCTATGATCGCCACTCTGTGCAGTAACAATAACAGAGCTACTTCAGAATTTAGACCATATTAAGAAAAAGCAAATTGACATTAGAAGTTTGTTTTATTTAATATTTTCCTGCCTCATACCAGAAATCACTATTATTCACACTCTCTGAAACTCACAGCTGCTTCATTTAGCCTAACAAAAATGTTGCATTTTTATTTCCTTTCATATATATATGTTTTTTTAAAAAAATATTTCCACTCACTTAGTTACTAATACATGATTTTCAAGGTACTCATCACACTACGTGGTGTTTTAAAGTAATGGTAAAATTTCTAGAGTCCATTAATAAAAAATAAATTTAATTAAATATGGATAAACATAATTTTTAATAGCTATAACAGGCAACACCAATATTTATCTTGGGATTAAATACCTGTTTTCCCTGCTATACTTCATACTTGTATACACAGAGAAAACATGTTGAAGATAAATAGGATGGAAATATATAAATTATATAGATGTGAGACAAACATAGAAAACTAATTCCTAAAGATTTTATTTAAAGTTGCTTATTCCAATTTTATTATTCATTTTTTGCTAATCTTTATAGTCTATAATCTTGGAGGATAATCTTTTATTTAAGCTATTTTCCCATCATCTTTAATTTAACCATCAATACTTTTGTTTAAAACACTTGTAAATAATCCATAATCATGTGTAATATTATCATTTTGAAATAAGATTGGCCGGCCAAATTCATAGTCTGCACAATTTTGTATACTTTTTTGTATACTTTTTATAATAATGGGAAATTACTATGAAGAAATGCTGAACAAATTTTTATGTGCAATACTTTATAGACCTATGTATCTAAGGCATGTTTACACTGGCATTAGTTTTTTTTAATTAATATCCTGAATATTAAGTATGATAGAACAAGCTGACTATAATCCTCAAGTTTACAAAGCAGTTGGAAAAAATTGTGTCCCAATTTCAACAATCACACTTTATTTGAAAAATGAGCCAAACTCACAGACACTAAATTTTATGTTGTGCATTAACCTGGAGAGAAGCCATTTGGCTACAGCTGCAGAACCTCATTGGAAAGCAGACGAAAGGCACATGGAAAAACATATTGTTGCAGTTCATCTTCTTTTTGCTTGTGAATTAAATCCTGTCCTGGTAGCTATTTCATGTCTGTCAGGAGCTGAAGCCAAGCTCTCAGTCTGTGCGGCTGATGGTAAAGAAGCATGATGCTTGCCTCAGAGAGTTGGAGAATCCCACACCAGCCTCTGGGGGTCTTTGGTGTTCAATCTTTAGGTAGAACTGGTTTTACAGATTGTTGACCATCTGTCATCTATAAGATGTGACCTAAGGGAAGCCAGGCAACTCTCTCTCCCCCAGATAATGGCCTGACTTTTGTCGAATCTGACTTGTGACCAACAAAAATTAGCCTTGGGATTTTTGGTCATAGGAGAGTTCCTGAATACTGCACCCTTTGCCTTCAAGAAACTTAGATCCAAACATAGGGAACTGCATAGATAGTTCATGCAGACACCTGAGGAAACTAGAGATGCCCAGAATGGGACCCAGATCAGAGTAAGGCATGAGAACTTCAAGGGCCAACCATAGCTTCTACAGTCACAGCCGGGAGGACACTGCTGCCAGTAGGCACTGTGGGGGAGCATCCTATGCACAAAGTCCCTCAGAATGTGGAAGCAAATGGAGGGAGGGAGGAGAGTAAGGTCAGGTGAGCCTTCCAGTCATGGGTTCTTTGGCACTCCCTCTGCATGGAGAGCACCCTGGCTGCACTGAGGAGATAATGCTTACAGCTTTGCCTGTTTCTTTCCTAAGTCCCAATGCCCTGTGTTCCTCTTAGAACCTATCTGTATTTCTCTTCAAAGAATACTCTTTTCCAATTTCTTGCAGCTGGTTTTTAAGATATGGGAAAATGGCCAAATTAAGTTTTATAAACTTGGAGATTTTTTATGCAGTAAATGAATAACAAGTACTAGTTACCACTGAAACCCCACTCTTAAAACTTAAATCTTGTTTTATTTAAATACATTTGTAGATATCTGTGAAGAATTTTCAGGTACCTAATTTACCTTGTTGTTAATAAAATTAAAATTAAAGACATGATGGAATATTTGTGTTTCATTTTATGCCCAACATACAGCTTTGCTATAATAGCCAGAAATAAAAAAATTCATTCTTATACCTTTATTCTTTTAAAATCTTTTAACATTGGAAGAAATTTAAAGCCAAACTACATGCTCCTTGGGATGATAAAGTTTCTACTTAGATTGTGGACATGGTTGTTCAACTCTGTGAGTATATAAAAATTATTGAATTGTACACTTTAAGTGGGTAAATTTATGCTGTGTGAATTATATCTGAATAAAGAGGTTAAATATTTTTAAGTCACTCCTAATATTTCCACCCTTAAACAACTGATTTCTTTACATTGCCTTTTAAATTTTGTCCACATGCACATCTTAGCTCCTTTTTCTTCTTATTTCCCTTGTATCTTTGGTCAACATCATTTCTTCTCCTATCCTCCAATAGCATTTTGTAAATGACTTCACCTTTCCATCTGTTTACATGACCATATTTCAGCTGAACTAACCCTCAATGAAGCAGAAATTATATCTTTTCATCTGTGTTTTGTAAACCAAGCAACAACACCTACTATATAACCGATGCTCAAAAATTCTCCTAGAATAAATGAATTAATGTACATGTGTGCATAGTAATAATCATGGTGACCATGCATTTTGAAATCCACTTATATGACTAAGCACCAGAGTACACACAAATTGTATACATCCTCCTGTTTACAAGGCCCATACAATGCTATGCCAGTTGAGCATCTTTAATCCAGATATCTCAAATCTGAAATGCTCCAAAATCCAAAACCTTTTGAGCAGTGACACGATGCCACAAGTGGAAAATTCCACACCTGACTTCATGCAATGTGTCACAGTCAAAACACAGGTGAACTAAAAGTATTGTATAAAATTGCCTTCAGGCTCTGTGTATAAGCGTATATGAAACATAAATGAATTTCATGTTCAGACAGGTCTCACCCCCAAGATCTCTCATCATGTATGTATGAATATTCCAAAATCCAAAATATTTCTGGTGACAAGCATCTTGGATAAGAGATGATTGACTCGTATAATAATTTCCCAATGTTCTATTCAACTAGCAAACCACATTTATTTAACCATCTCCCTCTTTTGGGGAATAACTGTTCACAGCTTTATACATTAAGAATAGCATCAAACTGAATACTATCATATGTGGGGCTTTCTTTTTTTATTCCACTGAATGAAGTTTCAAGGAGGGGAGTGCTTGGTGAAAGTATATAAAGATGTTTATAGCTCCTGATCACATGTTGCTCTTAAGAAGACCGTATCAATTTGCATCAACTTAAACACACCATTTTCTTCACAATTCTGTCATCATTATTTAAATGGTTTGGTGATAGTTTCTAGATTTTATTTTTATTTATATTTCACTAAAATTCAGTGAATTTAATGCACATGTCTAATATTGAATTCTGATATATATCAGCCACTCTATACAACCAATTTATTGGCCACATATCACGAGACATTTATATACTCACTGACATTCTGAATCTCAACAAGAAGAACCTACTTCTGAGTACTTTCCCTGTAGCTCAGAGCAAGCAGTTGGATGAATCCTTCACTTCATATGGTATGTCACATGCCCTTCAAAACCTAGATATATCTAAAAGCTGATGGTGGTCCAGAAGTACTTGTTTATCTAGGAGGAAGATATGCTAAACCAAATGTGAGAAAGGGAATATGAGTGCCAAAGATCAAGATGGAAGCCCCCAACCCAGTAAAAACTAGTCTCTTCAGGGTTAGACTTGCCTGAGGCACACACAGAAGGATCCATCCTGAGTCAGCCCCACTGACAAAAGCCTGCACATATTCACGGTAAGCAAGAAGAGGAACTCTTTTTCATGACAGTAAAATACTTTGTACATATAAGGTGGAAACTTTGCCATCTCAACAAATTCTATTGATATCTTTGCTGCTTTCCTCCATTTTATGTGTGAACACTTTACTGCACTAATACCTTCTAAACATTGAGTTGGGATTTGGTTTCCTAGACAGGGAAAAATGAGAAAAGGCTTACTCCTCACAGAATTCTCTGGCAAGGTAGAATTCCCTTACAAGTTGCACACTTCCTCTGTGAAATTTACCACATCCATTCAGTTTAACCCTATGGAAAGATCTCTCTGGTGCCCTCAGGAATAAACATGAAAACCTTGGTCTGACATCCATGAATGCTAAGACAGTGACTCTCTAGAGTCTAACATTCTTTTTCCAAAACAGAAGATATTGATTTCTTTAGCATGAGGATTTTAAAACATCTAAAATTTAGGCTCATTTGAGAGCTCAGTAAAACCCTAATTCCCTGGGCAATGCTTAGTTCAGTGGTGACTTCAGAATGGCCAGTGTACATAAGGTACAACTTGGCTTGCCATTTTTAAATTTCTCCACCCCACCCGCAAAATACCATCTGCCTGACACACTGCCTTTGAAATTGTTTATGAGCAAGTTCTCTGTTATTTATGATTGTTGGACAAAATCCATATGGAAATGTAGCCTGATACTAAGGCCTCTCGACAATAAAAAGTCTTGAATTTAACTTCTGTTGGCGCCATGATATGACACAGTAGGAATGTTCTTAATATCTCCATGCCGTTGCTTATTTTGATTGTGCATTGTGTTATAGAAACAATCAGGTCATCAACAAATTATTCTGCTATCCAACTGTTAGGTGGAATTCTTTTTTAAATAGTAACAGTGGACCTCCCTCATTTCAAAGTTTTAGATTTCAAACCTTTTATTCACTTAATTGACTGTAGGGTACAGACATATTTACAACTTTTATTTCCCCAAGGATTTTTAATTTAAAAAAAAAACTCCATATTTTTCCTCTGTTTTGGTTTCCTAAGTCTACCATGAACTGAATGGCTTAAAACAACAGAAAGTTACTGTCTGACAGACAGACCTAAAGGCCAGAAATCCAAGACCAAGGTGTTGACAGGCCCATGCACTATCTGAGGGTGTTGAGGAAGCACCTAAGTGCTCCTAGCTATACTGGTAGGCTCAGGTGTTCCTTGGTTAGTACCTGCCCCTCACCAATACCACCTCTTCTCCCTGCATGTCCTCAGCCTCTTCCCTCTGTGTCATATCCATGTTTCCTCTTTTTATAGACACTGGCCATATTGAATTATGGTCCACCCTACTGTTCTCATTTTAACTTGATTACCTCTATAAAGATGATCCTTCTGAATTGGGTTGTATTCTGAGATACTGGGAGTTAAACAACGCATTAAATATAACATCCTCCTTCAAAAGTATCTATCCTATAAGACAGTTTGAAAAAAATGAATCCAAGATGGAAAAGCACATTCATATTAAGGATAAGCTGGATTTAAAGAGAACAGCTTTACATCAACCTTTGATTTTGACTCATCCAGGTGAAACGCAAGCTTTGTTGAGTGCATAAAAGATTTACAAATATTTATTTGTTTTTCAGTCACTTGCTGCCACCATGCACAAACATGATTAAGATGATTGCATTTTTTATATCATTTCCTCATGTCTTCTACTTTGCTCTGCAAGTTCTTTCTACCATCATATGGCATTCTTGCTGCAAGAGAATATTATGAAAGGAAGACCTGTGAGTTCCTCATATGCTTATTTGCATTCTCTGCTTTTCTTTTCTTTTGAAATAATCATCGTATTCTCGTGGACAATAAGGATAAATGTGAGTTTTGTGATTGCTCTAGTTTGGATGTTGAATGTCCCCCAAAAGTCCACATGCCAAATGTTGGGTCCCCAGGTTGGCACAATTGGGAAATGGTGGAACCCTTGGGAGTTGAGGCCTAGTGGGAGTTATTTGGTCACTAGAAGCATGCCTATGAACAGGATTTGGGGACCCTGGTATCTTCCTCTTTCTTGCTTCTTGGTTTATGATGTAAGTGATTTTGCTCCACCTGTACCCCCCAATATTGCATCTACACACCCCCACCAGAGGTCCAAGGCAATGGAGTCACTTTATCATAGACTAGAACCACCAAGACTATGAGCTAATTAAGGTGTTTATTTTATAAGTTAATAAACTCAGTTATTTTTTTTTAAACAGCATCAGGAATCTAACTTACACAGTGACTGAATAGATTCCTCCCTGGTTGGAAACAAAAGGCATTGATCATTGAGTTAGTAGAAAGTGGAAGGGAATTTCCTTCCTTCAAGCTGAAGAGTTTAGTATCTACACTGTTCATTGACACAGAAAAGGCGTTGTTTAAATCTGTAATGATACAGACCTGAGAAAAATAGCTATCATAAGGAATGACAGAAAATAAAACACATGCCATTCTCTGGGCACGTGTTATATGTGAAACCCAGCCACACACCTGTGATAGGAAAGAGTTTACCAAACAAATGAAGGAAAGTCCTTTGGTGCCAAGATGGGCGAGAGAGGTGCTGATCCACAGATGTCAATCTGATCTCACAGATTGGGCAATAGGCTGTAGTCAGGGTTGGCAGATGACTAAGCTCAGCTTGCCTGGCTTCCACTCCATCTTCTGGACATCTTCCTTCCCAATCCTTATCAGGGAATTTCCATCAATCTGCATGCAGGAGGTGGCTCCAGTTCCAGGTGGAAAGCATGGAGCATCTCCTTTAGCCACTTGCCTCACGGCCCACACTCAAGTGCAGAAGTTTGAGCCCAGGAGCCACAGGCTTCAGCTCTACTGGCCGGATTTCATCACTGAAAGTAAAGAAACAAGAATAGGGGGCATCTCTGCATATCATGCAGAGAGATCTGGGGTTGTTCAATTCAAAGAAGAAAATGTCTGGGGAGAAATACTGACCGCAAGTATCTGAGGAACTGCTATGAGGAAGAGATCGTAAAAGTAGAGATTAGTTGGGGATGGAATAATAAAAGCAATAATGCAGACAATAAAACTGGAAATGCATTATGCATGCACTCTGTGACAGACCCTCTACTCAGTGCTTTACAAGCATTTTCCATTTAATCCTCACCACAACCATGTGGGGCAGACAGAGTCGAAGAAAAATTATTCTGACCCCTGATAAAAGGTAAAGCAGATCATTCAGGACCACTGCAATGGGGTTTTGCAGTAGGGGTGGGAGACTGGACTCAACCGCAAACACAACAAGGAAAAATAGGAATTTATAGCCAAGAAGCAGAGTAGAGGGCAGAGGATAGAAAAACACTGAGAGGACACATCAAGGCAAAGGGGGATTCTGACTAAGGGGTCAGCCAGGGTGATTGGATATTGCCTGAAATGGGGTAAACAGAGAATGAGGGTGCGAAATTTACAGACATGGAGAGCAAGGATTCTTTAGCAGGATTCTTGCCAATACTGGACTCTATAAGGGCAGAGCTCAAAGTCTCAGTTCAGCTCAAGTTGAATAGCAGGCTCAAGGGAACCTGACTACAGTCTAGTCAAGGGGAGAATCTTTGTCCACTACAAGAATTAACCTTGTTGTACAAATGAATCCAGGGTCTAGGGAGAGTAAGTGACTTGCCAGTTTACACCATAGTCAGTGGCAAATTGGACATTCGAGTCCAGATCTGCCTAATTTGGGACCAGGATCACACAATCCACAACAAGTATTAAGAATCCCTACTGTATTCCATGCTGGAAGTAGAGAAGGAACTTTTTAAAAATATTTATTTTTTAGTTGGACACAATATCTTTACTTATTTATTTTTATGTGGTGCTGAGGCTCGAACCCAGGGCCTCGCATGTGCTAGGTAAGCTCTCTACTGCTGAGCCACAACCCCAGCTCCCCACCCCAGAAGGAACTTTTGGAAATAATGGGGCTAAATGGGTTTTTCTACCCTAGATGATCATTTTAAACAATGAGAGCATAAAAAGCAAGATGAGAGCTCAGATCCATGAAGGATTTCTAGCTACAAAAGTACAGAACTGAATCCTTCTTTCAGCTTACAAAGAGTTGGGAATTAGAACATCAGAACTTTTGTCCTCTTAAACTTTCAGAAGTCAACTTAGTTTCATGCATGTGATAAAACGATTCCAAAATCATTTGACTCCTGAACAGTTTGATGGATGCTATTTTAACTTTCAAGATTCTTGGAAAGAGAGAGAGAGAGAGAGAGAGTTCTGCTTCAGGTCATTTACCAACATTTGGAGCTGATATTCAGAGCCACAGGGATTTCAAGGATTTGAGAACAGTATGTTTTATTATATAATTTTCCTTATATGAAAAATCCACTTGTTAAAAGTCTAAATGGCAGAATAAACTTAATTTGTCAAATCAAAAGATGCGAAACTTGTCTGTTTCAACTGAGAATTTCACATAAATGTCCGCCGTGGGTCTCAAACAATTGCTGTCTGTCTATGACCTCATTTTCTAGAAGATCAATCTTTCATTTTCATCTTTGGGGAACTAGAAGTAATGAAAGATGAAGCCTGGAAATTAGAATTGCAATGTCATCCTCAACCTTGGAGGTTCTGCTAACTGAATCCAAATCAATCTCTGTCCATAATTAATTCAGTTTGGGTAAGGTTGCAATGTTATGCATTTTTTAAACCAAAATGCTATCTGTAGAATAGAAATATTCTTACTCTCTCCTAACTCAGTCCCCTGTGGGCCACAAATGGGAAGAAAACCAGGGTCCTTGCCTGCTTGAACTCTGAATCAAGGAAAGGTAATGACGTTCTGTTGCCTGAGGTGGGTAGAAAAGAGAAAAATCCAGAGAAAGTACTTTTTTTTTTCTCTTTATGTGTTTGGACTATGCTGCCTTCAAAAACTAACATTATTCTTTGGAGATGGGAATGATGTATTTGAAAGGTATTCGTGTGTGCATGTAAGACAAAGTGAGAGAATTCTGCAACACACACTTGTGGAGAAACCTCAAATGGAACTGCCAATGGAACGTCAAAAGCTACAATAAAGAATCTTAAGAACATTCTACTAGCCTAAAAGACATGGGAAAACAGATGGACTGTCCTCTATAGAGAGGTCTGGTGAGAGGGAAGCAAGTTTCCCTCTATGCAGATGAGATTTGCAGCACAGAGGTTAGAAAAGAGAAAGTTTATACAGAGTTGAGAACATGGAAGCATTGAAGAAGAGAGATCCCTCTACAGATCTTCATCTCATGGTGTTCCACATGGACAATGGGAAAGTAATACTTAGTGTGACATCAGTAACTTATTTCTCCAACATTGCAATGCTGGTGAACCCATACCAAGTGAGTTTGCTGTGCCTTTCAATGGTAGACTGAATGGCCCCAATTCTTCACTTTTCCCTGTAACTATTCCCTTTACCACATGGCTTCACTGCTCCATCAGTCAAAGTCCACCTGTCATTGCTCCACTCTTGTGTGTTACCTTTCCATCAGCCTGACTAAAATGCCTGACAAGAACAATTTAAAGGAGAAAATGTTTCTTTGGGAATGTTTCTTTGAGAACAGTATATTTTATTATTTAGAGTTTTTAGAGGTTCAATCCACAATCATTTGTCTCCATGGTTGTTATGGTTTGAATGTGAGTTGTCCCCCAAAAGCTCATGTGTACAACAACACAAGAAGGCTGAGAGGTGAAATGACTGTGTTATGAGAGCTTTACCCCATCAGTGAGTTAATCCCCTGATGGGATTAACTGGATGGTAACTGAAAGTTGGTAGGATGTGACAGGAGGAGGTGGGACATTGGAGAGTACCTTTGGGGCATACATTTTGTATCTGGCAAAAGGTTTCTCTCTCTCTCTCTCTCTCTCTCTCTCTCTCTCTCTCTCTCTCTCTCTCTGCTGCCTGATCATCATGTGAGATACTTCCCTTCACCACATTCTTCCACCATGATGTTCTGCCTCACCTCAAGCCCTGAGGAATGAGCCAGCTGTCTAGGAACTGAGACCTCTGAAACCGTGAGCCCCTTAATAAACTTTTCTGCCCCTAAAATATTTCTGGTCAGGTCTTTTAGTCACAGCAGCAAAAAAAAAAAAAGCTGACTAAAGCAATGACTCTGGTCCCAAGATAAAGCATCATGACCAAAGGGTATGACCATGGACAGCTACTCAGCTCTTGGCAGCCAGGAAGCAGAGGGAAAAGGGGAAGGGAAGATGAACGCTTCCAGAACTTGCACCCAGTGACTCACCTCCTCCAACCATGCTCACCAGCCTACAGTCACTACCCAGTTGGTCCATTCAAACTAGGATGGATTGATAAGGTTACAGCTCTCATAATGTAATCATTTCACTTCCTGCATTAACAAGGGAGCTTTTTGTTATAATAAACCATAACACCTTGCTTCTGAGTTCAGCCAGCTGACATACCCTGGTCAATGGGATCTGAGCAAACATGTCGGAAGCACACATGCATAATAAATCTTGATCACCTTCATTTTAAACATCACCAAAGAAACACATGCCAGGTGAGGCTCCTTATCCCAGGTGGAGAATGAGAGAAACAAGGAGCAGAACCAGCTCCACCCAAACCCAGTAGATTAGAGAATCCCCTGCCAACTCCTAGAAATGTATACACAGAAAAAGATGTAAATCTTGCCTGAGAAGGAAGAGCAGAATTTCAACATTAGAGTCCACTCTTTACCATCATGCTATCTGATTCCTCTGGAGGATACATGTGCAGGGGAATTAAAGGGATGCCCTGGAATCTCACTTTAGGCAGAGGGAGAGGCATCCTACTGAGGTGGCCATAGCCAGAAACACCCAGATGATGACTGGGTCCATGATGACCTGGAAGCAGGAAAGATATTTCCTCTCAGCCCCCATTCACCCACACATTCAATCCTATGCAGGCTCTTGAGATAATCATGACAAAATTCTCCCTAATATCCTTACAAGAGAATCTTCTTACAGAAAAAGGAACAGGGGAAGTCCCTCCTGGGATGCATACATCCTGTTTGGAGTACAATGGTGTGTGTGTGTGTGTGTGTGTGTGTGTGTGTGTGTGTGTGTGTGTGTTGTGTGTATTGAATATTTTAAAATTTTTGTGGGTAAGGGTATATGTATATAGGGATTTCTCATATCCAGTTATGTCTTTCTAAGCTTCTTGCCCTTAAAGTCAACCAACGATTACCACCTGAATGAGCCCATGCATATATTTTATTGTCTGAGACAGTCATCTAACCAGTGTATTCTACAGTGTTTCTCTCCCTCTCTGTCTCTGTCTTCATAACTCTCTCTCACTTCTCCCTCTCTCTCTCCTCCGTAATGCTTTTGTCTGTGAGAGAGTCCTTACCTATGAATTGTCATTTTTAGTTTAGAACCAGGATTTTCCTTTGATAAGCACGATCGTATTTCTTTTCAAGTCTAGTCCTTTTGGCCTATCTCTGCAAAGAATTCTTTTCCCCTCATTCCATGGCCTTTACATGTCTATCCAAGGGGCAGGAGATAAACCACACACTGCCAAGTATTTATCACTGACATTGCAATTCAGTGTCTCCTACTTTTGAGTTCACATGAGGAAAAAATAGTCTCTTTTAGTTGTTTCAATCAAGACAAAAATTATGAGGAAGGAGAAGGAGTTTACATCTGGAGTGAGTTAAGTTCTGTGACTGGAGAAACAGCTGAGGGGAGAGGAAGGTGGCGGCTTCCCTCCAGCAGCCATTTTGCCTGAACCTGAAAATGTTTTTTTTTCCTAAGGTTGTGAGGTTCCTTCACAGAGGAAAAGATGCAGTGTGTTTTCAAAGGAAATTCAGTAGTTTATTTATGTTATTAAACCACTTTTTGCCCCAAATATATTAACCAGAAATATACTCTTAACTAAAATTGGGAGGTCTTGGGGAAATTCTAAATTCTGCACAGTAATCAATAATTGGGCACAAGTAGAGCTTTTGATAAGATTTTGTGGAGAACTTCTATTAAATAGTTTGAAGCCTAACATCTTTTATATCTGTTCCTGTTTGATGCCTGCTTTGATAATCTGGGCTTAAGTCACAGAACATTGACAACTAACAGCTTTGAGTATAATTGATGTCCCCAAGGCCTCTGCACCTTTGTGTGAGTTGGACTTCTCTTCCTCTCTTATCTGCTATCCGCACCATTTGACTAGTGAAAAAATAATAATTCTAGCACATAAAATCGTTTTGGAATGGAAAAGTCTTCATCTGAGCATAAAACGGTATTTTGTCTATACTCAAACGTGACCTACTGTGCAAATTGCTACCTCAAGTTGCTCAAAGAACAAAAATTGTCAAAATGTTTTAAATCGATCTTTAAGTTTGATGGGAAAGAATCCTTTGGAGGAGTTCTTGTATTTACAAATAAGTTAGGTTCCAAGAAGTATTTCTTAAGTGGGCTTGTAAATTCAAAGGCAGCAATGCCTGAGGCATTTCCTCTAAATAGAGACTGAGTTGGCGCTTTGAAGGTTGAAAGCTGGGTCATAAACTCCTCCCACTTGCTGAGAAACAGTTCTCCCACAGTATCCTCGGAGGATTTGTTCCAGCACCCTGAAGAATACCAAAATCGTGGATGGCCCAGCCCGATATATAAACTAACATAGTATTTGCAGAGCACCTATGCATATCCACCTATAGACTTTAAACCAGCTCTACATTACTCATCATGCCTAACACAACAGAAATGCCATGTAAATAGTTGTTATACTGTACTGTTTAGGGAACTATGACAAGACAAAAAGTCTGAACATGTTTGGTACACATGCAATCTTTTTTCAAATATTTTCTAAACAAGTTTGGTTGAAACCACCCATACAGACCCCACCGATAAAGACAGCCAACTGTATTCTCTCAGGATTCCTCTGTCATTCCACATCTTTTACAACATAACCTCTCAAAAGAGTTGTACACTGTGGCCATTTCTATTTCCTCCACTCCCCTATAACTTTATCCAGGCTCCTTGTGATCTTAAGGCCAAAGCCAAGGACCATTTCTTGTTCCTCATCCCCTGTTTCATGTGCATTCAGCGCAGCCGGCCACCCTATCCTTTTGGATATACAAGTTGCCATTTCAATCATGTGATGGTTAGGGACACTGACACCCCTATAGTTGAAAATCTGCTTATAAATTTTGACTGGAAGTCAATTGCAATAGGAGATGTCTAAGAAACTAGTTAATTTCATACACTTATGATTAAAGTGCATAAAAACTTAAAGATGACTGCATCTTTACATCTGTTTACATTTCTCTGAACTACAAATGGTGTGTTTATAAGTTTTGATAAATTCTAACTTTTTATCATAGATTTGGGTGTATTTTGTAGTAGTGAAACATATAATAGACTATTATCTACATATTTTTGTGCATTTATGACATGTTTTTAATTTTTTTCAATATTTCCAGGCTACAAAGTTGATTTGAGAGGTTTTTTTTTTTCAATTGTCACAAATCTAAAAAAAAAAAAAAAATCTGTGCAAAACTGGATCCATGCTGTTCAAACACATATCATCAAGGGTCAACTATATTCTCTTCTCCTGGCTCTTTCTTCACCACAGCTACCTATCTTCTGATCCCAGATTATCTTCGGTCTCTTTTGCATCCTTTTTCTACTGCTCATTGCCTAGAGTAAGGCTCCAGCATACCCCACCTCAGTCTTCTCATTTGATATCTTTTCACTGTCTCTAGCTCACTCCTCTGCTCCATAGATTTAGATACCATCTCTCTGGCAGTGATTCGAATTCTGTACCGTGAATGCACACTGCAGGTTGATCTGTCCCAATGCCTGCTCAACACCTTCACTCTCCAATAGGATTCTCAAACTTTATGTATTCAAATTGTACATGAAATTGTCTTGTTCATTTTAAGTTTATTTCTTATCTGCCTTCCTCTGCCCCTACCCCTACCCAAACAACAAATTTCCTCAGCAAATATATAAATAAATGTTGTGCATTAATTTGCATGTAAGTGGTTCCACTGGTGTGAAGTAGCTAGAAGAATCAAATTCATGGAGATAGAAAAAGACCACAGTGGCTGGGAAGAGTATGAAGAGGGAGGTCCTATTTCATAGGTACTGAGTTTCAGCTAAGGATGATGAAAAAGATGAAGCTGGGTGATAGTGATAGTTGAACAACAGTGTGGGGGTTGATGCCATTTAACTAGACACTTAAAAAGGGTTAAAATGGTAAATTTCAGGCTGGGGTTGTGGCTCAGTGGTAGAGTGCCCGCCTAGCATGCATGAGGCACTGCATTTGATCCCCAGCACCACATAAAAGAAAAAGCTAAATAAACAAAATAAAGCTATTTAAAAATAAATAAATAAATAAATAAAGATATTGTTTCCGCCTAAAACTAAAATATATATTTTTTAAATGATAAATTTTAAGTTACATTTTTGGCCATAATTTAAACACACACACACACACACACACACACACACACACACACACACACAACTTCATCAGTATTTCAAATCAATTGAAAAATAAATCTCTTGGGGATGGGGTTGTGGCTCAGTGGTAGAGTGCTTGCCTCACCTGTGTGAGGCACTGGGTTCTATTCTCAGCATCACATATAAATAAACGAATAAAATAAAGGTCCATCAACACTAAAAAATATTTATGTCACTGTAAATTCCTTAGTAGCTACAACATTCACCTGTTCACTACTTTACCCATGACATAGTCTTGATCTAATAAACATAACTACAGCTTGTCACAAAAGTAATATCAGAAGTACATTCAGGGTGTTTAATCTGCTCCTGAATTAGTGTTAGATCAAATAGCTATCAATTTTCATGCTAAATTCTTCACCAAATAGTTTATTTTTGTTTTCTATTTTGTCAATCACTTTTCTTATTTTCTTGCTAATTTTATAGATGTCATGGACTTTTCACGTGCTGTAGGATTCTCTTTCTTTTTCAGACTCATGCCAACTCCCAAATAATTTATCCAGTGTATTCATCATTTTTGTATATTTGTTTGTTTGTTTTTCTCCCTAATGTCCTTCCATCATAAATGTCTGCTTTTCCTCACTAGTATTTTCAATACTGTCATCGCTTTTGCACAGATGGAGCATGTCAGTGTTCATAATGTCCTCAACACCAGAAATTGAAGCATGTGAACAGTAAACACAATGAGACTAGTGATCAAATTTGCTCTCTGTGGATAAGCAAACATGAGTCAACATATTCTTATTTGAATCCTATATGTAAAGCTTTGCAACTGTACATAAATATCCAGATTTCTGGCCTCTTTGAAAATCTAGAAGATCCGCAACAGGGTCTACATTCTTCTGCAGCAAAGAGCTCTGGTCCTGAGTGGCAGGGCCCCTTCAGATTGATGTGGGTTTTCTGGTCAACCACAATTGCACCCAGCCCACTTTACTCATTACACCCTGGCCATGAATTGGTGAGCCTGGCCCCTGTAAATGAAGCCTAAACTCTAAGATGAAGCCTCATAAAAGAGACTTCTACACAGTGGGAGAGAAATCTTTGCCCTCTGATTCTGAATACCCCAATGACAAGATATGTCTCACTAATGCATATAAATTCAAACTGGTGCATTTATTAAAAAAAAATAGACTGGTTAAATATGAAGAACCCACAAGAAAACAAAACAAAATTATTTAGTGAATACAAATCATTAAAAAGTTATTTCACTTTAAAATTACCTCCTGATAATAACTGAAACTTGTGGGTACAGTAATACACACCTGTAGTCCCAACTACTTGGGAGGCTGAGGTGGGAGGATTGAGTAAGCCCAGGAATTCAAGGTCAGTCTGGCTGGGCAACAGAAAGAGAACCAATCTCAAAAAAACAAGAAAGAAAATCTTTAAACAGCTAAGATTTTCAAATAAGGAAGAATTTCATTATGCTAAGCACACAAAGATAGAAGACTTGTTGCAGCAAAATTCTATAAATAGGTATTTATAGATACCTTCTAGATATTATCTGATGCTAACAGTCAGGTAGGTTCAGGTTGAGAACCTGTCTATATAAAGCTATAGTTGGTGTGGTTGCAAATAGGGGACATTTATAAAGATGACTGATTGGGAATGGCTGGACCTAGAATCTATGAGAATAATTCAGTATGTAATATATAAACACATATATTCAAATATTAGGATTATAAAAGGCAGAAACTTTTATATCACTTTTCTATGCCTTTACTTGGTGACAGAATTAGAAAACCAGATTTAAACGAGCTTATGCAACAAAGAGATTTATTGACTTGTGTCATAAGAAAATTCAGGATCCAGGGACCCAGCCTGCCTCCCTCTCTTGACTGTGAGCTCCTCCTTAAATTGTATGGTGGTAAGATGACCCCCAACATCTCCCAGATTTCAAGCCCATATCCTTGTTCCTGAAGATCCCAGAGAAAGTCCTTACTTTGACTCAGCAATGCCCAACCCTTAAATAATCATTGTGACCAGGCAAATGTGATGCTCCTACTGGCCATGACTGAATCGGTGCTCACATTTGATATGAAGAAGGAAGTTGACTTTACCCAAAGCATACAGACAGGGATTGAAAACAGGATCTCCTCAAAGAAGAATCAGGGAACTGTTATCAGGAGACAGTTACTACAAGAGCAATTTATTACTGCCATCACAGATTATCACAAAGTCAGTGGCTGAAAACAACACAAATTTATCTTCCAGTTCAACAGATCAGAAGTCTGAAAGTGGCCATGTGGGTTAAGAGCAAGGTGTTAGTGGGACTGTGCTCCTTTGGAAGCTCCATGGGAGAATCTGTTTCCTGTCCTTGTCCATCTTCCGGTGGCTCCCTGCTTTCCTTGGCTTGTGTTCCTTTCCTCTCCTTTCAAAGCCAGCAGCACAGAATCTTCAATTTCTCATTCTTCTCTCCTTCTACCTTCATCTGTCACTTCAAAGGACTTTTATGATTACCTTGGCCCCAAGGGATAAGTCAGAATGACCTCCTTACTTTAAGATCTGCTAATTAGCAACCTTAGTTCCATATGCAACCTGAATCCCCCCTTGACATGTAATAAGACAGACCCAAATGTTCCATGGACTCAAACGTGGATGTATGTCTTTGGGAGGGTAGTATTTTACCTATCAAATAATCCAGGTGCAATTATCTTCTATAACCTCAAAGTGACCCAACTAACTCTCCCTTATGTGTTCAGAATTTTTTCATTTTTCTTGTTGCTTTGTGCTAAATCCTTGCTTATTGATTCATTCATTCATTTATGTAATAAATAACCATTGAGTAAGTGCTGTAGGTCAAGCACTGTTTAGGGATAGACTACACCATGCTAAATCAGATGTTCCATTTGTCATGGAGTTTACAGTCTGACTGATTAACAGACCATAAATAAGCTAACTGACAAGTAATATTTAAATCAATCTATTTCTATGGAAGATTTCTTTTCCTTCAGATTGGCTTGAAAAACAGATACCGACTATGTCTTTGAAATTCTGCTACTCTCTGTTTTTCTAAATGAACTCTGTGCCTACATTCCCCCTAGATGGTCAAGAGTCTGAATAGAGGAAATGGCCTTCTCTAAAACATGGTGGATTAAAAGCACTACTTCCTGCCTGGAGTCTCAGTGGAAGCCGAAGCCCATGGCCCAGAAAAAAAGCAGTCACAACTCTGCATATAAATCTTTAAACTACATCACCTCCCCTGTCCATGCTCCCCACCTCTACTAGAGCAGCAGTTCAAGAATATTTACATTTTAATCATTTTACTTCTAACAACATGGTGGTTACATTAGTAAAAAAAAAAAAAAATTAAAATAATTAAATTGAATTAAAAACCTCAGAATAATTTAGAAGGGAAAAAGGAAACAGTTTTTATAAGTCAATAAGATAATGATAATCACAATGATATAAGATGGATTTCTATTCTAAATGTTATCTGCCTATAGTTAACATGCCATTACATAAGGAACATTACAGATTTCATTCAGTCTTTCCACAGTAACATTTTGACCAGGTCTAGGCCATGGTGTATTTATAGGAGGTGAGTAGAAATGTGGCAGTTCTTTCATACAACTATAATAAGGCTATTTTTAAAGAGGCTTAAGACTTGGGACAAGTCTTAGGACATAGGTCAAAAGGTTTTGTATACAATCACTAAAAATTCCTTCAGTGCTTCAGTAGTTCAAGCCACATTTCATCCTTGTTAACTTGCAGGAATCATAGGTCCTTAAAAACATGACCTTGAAAAAATCCTTGTAATTATGTGTTGACAGCAGAACCATCTACTCCTTCCTACTCCAGTATACTTTCCTCCCCCATCAGAAATAACACAAATATTCACATGATCACAAACTCTAAATCTCATCTAAGTGCATTTCGCTAATTGCAGATAATTTTCTCCCAAAATAAATATGCCATTAACTAAAGACTTTATTCAATATATTTCCTTATAACCCACAAAATTTTGACTAGAGCACAAATACTAGTACATTTGTCAACCTTATATGATTTCTTCCTACCTAAAACTTTGTAGTTTCACAATATCATTCATTTCTATTGCATTATTAATTAAAGTCCTAACTAGACACTTATAGAACATCCAAAAGAATTCCACTTCTAAGGATATACCCCAAAGAATTGAAAAGCAGGGGATCGCCAGATACTTGCATGCTTGTGTTCATGTCAGCATTAGCCAAAAGACAAAAGAGGGAGCAATCCTAGTGTCCACTAAAAAAAAGAATGGATAAACAAACTGTGGTCTGTACATACAACAGAATATTATTCAGTTTTTAAAGAGAATGAAATTCTGATCCATGCTACAACTTAGATGAACCTTGAAGTTATATATTTAGTTAAAAATTTTTGACACAAATTCACAAATATTATATGATTCCACTAATAAGAGACATCTTAAAATCATCAAATCCAGAGAGGCACAAAGTGGAAATGTGTTTGCCAGGAACCAGGGAGGGAAAGTGTCTCTAGGCCAGTGTCCACACCTGATGCACACACAAATACAAAAGAACCATTTACTCTTAGGTTCCACAGGTCCAGCTTGGACACAGGCTTACCCTCCTTCTTCAAAGCCCCCTCTGCCCTGTCCCCCTCCTCCACTCTCTAACTCAGTCAATAGTTCTGCATGCAGTTGTTCAAACACCCAACTCCTTCTAGACTCCTGTCTCCACACCCACCACTCAAGGTGTCTACTCAGTCAAAAGCACCTTATCCATCCCTTGTGTTACTGGGCCAGTCCAAGCCTGTTTTATTTTTTACATCCATGACCACAACGTCTAACTAATTGCTGTCACTACCTTCAATCACTCTTCATCCTTTTTTCACCCTTTTGCCAAAATGATCACTCCTAGGTACAAATCTGATCATGCTCTGCCCTCCACCCCAATTTCTCTGCCCACTTCCCAGAGGCCTTGCATCACTCTCTGAATAATGGCACTTAAGGTTTCCGGCACACCCAGTTGTCTCCCCACCCTGAGTTACTTATCACACCTCTATGATTTTGCCAAAGCGTGATTTTATGATATCATAATTTTCTGCCTGGAACTTCTTTTTAATCCTCCTTGTTCATTGGACCTACTTCTCCTTCTCTGCCCAGAAACAGTTCAGACACCATCACCTCTCCAGTATTATTGGTGATTGCCCCCTGGCCCCATCCCCACTCTGGGTCACCTGGCCTTCCTCTACATTCTCATAGATCACAGACGCTCATCCCTATATTCATTTCTCCACCTTCCCCATTATCAGCCCAATGGCGTATGCTCTGTCGCTTCTGTTCCACTGAGGCATATAACTGTGCCTTTTTTGTATCCAGGCACACACAGCAAATGTCATATGTTCACCACTAAGAGAGTGTCATTGTTTCCTGGGATTTATAATACAGACAAGCTTTCTACCGAAAAGCAAAGAAAAGCTAACCAAAAAAAAAAAAAAAAAGAAAAAAAATCAGATATACATTGACCTGTACCTTGCAAACCCATTTCATTCTGATTCTTCAGACTATTATCGGTCAAGCAAAGTATCTCATGCTAGAAGAGTTAGATTGAAAGATTCATGCTTTCCCTTCCCTGAGGACTGATTACATTAAAGAATGCAGACACAAGAAATAAATCACAATTGGAAGCTAATGAAGTACTCATTTTGACTCCGGCTGGCCATGCTTCTACATGGGAGTAATTCTGTTTACATCTCCAGAAGGGAAATCTGGGTTTCATTTTGTAAACTCAGAGCAGAAATCAGCTGCCTGAAGACGTCCTGACGCTGTCGCAGCATGTTAGGGAAATTCCTTCCATGTATTGCAGAGTCTCTGGTCACACCTCCACTCAAAAATGTGTCCTTTCTTCATGAAGGAGAAACTGTCCACTGCCCACAACCTGCCAAGTTACCTGTGGAAGCCCAATCTAGGGTTGATTGGATCCTAGTTCCCAGAGGAACAAACATAGTCATGCGAGTTCTATTTATAGATTAAATCTGGTCACCACAAAAATGCATAGAAAAAAAAAAAGATGGCCACACTCCACGGGGATAACCCACTTAAAGAAAATCCATTGATCACTGGGAAAGTACAGACCATGGAAGATTTAACCCAAGTCTTGCCTGAGTGGAATTTGACCTGTGTAACATCCCCCTCCTCATGGACCAGTTCTGCACCAGGCCTTCTTCACAGGCCTAATCCAAACCTGGCTTGCTGCTTTTCTTGATCTGTTTCTGGCAGATGGTATTTTGTGGGGCTGGATTGAGTTAAGATAACTAGACAGTTTCAGTGGTTAGAAATGTGAGCGTATGAATGGAGGCAAGGCCAACTCAAGTGCTCTCTTTCCAAGGAGGGGTAGGAAGGGGACCCATATAAGGTACTGGGGGTAAGATCTCTCTCCTCTTGGCCCTGAAAATATTTTAAAATTTTTCACAGTACGAATAACAACTCATTCTTTCTGTCACTGAACGTTTCACACAGTGTTCTAGTCACTAGTGTTCATGCTTGCAATCTATCATTTCCCACATTCTTATTTTAAGAAAACAAAGCAGCACAGGTATCATGATTTTATGAATGTGAAATTTTTCCTTTTGTGAGGAACACGTTGGTATCAAGCATAAATCAGAATGACAACAAAGATCAAAATCCTATAATTCTCTTTTTGGCCCTCCCTCACCCCATCCTTACCTTCAACTCTCAGTCCTCAGAAGGCATATTCATAAGCCCCAGAACCTTCATCATTTCAGAATACTCCAAATGTGCACAGATACTCTCCAAGGTCTGAGCCAACACCAAGAACCAGAGCTCTGCAAATATGCTCAATCTCAAGGATTTCTGAAAGAACACACCAGTGCAGGCCATTCAGGTCTCCAACACCCTCAGAATCTCAACCATCTCATGGGATCTCAGATGGTGGTGAATCCTTTCCTCACTCCATGTGGCAAGGGCTGGGCTATGGAAAAAGTACAGATAATAAGCCAGATATTGAAATGCACTACCATGCCACATTAACTTAAAAAGTGCAGAACTCATCTAGAATGGAAAGACAGAACAATGGAAAACAATGAAACATCCAGGAACAAGATGCAAACACACACATATACATGAATTCATTGTATGATGCAAATATTTTAAACTGGTGTTTCATTTACAATCCCAGCTACTCAGGAGGCTGAGGCAGGAGGATCACAAATTCATGGTCACCCTGGGCCACATAGCAAGACTTCATCTCAGATGTGTGTGGCCACGTGAGTGATTCACGGGGGGAAAAATAGACTGTTATCTAATACTATTGAAACACTGGATTACCCGGTTTAGGAATATACTGAAGACTGATCTGTGTCTTATATCTTACATACATAAATACCATAAAATATTCAAAGAAAATGAGTATTGTGTATAATATTATCATGATAAATATCTTTTCTAGTTTTTTGGGTTTTGGTACCAGGGATTGAACTCAGGGGTACTCAACCACTGAGACACATCCTCAGTCCTATTTTGTATTTTATTTAGAGACAGTCTCACTGAGTTACTTAGCTCCTCGCCATTGCTGAGGCTACCTTTGAACTTGTGATTCTCCTGTCTAAGCCTCCCAAGCTGCTGGGATTACAGGTGTAGGAATGTCTTTTTAAGTATAAAAAATACTTAGACTTTTCAAAGGTAAAGATGTGTTTGACAACCTAAACATTTTAAACTTGCCTATGGTGCGCATGTGCACACGTGCACGCACACACAAGAGC
This sequence comes from Marmota flaviventris, assembly GCF_047511675.1. NCBI lineage: Eukaryota > Metazoa > Chordata > Mammalia > Rodentia > Sciuridae > Marmota > Marmota flaviventris. Next base: position 38,265,720 of record NC_092509.1, read on the forward strand.
AATATATGACATAAGATAAGTTTAAAGGTAATTAACAAGTTAGGAGAAATATTTGCAAGGCATCTTTTTAAAGGCACATAGAGAAAGCCATCTTACAAATCAATATCAATAAGGAAAAGAGAAACTTCCCACTAGAAAAACATGCAAAAAACAAAGAGGCAATTCACAAAGGTAGAAATGTAGATACAATGAAATGCTGTTAGAGATCAAAGACAGTCATATTAAACAACAATGGTATATCATATTTCAACTATCAGATTGGCAGAGACTAAAAAGAGTTATATTATCCAGGGTTAGAAAGTGGAGGGAAATAAGACCCTTTTATCCACTATTTGTGGGAGTGGAAATGGATAGCCCTTCTTAGAGAGCAATCTGGCACTGGGTATTTGAATTCAGAACACACATTTCATTTGGCCAGCAATTCACCTCTGGGAACCTATTCTAGGGAAGCAACCAGGTATGAAAAGATGAAGTCACACAACATTGTCAGCTACCTGTGTGTGGGATGGGAGCCCAGATACCCAATAGCTCCTGAGGACCACAGAGTGAGGGGGAGGGGGTTCTGGCAGATTTCCAAGAGGAAGGGGTGCCAGAGGCAAGTCTGGAGAAACAGGTGGAAAGGAAAAGAATTCAAGGAGAAAGGTAAGGCCAAGAGAGAACATTATGGAGACAAAAGCTGGAGTAGGGATCCTATAAGAATGGCGAGGAGGAAGGTTTGGAGAGAAAGGGGGGATATGAATGTTAATGATAACTATTAATAATGGCCACTTTGTGGGTAAGAAACTGAGGTTTGGTTACATGAGTCAATTTAGTTGTTCACATCACCTGTGAGGGAACTGCAGTCGGAATCCAGGGCCATCAAACTATTCCTTACCCCAGCCATGGTAAGGAATTTGCGCTCCATCTCGATAGCCATTAGCTTCGATGGAAGACTGTTTATAGTTATATTTGCCCTTTTGAGAAATTTTCTTCAGAGGCTGTGTGCAGAGCACAACAGAAGCCTCCCAGGCAGAAAGTAGGGAAAGTAGTCAGGTATTGATTGCAGAGAGACAAGATAGGAAAGATGAAATAGGAGAGAATCCGGGTTGGGATTGAAAGATACTCAGGAGATAAAATCCACAGGACTTGGGGGCCCTGTTGGGCAAAATGTGAAAGAGGTAGACAAGGAATCAGAATAACTCCAGAATTCTAGCTGCTGACATCCCAGGATGTCTTTGCTAATACCCAAATATTTCCTAGCACCCTTCAACATACTTTACCTTCTCACATTTTGCTCCCATTCTTCCCTCCCCCTAAAACATCATCCCCAACTGTATTCAAAGTGAAATTCTACCATCTTCCAAAGCCTATCAAATGCCATGAGACTTCTCTCATGAAGTCTTCCCTGAAAACTCTCAGGACATTTTCCTGTTATCTATATTTGCCTTTATCTACCTGATAATTTATCAGTGATGCAGATGTCTTGTTTTCCTCTTTTGTCAGCCTTTTGATGGCAAGGGTATCACATGGCCACATGATACCCCTTTGAACATCTTCTGCGATACCCAACAGAGTCTCTTGGGCATGGTAGACATCTAAATCGTTGACAAAACAAATAGCTCTCTCCCTTCCCCCTCTTAGATTTTGCCTTCTCAGCTTTTAGCACAGAGATACTATGAATGTTGCTTGCTCCAAAAGAGTTGGAAGGAAGTTTGGAATGCCTGAGGGAGATTTTTCCTAATCCTCAACTGGCTGATAACACCACAGGAAACAATCTTAAGGAAACACAGTGATGAAACAGCGGGGTCCTATTACCACTTCCTCGCTATACTGAACAGAACCATTTGAGAGTGATTTCCAGTGGAATGTCTTCCAAGTGTATATAAATAGTCATGGTCAGCTTGGTGAAAGTGTGTTTCCAAGATGAACTGATAAACCAAGCAAGATAAAGGAGGGTCAAGTGGACAAGATGAATTGTGTGGCACTTTTATAGACATAGTTTGCTGCACATTTCACTGGAAAGCGATTGCATGAGAGCTCAGACACTCTAACAGTCTACCTCATTTTAGGGAGCATAATTCAAAACTTTTAATCTCAAAAAAATCAAATTAGATAAAGTAAATAAATAAATCAGGGAAAGATCGTTTACTGAGCTAAAATATTCCTAACTCTGCAGTGAATCAAGCACATGTTCATTTATGTCATAAGGCTGGGTTTGGGGGAAAATGAGTCACCCCAATGCCTCTTACCACAGACTGCTTCTACCATTGTGATGACATAATGAAGCTCTTCCTGAAGTTATCCTTCCTTTCAACCACTCCATGGATAAAAACGAATTTCTCAAAGTATACCAGCTAGAACTCTAGTCCCCCCAAAAAAAAAATTCACCAAAAGAGGTACTTCCATGATCAAATACATTTAGGAAATGTTTGATATTCTGATATCTCTTGCAAAATCACAGAGCACTTTGCCATAACAGTTGTTTCAACAAGCCTTACTACAAATATAATTTTACTTTTTTTTTAGAGAGAGAGAGAGAGAGAGAATTTTTTAATATTTATTTTGTTTTCGGCGGACACAACATCTTTTCAACCCGGGTTCGATCCTCAGCACCACATACAAACAAAGATGTTGTGTCCGCTGAAAACTAAAAAATAAATATTAAAATTCTCTCTCTCTCTATCTCTCTTTAAAAAAAAAAAAAGTTCATCAAAAAATTCAACAGCCTTGTTGCTCACTTCTTCCAAGTCCAGAGAGATGATTAGGAAATATAAAGAGATAATTTAATTCATTTGAAATTGCTGCTGGGTAGTGATTTTTATATTAACTCTTCCTGGGAGTGTTTACATTTTTACTAAGGTCTTTTGAAATATAATGATTTAGTTCCAAGGAACAGGGAAAATGCCAAGAACCTTATGTCTCTATATAGTAAAAGAAAAGTCACTTCCTCTTTCCATGCCTAAAGTCATCACTAGAAAGGTTAAGGGACTCTTTTACTCCATGCCATCTAAGTAACTGAAACAACATTTACCCCAAAACCCAGCCTTACCCTGCTCAACTCCTTTATAAACTTTGTGTTAAGAGTCACTCCCATCTCTGGCTACCTCTCTCCTTCTTAAAACAAAGGTTGCTTCCTTCTCTCTGACTCCTAGGGTACAATAAGAAATCAACTAACCCCTTTCAAAAAACCCATGCTTCCCCTTCTCTTGCTCCTTATTACTCTTCATGTAATTAATGTTTCCTTCTCCTTCTCATCCAAACCTTAAATTTTGTGGGGTCAAAAATGGTGTCTGTCTTATCTCCTTCTGTATGCCCAGAACCTGGCCCTGGCACACAGTAGGCAATCAATAGCATAAAGAATACAGAAATTGTAAGAGTGTGTGTGTATGTGTGTGTGTGTGTGTTTAATCCTATGTAACTAATAACCCTATTTTCAAAGAGAAAAGGAATGTATGATAATGGATAATTTAGTGAAATTCTAATGATTCCATTCAGCCATACTCATGAACTAAACATTGCTATATTAGGCATTGTTAAATAAATGTTGGTAAAGATGTGGGGAGGAAAGTGCTCTCATACATTGCTGGTGGGACTGCAAATTGGTGCAACCGCTTTGGAAAGCAGTATGGAGATTCTTTGGAAAACTTGGAATGGAACCACTATTTGATCCAGTTATTCCACTCCTTATTCTATACCCAAAAGACTTAAAATCAGCATATTACAATAATGCAGCCACATAAATGTTTATAGCAACTCAATTCACAATAGCCAAACAATGGAACCAACCTAGGTACCCTTCAACAGATGAATGGATAAGGAAAACGTGGTATATATACACAATGGAATCTTTCTCAGCCATAGAGAAGAATGAAATTATGGCATTTGCTGGTAAATGGATGGAACTGAAGAATATCATGCTACGTGAAATAAGACAGTCCCAAAAAACCAAAGGCTGAATGTTTTCTGATATGTGGATGCTACCCCACAACAAGGGAGGGTGGGAAGGGTAAGAATAGAAGTCCATTGGATTAGACAAAGAGAAAAGGGAAAAGAGCGGGAAGGGGAATAGGAAGGTCAGTAGAATTAATCAGACATAACTTTCCTAGCCTTGTATTTGAATACACAACCAGGGTAACTTCACATCATGTACAACCACAAGAAAAGGCTCCTAATTAGAATAAGTTATACTCCATGTACGTATAATACACTAAAATACATTTCTACCATCATGTCTAACTAAAAAGAACAAATAAAATAATTTTTTAAAAAGACATATAACATTTAATTTATATCTTCCAAGAATTTTAAACAATGAAGTGACTGTGGTAATCTCTCCACTGGCCCTCAAACATGGCTGATCGTTGCAGAGCTCAGAGCATGTTCTGGACACTGGGTAGGTTGGCCAATTCCCTCTCAGTCCTCTAACTCAACCCCAATGTTTATTTGATTGAAAGTTTCACCCTGACCCCCAATGCCAACGACTTACAAGAGGGTAATTTCCTGTTGCATGGAGGGTTGTGCAGAGGAGGCCTGGCTGCATTAGTGTGTTTCTGCCACTCCACGCTATCCAGGCTCCAGCACAGCAGTCCCGAGCACAAGGGACGAGCATAAGGGGGGCTAAGGAAGCGGGGGTGGGAGCGATATAGCCTTTGCTGGTGTGTGTGATATCAGCCGAATGGAGAACATCTGGGTCCTGTCAGAGTTTCCCAGAGATCTTCTCTGTCTAACCGTAGTGCGAGCAAATTAAGATTGATAAATTGTATGGCTCTTTCTGGCTTTAAAGATCCCAGATGCTCTGCTAAATTAATGGGCGCTCTATCTCCACTCAATCTGACACCAAAACAGAACCCTGGAAACATACCAGACTCCCTCTCCCCCAGCCTTCTGAGCACACCAGGGCAACACAGCTTTCCTAGCATGGATGTCAGCGTGCACACTTGTGCCTGTGTGTGTGTGTGTGTGAGTGCACGCGTGCATATGCACACACGTGCACTTTCAGACTAGAACTTACCTCTACCAGGGTGCATGTGAGCCCATCATCTTGACCAACCAATGTACATCTGGAAATGGAAATTACTCAACTTGCCCAGAGTTTCCAAAACACCAAACTGTCCACTACAAAATAACACCAAGTAAATGAGATCATTTGTGTCATTTGGAAAGTATTGTTTTACACAAATACAACACATTACTAATAATACCTAAGATTGTTCTGTTCTTACTCTCTGGCACTCAGTTCAATAAACTGGTTCTCTATATAGCAGACAGCGTGTTTTGTTTATATGAATAGAAAACAATCATATATAGCTTGAGGAAAAGAATTTGAGGCACTTAGCTAATGCTATCATGTCTCTGTGAGATTTTAGAGATTAAATAAGACTAGGGAATGGCTTCTTGGTTGTCACCCAAATGTCCCCAAGTATGCAATTCCAAATTAAGGATCTCTTATAACAGTGCTTCCTTTAAAATGGAATTGACTAAAAGAAAATAATCCAACTGAAAGGTAAGCATCCTAAGAAGACACCTAAGCAGTCAGGCATGGTGACACATGCCTCTAAACCCAGAGACTCAGGGGGCTGAGACAAGAGGATTGCAAGTTCAAAGCCAGCCTTAGTAATTTAGCAAGATCCTGTCTCAAAATTAAAAATGAACAGGGCTGGGAACGTAGCTGAGTAATAAAGCATCCCTGGGTTCCATCCTCAGTACAGAGAGAGAAAGAGAAAGAAGAAGGAGGTGGGGGAGGAGAGGGGAGAAGAGGAAGAGGAAAAAGAGAACCAGGAGGAGGTGAGCAAAGCCAACAAAGAAACATCCTGCAGATTCAAATCATGGACTTGTCCATTTTTTCATATTCTTTCTGATAAGGGCACTAAAGAGAATTGGATAGAATTTGTCCTCTGTAATATTGTCCTCCAAAGCTTAAAATGTTCCTAAACATCCCTAAATTCCTGGCTGATGATGGTTAACGTTCTAAAACAAGGACTGTGTACCGTGCTCCTCCTGGTGGAATCTGCAGTCCTCCAGTCAGAGGCTCCCACCTGGGAACCACATTGCTTTCTTCAGCTGCTCATTTGGTTGTAAAAATTCTCTCACTCCCAGAACCCGTGATAATATTAGCTAACAGCTTTCACCCGTGCAGTCATTCACGCATCCATCCATTCAACAAATATTTGGAATACATTGGTGAAGAATAGACTGATGACTCTCAAAATGTGGTGTGTGGACCAGAAACATCAGCATCACTGAAAATCTTTCTAGAAATGCAAATTTTTGAGCTCTACCTCAGACCTACAGATCCGCAAACTCTAGGGTAAGGGCCCCAGCAGTCTTCTGTTCAATGAGCCTCCCTAAGGGATTCTGGTGCACAGTAAAATCAGAAAACGATGCTGGGCATGGTGGTGCCCACCTGTAAACTCACTACTCAGGAGGCAGAGGCAGGGGGATCCCTTGAGCCCAGAACATTCTGCTAAATTAATGGTTACTCTATCTCCACTCAGCCTGACAACATTAGAGGAGTTTGAAATCAGCCAAGTACCATAGCAAGATCCTGCCTCAGAAAAATAGAAACTAAATAGATAAATAAAGTTATAGAGCCACCGACATAGACCATGGTCCTGCCCGTGGGGTGTGTTTCTAGTGGAAGGGGCAGGCAATAAATGCACAAGATGTGCAAGATCATGTCAGGAAATGATCAATGCTGTCTTTAAAAAAAAGTAAATGAAGGAAATAGGGAAAGAGTAATGGGGGGCTCTGGTAGATAAGGCAGTCGAGGAAGGAAAGGCCTCTGTGAGGAGAGGACACCAGGACAGCGAAGAGAAGGAAGGGAGGGAGGGGGACATGTGGCTGTGTAGCTTAGCATCATAGTTCTGTGTTCTGTTTCCCTTCCGTTTTCCACATAAACATCAGACCACACTGGAGAGGAGCCTGTCTTACCAGCCACTTTAAAATGTCCGTGGAAATTCAAATCCTGAAAAGAAAAATTTTTTTTAAAAAGTGAAAATCTAATACTACATCCAAATCACCACTGAACTTTAGAAAGCAGAAGGGACCAAAATAGCCAAGAGCTTGAGGAATTTCAGTTATCATTTGAAATAGACATAAGAAAAAAAAATTCTTGATCGAAAAGATTTTGAAAATACAGAGTAGGCTGCCAAAGAGGGCAGAATGCTCCCTGGAAAGAGAGATTATTCTCCAACACTCATGTTCAAGTATGATTCTGAGGGAGGCAAGCCTGAATAAGAGGCTTCTTTAGGGTCATACTTGTCCCCAAGAAGAGAAACATCTGCCTTATCACTTTCCTCAATGCTTTTGTAAAAATTCTCAAGCATACAGAAAAATGGAATGCTCACGCATAGATCTATTATCAGGAATCCAAAATTGTTGACATTTTGCCATGTGTGTTTTATCTAGATGGGTAGAGAGAGAGATAGATACTGCAAGTTACTTGAAAGCAAATTACAGTTATCATGACATTTTACCAAGAATATATTACCAAGCATCTACTAAAAATAATGTTTTCCTATATAATCACAATATGATTGTTACGACTAAGAAAATTAATAGTAACTATCTGATGCCTAGTCCATATTTATTTCCCCAGTTGTTTCAAACGCCTTCTGTTATGGTTTAGATGTGAGGTGTCCCCCAAAAGCTCATGTGTAAGATAATGCAAGAAGGTTCAGAGGAGAAATGATTGGGTTGTAAGAGTCTTATCCCAATCAGTGATTTAATCCCCTGATAGGGATTAACTGAGTGGTAACTGAAGTGGTAGAATGTGGCTGGAGGAGGTGGGAATTGGAGTGTGGCTTTGGGTACATATTTGTATCTGGCAAGTAGAGTCTCTCTGCCTCCTGATCACTGTGATGGGAGCAGCTTCCCTCTTTCACATACTCCGCCATGATGTTAAGCCTCACCTTGAGCCCCAAAAAGTGGAGCCAGCCTTCTATGGACTAAGACCTCTGAAACCAAGAGCCCTCAAACAAACTTTTTCTCCTCTATAGTTGTTCTGGTCAGATCCCTTAGTCACAGCAGAGAAAAAGCTGAGTAAAACACCTTCTTTAATGACTTACCTAGGTGAGAGCTCTGATATCCTTGCCTTGTTTAGGTAAAGACTTGCGTTCTATTTGGTTTTAAATTTAGCTATCAATGCTGGCATTGAAATTATGCCAAAATTTAATATGGTGAGGTTTACAAACCCAATAGTCATGACTCACAAGCAGGTCATAGCCTGATAGAGACACACAAAAATGAGAGAAAAGGAAGAAGAAAGACCAGAAATAAATATATATATATATATATATATATATATATATATATATATGGCTAAATATATATATATATATATATATATATATATATATATATATATATATATATATATATATGGCTGAATCCACTGAACCATTTATTCAGCAAAGAAACTTATCCTTGGACATGCGGTGATGGGACAGAGGGACACCATTCCTAAATTCTGAGGATCAACAGAGCAGTAGAGAAGGACTCAGAAGCTAGCTAAAACTGCCACCAAGTGATGCGAATCCTGTCCTTGGTTCTGCATATGCCTATCCCCTACCTATTGCCTACCTCTTTTGCCTTACCTACCATCCTTGAAAAATTCTTCAACTTACTTGTAATTTGGAATCTTGAAGATGACCCACGCATTGCTTACAGGGGCCACTTCTCTCGAGGAAGTAGCCTGCAGGCTGGGGTCAAGAGTAACAAGCAGGTGGGTGTATTACTCATCTTGGATAAAGTATTGTGGCACAAATTGAGCAGCCAGGGAAACCAGAGAAGACTTAGGTGCCATGCTAAACACTTCTTGGCTTCTTTGGTATGTGTGTAGAGTGCGGATAGAGGAGGGAAATCCCTCCTGCATTCTTTTTTTGAGGGGTTTGTCTATAAACACTGGCATGCGAGAGATGTAAAATTTAACTCTCAGTGGCAAAAACAATCTGTAATACCATCATGGCTGACTAGAATGATAGAAATGAGGCCTGTTCATTCAACAGATATTTACGCAACATTTGTCAGACCCAAGAATCTGTTAGGCAATGTAGAAGACTTGGACAAATTACATGCTGGCTCTGCCCTTAAGAAGGTTACAGAGCTGTAGGGAAAAAAGTATCCAGCAATTTCCCAAAGATTAAAGCTATTTTGGTGATATATAGCAAAGGCTTAAAGAAAAGGTTTCTTAATTTGCCACCCAAATTTGTCTCCACCTATCTATATTGGTCTTGGTGAGATTTAATATTGCATGTGTTTTTTGTTAGTGGTATTATACATAAGTTTTGGCAGACTTAGATTTGTTCCCTCATTTCATCCCTATACAAGTAATGAACATAGGTGTTTTATATGCCTGGTACACAATAAATTTTTTAACCGAATGAACTTCCCACCGGAGGTACTGCAAATATACTACAATGTCTTCACACATTTTGTACTAAGCACTTTTAATTTGCATTTAACTTGCCTGACCTTCCACACTTTAAAAGACAAAGAGCCTGGCACAAGGGTGCATGCCTATATGGAGGCTGAGGCAGGAGGATCACGAGTTCAAAGCCAACCTCAGCAACAGTGAGGTGCTAAGCAACTCAGTGAGACCCTATCTCTAAATAAAATATAAAACAGGACTGGGGGTGTGGCTCAGTGGTTGAGTGCCCCTGAGTTCAATCCCTGGCACCCTCCACACACCAAAAAAAGGACAAAAAGGTCAAAGGGACCATTTTACTCATATCTGACCTTTCTTTTCAAAAATGACTTTATTCTAATTTTAGTCTTAAATAATGAAAATCATGTAGGCAAAAGCTGAATCTACTCTTTGGCAGAAAAAAAAACTCTGGAAATTACTGTAACTTCTGCATTAATTTGTTGATTTATTCCCACTTAAGAAAGCAGAGAGAAGCTAGGCACATGCCTATAATCCCAGCAACTTGGGAGGCTGAGACAGGAGGATGGCAAGTTTGAGGCCAGCTTCAGCAACTCAGCAAGGCCCTAGGCAACTTAGAAAGATCTTGTATAAAAATAAAAAGGCTGGGGATATAGCTCATTGGTTAAGTGCCCCTGAAGGAAGGAAGGGAGAGAGGGAGGAAGGGAGGGAGGGAGGGAAGAAGGAAGGAGAAAGAAAAGAAAGCAGTTCTTTAAATTTTCTATGGTTTAACAAGACACCAAAGTTACAGGAAGTTGATTTAAATAGCTCATATATCACTTGAACAACTAGCTAATTGGCATTTAACCCATGTATAGTGTTCTCAATAGCAAATACAATTTAGAGACCTAATTTCCATTGTCACTGCAAGACTTTGGCAACTTTCCTAACTGTTCCTCAACAGAAATCGAGCTTAATTTTTAACTCTGAATTTTCTAAGACATAAAAGGCTTTTCAGTCTTCTCTGAGAAATATTCCAGAAATTTGGAATAAATGGTTAATAATTATCAAGACTTTGGCACTTCCAACAGTCTGTGAGATCATTTTTGTACTAAGCATAATAACCATGTCTACAGCTCTCATTGATACTCAATGTTTGATCTAACTGTTGCTATATTTAAAATTATTTAAATACTCTATAGAGTGGTTATGATATCATTCAGTGGAAGTGGAATATCTACCAACAATGGCCCCAATCTTATACCTGCTGCTTCTTAGGCTCAGCTGGAAGACCCCGGCTGAGCTCCAGCCCCTGGCTAAGATCAGCGAGGCTGCCTCCCATGGTGCCATTTTATTAACTCACTCCAGGAAACGGTGGGGTGAACAAGGAGACTGTGTTCACTGCTTCTCTGTGATCAGAAGGGAATGATCGCTTGGCTTTGGTTTCACTGGGCCTCCTCCTTTCCCAGCCTCTGACCCACCCAGGTCATCCCAAATGACATTTTCTATTTACCTTTGTGAAGAGCATGAAAGGACCGGAAGGCATTGGTGAGAGCTGGGACTCTCAATGGCTCAACTGGGTTCACTAAGACCTACTTGTCTTTCTCTGCTTTTCTCCTGACCTCCAGCAGAAGCCACTGGCTTTCCTGTCTCAGCTTCCAAGCTTCAGTTAACTCTCAGTGTCTCATGATTTTTAAGAAAGGAACCAAAAAGAGGACAGGATTTAGAAAAAGACGTTATTTGAAAGGTGCAGGGGCATCTGACTTTCTTCCCTTGTCCAACTGCCCAGAATCAACTTCAACATAAACAAATGTGACCAGCCCCTGCTGACCTAAAGGCATTTTTACTAAAGTCCCAGACCCAGCCAATTCCTCCTTCTTTAGAAATGGGCTCCAAAGGCTGGCCCCTCCTATGCCTGAGCAGGCTAACAGGGCCATTATCAGGGGAAGAATGTCTGGTTTACCTTCCCCTCTCACTAAAACCCTCTGCACAGAGTACCACATTGCCACAACCATCGGTTTATCCCAAAAGAAGCAGCAGGTCTGCACTTCGGTTAGCCAAGCCTAGGTGGGACAAGGCACCTGACCTGGTCAAGAATTGCTGGAGCCAGCAAAAACCAAAGTGACAGACTCCCAAGGTAGCAGGCCGGCCTATGTGCCTTTCAGTGTGCTCTATAGTAAAGACTCCAGAAGGCATTCTCTCTCTCTCCCCCTCTCTCCCTTTCCCTCCATACCCCCCACTCTCTTTTTCTTTCTCTCTCTCTCTCCCTCTCACTCCCTCACTTTCAGTCCATAACCACTATGCTGCACGGATTTCTCTGCTTGTTTATTTACTTATTTATTCATGTGTAGCTCACAATGAACCATACATCCGCACTTGAGTCTATATTATCCTGAGTTTCACTTCCTATGGGTAACAAACTCCGTCTTTGTTTCCCACTTACAAATTTCTGCATAAGATTATTCACTATTATTCACTACTCAGCTTTGGACAGTTAATGATCAATGGCCCATTATCTGTGTCCCTAAAGGCCAAGTCATACAGTAATCTAAGCTGTCCTATCTGGGCTTGTGATGGAGCAAATTCTCTATAAAGGGGTTATGGAATAAGAAAGAAGTATTGAAAACTCTAGCATGGAGGACAAAAATAAATTCTTTTAGCACCCAGGAAATTTTTGCACCATGCAAATTTCTAACTTCAGGAAGTAATTGACCAAAGCATCCATCTGTGGGCCTTGAAGTCCATCATGACATTGGCCTCAAAGTCACCCCTCACGAGCTGACCCCCAGTCAATGACATAGCACATCAGGGTACCCCTGGGAGACATGACACTTCTCAGAGACATGGGACCTGCCTTTGCTCAAGGGCTCCCCAGTGGTCCTATTAAACCTTTCTTGAACTCCATGGTCATCTTGGACATTTCCATTCAGACTTCCTTTCGAGGATCCTCGGTCTGCATCCAATTTACATAATTAATATGAGGATTCTCAGCTTATTCCGGCTCCTGTGTATTTTTCCCTCACACAGGTGTTCACCCTATACAGATGTTCACACAGTAATCTCATCTTGGCATCTACTTTGTCGGAGGACCCAGACTAACCCGGCATGTTGGTAGTTCCACAAACTACATCTGTGGATGGGTAGATTTCAAAGAGAGTCCCAGGTGGCACAGAGCCTCAGAGTGCCTGGATGCCCGGGCAGGTACTTTCTTTCTTCTTATTACGGCTTTTTCCTCTTTGAAACATGTTATTTACAGTCCAAACGGGATAGTATTCTATGGCTTTTAGACACCCCTCCTCCAAAAGAAAAAAAAGAAAAAGAAAAAAGAAATAAGCTTTTCCTGAGCTTATTTTAAACTTGTTCTGGTTCCTTCCTCCCTGTCAGCCATGTGGATCTTCTCAGTAACTTCTGACTCCCCACTTCAGATCAGATAATGAAGTTCATTCTTCATTTCTGTCATCTACAACATGAGAGGAATCTTCCTCTGAGATTCAAAGTGTAATTAATCCCTTTCATTCTAGGGGACTGTTGTTTGCTGAGGCCCTGCATTTTTAATGCAGTAGCTTCTGTCTGCCTTTCATGGAGATTTGTTGGTCTTTCTCCACCTTACTAACTTCTTTGAAAGTGTCAGTCACTTAGTGTTCTCTGATCCTTCTGTCCACCTCTTCCTCTAGGGATTTTGGAATCCCAAAGTCTTCCTGCTGGGTTGTTTAGGATATCACTCTTTTGCAAGCTAAGGAAGGCAGCATCACAAATTCAAATTCAGAATCTCCAAATCAACATTCTGGAAAAGATGGCTTTATTCTTTAGTAATTAGGAAGAAAAATAAACAACTCTTCAGGGAAGTAAAATCCTTTCTTTGATGAGCCCTGAGTAACTCATGGACTCCTGAAGGGGTCTTTCCTCCTCCAGGTGGAGGGCAAGAGTCCTGGGGAGGGTCACTGCCCCAGATGCTGTGGCTTCAGGTCTAATACAGGGAACATTTTATCTTCTCAGTGATGTAAGATTTGGATCTGGCTCAGTGTTTCTTGTGGAGGTTTATGTGACCAGGCCAAAACCCTTACAGAGCAAAGCTCAAAGAGATTAGGAAAGCAAGAGCCCCCCGTGTGTGCACAAACAGGATCGTGCCATGAGGTGGGGAGGGGGTTGCTTTGATTTTTACTCTTCTTTCACCTTAGCTAAGGCTACAAACTGCCTCCAGATCACTGTGTATCAGAAAGTCTCAGTGGCAGACAAGATGGATCACAGACCTAATCCATGCAGTACAGCCCTGGCATGTTCCCCAAAGAGCTGGCCCAAGCATAGAAGAGGAAAAATGGATCACAACCCTCCGGATCTGGCCATCTAACTCCTGAGTGTTCCAGCATGCCTTAGGGCACTCGGTGAGCTTAGGATCCAGTGTCCTCATTCCCTTGTTTAACCAAAATGACTAAAATAGAAGGCTTTCCTAGACAAACAAATAGATTTTTTTTCTACTGCTTGTTCCTGTTTCTAGTTTATTGTCCTCAGGGAATATAGAAAAAGCAAATATTATCTATAGTGATTTCCTCTTATCGGAGGCCACATGCATGTGGCTTTATGTCCCCAAAGAATTTCTAGGCTTTCCCAAGGAGGCTTTCTCTCATATTGCCTCTTCAGTTATTTATTGTGACATTTCCAAAATAAACAACCATACAACCAAAACACAGTCTTGAATAGAAATGCTGGAAGCACAAGGCTATTGGTTTTCGGCAGCAGACAGGACGCTGCGTGGGGAGCGGAGGAGCTGATCTCTTTAGCCTATTGAACTCTGTTCAGTTTCTCCAGTCACCCGTGCCTGCTTGACAATGCACGTGACCTCATTTCCTGCCCTACTAAGTGGTGGCCACTTTGCAATGCAGGAGCTTCCATTCCTAAATGCGGATCTCTCTGCTGATATCCATGCTCTGCGTGCACTGTTCAGGCAAGATTTGGGGTTTTCTTAGTACAAGGAAACTGAAACTTCAACACTTGTTCTTAATCAAGTTTAACCCTGGGTTACAAATAGCCTCACAAAGGAGTAAAGAATTCTATCCTTGTTGGTGTGGGTGTGCTGTTTTCCATCCAAAAGTATTCCTTCTAAATCTAACTCTGTTGAAAATCTCCTAAAATGGAAGAAATCAAGTGGTGAATGGAGGGAGAAGTCCTAGCTAGAAGCTAGTGACTAATATGTCAGTGAAACAGACCAAGTTAGGGACTACAAAAATTCCTGAATGTTAGAAAAGAAACAAGGCACTCCTGCTCAAGTGGAAGGATTTGGACACATCAGAGATTCTATTTTATCCTGTGCATAGTGTTTCCCAAGAACAATCTCTTAAATCTTTCGATCTCATTTACATCTCCAGACAACGTTTCAGGAAATGAATTCCTGCTCTTCAGGTGAACCCAAAGCTCCACGCATCACTGAGAAATCACTGTTAAGCTTGATTCTTTAACGTGAAAACAGCACAGGAATTCAGGAGGTCCAGTGGTAGATAGTATAAAATCATTGTGCCAACAGCTTAATTGTTTATTTTTCATTTTAACTGAAGCTAAAATGGATGAGAGGATACATCCTGTAATTTTCTTGAGAAATGGGGTTGGTCATGAATTAACAGTCTGCTCCTTTGAGAGCTGACCCCTAGGTATCTTTGTTAGTGGCCTAGAAGATGAAGAGAGGAGAAAGTACACAAAATTTAAGGAAAGCCTAGGAAGAAAGAAAATGGAACTATGGATGTGACATTTTAACCCAGGAGAAGTGCTATATCCTGAAGAAGATTGTCCCCAGTGCAAACCTTGAGTAAAACTGGAACAGAGGAAAGAAAGCTGAGGAGGGGGTGGAAAATCCATTAGTGATTTTCACTGTATAATAGAGAAATAAAAGACCAGTGTTCTCTGGGGATCAATGAAACTGTTCCTTCCTGACAAAAGATGATTTGTCCTACTCCCTACAAGTTAATCATTTTTACTTCCAATTGTATAAAGCAGAAAAGCTAAATTTCAATGACCTTGAAACAAGAGACATTAGATCCTGCTGTCTCTAGTAGGACAGATATTAGGACCAAGACCTTGATTTGCCTTAGGAGTGAGGATCCATGTGACAACCACATGTTGTAGTTATGTTTCAGAGTGAGAGGTGTTAGTGCATTAATGTGTTGTACTTCACTCTGTGTATAAACACAATGATCCATAATTTTTTAAAAAACTCAATATACATGTTTTAAAAGAAATAACTGTAGGGAAGAATGGAAGGAATTTCATACTCAGGTGAAATTCTTGCATTTAAGAGGTTTGAGCATACAGCGGAAAGGAGAGAGAAAGGGGAACATTTTGGTGATATTTAGAAGGAACAAAAGAATGCTGGTCACAACAATGACTTTGTTTTGAAAAAGGATTCCCCAAATGAAAAGCATAAAAATCCTGGACCTAGAGTACCAAAACCATAGCCCCCTAAAGATGTTAAAATTGTTTTAAAGTCATTGTGAAGAATGGAACAAGTGACACTTTTTTTTTTCCTGGAACTAACTATAGTCTCCTTTCATGCAATAAAATGCAAAATTAATCAAGTAATGAGTATTTATTCAGAATTATTATGGACCTAGGATTTTGGGGACCACTTTAAACATACTAAAGAATTATGTACTGAATTATCATTATTAAATATATTCTAAATTCAAAAACAAGTCAATGCTAAACTGCATAATTTATTGGTATAGTCAGGAAGCCCCAGAGAAATTTGTAGGAGAATGAGAACAAGAATGTTCTTCTTGGAAGACTGGGTCTTGAAGGCTGAGGAAGATGTGACAAGGCAGGAGAGAATGTCCTCTTGACATCCCACAAAAAAATAAAATAGCAATAAGCCTTCCAAGGCTGTGAACTGGGTTAGTGAGGACACTGGCCATATCAGATCAGAGGGTCTATAACCTGAAGTAAGGAAGGCTCTGACCTGAGGGGTAACACAGGCAGGACTTCTTTCCTAGATAGGGAGGTGTGCATTTTATAATAAAATAGGGAGTTTTTTCAAATGTCTAAGCAGGCAATCAGATCCACCAGCTAGCAAGACCAGAACAGGAATCCAGGCCTGAGTAATGGAGGTAAAGTTGAAAAAGTGGTGGTTACAGGCAACATGGAGAGGAAAAGGGAAGCATTCCAAAGGAAAGATGGGAAAGGAGGAATTTCAAAGACACAGTCTGCAGGACTTGGACTGTGTAACTCAAATCTTCGTGAACCTTGCCACCAGGATTCTGCCAGGATTGTCTGAGCAGAAGACCATTTGTACTTCACTTTTTCAAACACTCTTGCGGTAGAGAGGTGCAGGGAAGAATCTAGTCTGGTAACTCAAAAGGCAAGGTTTAAAGATTGGGTTAAACCTGAAGACCACATACTGAAAAGAAGATGAAACAAGGTGAAATGCGGCTTCTCACATAAAGACGAAGCCCCTCAGTTCCCATGCCGAGGTTCCTTTTCCTGTTAGCAACTTTGCTAACTCCTAAGTGAGACAAATGGGTGATGAGGGACCCTTCCTTCAGGGGTGGGGAATGTTGAACAGGGAAGAAGGATGGCTGTTCTTCCTAGCCTGTGGCTCAGGGATTTATAATGGCACCTCTCCTCACAGTAGTCTCTATCAAAGACCACTAGTAAGCCTGTCCATATAGAAGACCCTGGTAGGCTTCTAGCTTCCTACCTGCTACGTTAGCTCTGGTCATACTTCAGGGTAAGATGAAGCAGCTTAATTCTCTTTGTCTTCTGCTTATAATCAACAACAGCAACTCAAGAGAAAGGGCTGGTCAGGACATTTCACTGATTCTACGATTACCCATTGTCTCTATTCCAATGGCTTCCTAATCATCTGTTCTAGAACATAAAACAAAAAGCAGTAAATGTGCAGTCAGATGAGTAGTAGACACAGAAAAGAAGCCATGACTGGAAGATAATGGCGATGACCTCTTCCCTAGCACTCAATACTTGTTTGAGGACAGGCTTCTTTTGCAGTGATTTAGAGGTCTCTTGGAGTATGAGTCTTCATTTGATCCAAGTTTGCCAGAGGGCTTGGACATGCTTCTCTACACTTCCTATACTTATTACTTATTTTAACAGTCAACTGGGCCAGTAAAATCTCATCAGAATGAATAGACTAAACATATAAAGAATTTTATGACAAAGTAAAAGCACTATACAGGGCTGAGGCTGTAGCTTAGTGGCAGAGCGCTTGCCTAGCATGTGTGAGGCACTGGGTTCAATCCTTAGCACCACATTTAAATTAAAGTCATTCTGTCCATCTACAACTACAAAACATGTTTTAGAAAAAGCACTATATACGAGGCTAGGGTTATAGCTAAGTGGTTGAGCGCTTGCCTCACACGTGTGAGGCTCTGGGTTCAATCCTCAGCACCACATAAAAATAAGTAAAGATATTGCATCCATCTACAACCAAAAAATATATTAGATACATTAAAAAATAAAATATATTAAATATATTAAAAAAGAAAAAGCACTATACATAGCATTCAGGTAGGAAACATTAGAAAAATTAACTCTGCAAATGTGTGCGTAATAGATATTTCATAACAAAACATCAAGTCAATCAATACTCAAATATCCCTTTGAATTGTTCTCTTAGAAGAATACCTGTGGCTGACTCTCACCTCACATATAGCTTATCTAGGGACCTCCTTCCTCATGTTCAGTTGCTATATAATCTAATATAACAAAATTATCATATGGAACCAAACAAACTTAATTCTGAAAACCAGTGTTGAAAAGCAATTATAAAGTGGATTGTTTGTTTCTTGTTACTATATGCTCATCTTGTCTGGAATGTCCTACCCTTTGCTCCACATCAAGCCCAGCAAATCCCTGTCAAGCCTCCAGAATTCCTATCAGGTTGGACTTCCTTGGATAAATTTTTCTTGCTTCTAGCACTAACCCCTTCCACCAAGAACACATCCATCCTGTAACCACTCTAATACTTTCTGTTCACTCTCACAACAACACCTTTTCCTGGGTTTCTCCTATTCTGCCCTTGCCTCCCACTTTCAAATATAAGGTAAGGTCCTATGATTTACAAGGAATCTTAGCCATCGTCTAATTGTCTATGCCTTTTAACTGTGCTAGTTCAACTTCTCTTTTGTCCTTTTTGATCTATTAATCTTCCTATTGGTGTGTCTGCATCATTTACTCTGTCTTCATAAGAAACCTCCATTACAACCTAGATTGGTGAGATTGGATACACTTACATGCCAAAGCTAGAGGGTAGGAAAGGGGAAGAAGAGATAGGATAGACAAGTGGCCAGAAGAAGGTTTTCCTACCACTTCTGAAACCAATATTCCTGAAGATGCTCGGGTGGATTAAGTTCTCCTGCATCTTATTATCAACCATTAATGTGGTGTGAGCCTCCATGTCTTGGTGCACCCACATGTGCCTGAGAAGTAGGCTCCCTTTGATTATGAAGACCATTGTCGTCTCCTGAAAGTGCTTCAATTTTGAGACTAAAGAGTCTAAGTAAATACTTTCAGAGCAACAAAAGGAAAAATGAGTTTCAGGCACACATAGAGAAAAGACAACTATCTAAGGGACAAAGTTAAACTTAATTGTCAACCCCTTCTTTCAACAGATTCTTATTGAGGTATGCTACATGCTAGGCATTGTTCTGGGAGCTGGGATGCAATCATGAACATGACAAAAATCCATGCTCTTTGAAGCTTGAGAGAAAGATTATTTTAAAATAATTAATAAAATAATCTTTATGATTTCTGTGAGGAAAATATAGTAAGGCAAAGAGGGCCTGAATTGAGAGAAGAAGGCAAGGTTCTATTGTTGATTTGCTTACTCTGTCATGCTGGAGGCCAGAAGCCTCTCTCTCTCTCTGGTTTTGCCTCCCTTCATTTTCTGTGCTCCCATTCCCCTTGACCTTCTTGGTATAAGTCACTTTTTCCAGCATGGTCCTTTTCATAGTTAATTTTATGTATCAACTTGACTGAGTTAAGGGATGGCCAGATAGTTAGAAAAACACTATTTCTGGGTGTGCTTGTGAGGGTGTTTCTGGAAAAAGACTAGCATCTTTATCAGTAGACTGAATAAAAAAGATCTGCCTTCACCAATGTGGGTGGGTATCAACTACCCAATTCATTAAGGACACAAATAGAACAAAATTGTGGGGAAAGGATGAATTCTCTCTTTCTTCTTGAATTGAGCCATTCATCCATTTATCTTCCCCTTCCTTGGACATGAGAGTACCTCTTCTTGGGCCTTTAAACTCCTAGACTTATACCAGTACTCTGTCTCTCTTATAGTTCTCAGACCTTCAGTCTCAGACTGGGATTTATACCCATAGTTCCTCTGATTCTCAGACTTTCAGATCCAGATTGAATTATACTACTTTCCTGATTCTCTAGCTTGTGAGTAAGATACTGTCGGACTTCTTAGCCTCCATAATCTCATGAATCAATTTCCAAAATAAACCTCCTCTCATATACAGTGAATACTTACTCATGGGGGATATGTTCAACCCTCAATGGATGCCTGAAACCACAGATAACACTGAACCTTATGAAAAAACAGTAAGAGATTAACAACAGTAGCTAATAATAAAATAAGACAATTACAATATAATCATAGCAGGAATTATGTGAATGTGTTCTCTATATTGAGAGAGTTGATAAATATTAATATTTTTGTATTACAATTACCTGCAGACTTCTGAAAGCTCAGAAAGCAAAACCATGGATGGAGGACTACTGTATCTTTATACATTCATTGGTTCTGTTTCTCTGGAGAAACCCCGGAATAACACAACCTTTATATTATAACCTTCAGGGAATGTTCTTTCTCCATATCTCACCCCATATCTTCTTTTTCCTCTTCTTCCTCATTATTCATATATTTGCTCAGATGCCACCTTTTCAAAATGGCTTCCTTCCAAAACCAGACTTATATATAAAAGCAAGGGGAAAAAATAGTGTCTGCACAGTGCAGGGAGACAGAGTTCTTCAAAGCAAGTTACTAAATTAAAAAAAACACCACCTCACAACCCTCAAAAAGAAAAGTCAGAACTGACAGTTGACAAATTATATTATCTAAAATACCAAATATTTAACCAAAAATTATGAGTCATTAAAAGAAACAAAAATAGATAAATAGATAGATAATTAGATAGATAGGGCCATATGGCCTATACTCAGAGAAAAGGAGCAAAAACAAAAAAACCTGCCTCTGTGTGCCCCTAAATGTTCAAATGAGCTTTCACAAACATGTTCATAGAACTAAAAAATAATCGTGTTTAAAGAATTAAAGGAGAGTATGATGACAATAACTCAGTGCATAGGAAATATTAATAAAGAGCAATTAAAAACAGACCAAATGGAAACTGTGAAGTACCACAACTGAATTTTTTTAGATCTCACTAGAAGACCTCAATAGCATCTTTGAGACAGCAGAAGGGGGAAAAAAATCAATGCAAAAATAAAACAATAAAAATTGTCCTATCTAAAGGACAGAGGGGAAAAAATATTGAAGAAACATTTAGAGGTCCAGAGACTTGGGAGACAATAACAAGTATCAGAGTCTTTATAATGGGAGTCCAAGAAAGAAAAGAAAGGGGGCAGAGAAAACTATTCAAAGAAATGATGTCCAAAAGCTTTTCAAAGTTGATGGGAAACATCACTATACAGATCCAAAAAGTTCAACAAACCCAACTATCATAAATACGAAGACATCCACACATATACCAATTACTGTCAAACTGTTGAAAGACAAAAAGAGAGAGAGAAAGAGAATATTAAACACAGTAAGGGGGGAGGGACTAAGTACAGGACCACAACAATGTTATTAATGATCAATTTCTCAAATATATACATATATGAAGAGAAACAGAACTCCAGATTCCAATAAAGGTCTTTTGTTCACAGAAGAGTGTATGTCAGTTTCCCATGCCCCAGTTCCTCACAAGATAATGCTATGAGAGCCAGATGTTACTTGAACATGCAATGAGATTTATACTGCAGAAGAATAACCCCCAAATTGTGAAACTCATACTTTATATAGAAACTTCTGGCACATCTTCACCTGGAGGAGAGAGATCTTTTATGCTGGAATGTAACCAAGTTTTCTCTGAAGAAATGAAGAGGGATAGGGTTGTGGTTCAGCAGGAGAGTGCTTGCCTCACACATGTGGGGCACTGGGTTGGATCCTCAGCACCACATAAATATAAGTCAACAAAATAATGATATTTAAAAAAAAAGAAATGAAGAGAAGTTCGAATCACTCTTTGAAATAAAAATAGTAATAGTCTCTAAAAAGATGTCCTAAATCTCTCTGGAAACATCTACCTTGAGCTCCCAAAGTATTTTTGCCATCCAGTAATCTCTTAAATGAGTGCTAATCTCTTTTTTCAGAAAAACTTGACCATGAAGAGACATGAAAATATCCATGGAACACTGTCCTTTGACAGCCAAGAGGCAGTAGAATAACATTTTCAAATTACTAAAATAAACAAATCATCAAACCAAACACTCTACATCCAGGACAACTATGATTTAAAAATTAAGGTGAAATAAAGAAAATTCCAAATAAGCAAGAACTTGTTGTTAGCCTGTGTGCCTTGTAAGACATTCTAAAGGAAAAAATTAAATGAAGAGTGCTAGAAATGGTAAATACATGAGTAATTTTTTTTAAGAGAGAGAGAGAGAGAGAGAGAGAGAGAGAATTTTTAATATTTATTTTTTAGTTCTCAGCAGACACAACATCTTTGTTTGTATGTGGTGCTGAGGATTGAACCCAGGCCGCACGCATGCCAGGCGAGCGGGCTATCGCTTGAGCCACATCCCCAGCCCAACATGAGTAAATTTAAAAGACTATAAAAACCAACTTTTTTCTCATTGCAGCTCTTGGCTTCTTGAAAATATATAAGATTGGCAAAATGATAAGTATGTATGGTAAGGTAAATGCTAATTAGCTATACTTAGTCAATCTACAATGTATACACACTTCAAAACATGTTATACATAAAAATACATACAATTTTAATTGACAATTTAAAAACCGTTAATTAAAAAAATTTAAATGGTAAACTAGTAATTTAACAAAAGGAGCAATAAGAACTGGGTACAGTGACATATGCCTCTAGTGCCAGCTAGT
This sequence comes from Marmota flaviventris, assembly GCF_047511675.1. Taxonomy (NCBI): domain Eukaryota; kingdom Metazoa; phylum Chordata; class Mammalia; order Rodentia; family Sciuridae; genus Marmota; species Marmota flaviventris. The sequence continues at coordinate 38,288,192 of NC_092509.1, forward strand.
TGGGAGAGGGATACAAGAAAATCACTTAATCCCAGGAGTTTGAGGCCAGCTGAGGCAACATAGCAAGACCCAATCTCAAAAATAAATAAGATGGACAGTAGACAAAATATAAATGAATGAACCTGGCTGTGTTCCAATAAAACTCTTTTAAAAAATACATAAATTATATAAAGCAATAATTATGACACTTTGTTATTGAGTTTATAACAAAAGTAATATATATGATAATAATGGCAAAAATAATGGAAGAGTAAATGACATCACACTAAAACAATGCTTCTGTGTTTTACTAGAATTAAGATAATATTATTCTTAAAGAGAGTGTAGCACATTAAGATGCATGTTGTAATCCCTGGAGCAACCACTAGGGGAGATCTAAAAAGTATATGGTGAAAAAATCAACAATGATTAAAAACAATGTGCTCAAATTCTTTGCTTACAATTAAAAGGTAATAAAAGATGAATAGAGGGGAAATGCATGGAGAAATAGAAAACAAACACAAAAATGGCACTTAGAAATCCACCCATATCAATAACTACATTAAAGGTAAATGGACTAAATACCCATTCAAAACAGATTGATTACTTGATAAAAAGAGTGAGACTCAACTATATACTATCTCCAGGACACACATCTATGCTCATTGACAGAAATATTTAAAGTAAGAGAGTAGAGGGAAAGATTACCACGTAAAACACTTCCAACAGACAACTGGAGTGACAATATTACTATCAAATAGATTTTTAAGAAATATATATTTATTAAGATAAAGAGGGAGCTTCATGGTGATAAAGTGTCAATTTATCAGGAAGATACAAATATATATATATATATATATATATATATATATATATATATATATATATACATATATATTTGATATTAGAATCTCAAAACACATGAGCCATAAACTGACATAAATCAAAGAAAACACAATTCAACGATTGGAGATTTCAATACCCCACTCTCACTGATGGATAGAACCACTTCACAAAAGATTCAGTAAGGATTTAGAAGTGAAAACACTATCAACTCAAGTGATACTTATAGAATGCTCTAGGCAACATTTGTAGAAATGGTAGAAATCTTATCAAGTACATATGAAACATTTTTCTAGACTAATGCTAAACATTAAAACAAATCTCACCAGCCCCAAAGGCACATGCCTGTAATCCCAGCAGCTTGAGAGGCTGAGGCAGGAGGATCATGAGTTCAAATCCAGGCTCAGCAAAAGTGAGGCACCAAGCAACTCAGGGAGAGCCTTTCTGTAAATAAAATACAAAATAGGGCTGGGGATGTGGCTCAGTGGTGGAGTGTCCCTGAATTCAATCCCTAGTACCCAAAACTGTAAATAAATAAATAAATAAAACAAATCTCAATAATTTAAACTTAAAATTTAAAGATATTAAAATCATACAAAAAGTATACTGACCACAATAGAGTGAGAGCCCCACATGAGGAATAAATTTGGGAAATCCCCAAATCTCTGGAAATCAAGCTTCATACTTCTAAAAAACCACAGGGCAAAGAAGAAAATATAAGACATTTTTAAAAATAATTCAAATTGAATGAAAATTAAAATACAACATCAGAATGTATGGGATGCAACTAAAGCAGCCTGTACAGAGAATTCCTAACTTTGATAACTCTGCCAGAAAGAGGAAAGATCTCCATCCAATGACCTAAGATTTCACTTTACAAAACAGAAAAAGAACAAATAAACTAAGCAAGCAGAAGAAATGAAATAATAATAATTAGAGTGGGATCAATGAATTCATAAACAGAAAAACAATAGAGAAAATTAATAAAATTAAAAGTTGGTTCTTTGAAAATATTAGCCAAGTTGACAAAACTTCAGTGACATTAAGAAAGAAGACACAAATGACCAAAATCAAGAAGGAAAAAAAGGGGTAACACTACCAACGTTATAAAAATGAAAGGATTATAAAGAATATTATGACTTTATGCCAAAAATTAGACAATGTATATGAAGTTTTTAAATTCCTAGAAAGACATAAACTGACTCAAGAAGAAATAGTAAATTTGAATAGGTCTATTGACAAGTAAAGAATTTGCATTAACAATTTAAAATCTTCATACAAAGAAATCCCAGGATCATATGACTTTATTAATAAATTCTCTGGAATACTTAAGAGAAAATAATGTCAATACTTCATAAACTCTTTCAGAATTTAGACGAGCTGAAAATTACCAACGATGAGGTCAGTGTTACCCTGATACCAAAGCCACACAAAGACATCACAAGAAAGAAAAATGCCAAATTCCAGATCCATTTATCTAATAGATATAAAAATCCTTAATGAAATATTAGCAAAGTGAATGCAAGGTTGGCTTAACATCCAAAAAAGTAATCTAATATATCACATTAATAAAGAACAAAATTCACACAAGCATTTCAATTGATGCAGCAAAAGCACTTAAATGGCTATTTTTAGAAAGAAAATACCAAGTGTTCCCAAGGATGTGAAGAAATTTGGAACTCTCAGACATTGCCAATAGGAACATACAATGGTGCAGCCACTTTGGAAATCTGGTGGTTTCTTAAAAGTTTAACCAGAGGTTTCCAATAGGATCACTCCTAGGAATGTATTCAAGAAAAATGAAAACACATGTTCACACAAAGTCTTGTTTAAGAACTTGTATACTGCTCATAGCAGTATTATCTCTAAAAGATAAAACATTCCATGTGCCCATCAACATGAATAAATAAGCAAAATTTGGTCTATCTATACAATGGGATAGTATTCAGCAATAAAGATGAATAAAATGCTAATAAATGCTGTATTATGTATAAATCTCAAACAGACAACTGGAGTTGATGCTAAGTGAAAGGACCCAGCTTCAAAAGGATGCATATTATATGAATCCATTTATAAGAAATATCCAGATGAGGTAAATATATAAAGATAAAAGACAGATTTGTGTTTGCCTGGGACTTGGTAGCAGGAGTCGAGATTGACAGCAAATGGTCTCATGGTAATTTTTTTGTTTTTTTTTTTTTTTGAGATGATGAAAACTGTTCTAAAATTGGATTGTGGTGATGACTGCAAAATGATAAATTTATTAAAACTTAAAACAGTTTGTAAAAGGAATGCCATTCATAAGGCATGGCAATGAATTTGAAGTTAAGAGAGAGCCACAGGGAGCTTTAAAGAAAGGCAATGTATTGGGCTGCAGCTGTGGCTCAGCGGTGGAGCACTTGCCTAGCACATGTGAGGCTAGAGTTCCATCCTCAGCACCACATAAAAATAAATAAGTAAAGGTCTTGAGTCCAACTACAACTAAAAAAAATAAATAAATATTTTAAAAAGAAAGGGCAATATGTAATCTAATTTCCTATTGTGAGTGTGTGTGTGTTTGTGTGTGTGTGTTTTCCTTCTCTTTAGAATCTCATGCTGCCGCGTGGAGAATGGACTATCAAAATTCAAGACTAAAAAAAAGTGAGGCTGCAATGAGGTCCTTTAGTCATTCAAACAAGAAATGATGATAGTTTTGAAAAAGACAAGACTCCCCCTATGGAATTTAAGCCCAAGAGAATGGACTCATTGCCATTTAGCTTCAATAAATAAACCAGGAGATTAGAGAAAGAACAATACCAAAACTTTCCATCTTTGAACCCATCCATATAGTGTAAAAGGAAAAAAAAAATCACAGAGCTGACTCCCACAGAGAGAACTAAAAGAGTAGATAACTTATTCTGAATCACCAGGTTCAGTGGTTTCTAAATAATGAACGCAAAGAGTAAACAAGAAAACTGGATGATTTTTAATCATGCAGCATCCAGGCTGGTATTCAAAATGTTATTTACATTTTAAGAACATTTTTTTCCTCCAAGGATTTTATGTTTGTTTGTCCTAAAGAAATCATCATCATCAAAACCCTGGGGATCTGTGTATAGTTAGCAGTTGCATATTTGTGTCGTACTTGCGCGTCTGTTGGTGGTGCAGGCGTACGTGGCCGGCGATGGAGTCAATAAAGCTGGAAAAACAGAGCACAGGCATTGCTGATGAGAGACGCCAACTCTATATTCCTGCACTGGCATTGAAAAGTCTTGATATTTCTGCATGTATTTGAGTCTCCTGCTTGTTTTAATTATGTTCGACCAATTCTAAGGGATGCATGATATCAAGCATGACCAAGAATGGAAATATTTCTTTGTGGAATTTTTAAAATCTTGATTGCTGCAAGGAAAAGACCTTTAAGAAAACACGGTATCTTTCCAAACACAGAAGAGATTCCTGTAACTAAGACCGTTCCCGAAATGGAAGAGTACGCAGGTTGTGGCCTATGTGCCCCATTACTATTAATCATGATGATACACCCCAAAAGGACAGAAATCAGAGGCAATGCTTGAACAGAGCGCAGGAAACGGGACCCCAGAAGTATTTTTCATGTCTCAGTTTGTAAGAGGAAAGAGCTGTTTATTCAAAAAGCTGCTTCAGGGGACAGGAAAACAAAGAGGAGAACCATGACCTAGTGACCTCCCAGAATTGCTGGCTGTAGCTCAGCCTCTCAGCCTGGTCTGCAGGAAGCCAGCCATCCAGACTCCAAACTAGCAGCTCTAATCAGAAGATGTGGTGGGGCAGGCCTGGAGCCCCAAAGTCATGAGAATGCTATTAGCCATGTGCAAAGTTCAGAGCCATCATTTCCTCCCCGAGCATTGGGAGAACACCAGACAGAAGCTAGGAGGCCAAGAGGCCAGGGCTGCTACTTCTAGGGTGGGGAGGCAGAGGATGTTGCTTGTCTCCCCAGTTGATGACAGTGGGTGGTCAGCTTTGGCTAAGAATCCTGGCTTCACAGGAAACCCTAGTTTCTTCTGGGTCACTGAGTTACTGTGTCTTGGAAACCCAAGCTAGACAGGAACCTTACACAGTCTCTGAGTCCATCCTTTTGACCTCAGGTTAAGGCTGCCTTGACTAGTCCAAGATGTTATCTTGACATTATAGTCTCCATGAACTATGCTATACCGCCCCCTGCTGACCAACCTGGTGACCACCCAGGAAAACCTCTTTGACAAAGGCACTGTAAACAGGACATAGGCTTCTTTGGACCATCTTCTTCTTCCCTTTGGCACTCTTTTAATACCCATGTTGACAGCCCTGAGAGCATGGCGGGTGTGGCACACCTTATATTTGGAACAGAGGACATATCATATCTGAATATGTCCTTAGCTATAGCCAAAATCACAGATTCTAAGAATTACAAAACAACAAAGAAAGAAAGCCTCAAAGAACATCAAATTCCAAATGTGTATCTAGTGTTCAATTCCCTCTATAGCTTCTATTGTAAGTGTCCAGTCAATCTGTATACAAATATCCCCAGGATCAGGTCAGTCCTTTTCCTTCTGGGGTAATTGCTTCAACGTGAAGAGTCTCAATATTAAGCTAAAATAAGTTTCCCTATGACTTCTGTTCAACTCTAAGTTCTAGAGCGTAGAAGCCACAAGCCCTCTCCTGCGGGTGCACTTCACTGTGTTCCTCCATTTCATCAATGAGGGTACTATGAACCATCTCTTCAAATGCCTTGTTGGAATCCACAAACATACCTCATTCCCTGGGAGAACAGCCTCTCTATCGCTGATAAAAGTTAGTTTTGCACATGCCATCTTAAGTAAGTGTTATAATTAATACTATGGGATTAACTTGTTCTTAGGGAGAGGATGCCGGTGGGCACACTTCTTTGAGATCTCACAAGTCACTCTTCATTAATCCCATCTTCTAATCCTACCCAGGATTGACATAAGGCTCTCCAGCTGCAGTCTCAGGATATTTGGTAGTCATGATGACTAGTTCCTAACACAGATCTCAAAACCACTGTTCTGTTGAGGAGCGAAACATTTCCATCATTTCCTTTGGTATAATTTGGTGTGAGTTGTCTGAAAAGTGATCTGTAAATACACAGCAAGAGTCTGTTGTGTTCTTCCCCTCAAGCCAGATCAAGGCATGCATTATTCAGCTTTGCCTGGTTATGACCCAAATACCTGACAAAAACAACTTAGAGGAGGGAGAGTTTATTTTGGCTCACAGTTTCAGAGATTTAGTCCGTGGTGGGCCGACTTCATTGCTCTGGGTCCAAGGTGAAATGGTGTGGCAGAGGGACATGAAGTCAGGAAGCAGAGAGAGAAAGGGAAAGGGGCACTTCCAGGCCCTGTCCCCAGTGACCCATCTCCTCCAGTCATGCCCCACCTGCCTATTAATACCACTCAGTCCAACCAAGATGGACTAATTAGGTTACGGCTCTCATAATGTAATCATTTTACCTCTGAATAGATCTGCGTCAACACAGGCACTTTGTAGGGCCAAAGCTATCTGCTTGAGTCTGCCTTTTTAGGACTCCAGTTCATCTCTGAGAAGAAAACAGATAAAACCTATGACCTCTGAATAAAGGCTTATAAATAATCATAGAAATGGTTATGATTGCATTTTTAGTGAGACAGAACTTAGGAAAGATTTTAAATGCTCAACATTGAATGTAAACTAAATAAAGTTTTAAAAAGTAATATCACTTAAAAAGGTGTTTTGAAAAATACCTTTGATGGCACAATGCATACTGCATATATCTCAAGTTATTTATATGTATACACATATATATGAAATTATACATGGTCTTAATTCTATTTTAAAAGAAACACATCACTATACATAAAAAATTAATAGTGAATAATAGAATGACTGTTTGTTTTTACTTTTCTACATTTTCTAATCTTTTTGCTTTTAATACCAGATTTTAAATTATATTTCAAGTCATTTTTTTAGGATTACAGTGACTTAGAGTTTTATACATACAACCATACCAAAGGCGACTGGAATCCAATAACACCTCTTGTCAAAAACCACACAAGAGGTTAAGTTACATCTATGAAGTGGTTTAAGAAGGGAAAAGTGGAGGTCAGAATATAAGATCACTGTTTTTGCATAAGCCTTTTTAACATTGTTCCAACTTTCAAACCATATACATTAAAAAATCTATGAATAATATATTTAATGCTAATTTTTAATTTTTAAAATAAAACCAAATGCTTTGTAGAAATCATTTTTTAAAAGAGGAGAGACAGTAGAAAGAGACTCTCCACAGATACTGACATTTTAATAAAGTATCAAAAGAATTTCATTTAAAGAATAATTTTTGAGCACCTACTGGATGCTAGATTCTACTGCAATCATCCTAAGATCATGTTAGGTATCTCCAGAAATTTATGTTAATACAGGAACATTCAGTGGTAACATGATTAGAGTATGAGAGCCACAACCTAATCAGTCCAGCCTGGTGGTAACTATAGGCAGGTAGGATGTGGCTAGAGGAAACGGGTCATTGGGTGCATGCCCTAGTAGGCTGCACGTTCCCTGGGGCCTCTTCCCCTGCCCACCTCTCTCTCTCTCTGCTTCCTTTCTGACAGAAGGGGAGCAGCTTCCCTCCACTGGGCCCTTCCCCCTTGATGGGCTGCCTTACCTTGGGCCCAGAGTAAAGCAGTCAGTCATCTATGGACAGAGACCTCTAAGTTTTTCTTGTTGCATGTTTTGGTCACAGAGATGAAAAAGCTAACTAAAACATATGGTGATAGGAGTAAAACATTCATCAGGTCTTTAGGGACCTCAGACAGAGGGACGGAAGTCAAAGGAAAGGGAAAATACACAAAATAAAAATTTTAAGTAAAATTAGGATATGATAGTATATACAGTACATTTTTTGACATTATTCAAAATGGGAAAGAACATAATGGAAGAGTCTGAAAGTTGCTATGACAGAAATCACATCTGAAGTAGAAAAATGCCTATGATTTTTGTCAGGAAGAGAAGTGGGGCAGAGTAGTCCCCAGTTTGAAGACACAACATGAAAGTAGGGCAACAAGAATGAATGGAGCCCAGATGAAGAGTGACCTTGGTGGTTGACTCAAGCACTGAATACTAAATGGGTCAGGCTGAAAAGGCACCATCCATGCTGGGTATTCACTGCTACACTTCTAACAACACAGTTGGCATTTAATCCAAGAAACAATGAGAGATAGCAAAAGGTTTTGAGCCAAGGTGTAAAATGATCAGAGTTGTGCTTTATTATTAATTTTTTTTTCTTATATGGTTTTTGTTTTGTTTTGCTGGGAATGGAATCCAGAGCTTTGTGCATGCTAAGTACTTGCTCTACCACTAAGCCACACTCCTAGCCCCAGATGTGCTTTGCAAAGATTTAGTCGGGCAACCTCTACAGGAAAAGATAAAGAAACATCAAAAACTAACTGAAAGGATTCAAACAAGAAATAGAAAAAGCCTGAACCTTCAGAGAGGCAGTGTCTTAGTCTGCTCAGGCTGCCATAAGAAAATGTCACCCAACAGGGCAGCCTCACGTTTGACACACAGCAACTCAAAGCAAATGTCCCAGTAGACAAGGCGAAAGCTGCATTCCCTCTTGGATCAAGCCTTACAAGTCACAAGTGTCATCTCCACTACTTTCTATTGGTTACAAGCGTGTCACTAAGATCTTCCCAGATTCAAGGGCACAGGGCGTAGAATCTTCACTCTCCAATGGAAGAGTATCAAAGAATTTGCAGACATGTTTGAAAACTACAACTTCTCTCTATTGAATTTCTCCTTTAGTTGTCTTCTTGCCCTCTTTGATTTCTCTCTTCATTTCTTCCTCTCTTTCTTTATTTCAGAATAGAGAATTCCTTTAACTTCTGTAAGCCAACTAAACTATTCAGACATTCCACACACATTCCTTGAGCTCCTCCTATGGCACAGGTATTAGACAGGGTCCTTCCATCAAAGAGCGTGGAGCCCTTTGGGTAGGGTAGGTCATCCCTTAACCAGGAGGCAATCTGGTGCCAGAATTTTAGTCAGAATATTGTGAATAACCTTCAGACATCAATTAATTATTTTAATAAACCTCATTTTTAAAAAAAAAAAAAAAAAGATACTTTTCAAAACAAGAACGAGTTCATATGACTCCCATGAACATTTTTTTTAAATTTCAAGTTTAAAGATTATGTTAAGTATCTTTTAGGGAGAAAAAAATAAAACCACAGAAAAGGCATTGGATCTCCATAAAACTATTGTTTGATTAAGGAAAATACAGTAATAATGCTTCCTTCATAAAACATGGAGTTATGAACTTCCTTAACTTTACAAATAACAAACTGCATGACCTGATGGACTCCAGATATAATCTGTCATCTGATTTCACATGACTCATTTCAATTGACGTTGGACTCCCTCAAAAAAAAAAGTAACATTAAATGCTAATAGGGAAAGTGATTTTAAAAGAAATGTGCTAAGAAATGATAAACACTAATTCTCTTTCTTAGCTCAATGATACAGGGAGGTCCTGAGGTCAGTCACAAACTTTGCAATATGATTTAGTGTGAAAAGTAACTAAGAAAAAAATCAAAATTAATTTCAAAGAGTCCTTCTAGCCCTAACATGTGGTTGATTCTTCAGCAATTTGATGGTGAGTTTGGGATTATACCTCAAGAGACACTTAAAGGATTGCCTTGGTGCAAGGCACCAATTGAGTTCACTCAAAAGGAACTCTTTTTCTTCATACTTCATTTTTCCTTCTGGAGGGAACTCCATCAGAACAATACTCCTGGCCTCTTCCCTCAGTCTTTATTCATTCCTCTCCAAAGTATAGGGTGCCTATTTGTAGGTGATAGACAATGCTCTTCATTCTCCAACTAGACAAAACTGTTCCACAAAAAGACAATAAGCAGTAGGGATTGTGTCTCTTTTCTTCTCTTTCTTTTCCTCACTTAGTTCATCCTGGAGTAAACTACCTGCTTAGTGAATTTGGAGTAAACTACGGCATCAATTCAAGACCCTTCCTTCCCTCTCTGGAGACGTGCGTTCTAACATGCTCTCTGCTGACAGAAAGCACTCTTCCCTCTGTGCAAGGTTTACAGTTGTCACACTATACCAATATCTCTCTTTTAAAAAGTACAACTAAGTTAAGAAAAATTGTGCTGTGAATGGAAATTATGAATATAATGTACTCCACTATTGTCATGTATGTAAGAAATAAATAAAAATAAATAAAAAGTACAACTAATGCTGATTAAAGTCTTAGCAAACCCATTTGGCTGCAAACTTAAGCCACCTTTTTCCAACAACAAAGGAGAATATTTTATATATATTCACCTGACTTCTGAGTCTCTTTCAGTTGCTTCTAAAAATTGAAGAAGAGATATGTACTAATTGTGGATTCCATGAAGTCCCAATGCACAGGAGGAGTAAACATTTTTTATTATAAATATGTTAGAAAACAATAATTTATACCCTAGAGTTGTATAGGGCATCACACTTTTTAAAGCATCTCTATACCTGTCATCTCACTGAATTGTCAAAATACCGTATGAGGTAGGCAGAGGTGGTGTCAATAATTTCTGTTTTGCAGATGAGAAATATAAATCTTACAAAGGCTAACGTGTTTTGCCCAATGTCACACAGCTGAATGACAGAGCCATGACTGTAAGCTAATTCTTCTAACTTCTAGACGTTTGAGTTTGTCAGGCTCCCCCTCCTCCAGCTGGATGGTGTTTACTAGGATAGACAATCTTCCTAATTCATTTGGTCCTGGCCATTTATAGGTTAACTGATAAAGAAGCTACTCTGACTGGACTCACACAGCTGCAGCAGTGACAGAATCACCGTTTCTACTCCCTGAGGTCAAATTCCTTTACACACCCCTGTACAACACCTCCTGAACTAGGAAAGCCCTTAAAATCTCCAGCCCGTGGAGGCGAGTTCGGTGATGAGGGTGGAGAACATGAGCTGCTCTCAGGTCCTCGAAATGACACCATCTGGACATCCCTGTTTTGTAACCACAAAACTTCTGTGACAATCAAAGGACCTCAGGAAAAGATGTGATAAAAGTCAAATTGAGAGACAGTGTATCTAGAGAAGTGTGGAAAATCCAAGCATTTTATTTCATTAAATTGCTCAGATGAATTCTACAAGTTTTGTGAGATTTCCACAAAGCTATTTTTTAATTTCTAAATCAGTATAATTGAGTGAATTTTTACTTTGCATCCAGATAACTTCATTTAAAAGAAGCCAATATAAAAAAGGAATTTTATCAAATAAATTCTATGTTGTATTCTTATGGTTTAGATATGAGGTGTCTCCCAAAATTCTCATGTGAAAGATAGTACTAGAACATGCAGAGGTGAAATGGTTGGATTATGAGATCCTCAACACATTTAGTGCCTTAATCCATTAATACCCATTAACTGGGTGGTAACTGTAGACAGGTAGGGTGTGGCTGCAGGAGGTAGGTCACAGGGGCTTGCTTTGGAGTATATATTTTGTCCCTGGTGAGGAATGTTCTCCCTGCTTCCTGGTGTCATGGAACTGCTTTCTTCCTCAACATCCTTTTGACATAATGTTCGGCATCACCTGTGGACCAGAGCCAATGGAATCAGTCATCTATGGACTGAGACCTCTGAAACCATGCACACCAAATAAACTTTTCCTCCTCTAAAATTGTTATTCGTTGTTATTGTCAGGTCTTTTGGTCACAGAGACAAAAAAGCCAACTAAAACACACATACACACACACACGCGCGCGCGCGTGTCTGTGTGTGTAGAAACACATACACTGAATATAACATCTATACACATATATGTACATACAGGTAGAATTCTTAAGAATACATAAAAATGTGTGTATATATTCTTGAAATTTTTAACATATAAAACTGAAAGATGATAGAAGAGCTGATTGGCCAAATGTTTCCCTTTCTGCTGTGTTTTTACAGGAAAAGAGACAAAGATGATCTTTCCCAGCTGGGTAACATTTCAGTGGGGTGACAGTGCTGATAACAGAATTAGCTACAAAATACTGTACTGCACTTAAACTAAGCTCAGGAGCTGGACACCCTGTTGTTCATCAGTGCAGGAAAAGGCACACAGGGCTGAGCTTTTGAAAGTCCCCTCAGATCTACTAGAGATCACTGAAGATTAGAGAACCACTGGCATACACCCCAAAATTCTGGTTCTTCAAGGTTCATGAAAGTATAGCAGCAGAGGTGGGATGTGATGGATGGTGGAAGATAGCTGAAAACCACAGTTTGACTTTGAATGATGGAGAATAAAGCAGTAGAAACAAATGCTAACTCCCCTTATAGAATATTCTAGGTATTCTGTCAGATGATTTCTTGTAATAGATAAATGACCATAAAATTAAATAATAATTTGAAGGCCCTATAGGTTATTATAAAAGTAGGAGACAAAATTATATGAATATATATATATGAAGTATGACCTAAATTTTTGTGATTTTGTATGTGTATACCAAAATTTTAGAATACTTATCTCTGGTAATTCAGTTTGCTGGTGGTATTTATTCATTTCTTTTTATTTTCTAATTTTTTGAATGTTCAGTAGTAAGTAGATGCTATTATAATAAGTGCATGTAATTATAATTATTAAAAAGAAAATACATTGTAGATACTTAATGGCTTATAAAATATTTTTGTGAAGCATATCAAACTTTCTAGTGTTTTTGTGTAGCAATATTAGACTTTAATTTTATATCCAGATACTTCTACTTAAGCACAGGGGTCACCTATTATGAAGAAGCAATTAATACTGAGTTTGTAACATCCTTTCTTCATAGTTACCAAGGGTTGGGAAAGAGGGACACCTAAACAAATTCTCCACCCAAATGTTATTTGTTAATTAAATTACATATTAAATGTGCTTATCTAGATATTTTTCCATATATTACTCAAAAGTGTAGTGTTTTTGTTTTGTTTTGTTTTGGTACTAGGGATTGGATCCAAGAGCACTTACCCTCTTAGCACATCCCCAGCCTTTGGATTTTTTGAGACAGGGTCTTTCTAGGTTGCTTACAGTCTCACTAAGTTGCCGAGACTAGCTTCAAACCTGCAATCCTCCTTCCTCAGCCTCCTGAGCTGCTAGGATTACAGGTGTGCACCACCATACCCAGCTCAGTGTTATCATTTAATAATAGGGAATATTTTAAAACATTTAACATAATGACAAAAGTTCATTAATAGTACTCCAAAATATCTTGAAGGAACTCATTTATAGGAATCACTCACTAAAGGGTCCCTTTAATTCCAACTCAAGCCCAGCCTCCTCTAGATCTAGAAATTAATCTCATTAGGAAGAAAATCAAATAGCTATGCCTGTCAACCTGGCAAGATGTAACAAATGGACCACCCAACCAAACTAGATCAGAAGAGGGAGGACCATATCCTTTGAAAGATCTCTGAAGAATTTCCAAGATCTAAATTGGGTACATGATGGGACACACAAGACCTGAAAAACAGCCTCCCCTGATGGCTAGTATTTTTCACATAGAGATTTCCTTAACTAGAATCAAGTATTTATAGCTTGATTGCTTTGTCACAGAGAAAACAAACTTAGCCTGACCTGAAATAAAATCATCTGAGTCCCCCAAAGAGAAAGTAGCCCCAATCTCTCACAGGCACATGGCCTGCTGAAGCCACAGCTGGGTCCTTCAGTGCACGTGCAGATGACTTCAGTTCCACTTCATGAAAAGGAGGTTACAGGGCCACCCTCCACTCCAGGAGACAAACAGAGATTTTCCTGTTGGTTTATATAAGGTTATGCTGTCCAAACAAGACACAAGGCAGCTGCTTGGGAGGAAGCCCTATCTCCAATGCATCTCTAACACACACTGTGTTGGTGTTGGCACTCCAAGGAATCTCACAAGAATCCAGTTAGCATAACCAGCTGGGAATTGGGGGCTGGGAAACGGTACCAGGGAGAAAGAGAATCCTTTGATTTCAGGACACCCTTCCCCTGGCTGTCACTATCTCCTAGAAAGTCGTGCCTCCTTCTTGATAGTGTTTCTGGATCCTCTGAATGGTGATACTTGGGGATTTTCAAAACTTTCAAGCATGTCTTTTGTCTTACACTTTCCAGGTTTCTCCCCGTTCTGTTCCATGTCATGCTTGCTCCTCTGCTGAAGATTCTCGTGCCCCTTTGGCTTCCTGTAAAATAAATATGACCTGCCCTAATGCTGTCCTGCTTCTTCCTTCCGGGATGTGGCCAGCTGCCATAAAGTCAAGGGTTGAGATCAAAGGGAGGCTGCTCCTACACAAGAGAAAACACACATCGTCAGCTGCGGTCTCTGCCTGCTCTTCCAGACAATGTGACTCAGAAGAAGGGGACAGGGAAGATTTAGGGATGCTTCCCACCTCCTAATGGTTTGAGTGAATGAGGCTGGCCGCCAACAGAGGGAAACCATTTTCATTCAGATTTATGACCAGAATCTAGTGTCGCCTGCTGGAAAATTGCTAAATGCTAGGCATGAATCTCCAGCTCAGAGATTCTTCTGTTACATTTTGATAAACAAAAGTTCATAATGACTTCCTCATTACACCGCTGTACAAAAACCAAAAGAAATAAAGTTACTCCAAAATGTCCTTTCTCAAAGCCCCTGAAGTTCCCAGCCTCATGTTCACTCATCACAGGAGTCCCACACTCTATAAAAAGACCCACCCCAAGGTCTTCCAAGTCACATTCTCCTTACTTTTATGAGCCCATCACAGGCAAATGAGCATCAGAATAATTTTCTCCACATCTAAGACAAAACATGTATTTCCCTCCCTCCGGATTTCTTCCATTTAACAAATTGACAGAAACTTGAATCAATACCCACAAGAAAATTTAATGTAGGTGACCTATGTCCACCCAAAACTGTCCCATATTTAGGAAGTTATAACATATATTCTCTGAGAGAGATGTTGTTAAAACCAAGTACATATTCAAGGACGTGAAATAAAAGCTCATACTTCCAACCCAATTTGGAAGACCAACTTCTCTAAGCAATCTATTTCTTATTGACTTACTTTTGTCAATTTTCAGTTCTGTTCTCCCCATACACACACACACACACACACACATAAATGGGGGAAATAAAATTGCTAATTCTCATTTAAACATAAGGAACAAGCAAATAACAGCAGCAAAAACAGTAGCTGAGGCTAGGGACAAAGCTCACAGGTATAACATATGCTTAGCATGCACAAGGGTTCAGGGTTCGATCTACAGCACACACATACAAAAATAAATCAATAGTTGAAAAGAAGAAGAAAACAAAAAGAAACAATAGAGACTTCAAATGAAGAAATCAATGATATCTTAGTCTTTTCAGTTATTTAATCAATAACAACTATAATCCTCAAGGTCTCAGGGATATTGGTATTGCTGCTGCTGTTAGTACTGTTACGTATAGATGAAAAAAAAATGGGCTTATTTTCAGCTAAGCCTCTCAGACTGTTTCTACACAAAACAATCATATTGAATTGCAATTAAAATAGAGCTTTACTCTAACAGACTGCTTAAAATATTGGCAACATTAATCTCCACTTTTTCCAGAGCTTGAACACATCAAAATTTCATATTTACTTTCAGCTACACTTAAATGTTTTACTCTTTCATCATGAACTAGTAAACACTCTTATTTGTATATGAGTGACATTTGTTCACAAAACAGGCTTACTCTATAACATTGAAATTTCCATTTTAAAATAAGATTTTTGCTATACAATACAAAGAATTACAAATATATATATATACCTTTATTTTATTTGTTTATTTATATGTACTGTTGAGAATTGAACCCAGTGCCTCACACATGCTAGGCAAGCACACTGAGCTATAACCCCAGCCCCAAAAGACTTCATATTTTAAAAGCCAAGTACAATCCTTATATGGAGATAGTAGACAGACCTAACAAAAGTTTCATCCTGATTGACACCTGTGGGCGCATCAATTGCCAGTAATTGGTGTTTTTGTTGTTTTCAAAAGCATTTACTTCATTAATTTTTAAAAATTTTAAATAGTCAATTACCTGATAAAAATGTTTTGTAAGCAGGCACCATTTAATTTATATTAAAATATGGAGGGAAATGAAAAATTTTAAAGTTGAAAAAATGTAAATGTGTAAAAAAATGTAATGATGAATTTAGTTCATAAAAGGAAACACTTCTAGCATCCTTTTACTATGCTTATTTCTTTTTTTTAAGAGAGAGAGAATTTTAATATTTATTTTTTAGTTTTCGGAGGATACAACATTTTTGTATGTGGTGCTGAGGATCGAACCCGGGCCGCACACATGCCAGGCGAGCACGCTACCGCTTGAGCCACATCCCCAGCCCATATGCTTATTTCTTAATTGTGTTTTTTCTTAATTATGGTAAAATACACATAAAGTTTATAACTGAACCATTTTAAGCATCCAATTCAGCAACATTCTGTACATTTACAATGTTGTACAACCTTTGCTGCTTTCTAGTTCCAGAGTATTTTTTTAATCCCAAAGGAAACCCCATACCATTAAACAGTTGCTCCCACTCCCTCATCTCTCCCCAGCCCTTGGCAAACAAAGACCCTGTTTCTGTGGATGTGCCTGTTCTGGGCATTTCACATAAATGCTGTCACACAGTGTCTGCCCTCTTTCCCTTGGTATAACTCAGGCTCCTATTTCCGTCTTGATAGTGGACATCAACATTATTTTTGCCCTCTCGTTAAGTTCTAGATTTGATTTCCATTGTGAATTAGAGTCTCTCCCCAAATTTCGGATATTTAATTCAGAACTTAAAGTTTTTTCCTTTGATGGAGCTTCAAATCATACCAGAGCCAAGATGGGTTTTGCTCAAGGTTTGAGGTCAATGACTTCATGTTTCCATTTGTGATGTTGCACCAGTTTTGTGTTTGGATGTGTGAGAATGCTTTTCAACTGCAAGTTGCAGAAAGCTCAATTGAAAGTACATTAAACCAAAAAAGGCTGAGTATCATTCATAACAACAAAAAAAAAAATCAAAGGGCAAAATTTTCTGTGATGACTTCCAAAGTCTCTCTTCCTGCAGACTTGTCCAAAGGCAGAAAAGTTCTATTGTTCTTCTTGTATTGAGTTTTATGAAAGTCAGGAAAACTCCTACAACAGCTTCCAAAAAGATTCCCTCTCATGTCTCATTGACTCATGTCAAAAGCCCACCACACTTCAAAATGGGGTGGACAAGGGAAGTGGACTTGTCATGCTAACTTTCACTCTGGCACTGCAGTGAACCTACCAAACATTTTACACCAAATACCTCCAGGTCCCAGGGTTCTATTAGAAGGAAGGTAGGGCAAGAATACATTGATAGCCCACTGGCAGTGTTTCTATGGTGGTTGTGTTGGTTTTCAATCATTACTTTTCCAACTAAATGGTTCTCTCAGGTTGAACAGACTGACATAAAGACCCAAAAAATAAGGTTGACCAGACATTTATTATAAGGGGTTATTGAGATTGAGCTCACACAACTCACATTTTACTTGACCTGATAGCTGATCCACAGAAAGTGGTATAAATTTGTCAATATAAGAACTTTCTAACTGGCAGAAACAAGACTAGGATTGCTATATTGTGGGCACGTACAGTGAAGAAGACCATGTCAAGAAGATATTTGGAAAAGGTTCCAGATTTCCTGTCCACAACATTATAGTGGTATATTTCCTGAGTTACTTACCTACATGTCAAAGGCTACTTTACTTTGACAGATTCTATTCAGTGGATCAACATTTGGAAAAGTGATTTTCTCCATTGATTTACCTACTTTTTTTTTTCAGGGTCAAGACCAAATCCACTATCTGCTGTCCTGTAGATAGAATCTTAATTGAACCAATAAATCTAGAAGCCTATCAATTACAATGATGGACAAAGAGGGGGTGGAGCATAGATCACTCACAACTCAAGAGCCCAAAACAAAGCAAAACCCAGAGAGCCAAGAAGTCCTCTTCCTCCTCACCCTGTGGGAAAGGAAAACCTTATGAAATTTGAGCAATCCTTTAGCCAAGAGAATAATGAGGCTTAAATCCTGCTGATAGTGAGAAGCCAGCTCAGGAAGTAACACCATCAACCAAAGGATCCTCCAGTGCTAGGGACAATGATTAATGACCTGAACATGACACTATGTGACTTGGAAAGGTTTTGCACACTTGGTTTTCACTCAGGGTGAGTACTTACTTTTTTTTTTTTTTGGGGGGGTGGGGTATAAAAATACCCAAAAGGATTTAGGTGACCACTGGGGTCTGCAGAGCAGCAAGCTCAGGGAAAAAGAAGAAAGTGTGCTTCTAATAGTTTTTCTCCTACTTGAAAACCTGTTATCTGTGCATGTGGGGTAAACTGGCTTCCCTAGAGTATGGGAGGATGGCTTGCTAATGTTAGAATTTGTGGGACTGCTTATCAACAAACTCCAGCTTGCAGATGGCTACAGGAAGAGAACTGCATTCTTATCAGAGACTATTCTCTTAGGCTGTTCTCTGGGTCTTGGATATTGTTTGTGGGGGGCAGGATTGGACCCAGGGCTTTGTGTGTGCTAAGCACACGTCTACCCCTGAGCCTAATACTCCCAGCCCTCTGTTGGTCTCAGACACAAACACAGGCATAGCATGTACATCAAAAGCTGAAGTCTAGGAGACTGCCCTTTTGACACTCAGTTCCTTTCACTTCTTCAGCAATCCATCACATCTCTTCATCATGAAATTTTGAATCTCACTTATTTCCCAGAAGATAGGAGAATTAAACAGGAAGATCATCAGCAACTCTCTACTGAGTCCTCCAGTGAGGGATGCTAAATTTTTTAAAGTAGAGAAGTAGAGAAAGGAGAGAATTCCTCTGGTTTCTCAGTGACCGACTAAGACATCAATAGATGAGCAATTTGGTTGCTGGAAGAATTTGAGCCAGAGAAGAAACTGTCAGTTTCTCAGATTGTGCTATGAACTTGTTATGAGCATTTTGTTACCTTTTGAAGATAGAAGCATCTGAGTTCCATCATCTCCCAATGGTTCCTTTAAAGTCATTATCAGAAAACCACTATTATTCCAACATTAATCTCATGCTTAAGATATTTTCAGAACTGTGCCCTCATAACCACTAGCACTAAGAAAATTCGTCTCATTACTCTACATCTGTATTTCTTTTTTTTTTTTTGAAATCAGAATTCTCTAACTTATATACTCACTTCCTTCACTAGTCTTCTTTCTGAGTGACATTTAGACAAAAAGATGCCTTCAAAGGGCCAAATTTTGACCCATGAAGAACATCTGATTGGCATAGACTTGGAAGGCTCTTTTCAAATAAGAATGTACTGAAAGTGTTTGATCAATAGGAGGCATATAGGAATAAAGACATTTATTTGTGAATATATTTGTTAGAGAAAATTAACTTCATTGCTACATTATGATGTCATTTAGTTACATTTAGAGAATTGCCTTTGGAATTTCTGTCTCTGCTACAAACCATCTATCCCCCACGGTCAGAACTAAACCAAAGTCAAATGTCTGCGTGTTGACAATACTGATATAATCATTCTACTGTTAATAATTTTTCCAGCTTCTTGCCTGTGAATTTCTTTAAATAAACAAGACTTTTATAATTGCTAGTTTGAAATAGTGTAATAATAGCTGGACCAGAGAAAGAAGCTATTAGGAACACCACAAAAAAATCCACTGGTTTTAAGCGTTTGTGTAAATGTGTAGACTAGACCCTAGTGGAGACTTTGGGATTTAGAAGTCAGACTAGGATTCAAATCTTGGCAGTGTCACTACTACAGGTATAAACATTGCAAATCATTGAGCCTCTCTGTCAGTTTCCTCATCTATAAAGTGTAGTAATAGTACTAACACCTACTGTGTACTCTGGGGACAATGGCACTTAAAGCTCCCAGATCATTTTGGGCACATGAACACTCGGGAAATGTTTGTTATTTTTCTAATAGTTCACACATAAAGCTGAAATTTTGAATGGAACATTCTTCTAGTAGAGGAACGTTTTTCCTTACTTGCCTATTTTACAGTAAACTCTTATAAAACTGAAATTTAAGAAATTTGTAAGGGATTTTTAAGGGGTTTTTTAAATTTATTTTTTTAAATATGGGGGATTAAACCCAGGGTTGCTTAACTACTGAGCTAAGTTCCCAACCCTTTCTTAAATTTTTTTATTTTGAGACAGGCTCTCACTAAGTTTCTTAGGACCTCCCTAACTTGCTGAAGCTGGCTTTGAACTTGCCATCCTCCTGCCTCAGCCTCCCAAGCCTCTGGGATTGCAGGTGTGCACCACTGTTCCTGGTTAATTTTTAAATTTCACTTAAGACTTGATCTATCTTCTCCTCCCATAAATACCCTCTCAACCAACTAAAGCAGTTGCCAGCACAAAATAGAATGCTCTTTGCACCTGATGTGATCAGTCTTGTCATTTCCATTAAAGTGTCGGTCTACTTTGAAACATGGACTTGTCAAACATCTGAAGATAAGTCCACCAGGTCATCTCATTTATCATAGAGGAATAAAAACATCACTTACAATTGGTGGCTGGCTGCCTAGACTACAGAAATCAACACTGAAGCAGCATAATATCTAAACCTACTATTTGTGTTAAACTTACTACCCATCTATACGTAAAATATGTGTTACAAAAGGACATCAAGAAAGGATACTGCTATGATTGAACAAAAGGAATAACCATAATTTCCAACTGAATTAAACATTAGATGTGGGTATATGGCTTATGATATGAGTTTGGCTGCTATAGGGGATATCCATGTGCTATGTGGCTTTGAAGTCCAGCGGTTTATTTCTCCCTCACGTAAAAATCTGGAAAGAGAATCCAGGGCGAATATGGAGGTGCATAATCATCATGGAACCAGATTACTCTTTTCTTGGGTTCTGCAATCCTCATAACACAGGTTCCATCTCATGGTTTAAATTGGCTTCTCCAGTGTGCCTGCATTCTAGCTTGCAGAAAAGAGAACAAGGAGTAAGAGAAGGCCAGGTCCTTCCCAGTGAGGGAAAAATCTAGAGATGTCAATCAGGAAGTCATGCACCTCACTTCCATTCTTAAAACATTGGCCTGTATTGACCACTGGTCACACCTAGCTAAGAAAAGGGGGAAGTCTTGTGCTTGGCCAGTAACCTCATTAGTACAAAAGAAGAGAATAGATATCAAGAGATGACTGGTTGTCTCTTCCATAGTTGGGTGTATGTATTTCAGTCAGAGTGTGTGGAAATCGACCAATTGTTAATGGTACCATGAGTCATTGGTTCCAATGATACTTCAGCACACTATTAAGTCCTGTGTAGAAATCAGTGGATATCATTGTTTTTGTTTATTCCACAGCTTACTAAGCAGACATTAAGCTGGAAGTCATCTCTCATTCTAGAATAGTATGGTGGTTGCATATCCAGGTTACCTATGCAATTTTAGATGTTCTCTCTGCAAGTACTTTGACCAGACTTTAATTTCCTCTCTCTTCTAAACACCAGATGCTTCTCAGGACTATTACAGGCAAGTCCTCTTTGGCTGGCACAGCCCTCTGTAGCTTATCTTCAAGTTTCATGGCTATCATTGGGCTCTCAGCAAAGGTGTTTTCATCATGCAATCATCCAAACATTTCAGCCTTTATAACCAACATGAAAAGTGAATCCATTTGGCTGAAAGGAACTGAATGTTAAATCAAATTCACATGAGTTTAGCACTCATTCTTAAAAAAAAAAAAAACAATCGTGTATTTTATTGTTTTGTTATTGTTGTTGTTATTGTTGTTTCATTAAAACCTCTTT
Source organism: Marmota flaviventris (assembly GCF_047511675.1). Taxonomy (NCBI): domain Eukaryota; kingdom Metazoa; phylum Chordata; class Mammalia; order Rodentia; family Sciuridae; genus Marmota; species Marmota flaviventris. Next base: position 38,309,798 of record NC_092509.1, read on the forward strand.
ATTTTTTAAAACCTTGGCACCATTTGCCCCCAAACTGTGCAGCAGCTGCCGATGCTCTGGCCAAACCTTCATTCAGGGACCACACTGCTTTGACCCTTTTGCTATACCACATGTCATGGCTATGCCTTGCCTTGTTCTCTATTTAATTTATTATCCCAGCCACAGTTCATCTCCAGAGCTTGAAACTCCTTGTCCCTGAATCTGGAAAGAAGAGAGGGTTGTTTCTCTTAGCTGAGGGCAGAGCCATTGCTACTCTGGTGTCTGGGAGCAGCTCATTTGCTCCCTTGAGAGCAGAAGATTTTGCATGATGTTAAGCCAGGTGCTTGCACAGTCACATCAAACTGAAAATGTGTCAGGAGGGTACAAAGCACATTGTGCTCTTCTAGGGAGAAAAAAAAATAATCTTTCTCTATACCAATCTCTTATAAAGGTATTCAAATCTAAATAGCAGAGCTAAGAGTCTAGTGGCGTTTTGGGGGTTGGGTTAGGGCTGGGGGAGACTTGATAGGGGATAGAGCCGAGGGGGTAGGCAGCCTAATATACAGGAATGACTGCCTTTCCCCAGAGTTTTTTAGATAAGGTTGGTTTCATATATAGAAACACATTTCCAGGGAGGATTGACCCCTCATTGACCTCCATTTTTCACACCTTTTGTCTATACTTTGATCACCCAAGGACATCCAGAACTCTCATAACATCAATGGAGAGTCCTAGTATTTGCATCAAATTGATGACAGCAGCAGTAATAATGGCACTACACCCCTGTAGAGCTGGGAAGGGGAAGAAAGGAACCATGCTACCCAAGCCCAAAGGCTCACATGCAAATAAATAGGGCACAGAAAATGCATAAAATGATCCTTTAACTCCAATTTAAAGCGCAACTTAACCTATTATATAGTCCACAAGGGGATGTGGGAGATGGAACAAAAGCGTCCCCTCCCCTAGATTTCCCACTGGTGTGTGGGAGCAGGTGGGTCTATGTGTGCATGTTTGCACGTGCGCCTGTGTGGGAGCAATGTTGGAGACAAATATGGATAACCACATTATAGAAAGAGAAATCTCTTTCTCCTGGGACTTGTCTCTTATGACCCATCCCTAGGGCCCTCTTTTCTTCTCCTCTTCTTTCCTCCTCACCTCCAAATTCCACTTCTCCTGGGTCCTTCACTTCTGTGAGTTCCTTGCTAAATTAGTATCAGTCCTAGGCAAAGACTTTTGCAGAGGTCCACCCTCAGGAAATGACAAGTGCCAGGTACTTGGCCTTTTTCATACTTCCCAGAGTAGCAATCTGCTGGCGGCTCCTTTATGCTATTATGTTAAGATATAAAACTTTTTTCTATAAAAACTTTTTTCTAATGATTGCTACAACTCTACTATCTGTACCACTCCTGTTGTCATTACTGCTGTTATTGTTGCTGCCACTGATGACTGTTACAACAATGGACTTTGTATTTATTCATTTCAGTCACTGCCCCAAGTCTTGAACTTGGCTCCCTTGGTTCTGCCAAGTCCCTGTGAAGAAAGCTCTGTTCTTATTCCTCATTGTCATCTGAGGACCTCGATGTTTGGAGATCTTAACTGACTTGCATAAGATCACACAGCTGATGAAGGCCAGAGCTGGCATGTGACAAATCTGAATGAATCTGGAAACTTTTGAGGCTTCCCAGTACCTTCTGGAAAAAGAAGCTAGTTAAGGTTGGACTCTCCAGAGAAGATGTGCATAATTGTTTGGTCACGGTTAGTTTTAAGGATGGCCAATTTCCCTTGCTCAAAACCCTTTGCCTCCCCATTACCCAGCATGACGCCTGAACCCTTTAATCTTGCTTACAAAGGCCTTCAAAATGGGGCCTGTCTGCTTCTCCTCCTCATTTCTATAAACTCTGTGCTCTGTCTTCTATGCTCTAGCTAAATTTGGGCAAAATCTTCCTAGAAATCCACTCGCTGGAGGAACTCACACAATGGTTTTGCTTTGCAGTTTGGTGTATGTTGAGTGTAATTTTCAGTTCTTTCATCAAACGGATTGTAAACTCCTGGAAAGCAGAGAACATGCTTTTACTCAATAAAACTTATCAGCTCCTACTCTGGTTGCCACTGAAGGGTACAGAGAGATGGGACACATGCCCTCAGACCTCCCTGAGTAATGGGTGTGACACTGTTAAGGAGAAAATGACAGTGGCTAAGGCAATCTCAGAGAAGCACTTCACCCAGACTTGGAAGACCCAGGAGGGTCTCCCTGAAGAAGGAAGAGCTCAGCAGAGACTTGGACGATGCATTTGAGCTGATGATACGCAAATGTGGGCAGGGCTGGGGGAGCTGTTCGTTGCTCTCCAGGCTGAAGAAACAGCACACAGCAAGACTCGAGGCCAGCAAGAGTGTGGCAGTGGCAGAAACTGGAAGAAGTTTGGCAAGGCTGGAGTGGAGCTGGTGATGAAGCTAGGAAGGTAATGAAGGCAGAGCATGAAAGTTCTTCTCCAGGCAGAGTCTGAACCTCAACCAGTGGGCAGCAGGCCACTTTTACAATACCTTGCACAGAGGAGCAGCCTGAGCAGATCACCGACATTGTTGAGCAATCACCATGTTTTCCGTTTCTTTTGTACTTTTCTACATGTGGAAGTATACACTTCTCTCTACAGGAATTTAAAGACACAGGTGCTTAATCTAGCTAGATTTCCCAAGAAGATAGAAATTGTGTTTTGTTTTTATTTTGTTTGATTTGCCTAGAAAGAGCCAGAAAGTTGCATCCGTCCCTGCAGAAGAAATCCCTCTAAGGTCAGAAAAGGGAAACAGAAGGCACTATGGCATCTGCTATGAACCACCATAATGTTGCCCTGGAGGTGAAAACAACCAGCTCTTTGTGTTTAGGTTCAGTAAGGAAAGTTGCAGGAGCTTGGGGTAGGCCCTGAAGACATGCTTCAAGAGAATAAAGAATAGCTCTATGCAAGAGGTCCTTGACCTACCTTCTAAGGAAAAGGGGTAGTGGTGTGGACATAGTGGGGAGAATTCAGGGTCCCTACATTAGGGAACATATGTTAATGACATAGAGACATCATTATGTGCCAGGCACTATCGTGAGGTCCTGACACATATATTAGCTCAGTTAATTCTAACAACCTTTGTTAACCACATTCTCCAGATAAAGAGAAGTTTAATTCCTGAAGAAGTTAACCTGCCCAGGTCACCAAGCTGGTGAACAGCAATGCTGGGATTCAGACCCTAGGCTTCCAGAGCCAACTATGCCCCTTCTATTCCCAGGCCAGTTTGACCCTGCACACAACAGCACTATGGGAATCCAAGTCCTTGTCACCCCTTCGTCTCCATCACCCCACTCAGACCTACCCTCCCAGCCCAGCCACAGCTCTGACACTGGTCCCATCCCCCAGCTTGGCAGCAGTACAAGATGCCACTCTCTGATCTCTCTATAATTTGGGAAGTGCAGCCCAGGTCCCACATTCTGGGGACTAGACTCACAGTGGTACATCCTGAGCTAGAGGAAAAGCAAAACACTCCCTGGTTTGACTGATAAATTGTTCACATGGTTTGGTAACACCTTCATTCCAGGTTCATTGTTCACTGTTGGTCCCTCAGAGAAGACCCTGACTGCTTATCTAACACACACACACACACACACACACACACACACACACACACGTTACATCATTCCCTGGCTCTGCTTAATTTTTCCTCACAGCACTTATCTCTAGCTAAAATTACCCAGTCTATTTGCTCTGTGTCCCATACTGGCATATAATATACATTATATGCAATGTGATATTAATCCCATGATGGCAGAGCCTTGATCTTTCACTGCTGTAGCACTACCTCCTAAAACATTATCTGACAACAAAAGAGGACCATGCAATCTTTTCAATTAATACGTAATTGCAGGGCAGCTGAAATTACCATCAACTAAATTCCCAGTACCCAGCTCTACCAGAGCTAATCTGGCCTTAGAAGCTGCAGTGCTGTCCCTTCTCACTTCTTGCTTTCCTACCCCGACTTCTCCAAGTTGGATCATACAAACAAATCAACAAAAGAGAGTAAAAAGCATGTTTGGAGTTCTTTCTTACACACTGAGTCTGCTCCGACTTATTCAGACTGGCTTCTTTCTATGTAGGGGGAGGAAGGTTGTAAGTGTCTATTTGGGCAGGAACCAGTTCTCAGTGCTCTCCTGCATGTCACACGACACTGACTAAAGCTTCATCGGTTTTCCTCCCTCACAAAAGTGATCTATGTCATTCCGCAGCCCAAAGCAGGTCAGCAAACTCTTGTGGTTAGAGTTTTCTCCAGCTGATTGTAGGGAGTTTGTCTAAAGATAAGCAGGGAGATTGGGAGGACACAAGTAAGCATAAACCCCCAAAGGAAAGGAATTCTGTCATCAGTGAGAATTTAAACAAACCCATTTGGGATCTGCCTGCAGCAAGGCTCCATTTCCTGTGGTGAAGGAAGGTGACTCTCTTCCCTGCTTTACTGAGCAGCTGACTTCAAATTCGGCTTTCTGTCAACTGCCTCCTGGGTTCCTTCATCCCAAACAAAATCACACAAGGCAGAACAGGGAGAGAGAGGTAGGCCAGCTGGACTCTGGCCATCAAAGGAAATCCAGTGCAAAAAACTTCTAAAAGAAGGGAGGTATGCTTTTCAAATTGCCATTGTTTTTTCTGATTCTGGACTCTCCTACAACACATTTTGCACTCTCAAAATGGAAGAAACGGCAAGCCAAGCCATTTCTATTGAAACAGAAGAGATGCTCCCCCAGAAGATAAGCATCCCCATAAAGGAAAACAACTTGGAACATGTGAGCATTCAGAAAACAGAGTAAACATTCAGTACCAAATGTGATGACTAGGAAGAGCACATGCTTTTACAAAGTCCCTGTGAATCGCTAAATATTTTATGTAAATAAAATTTTAATTGAGATAGTTATTTCTATTTGGAACTTTTAAGACAAGAATTAATTAAATTATTTGCTCTGATTATCACTTTAAATTCTTGTTGTATATTTGAGGAAAATGTTTTATTCTATTAACGATATTTTTAAAAAAAATGTTCCAAAGTCACTTAGGACATTTGGACATGCTGCTTTACAATTTTCTTTTTATTCACTCACAAAATTCCCCTTTTCTCCACAATAAACTTTTCATTACCAACAACAACATTTACCGAGCAGCATGCTAAACACTTTCATCTTGGACGGCAACCGAAGGGGTCAATGTTCCATGGAAGCCTCAAATTGTCATAAAAATCCTCTTATAATGTTGGGTTATCTTGGTCTGCCTCGAAACATTTTCTTTTGATTTATTTTAACACATGCCTTTGAAATGATAGATTCTTCCCAAAGCTTCATTATGTCTCTAGTCTGAATTCCTTTTCCCATTTCAACAGCTTTTTAAAAAAATAATACAATGGGGTTCACATTAAGAAATATGCAAATTGCCAGCACACTTTAAAAATGTATGACCTTAAAATGGAGTAAATATGAAGCAATCATTCTCATTCAAATCCAATATATAAGTCTCCTTTCAGTATGTCTTTGAAATATCAGCATGTCATGGAAATTTGTCGTCTTGACATCTTTTACAACAGGGACTTTGATAGAGCAATAACTCTCACTTCTTCCTCCAAGCTCAGAGGATAGTTTCCAGGTTCAGAGTAATCATCTTATTCAATTCCAGGTCTTTTTCACCCTGAATATCAGTTGCCATCAAGATGCAAAAAGAAAAAGTTTACAGGCTCAGACAAACAATTCTGATGGTTTCCATCTCTTTGATTTTATAACCAACTGGTGCAAACAGCAGACATATGATTCTCCTGCCACAGGGATTTCCGGCCTATGCTGTATGCCAGCTGCCCACTGCTGACTTTGTAATGTGTTGATGAGCTTCCTTTACCCAGATTTGAAAAGGAGATATATAAATACAAATTACTATGTAACTACATTTTAGATGTGATGCTTTTAACTCTGATCAGTAAATGTGATGCTTTTAAAACTCTGATGGTTATAGACCAGTCTTTTTTGAAAAGGAAATTATTTAAGATTTGGAGGAGGGTGATGGTTTTTAAATTGAGGAAAAAGAAAAATTTAGCAAAATGAAATAGATGAATTACAACAAGATGTTTTGCGTGTCCTTTTTGTTTGCATTCTTTTTCAGAGTTTGGATTTCTTTGACCATATGTTATAATCAGCTTTGTGTTGCAAAGCTCTGTGTTGTGACCAAAATACCTGACAGGTACAACTTAGAGGAGGGAAAATTTATTAGGGGACCATGGTTTCTGAGGTCTCAGCCCATAGATGGTTGGCTGCATTGCCCTGGGCCCAAAATGAGACAGCACATAATGGGGGAAGCCCAGGTAGGGAAACAGCTCACCTCACAGTGGTCACGAGGCAGGGGTGGGGGGAAGGGGCCTCAGAGGAGATGCACCCTTCCAGGGCCCTCCCCCAGGAACCCACCTGCTTTAGCCACAGCCCACCAGCCTACAGTTACCACCCAGTTAGTCAATGTGATCTAGGATGGACTGATTAGGTAACAGCTCTTACAATCCAATCACTTCATTTCTGAACATTCCTGCATTAACAGAGCTTTGGGGGAACACCTCATATCCAAACCTTACCGCTTTGCACACATGTCACCAGGTAGAAAAGAACTAGAATTTCTAATGGCTTCGAGGTTGAAGTGTTTCATCACAAACCTCTGTTGGAACACCTGGTGCCCTCCCTTCCTCTCCTCCCAGCCACCCCACCCCTCTTCCTTCCCATTCTTAGCATCCATCTCCTCTTTTCTGCCAACAGTAAACTAATTCCAGCTAAAGTGTTCAAGTTTCAAAATACATAGCCAAGCACAGAGGTGCATGCCTGTAATCCCAGCTACTCAGGAGGCTGTGGCAAGAGGATTACAAGTTGAAGGCCAACCTGCCTCAACAAAGAATGGAATGGAATGGAACGGGACAGAATGGAACAGAACAAACTGAACAGAACATATAGGTCTTTAACAGATACAACAAGAGGTGCTCCAGGTAAGGCAGAAATTTGGGCCCTTCCTTGCCTCATATTGTATGAATCAAAAGCAAAGCAGAGGAAGCAAAGGAACTGACATGTGTTTGTCAAAATGACACAGGGTTGATTCCTTACATTCCTCAGCTATGATTAATCACTTAGTCAACACCATGCTGTGTGAGGCAACTTGCTAGGAGTTGAGGCTACCATCAACAAAAGATGAGGAAAGATCCCCATCCTAGAGCAGACTGCTGGCAGTACATACATCCCTGCAGTCTCATGTGACAAATGGCTAAGATGCAGCATTTCAAGTGCCACTGGATCCCAGAAGAAAGAGACCTGTCATTGAAGGATCTTAAACAGCAAAGACATGTGATCATAAATTTCTCTCTGGAAGACTTCTGAGACCAGAATCCAGGAGACCAGAGAGGACACCCTGAGAACTGCCCTGCCAAAGCAGGAGGTATGGAAAGTAGGGAAACAGGCCAAATGGGGCCCATCCTCCTACAGCGTTAGTTACCTCATTAAGTATCCATCATGTCACTGGCTGTGGAGAGAGGGTGCATGTCACCCTCTGGTGGCTGACCCTCAGAGCGGAAGACTCAGTTTTGTGTGTGTGAGTGTGTGTGTGTGTGTGTGTGTGTCCTCTTTTCTAAACATGATTCTGCTGACAGTGCTCTTCTAAAGTACATAGTTGAAAAAGATTGAAAGGAAACTGTTATTTTCATACAGCCTTTTGTATGAAGTCAGGGTTTAGGTCTATGGCCACGATCACAAGACAACATTCACTCCTTTTCTTCCCACATCTGTCCACTGTGAGTAACATATTTGTTTGCCTGCTAATGAACTGTGTTCAAGGATAGTCTATAATTACTGTGGATGGAACTCATCAATAACCCAGCTATAGCAACTTTAGAAAGCTCCACACTTAGTCACAAAGAAAGTTAGTTACTATCTCCATCTGCAAAACATTTTTGTATGTCTATAAATAATCTCATTAGTCTCAATATAAAAAAGCATGTTATTTAATCAATCAATATCTATTTACTTACTTTTCAATATGTAGCTCTCATTTTTAGAGGACATTTTAGAAAACTGAAATTAAACACCAATAAAGATAATTGAAAACAATTATTTATTTAAAAAAAACTATCTTGAGCAATGACTCAATGTTTCTTCTCCCCATAAAATGTATTTACATATGAAAATTCTGCCATAACATGGCAAAAACAAGAAGAATGCAGGTATTAACACACACTAGATTTCTATCAAATTAAAACAGAAGGCTTTTCCTTTAGGTTTATGCTTCATTGTTGGTTAGATCAATTCTGCATTCAGAATTTAAAGAGAAAAAGGGATAAGAAAAAAAAAATTAAATTTCAACATTACAGAGCTCATTTTTTTCCTATAACCTATTGTTCACCAAGATTGAATTGGACAGACCAAGAAAAGTATGAGAAAATTTCCTATCACTTACTTTTTCCTGGGGTATTTTGGAACAATTAGCTTTCACTTTATTTGTTCTGCCTTCTCTTACTCCAAACAAATAGCCAGGAAACTCAGAATTATATCTTGTTTATTTTTTATTAATTAAAGAAAAAAATAAAAAAAGAATTTTAAACTTTCTTGGATTCTAGTCCTGCATGCGCTGGATGAAATAAAAAATAAAATAAAATTAGCAATTGAAAAAGGAGCAGGGACCTGCCAGATCCAAAGCGCATGGTAAGTTGTTTTTGGCTTATGAATTATTATTTCCATACAGTAAATGTTTCAATCTGAAGATGCCCCTCCAAGATTATTGTCAAACGTAAGTAAAGAGAGCAGTGAAAAAATCACATAGAACATGTACGTGCATAAACTGGGACTGTTGCCTCTCATTGTCTGAAACGTGAACTTTGTCCCTGCAGGGAAGCCCAAGTTCTTGACTAGAAAAGGTTCTGAAAGGAAGTACCAGGGCAATTGGCAAACTTTAGAATCAAGAAAAAATGCTATGTATTATATATCAAAGTACATAAATGCATTCTACTGTCATGTATAACTAATTAAAACAAATTTAAAAATTAAAAATGTTTTTTAAAAAAACCCACCATGATACTGTAACTTTAAAAAAACAATGTTGAACACAAATCTGATCAAGAGCTGACAACAGTTTTAGAACACCTAAAGCCATGGGAGTATGTTGACATGAGACATAATCAGCAAAATCCAAACTGCAAGAAACTCTGAAAGGCAAACAATCCAATTTTTTCAGAAAACACTGTTATGGTTTGAAGTGAAGTGTACCCTAGAAAGTCTCATGCTAAAAAATGCAGGAATGTTCAGGGGGAAATTATTAGATTATGAGAGCTGTAATTTAAATCAAGAGATGGATCCATTTGATGGATTAATATATGAATGGATTACTGGGTGGTAACTGTAGGCAGGTAGGGCAAGGCTGCAGGAAGCAAGTCCCAGTGTGCCCTTGGGAACCATATATCTCGTCCCTGACTCCCCCTTCACTCTCTCTGCTTTCTGACATGATCTGAGCAGACCTCCTCCACCATGCCCTTCCCCCATGACACTCCTCCTCAGCTTTAGTCTAGAGGGATGGAGTTGACCAACTACGGACTGAACCTCTGAAAACAAGAACCCAAAATAAACTTTTCCTCATCTATGTTGTCTGGCCAGGTACTTCCACAAGAGCAATTAAAAGCTGACTAACCAACTAGATAAGGAAAAAGGACAGCAATAGAGTAAGAGATCCACAGATTAAAAGATATTTAATTAAGAGACATATCAACAGCTTTGATTTATGGATCGTCTATGGGATTGTACATCAAGCTAATTTCAATTTAATAAAGAAATTAAATTTCAATACAATTTGGGAAAATTTGAATCCTGACTGGTTACTTTATGTTGTATGGAATGACTGTTGGTTATTTTAAGTATGACTGTGATATTATGGTTATGTTTTTTTAAAAAGAGCCCTTATATTTTAGAGTAATATTCTAGATCTGTTTCCAATAAACAGGAGGAGGAGGGGTGCACATGGGGATAGGTATATATAATTCAAGATTGGTCATGAATTTGTAATTGTTAAAAATTTAGTTATAGGAACGTTGTTTTAATCAACTTTTTCATTGCTGTAACCAAAAGACGACATGACAAGAACAAAACAGGAGAGGAAATTTATTTGGGACTTACATTTCAGAGGTTTCTGTCCATAGAAGGCTGATTCCATATCTCTGAGCCTGAGGTGAGGCAGAACATCAAGGTGGGAAGGGATGGCAGAGGAAAGCAGCTCAGTACATGGCACCAGGAAGCAGAGAGAGAATTCTACTCACCAGGGACAAAATATATACCCCACAGTCGCATGCCCAGTGACCTACCTCCTCCAACCACAACTACCTGCCAACAGTTACCACTTAGTTTATCCATATCAGTGAATGAATGCACTGATTAGGTTAAGACTCTCATAACCCAATCATTTCACCTCTAAAGTTTCTTGCATTGTCCCACAGATGAGCCTTTGGGGAAGACCTGACATCTAAACCATAACAAACTCCAAAAGTTGTCAGAACCAAAACGGAGTCACTGTTGTCAAGGCTGAACCAAAAAATAATTGAATAAAACCTGGGATTTTGAAGGAGACCTCAGGTTGTGATGCCTGATATCAAGAACAGTCACAAAAGACAGAACCACAATCTTGCACAAAGACCACTGTAATCTTACTCAAAAAGGATGCTGGCCGGGCGCAGTGTCAAACACCTATAATCCCAATAGCTTGGGAGGCTGAAACAGGAGGATCATGCGTTCAAGTCAGCCTTAGCAACTTGGTGAGGCCCTAAGCAACTCAATGAGATCCTGTCTCTAATAAAATACAAAAAGGAACTAAGGATGTTTCTCAGTGGTTAGAGTGCCCCTAGGTTCGATTCCTGGTATCAAAATATATATATATATATATATATATATATATATATATATATATATATATATATATATATATATAAAAGGGCTGCTGTGTGGACTTCTCCCTAGCAACAGTCTTTAATTTTGGACTGATGCCACTCTTATTATTAATTGTTTTAGCCAAGAATTATTGTTTCCAAATATTTTATGTAATCCCCCTCATTCTGTCTTTACAAACATCCCTTCGCTTCAATCTCCTTGAATAAGTGCATAATTTACTGCTGTATGCATATTCCCATTAAAACACTACTCCTGCAAAACATCAATCTTTGGAGAATCTCTATTTGCATTTAGTTTAGTTTAACAGATCATAAAAGGTCTTTTTCTAATATATATATGTGTGTGTGTGTGTGTGTGTGTGTGTGTGTGTATAGATAGATAGATTATTTTTTTAATTTCCAGTAAGAAAAAGTTTTTTTATAGGGGAGGAGGTGCAACTGGAGCTCTCAGACACAGCAGGTAGGTATAGGAGTTGTCACCTCTACTCTGAAGAACCATTTGGCTTCTGAAACAAAATAGAATATGTACACACCTAGGAGCCGACCACTCCTTCTAGGTTTTTAGAAAACTGAAGTTCTGAATGGCTCAATTACTCTCTAAATGGCTTTGTAAACTTCCTATTGCCTTCTAATAGACTCCTATTTTTAAAAAATAACACAAGCTACATTTAATGAGAGAATGTGAAGATTGGCTGCAATGACTGTACTTTTATGTTTTTATGAAATATTTAAGGCACAAAAAATATATAGGTTTATAGAAACATAAGCAGGAATGTGTACTGTATGTAATAGAGCAAAACTGGAAGCTATATAAGTACTCATCAGCGGAAGGATGGTGTCAACAGAGCGTAGAGCATTCACTCAGTGGAATACAGTCTGCCCTCCTTTCCTGCAGCTTTTGCATCTGCCAAATGCAGGTAGAAATCGTTTAGAAAAATGTTTCCATCTGTACTTAACATGTGCCGACCTTTTTTTCCCCTTGTCATTATTCCCTAAATAATACAGATTAACAACCACTTACATAACATTTACGTGCTATTAGGCATTATACACAAGGTGCTTGAGCATCCTCAGGGTTTGGTATCCACAGAAGTCCTGGAACCAATACCCCAAGGAAAATGAGGGACAGCTGCACTGTGCAAATATAAACATCAATAAGCTACATATCAACACAGATATTTTTCTAAAACAGAATAGTGAATGAAAAAATAAAGGTAGATGCAAAAGATCAGATTTAGTATGATAGATAATAGAGACATGAATGGAAAAACTGAATGCTAAATACCAGGATGGAAGTGGGATTAAAACATAAGGGGTTCAAGTGTCCCTGCCATCTTTCTTTTTTTAAACTACGTGGTAGGTTATGTGTGTTTGCTGTGTTATTTTTTACTTTCTTTCCTATCTCTGAAATGTTTAATAATAAAACAGAAAAAAAGTGTGATTTCTAATAGCCAGTTCCAGTAACAGGCCTGGGGGTGGCAAGAAAAATGATGTGGTCAGCCAGGTGCAGTGTAATCCCAGCAGCTCAGGAGGTTGAGGAAGGAGGATCAGGAGTTCAAAGCCAGCCTCAGCAACTCAGTGAGACTCTGTCTCTAAATAAAATACAAAATAGGGCTGGGGATGTGGCTCCATGGTTGAATGCCTTGAGTTCAATCCCCAGTGCCAAGTAAAAAGTAAAAAGATATTGTTTCCAGTTGGTTCGTTACACATTCACTCATCAAATAACGTCTTATTTCCTATAGCATCAGTTGTTGTGTTTTTTTGTTTGTTTTGTTTTGTTTTGTTTTGTTTGGGGGGTTTTTTGAGAGTATTTCTAGGTGTCAAAATTCAATTTTCAGAGTAACACAACCCCCTCTAGACTTTGTTGTTTTGTGTGTAAAAATGATATTGGAGGATTTGTGACAGTATATATTGACCCATCTAAATTGTAAGACCAGGAGAGAATATACTAACAAAACACCTTCAGATTCTCAGATGAGATATATTAAAGATATGCCCTATCAACATTACCTCTGCTTTCAAAATACCTCTATTTACTCAAGCTCAGAAGTTTAGAGTTTGAAAAAACAAGACTTAGAATCCCAGTTGTAACCTGCCTAGAGCTAAGTTTCAGAGAACTGGGGTCTCCTCCTCACCCCTGTTCCAAAGCAACAATTCTGGAAATAATAGGAAAAAAAAAAAAAACAGTGTAGCAGCGCCATCTACCGAACCCTGGGTAATTCTACACAGAAATTTGGAAATGTCCTAAATGGTGTAGGGAATAGAAAGAAGTAAAGCATAAAATGTAAGCACAATGCCTTTGGTGGTCCTGGGGATAGAACCCAAGGTCTCCCACGTGCTGGACAATCTCCATACCACTGAGCTAATCCCCCAGCCCGTTATTTGCTTTATTCTTTAACATTCAATTATTAAAGTGGACATGCAACACAACAATATTTAAAAGTGGTATTTCAATCCTTTTTAATAGACTGTAAACTTTTGGGGGACATTAAGAGGAAAACATTGACTTATGTAAGAATAATTTATTAGAAGTTCACAAAATTAAGTAGAATATAAAATTTTACAATGCTACTGTAATATTACAAAAAAAAAAAAAAATACTCTTTAAAATATCTTCCATGCAGTGAGATTTAGGGTTGTAGACAGGAGTGTACCAGAAAATCTAACAAGCAATTTTCCCAGAGAAAGAGCCTTGACCTATAGTGCTTGCCTATTTCTGAGGTGTAAATGTTCCCACCCTATCAAGTTCAACACGGCGGTGCTGATGGTGGAATCAGCTCCTGGACATGTTGCAAGGGCTCAGACTCCCACACACCACTTGGTTCTTTCTACTGAGCTGGAATGAAAAACACAAATCCCTTCACCTCTCCCAACATTAATTTTTCCATCTCTAAAAATAATGGTAAATCCTTACTGTAAGATGTTTTTCATCTTAAATTTTGAAATTCCAACAAAAGAAATGTTTTACTTGGTAAATGGACTAGCAGAGTACCAGCTGCCCTTCTTAAAACTAAGCCCTGTGTTGAAGAAGAGCAAGGGTAGTTTCACAGCTGCTCTCCTGTGCTGTGCCTGAGCCAGGTTTGGAAACACGTCCAGCTCTGCCTGGGGAGGATAACAAGGGATGTAGGTGTTGCTGATTGTGTTACTAATAGCTGTAGGGGAAGGATTTGGATTCAAAATTGAAGAGAATTACAATCATTTAGTGAGGGAAACTTAAGCTCTTCCTTGCAAGACTGCCCTAATCCCATTGACTGAACTAATTAATAAAGGACAACGGAATGACAAAGGCACAGACCCAGCCCTTAAGCAACTGAAGTGGAATCTGGCCTAGTCCTGTGTCTCATTGCAAAACTGCCTCTTTAATGGTAGAATCCCAAAGGGCCTGGGAAGAAAAAGGAAACCACAGAGGCGATTGCCCAGAGAATGGAGTCAAAGCTCAGCTTTGCAGTGCTAGTCCACTCTGACTCTGCTGTACCCAGTCTTGACTAGGAGGATGGTCAGGAAGCAAGTCCCGAGCTTCAGGCTTCTCCATACTTCCAGAAAAGAGTGTTGGTGGTGTGTCTCAGACACTGAGGGAAGAACCCTTGGAAATATGGTCTGAAAACCTTCTGGGTAATTCTGACCAGCGGCCACAGGTGAGAACATAATCTGCTTATCCATTCTATGTTAGTTTTATGATTATTTGCTTGTTTCTAGTTCAGAATTATAACAAATAGCCTACTATAAACATTGTTACATATTTCTTACCTTGCTTACCTATGTGCATTTTGGCAGGACCTACACAAAGGAGTAGAATTACTGGGTGGTGGAAAAGGTGACCATTTATTTTAGTTTTCCAAATTGAGATACTTTAGAGAGTGAAGGGTAATATTAAAAATAATTAGCATTCATTTATTGATAATCAAATTGATTTAATGTATTGGTAGATTATAAAAATTTGAAACTGATTTTCAAAAATAAAATCCCTTCTCAATTATTAAATAGCATATATCATGTACATTGAAGTAAATTTTTTAAAAAAATATTTGTATTAAAAAATGAATTTTTTTGGAAAAAAATAGAATAACTTCTTGATACATGGTGACACACATAGATTAATTTTTTAGCCACATATTTCTTGTGAAGAGTATATATTTAATGTAGTCTTCTTAACATATTTCATAAAATTGCTAGACAGTTTTTACCAAAATTGCATCTTATGTTTATTAATTTAATTGTTGACACCTTCAATGTCTGTTCTGCTGGGAATATATTTTTAATTCAGGAAATGCTCTCTACAGATACAAAGTAAATTCAGAACAAAGTTTACTAAATGATGAGTGATCTAAGTTTTAGTTTTTGTCATATGGAAATATATAAATAAAAATTTATGCCTAATATTCTTCACAAATACTGTCATTTTGTTTCTATTCAGAATATTTTTTTTCAATAAATATTTTTAGAAGCAAAACTTACACGTTGTTTCTATTTACAATTCTTTTCAATGCTTTACTATATCCAAAGGTTACATATTGTGGGTTCTACATCTGTGAATTTAACCAACTTCAGAATTTTCTTTTTAGAATTAACCCTGGTACACTTGAGATCTCATAATTTAACCCACCACACACCCCTGATTGCTTTTATGGGTATAAATTTCAGTGCCTCTTTGAAAAAGTTAATTCCTACAATTAACATTTTGATTAATTGTTGTTTCCAATAGATTCTAAACAAAATTCAAGCAGAATTTAAGAATTCACTTCCAAAATTTCTAATACTATTACAGGGCAATTAGGTCTGTTGGCAAAGTAATTATTCAAATGCTCAAATATTTCTAAACTCTGATTAATTATGGGCAACAAATAAAGAGAGGTCATATATTTTTGTGTATGAGAGAGAGAGAGTATAAAATTTTGACAAGTATAGATTGGTAGTCCAATACCAAAATAAACATAGCATAAAATTTACCATGTTAGCCAAATAATTCAGTGGCATTCAATGCATTAACAATTTTGTGCAACTGTCACAGCTCTTTATTTCCAGAACTTTTTCATCATCCCTAGCAGCAACTCCGTGCCCATTAAACAGTAGCATTTTCCTCTCCACTCCCATGCCTGGCAACCTCTATTTTATATTCTGTCTTTATGAATTTGTCTATTAGAGACACTTCATACAAGTGATCATACAACATTTTTTGCCCTTTTGTGTCTGGTGTTTTCATTTAGCATAATATTTTCAAGATTTGTCCATGTTGTATTATGTGTCAGAATTTCATTTCTATTTAGGGCTGATACTATTCTGTTATATATATACCACACTTTGTTTATCCATTCATCTTCTTTGGGCATTTGGATTTTTTCCATGTTTGGGCTATTGTCAATAATGCTGCCATAAACATTTGTGTACAAGGACCCATTTGAATTCCTGTTTTTAATTCTTTTGCATATGTACCAGAAGTGGAATTGCTGAATTATACAGTCATTTTGGTTTTGTTGTTGTTGTTTGTTTTTTGAGGAATTATTGCACTAGTTACCACAGTGATGCACCATTTTTTAAATTCCTACCAGGTATATATGAGGATTCCAATTTCTCCACATTCTTGCCAACACTTAATCTTTTCCATTAAAAAAAATACTATCTATGCTAGTGTGTGTTAAATGGTATCTCATTGTGGCTTTCATTTGCATTTCCCTAAGGTCTATTGAAGCTGAATATCCTTTTAAGGACATAATGGCCATATGTATATCTTTTGGAGAAAAGTCTATACAAGTCCTCTGCCCATTTTTAAATTAGATTCTTGCTTTATTGCTGAGTTGTAGTTGTTCATATTTACTAGACACATTAGTACCTTATCAGATGTTTTATTATATTTCTCTCATTCTGCAGATTATCTTTTAATTATCCTGATAAGATTTTTATACCCAGTGGAATGTCCTCCAAAATTTGTATTGTATTGTCACTACTAAAATTCAGTTGGCCCTTGTAGCCAAAGGTTACACATTGTGGGTTCCACATCTGTGGGTTTAGCCAATCTCAGATTGAAAAGCTTTCCTAAAAATTTCTGAGCATATACAGATTTTCTAAATAGCCACCATTCCCTAAATAAAACAGAATTAAAATTACTTATATAACATTTATATGGTATTAGGCATTATAAGTCAACTAGAGATGATTTTAAATATACAGAAGTATGTGCATAGCCAATATGCAAATACTTTGCCATTTTACATGTTTTTATAGCTTTTACAGATTTTGGTATCCCAGGAGGATCCTGGAACCAACCCTCTACCGACAAGAGATGACGGTATGATCTTCAAATTGAATGCTTTACACAACTTTATAGAAGCATTAACCATATCATACATTTTTCCCTTTGATAGGCTAAATTTTAAAAGCTTCACTTTGATTCCCTGAGTTAGAGATAAAAATCCAGCCACTATTGTAATTATTTTCTAGTTGAATTATCAGTGACACTTTTATAAAACACACATCATTTAACGTTTTGAACAGTTCTTCTGCTAATGGAGCCGAATCTCTGACAGCTGTCACTTTACTTTTTGTGTTTGCACAAGAAAATTAAAAATTTGAAAATGAGAAAAACTAATTTGCTAAGTTCATTTGATCATTAATGAAAAGTCATGCCTCATGAAGTGACATGAAAACTCACCTTTGTGGCTGTTTGCAGCCTTCCTAAAACATCTGCTACAATTTTCAGATACTCCTTCGGTCCATTTATGTCTTCTGGTTTTCATGTGTTTAGACATAGCACTGGGCCCCATGATGGGTAGCTGATGCAAACAAATATTTTATGAAAATAATATATTCTAATAATACTTTGTGAAAATAATATATCACCTTCCTTGAGAAACTGAGACATAATATTTAATTTAATGAGATATGCACTTTCACTCATTCTGGCCCACCAGTCTCAATATAATTTATTGTGAAATAAAAAATTATTACCAAATAATGACAAATAAACACTAGAGCAGATTATGCTAAGTGAAGCTAGCCAATCCCTAAAAAACAAATGCCAAATGTCTTCTTTGATATAATGAGAGCAACTAAGAACAGAGCAGGGAGGAAGAGCAGGAAGAAAAGATTAACATTAAACAGAGACATGAGGTGGGAGGGAAAGATAGAGAAAAGGGAAATTGCATGGAAATGGAAGGAGACCCTCATTGTTATACAAAATTACATATAAGAGGTTGTGAGGGGAATGGGAAAAAAAAAACAAGGAGAGAAATGAATTACAGTAGATGAGGTAGAGAGAGAAGATGGGAGGGGAGGGGAGGGGAGGGGGGATAGTAGAGGATAGGAAAGGCAGCAGAATACAACAGTTACTAATATGGCATTATGTAAAAATGTGGATGTGTAACCGATGTGATTCTGCAATCTGTATTTGGGATAAAAACGGGAGTTCATAACCCACTTGAATCTAATGTATGAAATATGATATGTCAAGAGCTTTGTAATGTTTTGAACAACCAATAAAAGAAAAGAAATTCAAATTTTAAAAAATAATAATAATTAGAGATTTATTCCACTCACTACATAACAAATTTACCATAGATGATCTTTTAGACTAAGTTTGATTCACCCTTTAACAGGAAACTCAGTCTCTACTTTCTGTTCATATTTCAAGTGCATATAACCTCCAGTTTCTCAGTTTTCCTACACACCAGGCAGCTCATGGCTTCAGGCTGAAAAGGTGAAGGGATCATGACACAACTGGATGCTATTACACAAAATGGCCAGCGGGGGCAGTAGTTCCAAACTGGAAAGAAAAAAATATATATAAGATATCCTTAATCTTTTGTGTCCTAGAATTTGTTTGATCAAAGTACACGCTATTCATCAAGAGCAAATTTTAGATCCCTGGCATCCAGAGAGAGTTGGGAAACAAAAGTATGTTGTCACTGTTTTCCTTGAAGAGTTAACAGTGGTTAAAATACCAACTCTTATTTCAACTTCATGTATCCCACACTTCTGGACAAGATCAAGACCCTAGCCAGAATGATAATGTTGAAGTCCATCAAACTTTTCCTGGCTTATTGTAATGCAACTCTAAGTGACAAAATTTTATTTAAAAATTAAAAATTTCAAGAATAAATGCTAAACTGAACAGCATCCCGAGGAAGAATGGGTAAGCCAAAACTGTCCAGGGAAAACCAGGACATGATTGCCTGGTCATAGGGAAGCACATTCCCAATGAGGGAGGGTACTGACAGTTTCACTGATGGCTCACAAGAGAAACGATTGGATTGCTGGCCTTACTCACCTACATTGGATCTCATTTGTCTTTTTAATTTTGACCATCCTGGTATATGAACCAGGATCTCATCATGGTCTTCATTTTATTTAACCAGCTTAATAATAAGATGCATATTAACATTTTTTAAAGATGATTTATATGTACTCTTTTTAAAATTATCTGCTCAAGTCTGTTTTTCTATTGGGTTGGGTTAAGTGTATATATTTTTATTATTGATTCATAGGAGTTATTTGTATATTTATAACTTGCTAGTTATAAATATCTTTTACTATTCTTGGGGGTTTGCTTGCTTGTTTGTTTGATTATTTGTTTTGCCTCCACATGGCTTCTTTAGTGAATAAAAGCTCTTTAATGTAGTCCAATTCCTGTTATAGGGATTCTTATTCCAAGGTCGTGAAGGTATTATCCTATATTATTATCTTAGGGCTTTTTATTTCTTTTGCCTTTTATACTTATATGTACAATCTACCTGGAATTGAGTCGTGGATCTAGTGAGAGAAAGGAATATAGTGAGTAAAATGTCTATATTTCCCATCCTTCTGTCTAGTTTTTTGTTTTGTTTTGTATTGTTTTGTTTGGGAGGGGTTTGTTTGTTTCAGAATCTCCTTATTCACCAAGTTTCAGTGGAGGTTCTATCATATAGCTGATAACTATATATTTGGACTTGTTTCTGTGCTCTATTCTTTTCCACTAATCTGTCTCTGTGCTAAAGAAAAAAACCATCTCTCTTGGTACTATAACTTATAATAAATTGGTTTCTGGTGGCAAAGCCTGTTCACTTTTTAACTTATTCTAAAAGACTGAGTAGGCAATTCTAGATTCTGTGTATTTCCATATAAATATTGAATCCGCTTGTCAATTTTCACCCAAAACAACTTAAAATATAAAAAAGCTCTGTTCATATTGTGATTGGGATTACATTGGATTTTTGGATAAATTTGGGATATATCCACATCAGTATGAGTCACGAACATGGCCTATTCCTCTGTTCATTAGATCCTCTTTAATTTCTCTCAGCAATCCTTTGTAGTTTTCAGTGCAGACGTCCTGTTCATCTTTTAAATTTATTCCTACATATTTTAAGTTTTTCTTGATGCTATAGTAGATTCTATTTTTAATTTTATTTTCTCATAGTTTGTTGCTATCAAATAGAAATATGATTGATATTTATATTCTGAACTTTTATCTGGCAACCTTGTGAAATTCACATATTTAGTCCAATAGCTTGTTTATACGTTCTTTTAGATTTTTTTATACACGTAACCCTGTAAGATGAGAATATGGCAGTTACTTCTTTGTACATTTTATTCTTTTTAAGGGCCTCATATCATCAGCCATAACCTCCAGCACCATGTTGAGTAGAAATGGTGTGGTGAAGTTCTTCCACAAAGGAAGATAGTCCCTATTTTGCCATCAAGCATGATATTACCTGAAAGGTTTCAGTAGATGCCGGCAACCAGATTTAAAAAGTCCCTTTCTATTTGCATTTTAGTGAGATTTTTTTTTTATTTGTTCTTTTGGTTATACATGACAGTACAATGTATTTTGACATATCATATACACGTGGAGTATAACTTCCTATTTTTGTGGTTGTACATGATGTGGAGTTACAGGATTCATTCTACTACCTTTCCCATTCTCATCCCCCTTCCCTTCCCCCAACTCCACCCTGTGCAATCCATTGAACCTCCCCTTCCTCCTACCCACTCAAACCCCCCTAGCCTATTGTGAGTCAGCATCTGCATATCAGAGAGAATATTTGGCCTTTGATATGGGTGCTTGGCTTATTTCTTTAGCATGATAGTCTCCAGTTCCATCCATTTACTGCAAAATGCCATTACTTCTTTCTTTTTTATGGCTGAGTAATATTCCATTGTGCATATGTACCACATTTTATTTATTCATTCATCTGTTGAAGGGTACCTAGGTTGGTTCCATAGCTTAGCTTTTGTGAATTGAGTTGCTATAAATATTTATTTAGCCACATCACTATAGTATGCTGATTTTAAGTCCTTTGGGTATATACTAAGGAGTGGGATAACTGGGTCAAATGGTGGTTCCATTCCAGGTTTTCTGAGGAATCTTCATACTGCTTTCCAGAGTGAGTAGACCAATTTGCTGTCCCACCAGCAATGTATGAATATACCTTTTTCCCCACATCCTACTGAGATGTTTTTTAATCATAAACCTTATCAAATGTTTTTCTATATGTATTAAAGTAACCATGTTATTTCTTTATTCTGCTAATTTGATATATTACATAGGTTTATTTTGAATTTTAAGTTAATTTTGCATTCCAGAAATAAACTTGACTTGGTTAAGATTTATCATCCTCTTTATAATTTCATCCAATTTCTAGAATTTTGTTTTGAATTTTTACTTCTATGTTTGTGAGAAAGGTTAACTTGTAATTGCCTTTTCTAAATGTCTTTTCAAATTTTATATTAAGATTATACCTGATTCATAAAAAAATTGAAAAATAGATCTTGTTTTTTAATCTCTGAGACAGTTTGTGTAAGTTTGGTATTATTTCAGTCTTAAATGTTTATAATAATTAATTGATAAAACCATATGGCTTGAATTTTCTTTCCTAAAAGGTTTTAGATGATAGATTCCAATAATTGAACACATATAATACTTTTCTGCTTCTTATTCTCCAATTGGATAAGCTATGTATTTCAAAGTATTTTTCTGTTCTACTTTAATTTATTGGTAGAAAGTTTTCATAAGGTTCTCTCAAGATGTTTTTAGTATCTGTAAGACCTACAGTAAATATACATATATTCATATCTACAGTACAGTGATGCTTCCTTTTTATTCCTACAACTGGTTGTGACTTCTCCTTGTCTATCTCTGCCTCTCCCAATTTTTTTTATCTATCTTGTCACAGAGATTAATTTATTTTATTAGGTTTTTTTATTTGATTCCGCATATGCTGGTAACAAATTCTCTTTGAAAATATCTTTATTTTATGATAACTTTAAAAGGATTCTTTTTTTTTTTTTTTTTTTTTTTGCAATTCTGGGAATTAAATCCAGGGCCTAGTACATGCTATGCAAGTGCTTTACTACTGAGCTACATCCCAGCTCTTAAACAGATATTTTTACATCTACAGAATTCTACGTTTTTTATTATTTCATCACTAAGATGTTATTGCATTAAATTACAGTTTTCAGTTCCTGTTTTGAGGTCAGTAGTCAGTCTTATTGTTGGTTCTTTGAAGGTATTATGTTTTATCATTCTCTGATTGCCTTTGGGAGCTTCTTCTTGGCATTTTATATATATATATATATATATATATATACACACACATATGTGTAAATTTATATATAAAAAATTTTACATATAAAAGCTATATATCCATATATAAATATATGTGTATATATGCACATATGTATCATTTTGTGTGTGTGTGTGTGTGTGTATATATATATATATATATATATATATATATTTTTTTTTTTTTTTTTTTACTGTGCTATACCTAGTCATTACCCTGTTAGAGAAGGCTTCTAGAGCCTGCCGCCTTCTTTGTAGAAACTAAGAAATTTGTTTTGCTTTATTTTAAATTGTTTTCATTTTAAGAGTAGTAACTAATCAAATATTTTTCCTACATATGAGTTCAGGGAAAAATCAAGAGTGTTTATAATAATTACAGAAATAGAAATCAAAATAATGACTTTATTCCCAGTAAGGCTGAGTTTGAGAGAAATACTAACCTCGGGTTTCAAAGAGCTTTCTAACTTTCCACCTGAAGTTGGACGTTGGAACAGCTTTCCTTAGTGGAGGATTTTCATCTGCAAAGCAGGCGCTTTCTCTCAAATTGCTGCCTAACCCTGATAGTAAGGAAAGAGGGCAATGACGCTGTAATCTAGAAGGGAGATAATATGTGCTCGTAGCTGAAATCAATAAACTTTGGGCAAATAAGCCACAGAAAAAGGAAAGACAAAAGTTATTCATGCTCAGTTCTTTCTTCCAGTCTCACCAATTAGAGAAGTCACTTCCTCCCTAAAGCTAATGGACAGAATAGCTCCTCTCCCCTGTAGAGTTAAAATTCCCCCCACTCTGTGGAAATAAGCAATATGAGATAAGCATTTTTCCTAAATAAATAAAATATACACTAAGAAGCATTATTTTCCCTATCTAACCACCAATCCAAAAGATCAGTGAAATTTTAGGGAAGTGCCTTGGACTATCTAGAAATTTCAGAAAATGTGCTTCAGCTTAAGAAAAACCTACACAAAAGTAGATATAAATATATTCCAGTTTTGATGTAGAATTCACGGTTATAGAGATAGCGCAAAGACAAACTGTGAGAAAAGGAATCATGGGAAGTAAAAATGAGCTGAATCATGAAGAATAAAATAAATATTCAAAATCTCTCTGGGGGGTAATGGAAGGGTAAGAAGTAAACCTGGGCCATTCATAACTTTTTACTTATTTAGCCTTTTTTTTAAATTTTTTAAGTGGTAGATGGATACAATACCTTTATTTTTATTTATTTTTTACGTGGTGCTGAGGACCGAACCCAGTGCCTCACACATGCTAGGCAAGCTCTCTGCACCAAGCTACAACCGAAGCCCTTATTTCTTGTACTTTTTTATTAGAGCATTATAGTCATACATTGCAATTGGGTTCATTTTGGCAAAATCATACATGCAAGGAATTTTATTACAATCCCTGCCCCCACCCCACTTTGCCTCCCCTCCTTCCTTCCCTGCTCTCCTTCCTTTACTGTTCTTCCTTTTACTCATTTATTTATTTTATTTTTGATGGGACTTTCTACATTTACATAAAATCCCTATGGTATATTCATACGTTCATATGATGTAATTTTGTTAGATTCATTCTGGTTTTCCTCCCCTTTCCCATCTTCCCTCCCTATCTCTCGTTCTCTACCTTCTACTCTAATGATCTTCCCAATATCTTTGTACTATCTGATCCCCCACCACCCTCTTCTTTCCCTCATTTTGCTTTAGCTCCCACACATAAGAGAAAACATTTGACCATTGATTTGCTGACTCTGGTTTAGTTCACGTAGCATGGTGTTCTCCTTTCCCATTCATTTACCAGCAAATGCCATTATTTCATTCTTTATGACCGAGTAAAACCGCACTGTGTATTTATATACCAAAATTTCTTTTCTTTTTTCCAGGACCAGAAATTGAACCCAGGGGCACTTAACCACTGAGCCACATCCTCAGCCCTTTTTATTTTTTATTTTGAAACAGGGTCTCACTAAGTTGCTTAGGGTACCACTAAGTTACTGAGGCTGGCTTTGAACTTGCAATCCTCCTGCCTCAGCCTCCCAAACGTCTGGAATGCAGGCATTCGCCACCACACCCATCTATACCACATTTTCTTTTTTAAATTTTTATTAATTAATTTATTTTAATTAGGCATATATGACAGCAGAATACATTTAGATTCATTGTACACAATTGCAGCACAACTTTGCATTTCTCTGGTTGTATACAATGTAGCGTCGCACCATATGTGCAGTCATACATATACCTAGGGTAATGATATCCATCTCATTCCACCATCTTTTCTGACCCCATGCTACCTGCCCATCCCTCCCTCCCCTTTACTCCATCAAAGTTCCTCCATTTTTTTCATGCTCCCCCCACCCCCATTATGGATCAACATCCACTTATCAGAGAGAACATTTGGCCTTTGGATTAGCTTACTTCACTTAACAAGATATTCTCCAACTCCATCCATTTACCTGCAAATGCCATAATTTTATTCTCTTTCAATGTGTATGTATACCACAGTTTCTTTATCCATCATCTATTGAAGGGCATCTAGGTTGCTTCCACAGTTTAGCTATTTTGAATTGAGCTGCTATAAACATTGATGTGGCTGTGTTACTATAGTATGCCAATTTTAAGTCCTTATGTAGACCAAAGAGTGGGATAGCTGGGTCAAATGGTGGTTCCATTCTAAGTTTTCGAAGGATCTTCATACTGCTCTCCAGATTGGTTGCACCAATTTGCAATCCCACCAGCAATGTATGAGTGTGCCTTTTCGCCCACATCCTTGCCAAAATTTATTGTTATCTGTATTCTTGATAATAAAAAACAATCATGAATTTCATTTAGAAAAATAAGAGACCCAGAATAGCCAAGGCAAATTTTAGCAAGAGGAGTAAAGCAGGAGGCATCATAGTACCAAATCTTAAACTATACTACAAAGCTATATTAACAAAAATGGCATGGTACTGGCACCAAAATAGACATGTAGCCCAATGATACAGAAGACACAGAGACAAAACCACATAAATACAGTTATCTCATCCTAGACAAAGGTGCCAAAAACATACATTGGAGAAAAGGTAGCCTTTTCAACAAATGGTGCTGGGAAAACTGGAAATCCATATGCAGCAAAATGAAAATAAACCTTTATCTCTCACCATGCACAAAACTCAACTCAAAGTGAATCAAGGACCTAGGAATTAGACCAGAGACCCTACACCTAATAGAGAAAAAAGTAGGCCCAAATCTTCATCACGTCTAATTTGGCCCCAACTTCCTTAACAGGACTCCTGAAGCACAAGATATAAAATCAAGAATTAATAAATGTATGGGGTGAAGGTGGGAGTTCATAACCCACTTGAATCAAAGTGTGGAATATGATATGTCAAGAAATTTGTAATGTCTTGAACAACCCACAATAAAAAATTAAAAATAAAAAATAAAAAAAAAATTTAAAAAAAAACCATGAAAAAAAAAAGAATTAATAAATGGGATGGATTCAAACTAAAAAGTTTCTTCTCAGCAAAAGAAACAATCAATGAGGTGAAGAGAGAATCTACATTTTGGGAGCAAATTTTTACCACATGCACATCAGAGCATTAAACTCCAGGATATATAAAGAACTCAAAAACCTTAACACCAAAAAAAAAAAAAAATCAATAAATGGGTTAAAGAGCTGAACAGACACTTCTCAAAAGAATATATACATTTGATCAACAATTATATGAAAAAAATGTTCAACATCTCTAGTAATTAAAGAAATGCAAATCAAATATACCACTTTTTCTTGATCCACTCATCTATTGATGGGTAACTGGGCTGATTCCATAATCTGGCTATTTTGAATTGTATTGCCATGTGGCTGTATCACTATAGTATGCTGATTTTAGTTCTTTTGGATAAATACTAAGGAGTTTCACCATATGACCATGCTTCATACTTCTTAGCAGTAAGTAACATAATGACTGTGAATTAGATGGTCTCTAAGATTTCTTCTTCTCTAATAATCCATGCTCCATTAGTCATTTATAAACCATAGTGTGCCCTAGATTTGTATGAACTACACATTCCTTCTAAAAATCATGTTATAGACTGAATTATGTTCCCACCAAATTCAAATGATGGCCAGACATGGTGGCACACACCTGTAATCCCAACAACTCAGGAGGCTGAGGCAGGAGGATCACAAGTTCAAGGCCAACCTCAGCAACTTAGCAAAGTTTTAAGCAACTTAGTGAGACCCTGTCTCAAAATAAAAGGGCTGAGCATGTAGCTCAGTGGTAAAGTGCCCCTGAGTCTAGAAAGAGAGAGAGAGAGAGAGAGAGAGGACCTATAAAAAAGTAATTAAGTTAAAAAGAGTGTACTAGGCTGAGCCTTACTCCAACCTAACAGTGTTCTTATAAGAAGAGGAGATTATGACATACAGATGCACACCAAGGATACGTGTTCACCATGTGCCAAGGCACGAGGAAGGTGGTCATCTGCAAGCCAGGGAGAGAGGCCTCTAAGAGCTTATCCCTCAGGCACCTTGATCTTGGACTTTCAACTTCCAGAACGGTGAAAAATAAATGTCTATAGTATTTTGTTATGAAAGCTCTTATAAACTAATACAGAGGAGGACCTTTAAATTAAAACCTGATTAACCCAGACTATCTTGAGGCTGGTCATAACAGAGTGGCACAATAAAAAGACCATATGCAACACTAAAAAGAGACCAGGAAAGTAAGATAGTCCTTACTGAATGCCTTAAGAGGCAGCAAAGGAGAAATCACATTGTATAACACACAGAAAAACATCGTCTAAAATTCCTCCTAATTCATTTCTTTCCCTAAAGCCCCGTATGTCCTGGCATCTGCCTACCATCTCTCCTTTTCTTTCTTTCTCTTCCTCAAAATAAAAAACTCCTCCAAACTCATTTTTCTAGATATTTTATCCTTTCCCAATCTCCAAGTATCTTCCAATGCCTCTAAATTTAAACGTGTCTAGCCTTTTCCCAAGCTTTTATACCCATCTGCCATCAGCATAATGAAAACCAACTAGTGACGTCAAACAATCCTGAAAACCTTTCTCATTTAGAACCAGGGAAAAAAATGCAGACTTTTCAATTATGTGTAAGTTAATATCTCTATTTACCAAGGGTAAGATTGCATATGGAAAAAGGGCAGAAGTTAAGAAGAACAATCTTCCTTTATTTTTTATTTGCTCAAACTAGGATGCTTCCTTTGAGTATCCTTAATTCCTTTCCTCTGCATGGCACCAAGTCTGTTGGGTAAAGGAACCTGAGTCCTGTTCCATTCAAGATAACTCAACAGTGTTTGAAAAGTGAAAATTCCTGAAACCAGGCTTCATGAGGGATGACCACGTTAATTGTCAAAACAACAATCTTGTATTTTTTAGCTTTTGTTTAAAATATGCTCCTTTATAGTCACAAATGATCCTTGATTTGAGTGAATCAAAATAGTTGTTTGGATTTCATATAGAAAGAATTTTAAATAATTGAACAACAACCAAACTAAAGCAACATTGTAATTAAATTATTCAAAACTTGAACAAGTTACTGGTTTAATAGAAAAACCCATGCTTTAATTTAGAAAACAGCAGGAAGTTCCTATAATGAAAATAGAATTTTGAAGAGCAAGCTGAATTCCCATGCATCCTTAGCAATGTTCAGTGTTTTACAGTTTTCCAAAGATGAGGTCACAATTCTAGGGCAGGCCCTGTACTCTTTCTGGATGCCAAAACGGAAGAGGATCAACAGCTAATTCCCTGCCAACTGAAATAAGAAATTAGTCTAATATTAACAAGTAATTTTGCTTATAGTAAGCTTTCCAATAAAAATAAAGATGGTTTACATAGGCAGAACCACCAAAACAAAGGCGTCCATTCAAGAGAAATCAGCAAGAACTTGAGCAGCTACTGAAACTATCAGCCAATTCCAGTAGAAACCATAAACAATATTTTTCATTTCTGAGAAATACATCTTATCTCAATGATTATTCATCAGGACACAAAGCCAAGCAGCTATCCAATATTCCATTTCATAAATGACCATACAAGGGGAATTCCAGTTAGAAACTTAGCCAAGAGACAAGTAATACCTGGTGCTAGCTGTCCTGCTAAGTACTTTAAACCGTTGCAAGAGGAATTTGGGGTAATAAAAAGAGGGAGTCTATGCATCTGGAAAAGACTAAGCAAATCCTGGAGAGCTTAGTGATCTTGTGCATGGCTACCCAAGTTCTTGACTAAAGCAACAATCATTTCAGTTACCAGTGGGGCAGGAACCTAGGTGAATGTATGGAGAAATCTAAATCCACATCACCAGACCTCAGACTCCATAAGAACAGGGGTGTCTTGTTACTCATTCCCAAGGACTTAATGAGTAGACCTTCAAGATGTATTTGTTTAATTAAATTACATGAAGTCCAGTGCTATTTACCAAGGCTAAGATTATATATAGAAAAGTGCAGAAGTTAAAAAGAATAATCTTCCTTTATTTTTTTACTTGCTCAAACTGAGGTGCCTCCTTTGAGCATCCTTTATCCTTTCCTCTTCGTGGTATCCTGTCTCTTGTATAAGGGGAGCCTGAGTTATATGTCTTCCTGCTCCCAGGCTGGCCTTATAAGAATTTAGTGTTTAAATGAATGAGTGAGTGATTCTTTAACTTTCCTTTTATTGGGCATTTCAGCTGTCTACTCCTGCAGAGAATCTGGTTGAAGTGACTGTGACTCAGGAATACTAAGAAAGAAAGCCCAATGCAGGAAATGGAGTGACAATAAGTACATAAAATGCACATCCTATCTCTATCCAATAGAAATTTAAAATCTAAAATATATTCTGGGATCAATGAAAATGTAAAGGACAATAAAATAAAATCAGTAACAATAAAGTCTGCATCAGCATGGGATCCAAGCTCTGTGAGTTTTAGTATAAGGAGGAGTCATAAACCAGATCACAGATAGCAGTTTAAATTTTGAATGCAGAGCAAGTGACAAAAATAAGCAATGACAAAGGGGACATATAATCAAAGTGATGATAACCCTGCAACTAACTCTCACCCTATTCCGAGGGCCTCTGATTTTCATCTTTGTCTCCTGGATTTCCATCAAGTTAAGAAAAATAACATGAAATTTATTTTTTCATGTTTTTTGAGTTCACAGCTGTCAGGTGTTGTATGAATTCTGATAGAACCATAAGACCCCTCTTATGGTACCCTTAACCCCATTTTGTCAATGAGGAAGTCAGCTCAGGGATAAGTCACTTGAACCCACATCCATCTGGCTCCAAAGCCCATACTCTAAATCACCAGATTGCCTGGTTACCAAGGTTGCTTGTTGACAGCTCAAGTCCAATGTAGCCAATCTCATATAATAACAGACCCCTAAGAGCCAAGAGATTGGTCCATCATGGGGTACTAACCTGTCGCCCTTCATTACTATATGTAAGGAAAGAGGATATTGACAATTGTCCTTCTTCACCAAATAGCTGTAAGATAAAAATGAAATAATATATGTATTTCCACCAGCCTGATTTTTACTAACTCCTTATTACCATGAGGGTGAAGGCAATGTGAGGGTTGGAAATATAAACAGTGACCCCTAATCTTAAGAAGATTCAGTCTAGCTAAGGAGGCCAGAAAGAGAGGATATCAGATGAATAACTGCTAAACAATTTGACAGAGCCAGCAAATGCTGTGCCCTCCCACTAAGAATTAGGGTGTGCTCTCAGCTTATCACCAGCAACTAGAACAAAGCCAGACATGTAATCAAACCTCTGTACATATTTACTAAATGAATAATAATGATGAATTAGTCAAGTCAGGCCTGAGTTAATGCACTTTGGCAGCAAAATACTATAAAAAACATTTTTTTAATCTAAAAAAGAAGCTATTTTGTTATATTTGATGTTATTTCCTATATATACTCTGAAAGTCTGGGTATAAATATTGTAAGATGAAAAATGGTATCATCTCATACTCTGAGAAAGCAACAGCAGCCACTTTTTCTTTGTCCTTCCCATATCTAATTATAGATTCAGAAAATTAAGACTGGAAAGGACCATGCAGATACTATGGTTATCCTTCATTATATATATTAGAAAACCCTGATCCCAAGAGATCAAGCAACTTCCCAAAGGGCTCTCTGGTGGCAAATGGAAGGCTTGGATTCTGACGTCTATATCAGGACATTTTCCAAAGACTGCTTGGCCTCTCGTTGCTATTCTGCTGCCTGGTTACTGCCCAAACATACTCCCACATCTTTTTCTAGGGAGGCTGCATCATAGCTCTGGTCAGCATCTTGAGGTTCTGGTGGATCCCACCCTCCTTTCTTCTGAGCACTGATGCCACATTACCCGGATGATTTCACAGCCTAGTTGCTGCCTTCATAGAATAGACAACTGCTGGTCTTGCTTCTGAACTTGACCTCTATTGTCTGCTCTCCCATGGAAACCGGCGCTCTCACCTACACTGTATGCACATAGACACGTGTGCATGTGCAAACACACCCTCACACATTCCATGGTTTTCACCCAGCATCCCAACCCTAGTAACATTTGGCTCCACTGGTTCTAGTCTACCTTTACCTCCTTGCTTATTTCCACAATTTCTAGGTCAGCATGCTAACAAATTCAGTCATGCAACATCCCAAATGTTTTTTAAAGATCCAAAGAATAAGACTTTTTTTTCAAAAAATATAGGGTAGACACGATAATTTGAAACCCTCACACTAAAAATGCTAGATAAAAATATGAAAATCATCCTTTTGCATGCATAATGCATTAAAATGTTTAAATCATGAATGTGTGAACTTGAAAGATTGTGAGGTCAATTTTCTGAGTTCAAAAACATGAGTTCATTTCAAATAGGTAGGTACTGAAGCCACCTGTTACCTTGGTGTACCTGCTAGTGCTAGGTGACCAGGACAGAGAAGATGAACCACAAAGCCAAGAGCTTATACAGGTAGGATGTCAGATCACAACACTTCTGTGCCCCTGCTTACAGGTCATTATGCCTTAGTTTCAGAGAAAGTATCAAAGAGAAAAGTCATTAACATGGCAAGAGTCGTGGTAAGAAAACTTGACTGTGTGTGTAAGGGGGAGGGGTGGCTTCCCATTGTTACATCCACAGAAAACCCCAGCTTGTAAGTGCACTAGAAAACCACAAGTCAGGAATTTTTCTCTCAAAAGGCATCAGGAGCAAAGGATTCAATTCCTCTTAGGAGCACTGAACCTTTAACCCATCTCAACATCAGAAGACCACTATCTAAGATTTTATTTTAAAAGCAGATTAACTCACTGGAATGGATTAGATCTTCCAAGGTTACCTGAACCTATGGTAGATACCACATTTGGCCATAGTTGACCCTCCTTGACTTTTACAGAAAACACAGTCTCCAGAGGTAACAAGATCCCAAGCTGGAGTGGATTTTCCTAATTCCTTGATTTCTTGCCTTGCCCGTGGCAACTGTCATCTTGCATTCGAATTGCTGTCTCTCAGGGTTCTACACATCTCTTACAGACATGTTTACAATTTGAATTTTAAAAAATGAAATTACATTATGAGTGTGTATTTTATTTTAAATGTGTACGCTTGTGTATTAGAGAGAGAGAGAGAGAGAGAGAGAGAGAGAGAGAGAGAGTAATTAACGTGTGATAAAATAGAAGGAGCCAAGGAAAACAGGTGGTCTGGCTCCTTCCTGTTTCTGTTTTTCCTAGAAATCTGAACTGGGAAATAAATGTTATTTTTGATATGTGGTTCTAATCTCATTATCTTGAACTAGTGAATTTGTGTTTCTTTATTTGTTTTCCTTTTACTCTTTGAGAATTAGATGCATCCTCTATAAACTGTCAGAAAAAAATATATGATAGTAAATTGCAATATGTCTTAGTCAATTCTCCAGAGAAACAGACCAAACAGATACGTATATAGATATATGAAAGGGATTTTAGTAGGGGAATCAAAACATTAATATGGCATCTAACTCTCATGACAGGCCACCTGCAAGTTGGAAACCCTGGGATGGTGATAGGATCACTCAGTTCAAGTCCAAAGACCTCAGAACTAGTGATACCAAATGTCTGAGAACCTGGGGGCACTGATGTAAGTTCTGGAGTCTAAAGGACAAAGAGTCTGGCATTCTGATACCCAAGGCAGCAAAAGAAGGATTTATTCCAACTCCCGGAGGGAGAGACCAATTTACTTTCTATATTTATTCTATCTGGGCCCCAGTGAATAGGATGGTGCCTACCCACACTGATTCTGGATCTCCCCCACTTTGTCTCTCAGACTCACATGCTAATCTCTTCTGGAAAAACCCTCATTCTAGTATTCTTTCATCCAGTCAAGTTGACACTTAAAATTAACCATGGAGAATTCAATGGCATTTGTCTCTGCAAAAGGCCCTTACAGGGAAGCATGTGATGAGCACGTAACGGGCCCCATGTGAGTCAGTGACCAGACCATGATGGACTCTTTGCTACATCCCAGTTGTCAATGCTCTGAGGGATTTAGTTTAATGAAATGGAATGAGAGGACACGAAGGACTAGTCCATTTTCATGCTCCATAGACACATTACTGGGCAGAAACTCCCAGGCTCCAGGTGTTGACAATGCCATCGAAAACTCTAAAACAAAGAGTAGAATTTCATATGCCAATTTTTAGATATATTGCCCATAAACAGCACCATATGCCACAGAATGTTTTTCCAAAACAGCATATTAGATTGTCTACCAACTACAAGAGATACATGTTCATGGAAGAAAATGTAGAACATGCACATTGTGCATATGAACAAATATGTAACAATGAATCCCACTGTTGTGTATAATTAAGCACCAATAAAAATATTTTAATAAAACAAAATTTGGAAAATACAGGAAAAAAATATAAAGGAAAAAATGTGTGACCTCATCTGCACAGAATGAGACTTACTTACGATTCCTGATTCCTGACATGCATGCTCACCATTATCCCCACAATGACATACTTATATTTGGTTTATTATTTATAATAATGTGATAATCTCTCATGAACACGCCACCTGAAACAAGAGCTCAAACTCTGACCACAAGTTCATAATCTTTTCCCAAATCACATTCCTGTCTCCTCCCAGCTCAGATGACTATCATTCTGAATTCAGCATCTAAGGTTGCCTTAATTTTCTCTCTGTAACTTTTTCTTGCATCTATATATTTATGTGTTTGGGTGTCTGTATACATGCAAATACACACACACCTTGTTATTGATTAATTTCATGTGTCAACTTGACTGGGCCACAGGGTGTCCAGATATGTGGTCAAACATTATCCTATGTTTATGGGAGGATTTTTTAAATGAGATTAATATTTAATTTTTTTCCCTATACTAAGGATCACCCCCAGAGCCTCAGGCATGATAGGCAGGCACTCTACCACTGAGCTATGGCCCTAGCCAACAAATGTAAATCAATGGATGTGTAACTGATGTGATTCTGCAATCTGTATATGGGGTAAAAATGGGAGTTTATAACCCACTTGAATCAAAGTGTGAAATATGATATATCAAGAACTATGTAATGTTTTGAACAACTAACAATAAAAAATTTAAAAAAAAAAGATTAACAATTTAAATTGGTGGACTTTGAGTAAAGAAGACTGACCTCTTATATTTAGTTTATTATTTATATAATGTGGGTGGGCTCATCCAACTGGTTGAAGGCCTGATTTGAACAAAAAGACTCTGCATATAGTGTGTGTGTGTGTGTGTGTGTGCATTTTTATCCTTCATAAATTGTTTGCAAAGATAGAATCATACAAAAATTACTGTTTGGAAAGACCGCTTTTCCATCCAGTAATATTATGGTTGACTTTCTATGTAACAAAGATAAATAATTTTAAACATCATTTTTGACAACTGGATAATAATTCATGATAATTATGGCATAATACATTTAACCAGTCTCAATCATTAGACCTTCATGTTACTACAATGTTTGCTGTAGTAAACACTGCCATGCTGGGGAAATTTTTTTCTGGCTAAAGTTGAACCAGGGTACTCATTGTTTACTTTTGCTTCTGTTTAACATCCTGGACTTGTCTGACTTTTGTCTGAAGATGAATTCCCCAGAAAAGAAGAGTCAAAGCATATGAACTTTCTTTGAAGTAATGATATGTGTCGCCAAGCTATATTTGTCTTTTCAGGTCGATAAATACAGGTTTCTACCTTCTGATACCTTCATAGTTTTCCATTGTGTAGGAATGTCATCATTTATTTAATCAATGCAATGTGTAAGTGTTGACAATTTTTCTTTGCTATGATAAGCATGCTGTAAAAATCACTCTGGACTTGACTGATTATTTCCATAGGAAGAATTCCTGAATGGAATTCCATCTGTTTCTCCCACAGGTGATGGCTCCAACAACAGTTTCTGCCACTAGGTCCACTCCTACCCTCTAGCCATTCAACCCTCTGACCTACACCAGAGTAGTGGTCTCATCCCTCTTCCCTCAGCTTGACTCTGCGGGACAGCAAAGAAAATACAAAGGAAAGACATTTAAATAACTGAACTTTAAAAAAAAATCACACACCCATAATTTCTTTTTTGGTAATTCTGGGGATGGAATCTTGGGTCTCACACATACTAAGCAACTGCTCTACCACTAAGCTACTCCCCCAGCCCCTTTTACAACTTTTTAAATGTCCATGAAATGCTCTTCTTACTTACACTTTCTTGCAGGGTATTAACTATTTGCAAATCAGCTCATTTCTGGCTCTGGAGTGTCAACTTCTAGGGCTGCCTGTAGTACCCCAGGCTCTTCATGCCTTTTTTCCATATGGATCACCCGGAAAGGCAAGAGACTCTTGCACAGCCTCTGCCTGATGAGGTCTCTCCAGTGGTCCAGAGTAAGCAAGAGGCATCAAGGTGGAAGCCAGTAGCTTCTTTCTAGAAAACAACTTTCAAAAAATAAGTCTCGGAAGTTTTTGTACTGCTTTCCTGTTCTGCTATTACTTTTGTTTATTTTATTTTGCTTTTAACTTTGATCTTGCCAGGATGAGAATGTTGCATTATCATTGCCTATTAACACAGGCTTGGGAAAAATTTTTTCTGGCTAAAATTGTACCAGAGTACTCACTGCTTATCTTTGCTTGTGTTTAACAGGGAGGCCATCAGAGGCAGGATATACAACACACGAACTGCTGGTGTCTTTATAAAATCTTAATGTCTTCCTGTTATCCAGAAAGGCAAGGCAAATTGTTTTAAGTCGTATTATTCTGTTGCAGAAACCAAATGCTGTGTTGTTGCCTTAAAAAAAAAAAAAGGCTAAATGTCTTTCCTCTATATTTCCTTTGCTCTCACCCCAAGCCAAGCTGAAGGAAGAGTATGAGGTGACTAGCCTTGCTTGGGTCAGAGAGTTGAAGGGGTGAGGCGGGAGAGAATCTGGTGGCAGAAGCTGTTGTCAAAGACAATCAGCTAAGAAAAATCTGCTACTCAGATGTCACCAGCTTAGAAGTTAAAAGAACCACATTCACATGAACTGAAGACCTTCATCTCCCATCTTCTTAAAATCTCTTCCAGTTATCTCATCCTACTAATGAATGAGTGTAGGGCCCAAAGATGACTCAGGCCTTATTATCATATTTTTTTTAAATTGTGACAAAAATCACATAGCATCAAAGTTAACCATTCTAACCATTTTAAAATTAAGTCCATTTGTATGATGCATCACCACCTTCATCCATAAAACTCTTTTGACTTTGCAAAGCAAAAACTCTGTTCCGCATAAATCATAACTTCCCCTTCCCTGTGCCTAGTGGCGTTTTCAGCCTGAGCAACTAAAGGGATGCGGGTACCCTCGACCCTGCTCTTATACTTATCGTTTGCCACTTGTCTTTTTTTTTTTTTTAGAGAGAGAGAATTTTTTTTAATATTTATTTTTTAGTTTTCGGTGGACACAACATCTTTATTTGTGTGTGGTGCTGAGGATCGAACCCAGCGCCCTGTGCATGCCAGGCGAACACGCCACCACTTGAGCCACATCCCCAGCCCCAGCCACTTGTCTTTTTTTTTTTTATTGTTGATTGTTCAAAACATTACAAATTTCTTGACATATCATATTCCACACTTTGATTCAAGTGGGTTATGAGCTCCCATTTTTACCCCATACACAGATTGCAGAATCACATCAGTTACACATCCATTGATTTACATATTGCCATACTAGTGTCTGTTGTGCTCCGCTGCCTTTCCCATCCTCCACCATCCCCCCTCCCCACCTCTCCCCTCCCCTCCCCTCCTCTCTCTCTGTCTTTTAATGGCATCTCTTTTGGATTGACCACACTGTCTTCAATGCTTATTTTAACCTGTCGTTAGGAGGGGACAGGCATCATGAGTCACCTATGACTGCCAACTAGAGAAACCCAGTTTTAGAATTTTCCCAATACCTACTCCAGAAGCCTGGTTCTTTTAATCCCCAACAGACAATGTTTATGATCATCTAAAGTGAGTATCTAACCCCTAAATTTACTTAAAAGTGAATAGACTATATACACATTCGTGATATAACTTGAATTTTAAAATGTAGATTGCAAATGCTGTAAACATGCCTGTAAGAGACTCATAGACCCGCAAGAGAGATCAATTTGCATGCAAAATGATGGTTGCCACTGGCAAGGCAGGGAATTAAGAAAATCCACTCCAGCTTGGGGTCTTGTTACCTCTGGATGCTGTGTTTTTTTGTAGAAGTTAAGGATGGTCAACTATGGAATGTGTATCTGCCATGGTTCAGGGGACCTGGAAGACC
This sequence comes from Marmota flaviventris, assembly GCF_047511675.1. Taxonomy (NCBI): domain Eukaryota; kingdom Metazoa; phylum Chordata; class Mammalia; order Rodentia; family Sciuridae; genus Marmota; species Marmota flaviventris. The sequence goes on from NC_092509.1 coordinate 38,347,017, forward strand.
CAATCCATTCTAGTGAGTTAATCTGCTTTTAAAATAAAATCTTAGATCATGGTCACCCGATGGATGTGATATCAGGAAGACAAGGGAAATTCAAAATATTGAGAAGTTTACTGTCATTTCTTTAGTGCTTTCAGGTTTCAAGGTGCTTTTTCATATACAGCAAAATGTCCTTCCACAGTGCTGCAAGGTGGTTATTATTATCCCAATTTTTAGAAATAAGGAAACCCAGTCTGAAAGAGAAAGGAATTTGATAACAGTCATGCAAATAGGTGGGGTGTCATCTCTCCAGTCCTCCCAGAGGAACAGGAAAAGGAGAGCTTCTTGAAATTATAGAGAATTCCAATTGACTTTTAAAAAAATTTTTTTTAGTTATACATGGACACAATGTCTTTATTTTGTTTATTTATTTTTATGTAGTGCTGAGGATCGAACCCAGTGCCTCACACATTCGAGGCAAGTGCTCTGCCACTGAGCCACAGCCTCAGCCCTCCAAATGACTTTTGTCATTCTTTCCTTAGAAAATAATTCTCAACATTCTAACCAGCACAGCTTTGGCTACTTTTTTTTTTTTTTAAGCTGGAAAAGATCCAATCTGAATTTCTCATTTTGATTTTTAGATACTTGAATTAATGCAATCCTAAACTTGCTTGACTATTCCTGTTTTTTTCCCTGTTATTGTTTCATTATCTTATCATAATTTACTATTGTATCTCCACCTCTATTCCTATGGGTAAGTATAGCTACTTGTTGGTCAGTCATAGAAAAAATGAATATTCTTTTCTCCTAAATGGTACCTGCTCCTCTCAGATTCTTACCAGCTCACCTACATCTTTTTGCTTTTCTAGCACAGCAATAAATATACGTACGAAGAAACACAGTGATAAAATCTCATTCTGTCCTTTTTTCTTCCAGATTTTTCTTTGGCTACCTTCTCTTTTTAGTGACCCGCTCCCCCCTTTCAGGTCTCAGAACCTCAACACAAATGGCTATTTCAGAGACAGTTTTCAAATTGCAGGAAAGGTTTTATCTCTTGCCCCTCCTCTGACGCACACTTAACCCTATGGATTCAACGTCAACCAACTTAACATGAAGAGTGTCTCTGGAGTCTCTCTATAAGCTGGACCCTGGAGTCCCTGTGATGTTTGGTGTGTGCCAGTTCCTCAGCCACATGGTTTCTCTTCTCCTTCACAGGCACAGATGGTGTGCTCAGTGGGGGAGTAGTCGAACAGATGTGAGCAGCTATCTTCAGGTTGTGGGGGAGAGGCACGAGGCCTGTCCTCCCAGAGAGCATAATATGACCAGTTTCTACGTCCCCGCAGCCTTGCATGTAGCAGGGGGCAATCTCCTTCTTACTACAGCCATATTTCAAATGTCATGGGGTTGTAGAATTCTACTGAGGTATGGGACAAGAAGACTTCCTTCTTGTTTCATGGCCGTCTCCCGCATTGACTTTGTAAGATGCTACATGTGAGAAAGGGGCACTGGACCTTTGCAAATTCACGTAGAAATCTTCTGAGCACTTTCACACCAAACTATATTCAATTGTTTCAAATCTCAGTACTATTGAAGCTTTTGAAGTAGAATGCATTTTATCTTCCTTCCTTCCTTCCTTCCTTCCTTCCTTCCTTCCTTCCTTCTTTCTTTCTTTCTTTCTTTCTTTCTTTCCTCTGTACCAGGGATTAAACCCAAGGGCACTAGACCCCTGAGCCACATCCCCAGCCCTATTTTGTGTTTTATTTACAGACAGGGTCTCACTGACTTGCTTAGCACCTCACTGTTGCTGAGGCTGGCTTTGAACTCCCCATCTTCCTGCCTCAGACTCAGGAACCTGGCTATTTTGCTTCTTAATGAGTCATCTTACTTCTCTATACTTCAACAATAGGAAGAGTCCTCTTCCTAATCTTTCAGCCCCCTTCTCCTTCTGTTCCTCCAGCTCATTCCTTCTTTTCCAGATAATATCCTCACATTTATTTATTTATTTATTTATTTTTAGTCTTCAGAGCACTTTTCAATGTATTATCTGGTCTTGCTAAAGGCTATTGGGGAACACCTACCCACATATTCCACTGTAATGTGTAACCATAAACCACTTTATGTGATAAACTCTGTAGATAACTGATCTGTGCAAACTCTATTTTCTATTCCCTGTTCCTCCCCCCAGGTGTGGGCTGAAACCCCCACCGAGGATTAAATTTGTGGCTTTGCTTTTCTTGCCTGCCAAACACTCCGTCCTTGCTATGAGCCTCCCATTCTCTTTGTGTTCCTGGTTCCTTGTTGATTAGCCCTTCCTTCCTCCGTAATAGGAGCTTTGGAGACAGGAAAAATAGTGGCTTCCTGTTCTGCTTGTTTATTATGTTTAATTAACTCCTCTGTGACAATCTCTACTTATTGGCCAGGATAACATTTGTATTTGAAAACTTGGTTTTCAAGTATGGTTGAATTCTAAAATATTTACCATATTAATTCTGGTTCTTGTAATTTATCCCATTAAAAAAATATATAAAAAGTTTTAAAAAGAGATTTATTTCTTACCCAGAAGGTAGCTCTGGAGTGTCAGTGGTTTGTGATACCCAGCCACAAAGGATGGTGAAGTTCCAACTATGGAGGTGAAAGGGCAGAGATACAGGTAGGTCTCTGCCTGTGTCTCTGATGCATCTGTATGTGTGATAAGCAAAAAGAGAAAACTAGGGTGGGCAAGTTAGATTTCAGACCATAATAAAGATGTCTCTCTTAACATACCATGAATCCTCATGCGCTGGGGACTCTGTTCATCCAGTATGTAACAGGATTGAAAGAGGTGAACAACCAGTGCGTCCAGATATGCTGGCTTTACTGCTGTGTCTTGTCAGATGCTCATGCACAAGAGGAATATTCTAGAAGTGCCTTAGTGCAGGAGTCTTCTAGAAGGTGTTTTTTTCACTGGGAAAACAACCAAGGTCAAGGGCAGCAGGGAGTCAGATCAGTGCCACCTCATCCTGAAAGCAGCATCTAGATCCACCAACCTTGAGTGCCCGCTATTTCTGTTCTTCAAACATATTGGCCAGATTATTTTGGTTTTGATTATTGAAGGCCCAATTGAAAATGGCTTAAGGAAAAAGAAAATGAATTTATTAGATCAATGTGTGAAGATATAAGGGAGAGTTAGCTTCAGAAATTAGCTGGATTCAGGGATTCATCTCCTTCTCTCCATCTCTTAGTTCTGCTTTCTTCTGTTTGGGGTCCATCCTTATGTTTTTACCTCATGGTGGTAAGATGGCTGCCAGCAGTTGCCAGCCTTTATCCTCTCCTCTCATTAACTCCAATCAGAAGAACCTGCGTCTCTCAAGCATTTAAAGAAGAAGAAGAAGAAGAAGAAGAAGAAGAAGAAGAAGAAGAAGAAGAAGCAGCAGCAGCAGCAGCAGCTGGAATCGAGTCTGACATCTAACTTTGGTGGACTGGATCATGCTCAAACCCCTGCACTTGGCTGGGGAAAAGAGTATAGATACTGACTGGCCAGACCTGGATCACATACTCACTTTTGGAGCCATCCCTAAGCCACCTGGGCCAAGAGGAAGACAAAGGAAGATCTTTTAAGAAAATATGGGTTCTTTGCTGGGTATGGTGGCACACGCCTGTAATCCCAGTGGCTCAGGAAGCTAAGGCAGGAGGATCTTGAGTTCAAAGCCAGCCTCAGCAACAGCAAGGTGCTAAGCAACTCAAGCAACTCAGTAAGACCCTTGTCTCTAAATAAAATGTAAAAAGGGGCTGAGAATGTGTCTAAATGGTTAAATACCCCTGAATTCACTCCCCACTACAAAAAAAAAAAAAAGAAAAAGAAAGAAAAACATGGGTTTTGTTACAAATTAAATGTAGGGGGTTCGATACTACACTAGCAAAACAATGTGCCCTGTGCCCAACTCACACCCACAGCTTCTCTATGGGGTAGAAGTGGAACAGTTTGCTCTGATGTAGGCAGACTTATTCCAGAACTTCTGAGACAGGTTTGAAATTCAGCTTACCCAGTTAAGTTCTCCCCACCCTCTGCTGGTGGGAAAGCCCATTTCTGCCTACTTGTTCATGCACAACTTCTCCTCTTTAAATGCTATTCTTGTCACGTTGAGTGGGACTGCCGCCTCTCCTCAGTTTTAAAATCTTTTATACTTATGCAAGCATGAAAAAAGAAAAAAAGCTGGACCATGAATTTCTTTGGTGTGTGGGTGTGAGTGTTTGGGGAGGGGCAGAGATTGATAGTAATGATTTGAAAGTTCAAGGTTAGATACACTGTAGTAATCACATTCAGGACTTTGTCATCTGGAAATACCTGCCCTGGGCTTTTCAGATCTGAGCCAAGACTTCACACAAAAGTTCAGGGACAGCAAGAAAATTAAAATCTTCTTTTCCTCTTATATTCCAATTTTAATCTATAAAACATTTTGGGTAATGATATTTACGGTAGAACCAATTCCAAAGGAAAGACATTCCCATTCATATTCTCTCTCTCTCCTCTCTCTCTCTCTCTCTCTCTCTCTCTCTCTCTCTCTCTCTCTCTCTCCTGGGGATTGAACTCAGGGCCTCCTGAATGCTAGGTAACTGCTCAACTCCTGAGCTACATCCCCAGCTCCACAACTTGGCAATTTTGAAAAAGAAATATTATAAATAAATAATTTTTATTTTTAAAAAAATGGACACTAAAGATTCCAGATTGTGGTCCCAATGCCTCCATCCCTCCTGACTTTTCCCAATAGCCCTCATCCTGCACCTTACTATTCTCTCAGCCCTGTTATTCCTAATTGGGGCTTTTCCTACCTCTGACAAGATGTGACCACTTCGCAGGCTTAGTCTGTTTTGTGCTGACCACAGACTAGGTAATTTATAAACAATGGAAACTTATTTCTCTTGGATCTGGGGGTCAGGGAATCCAATCTCAAGGAGAGGGGCTTCTTGCTACATTCATCCATGGAGGAAGGAAGAACGTAAAGCAAAAGTAAAAGGGAGAAAAAGCAGAGAGGGAAGGGACCAAGCTCATTCTTTCCTCAGGAAATCACTCCTGCAATAAACTAACCCAATCCACACACAAGGAAAGAGCCCTCGTTACCTCCTCACCTCTTAAAGCCCCAGTTCTGTTGCACTGGGGATAAAGTTTCCAGTGCATGGATTTGGGGGGGGACACATTGAAATCATAACACAGGCTGAGGAAAGGGGCACAGAGACTACAGCTATGTGCCCTTCTGTGGTGAAAGAGGCATCAATTTTCTTCATTCCTGGCAACCAAGAGTTTTAGGAATAATGACTTAGAAATCTTAGCCTTTTGTGCTACTATCTGATGTTTCCCCAGTGGGGTTCCTGGGCACCATCTGACACTATATACAAAGTGAGAGCTCTATATGGTGATTTATACCCCAGGTGACTTGCATTCCCTTTTAGGGACACCCACCTTTATAACAAAATTCCTCTAGATCCTTTTCTCCTATCATCCCTCACCAAGATAGACCATTCGCCCCTGGGAAATATACCCAGGATTGCTGCCCACAGATCTGTCAACACTCTCACCTTAGGGAAGGGCAGATTCTTGGAAGAAGAGGTTGGGCAGATGGGGTCTGGGAGGCAATGCTTATATCTTTCAGAATGGTGACTCAAAAAATATTTATTTGGAAATAAAAAATATATTTAGACAAAAATGTTGCTGTTATATAACTCCTTCCTTTAAATATGGTTGAAAGAATAGATCTTGAATAAGATCATATGTGCATCAAAATCAAGTTCTCTACCTAACAATTTACATGTAATCTAATTGTTTCTTATCAACCCAATCTACTTATATATGAACCAATGGGTAAGTCAATGGCATTATTGAAAGTCAGCTCTGGGTAGAACATGTTTGAGATTTTGAAGGAGGTATAGAGATGTACAGGAGAAGGTCCCTTCAAGAGCTTGGCAGTGGGAAAGAAAAGACATTGGGAAAAGATGTCATACTCAGATTTTCAGATATCCTATTTGGAGCTTATTTTAAATGACTGGAGGATGCCCTTTTTAAAGGAGAAGATTCTGGAGAGTAATTGTGTACATAAACCTTTGCCCTAAATACTGATGTCACAACCCAAGAATAGTGTACATTCAGAGGTCAAAAGTTTACAGAAACATTCCCAGATAGCAGCGCCAGATGTTACGGCTTTGAGCACTGGAGACAGTCTGCCTGCATCGCAGCCAGTGTGACCTCAAGTCAGCTTTGAACCTGGCTACGCATCTTTTCTATCCATGGTCTAACCTATATACATGAGCAGTCATCCTCACCATGGCAGGAGGATGTTACAACAACTTAACTAGATAAAGTAATAAGTGGAATGGACTTTACCTGTCGGAGAGCTAGGAGATCTATGGCAGTCATAGCACAGGTGAGATTTGAAGGATGAGAAGGTTTAGGGAAGGCATGCCAGTAAGAGGGTCAGCCCCAGAAAAGTTCCCAAAGTGAAAAAGCTCTAGCTAGGGCTGGGGTTGTGGCTCAGTGGTAGAGCGCTTGCCTAGCATGCGTGAGGCACTGGGTTCAATTCTCAGCACCACATACCAATAAATAAAATAAAGATCCATCAACAACTAAAAATATTAAAAAAAAAAAAAAAAGAAAAGGCTCTAGCTCTGCTTAGGGCTCAGGAAGTGCCTATTTGAAGTGGGGTCTCTGAAAAGTAAAATTCTGATGAAAGTTCTGAAAGGTAGGAAGGGAACAAACCAGAAGGGGACTTGAATTACCTTTTTAAACTTTGAGCCCATGGTGAGAACTTAATAAATAATCCAGGGTAACAGAACTATATGTAGACTAACTAGAAGGAAATATTTCTTCAATGCAAGACAAGATTTTTCACTTTGGGTCATAGTTATTGAGCATCTTCTTTGTGTCACCCCCGCCCTCTTTTTTTTTTTGCCTGTGCTGAGAATATGGCAGTGAGACAAAAATTCTGCTCTTCAGGAGCTGATATTTTAATGCAGGTGTGGATAACAGACTACAAGAGCTAAATAAACACATGAATAATTAAAAACATCTTAGATAGTGATAGGTATTAGAAAACCCATGGAATGGTCAAAAATAAGTTGAGCGGGGGGCTACTTTAGATAGGGTGATCAGAGGATCTGAGAAAAGGAGATAAGATGAAGTTAAAGCTCTGAAGGAACTTTGGGTTCAGAGTTGTGCCTATCCACAAGCATCTGAGGTGACCCGTCGGTGCAAGACCACACCTTTGGAGGTAGCTTCCCTTGGGCAGATGCTGAGAGAGCACTTTCCACCCTCTGCAAAGGTAGCCTGAATCACCCAGAAGAGTCAGGTGATAGCCTAGCCCATCGCTCTACTATAATTTTCGGCTTTCTTATCTGGGAAACAATAGAAATGGACCTGTTCTTTCAAGTTCCTTTGACTTCTAGCATTCCAAGATTCCTACTTCATGCTCCTTCCTATTTCATGTTCAGAACTGCAGAGACAATATCAGAATTATTGTGAAGGAGCAACTGGATACTTGGGCTATACTCAAGCCTAGAACTGGGGTGATAGGACATATGATCACTAGGCTCAGGGCTCTGTGGTGAGGGGACAGCTGGTGCTCAGCATCTGTACTTCCACCTTCCAAATGCTGTCACATGCTCCAAAAGTTGGATTTATTTATTTTTTTTTCTTTTCCTAATGGTATTTCCAGACTTCCTCACAATTAAGCTTCTGGAAAGGCCTTAGGTTCTGCCATGTAGATGCGCTTGATGTAGATTTGGAAAGCTAAAGAGAGACAGGGCTATCTCCCTGCTGCTGGCCAGCCAGCACTGGTCTGGACAAACTGAGCCTTTCTGCAGGGACAGCTTCCCTGTGGCTAGGCCCTGGCAGGAGGGTGATAAGAAGTGCAGCTTCCTGATCCCCGGGCTACAAGAGTGCAGGTTCCTAAATGCAGTCTTTGTAGCTCAGTTCAGCTTCCTCTCTTTCCTGACTGAAGCAGAGGGAGCAGCTGCTTAGGAGGCAGAACTGTTCTAAAAGGCTTTTCTTGAGCCCCCTCCAGCCCTTGCACAGATTTTCTAAGCCCCTTAATTCCCGTAGAGTCTCCACTGTAGAAGCTAGACGTCTCTTTCCTTCATGTAAGGCACTAACCTGTGTTCTGAAGAGAAAAAGCTACACAGGCGCAGTGGCTCACGCATATAATCCCAGGGGCTCAGGAGGCTGAGACAGGAGGATTGCGAGGGGACAACTTAGCGAGGCCCTAAGTAACTCAGTGAGACCACTAAATAAAATACTTTAAAAAAAGGGCTGGGGGATGTGGCTCAGTGGTTAAGTGCCCCTAGGTTCAATCCCTCCTACAAAAAACAAACAAACAAAAAACCCCAACTCTTTCAAACCATGGTTGTTAAAGTTTTAAATGTATCACTTATGTCTATTTCCAAATCAGCGTAAGGACCTTACTTCCTGAGAACCATAGCTTCCTGCGTGAAGGACCTCTCTCCCTCTGTCCACTCCAAAACTCTTAGGAATATATTGATCTTTGGCAAAACCATCCATAGGGTTCAGGGATATTTAGATTGAAACTATTTGCTCTGCATTCAGATATATTACTGGGCAGAGGGGTTGGCAACCAAGATTTATAGCATAAAATGAGAAATGCCACTGACTTGCAAATAAACATCTGAGACATAAAATCCATTTGTAAAACCAAGGACCCATATTTGTACATAAAACTAGACCTTACAAGGACTATGAAGAATTGATTTTTTTCACCTCCTCTTTTTGCAAGACAACCATTGTATTTCCCTAACAGGAAAGTAGAGAGTCTGGACTGATCTTTTCTTTTTTTTCCATCCTCCACCCCTCCCTCCCCACCCCCTTTTTCTTCTTTTGTAGTCTCCATTTTGTCTTAGTCTCTAAGGATTTTTTAAAAGTACAACTATAGAAAACTGGCTTAAGATTTTCATGAAATTTTAAAATAAGTTTTTCATAAAACTTTAAAATATATACCAAATGAACTTCCTTTGTCCATTAAAGTCTCAGTCTTAAAAAAGATAATTGAAAATAAAATTAGCAGCTAAAGCATGCCTGTTTAGACTCACCAGAGAATCATTTCAGAGGCATCCAAGCCAATACAGTTCATTCAGCCCTTTCACTTATACAAAAAATGATCTCTGAAGGTCATTTGTATTCAAATTAAGTGCATCTAAACCTATAGTATTATTTGCTCTAAAAAAAATCACCTCTTCACCCCCCTATCCACATTTATGGATCCTCTAATGAAGAGGAGGACTCTTGGTTTCATAGTTAAATAGGACCAGGGCATTGAGAGAAAGGTTCTGATGGCAGGTAGCGTCCAGTCAAAAATTCAGGATACAGGAAATGAAGAGGAAGGAAAAGAAAAGAATAAGTGTCACTCAAAGATTGAATCTGAAAATCAGAGATTAGAGAAAGGGTCTGTGATACAGCCAAGTTTTCCCCATTTTGTGTATAGAAACAGTCACAAAACAGGTCTAATTAATGTTAATAATCCTCTTTATTTTCCCCATTATCTTCCTGAGTCCTTTCTTTAAACCTTTTTTGTTGTTTTTTATAAAACCAAAATTTCCTATTTCCTGCTTGCTTGAGACCCCTTCCATGCCTCTGAAGGCAGACCCAGAGTCTCAGATATCTTTCAACCAGATCATGGAAGATTACTGTCCTACTTTCCTTGCATTTTCCTCGTCTGTGTAAGAGCAATTCAATGGGTCAGCAAAGAATAGAGTTGGAAGCTTCTCCTTGCTCTAATGGAATAGGCTCACCAAAAGAGAATATTGTCCAGAAAGGAATGGCTGAGCAACTTGATTCTCCATTGGCCACTAGCTTCTGAATACTCTTTCCAACAGTCAAGGCTATTGTGCCTGGGAAGCACCCCCATAGTCTTTTAGTCCACTATGGGGTGCACAAAGTAGAACAGGAATTCAGGAATCTACAATTACACTACCAGAGATTTGTTCCTACAGGCTCATGTATTTTTTTGCAATTTCTCACTTGAAGCTGCCATTGGGCATTCTTCCACTGAATTTATTTCCTGAACAAAATGGCGCTTCTGTCTGGGAACCTACCTGAGAGAAGGGAGGTTGTGGGAAAGAATGAAGGGCACCTTTGAAAGAACAAGCTTGTTGGAAAGCCACAGGGATTGATGTACTGATATATAGAAAAGAAAATGGGAGGGGTTAGAGTTCACTTAAACACTTCAGTCCCTTGACAATAATTTCTTTATCTTTTGTTCTTTTCTTTTTTAATGGATGGCAAATGGGTTTGGGGAAAAAAATGTTGCACCCTTACGATTTCTATCTATGGCTACATTTTATCTAACTTTAATAAAAACATCAGCAAACAGAAGTAGGAATGTCCATGACACACTTCCTGACCTGTACAATCCTCATAATAAGTTTGTTTGCTGGCGGCTTCTGACTCAGGGACGATGAGGGGCAGGGGCCAGGAAGGGAAAGGGGAGGACAATGCCTCTTGAAGTAAACTCAGACAATTAAAATTCCACCCCAGGGGCGCCAAAATCAGGAAAAACTTCCATAGAACAAATAATCTTGGGCTGAGAAATCTTGACACAGCCTCTGAAGTCAAGGTCTTGAAAATTCAGATAGGAAAAGTTCTCGGCATGATTTCTTTTGGCACAAGTCTCAAAAATTGAAATCAAATGCTGCACAGTCAAGCAGCTTCTAAGCAATTTCAAATAAGCAAAGTCATAATTCATCTCTAGTCAAACAATGTGAGATTTTTAATAAGAGCAACAGGAAAAGTTCTAGAAGGAAAGAACACTCTTAACTTCCATTGTTCTGCAAACACTCCCTCTCAAGTGATTTTTTTCCCTTGCAGTGGCTGAGTGGGTGTCTGATGATCTGAACATGAAAAAAGGTAAACCATACTCTTTTATTCCAGTAATGGATAAGTGTGATAATTTCTTACATAATTCTGGATACATGATATGCAAATGTATTTGCTTGTGTGACATAGCAGAATTTGTGCTCGCCTAGCTTCCCACCCAAGTAACTGGAAAATATCCATATGATGAGGGAATGCCCCTTGGGGCCCAGTCTCTTCTTGACTTGGAGACTGGCTTGCAGGATGTACTGTGCAAATTATTTAACTTCTGTTTCACAAGCGCATCTGCAAAATGGGATGGGGGCAGTGGTTCAGAAACTACATATGACTGAATGTTGTTGTGAAGGTACATAAACTCTTCCTAAAGGGCTATGCTATCCATCAAAGTTTTGATACCCCTTCAATAATAATAACAACATCCATCACACCCAAGCATCTGTACTCTGATCCAATGATTCAGAGTTTGTTAAGATTTCTTCCATCTTTAAAAGTTTAAGAACTCCACACTAGGATCACAAGCACCTGTATTTTGAGGGAAAAATAAGGCTTAAAAAATTATATTTTTTTTTCTTTTTAAAAATTTTTATTTGAAATAATGATAGATTCATAAGAAGTTACAAAGATGGTACAGAGAGGCCCTGTATATTGTTCCACTAGCTTCCCCCAATTGAAATGTCTTATGTAATAGAACATTATGAAATTCAGGAAACTGATATGAGCACCATATTACTGACTAGATTTAGACTTTCCTGGGTCTAAAACAAGTTATTAAAACAACTTGGACACAACTAGAGATAAACTTGAGTCATGTACATATTTATTCTTAAAAGTGGCATAGTGTAGGGAATTTATATTTTGGGTAAATTATTTAATGTTAATAAGCCTCAGTTTGTTCATCTATAAGATAAAAATAATATCACCAAGTTGTTATGAGGAAATATTTCTAGTCCAGTGAGAGCATATAGGAGGAACCCCCAAATACTAGTTTTCTTCATTTCTTCACAAAACCTGACACTTTAGTTCCCAGAGTTTTGTAGGAGACACGTGCTCTCCTAATAATTATCTGGTTCTTGATTATAATTGTTATTATTTTCTTTAGGCTGGTCCTGTCTCTTATAGCCAACATCCTGTCAAAGGATTCCTTAAAAGACTTTTAGTGAGAAATCTCAACTCTGGGATGAGCTTAATGCCACTCCTGTCAGAAGCAGCCTTCTACGCCAGGAAAGTGACTTGAAAACCTCAGGACCAGCCTCTTCTGTGAAGCCATCCTCCCCGAAGCCATCTAGCTAATCTAGACTCTGTGTCCCCATGGCCTAGCACCCAAGCTGGAGTTGACAATTGAACTGTATGGTCCTCCCACTCATTTCCTTCCATGCCTGAGAGGTGGACCCTGGAATAATGGTAAGACCTTGACACTTGAGTCAGAAGGAGGGAATCAGTTCTTAATTGTGGGGTTTCTGCCCTCCTGACTACCTGCCACCTTGTGCAGGTACATGATTTGTGGTATTAGTCCTGAGGTAACTATAAAACTCATCTGGGCTTCTCCACCTAGTTTTTATTGTGTATCAGAATAATTTGTCTATTATAAGCCAACTGGGTAAGTGCCATCCTTCATTTTCTTTTTGGTACAGTGCCTGCCATTGCCTTAATGTTCAATTAATAAAATTGCAGTAATGACCCTCCTTCTGGCCCAGTCTTTTGGAAGCAATGTTGGGCAGACGCTGTGTCTGTAGTGGATTTCCTCAGAGCCTCGGTCCTCAGCAGAGGTCAGAGTATAATTGCAGCACTGTGGAGAGAGATCTTTGGACATGAGGATTATATGGGGGAGAAGCATACAGACCAGGGTGAGAAAAAGGGACGTTGGGTGGGGATAGGGGCAAACTAGGCTTAAGAATAGTCTGGAGGTTCTTGTGAAAATCTTCAACTTTGGTGTCAGACTGATATTTTATGCGAATATTGGCTCTTCCATTGACCAGCTATGTGCATTGGGACAAATTCCTTAAGCTTCCTTAGCCTTTCTTTTCTCACCTGTGAATGGGAATTCCTACCTCTACACTGTGAAAGCTGACAAAGATTTTTTGCTTGATTAAACATTAGTCAGGTGCTGAATCATCTCCTGGGTCTATCTGTGCCCCTTTTATATAATCTAGTTTTAACAAGAACTCCTCACCCCTTCCTGAATATCATGATCACCCTCCATGTTTGATCAGGTTTAATCCTCCACCATCCTCCAGGTGACTTCTGGTCACCCTGACCTGTCTTCAGCAAGAATTCTGTTAGGTAATTTTAGCCAGAACCCATTCTTTCATACCACTGATATTTCCTCTTAGTAACTATCCATCCAGTGACTCCCACCCTGATCCTTGGCTATAAATTCCCACTTGTGGATGCTGTTTTCAAGAGTTGAGACCAACCTCCCCTGCTCCAAATTCCATTGCATTAGTCCCTATATTTATCACATTAGTCCTGAGGTCTCCATGAGGAAGCCTTTAACAAATGTCATTGAATATATTTTTTTCTTTAACAAGGCACAGTAAAACAAGGTGAGGGGGAGAGCGCCCAGGGCCTCAATAAATGAAAATTTCCTCCCTACCCCAGCCTTCTAGTAATATCCAAACACAATTTAACCTGAAGCTGTTCATCTATCCACAGTTGGCTACTGCGGGGCTACTACTGTGGATTCAGGTTTAGGGATTCTGTTCCAGCTGACCTTGAATGTTGGGTGTCAAATTTACCCCAGGGCACACGATAGAATAGTGATATGAATAGCTGTAGGATGGAGTTATACTTAGCAAACCGCAAACCGGGAAGGTCACACCTAGGGCCCAAATGCTTCCTTCGGACTGCACACAGGTAACCAGGTGTGACACGAAGACCTCCGCCCTAGCAGGAAGGACTTTTTTCTCTCCCGTGCTGCAGCGAAGGAGGGTGCTAGGGTTGACTCTGTGCCAAAGGTGGCGTTTGGGGCTCTGAGCAAGAGAATGTCGCGGGAAGCCAGGACGTGCACAGGCGGGGCGAGGGGGTTGAAACCGAGGGGCGTCAGGCCCGGCTCCCGCGGCGAGGCGGCCGCCAGGTGGCACCAAGGGCCCGGGGCCTGGGCGCCTCCCGCGGGCGGCGCGGCGGGGCGGGGCGGGGCAGGAAGGGGTTAAGGAGCTGGCTGAGCCGCCGCCGCCGCGGCTCTTCGGGGAAACCCGGCGCGGGGCGCGGAGGAGGGAGCGGCCGCGGGCTGCGGGGCCCGGCCAATCGGGCGGCGGGCCCGGCGCGCGCGGAGCAGGCAACATGGAGGGAGGCGCGGCGCCCGGCCGCCCGTGACGCGCCGCTGTCCGGCCCGCTGGTCAGCGAGCCCGAGCCGCCCGCGGCCCCGCGGCGCGGAGATGAGCAGGTCCGTGGCGCTGCTGCTCTGCTTGCTGGGCTGCCACGTCTGGAAGGCGGTCACCAAGACGCTGCGGGAGCCCGGCGCCGGAGCTCAAGGTCGGTGGGCGGCGGCGGGTCCGGGGGCTTTGTGTCGCGCAGGGCCTGGCGCAGAGGCGGCGGCGGGAGGGTTCGGGGCTGCATTGTAGTGGCAGCGGTCCCCGCAGCCAGAGCCGTGCCGGAGTCGCGCCGCACCGCCGGGCCTGCAGTCCCGGCGCAGCGCTCCCGAGGGGGCGGCGCCGCCCGGGGACGCGGGGCCCGCCGGGCAGATGCTCCCCGGGGGCTGGGGCGGGCGGGGGTGCGGGTGGCACCAGCTGTTGTTGCTGCTGCTGCTGGTGGCTCGTCTGGATGCAACCGAACGTCCTTTCCTTTATGCGGTGATAGGGACACGCGGCTCCATCGCCTTCTCCGTGGAAGAAGGCGGCCCAGGGCTCGTCACCGCCGCTCCCCATTCCCGACTAGGGGCTTGGGTCCTAGAATCCCAGCTCAGAGGCTGCGCTCGGCCCTTTTGTTGTGGCGGGCAGGGGGTGGCCGCCGCTCCGGGGTGCCCCCTGCGCCCCAGGACCCGGAGGTCTGCAGCTGCTGCCTTCCACCAGCCTGCCGCAGTTGGGAAAGTTTCGGGGTTTTCTCCCTATCTGATGTCTTTCCCAGACCTTTAGGGATTTGCTCAGCGGCCTAGAAATCATCGAAGAGGAGAAAAATATTGGAACTGGGAGGCCCTAATCACTTAAAAAAAAAATCATATCCCTTTCTGTATGTCTCCAGCTCTTGCCTTTTGTCTAATCTTTGGCCTCTGCAAATCTGCTTTCCAGCCATAGGAGTAATGTGGTCGCCTCTGAGAATGGCTACAAGACTGTCTTTTGTTTTTTACATATAAATTTATCTGGGGGGAAACCCCGGAGCTTCCTTGGCATGTTTTAGTGGGGATAAAATCGAGTGCTTCTCTATTGCTGGCCTTTAGAAAAGGAGATTGAGGCCCTCGGATCAGCATCTGCATCGCGGCTCCTTTGGGCCTCTCAAGTCTCCAAAAGGTTCTTCCCTATGGCCATGAGACCCCCAAGATCGCTGGGGTGTGTGGCCTGCAAAGTTGGACCTGCACACTGAAGGAGGAGGAGGACTCCAAACCAGCGTTCTCTTGCTGGGACCCTGCCTTATTCTTTTTCTTCATGCTAACCCTTTCCTGGTGCCAGGACCAGAGAAGCCTGGACCTAACACTGTGACAGGGAGGGGAGGCTCTCTCCACAATCTGGGTTTAGTTTCTTACCTACATGTTGAATTAAAGGTTTTTGTATCCATCACTTGACTGTTCACTTGCTGGCATCTCTCAAATGCATTGCTCTTCTAGAGTTATGGTAGAAAATGACCATTATGATATGTGTATAAATTTAGCAATACATTATGGAAAGGGGGACATTGACAGGGTACAAAAAGGACCCATATGTCTTTCATGTAGGAAATGAATGCTTATGACATTAGATCATCAGTGTTGAATCGTAGCCTCTTTCATTTATACCCTACTGCTCTTTTGAATCAGCTATTTTAGTGAATATGATATTTTTGCCTCAATGAAGCCATTATTTTAAAGAGCAGGTTGGATTTTTGTCATCGGAAATAGTAATATATGGAAATATTGTTTGTGCACTTATAAAATTGAGAAATATGTGGCTCCAATTTCTTTTTTAAAAAGTCACCAAAAAACCTACTAGATTTTAGGTCTAAGATCATGCTTTACTGAATCCTTGCTGCTAAACCCTCAGAAATGGAAGATTCTGTGAAGTGGAGAGGAAAACAGTCAACCTGTGAGAATTTGCCTTGGCCGAATATCTTAGTATATGGTATGGCTTCAGTGGGATTCAGATGTTTTGGAATGTTCTTCCCCTTGGATTACTTCATTGACTTGTTAGTTAGAGTAAAGGTAAATTTTTTAAGGTGTTGAGCCCAAGAGCTATATCAGAAGTCAGGATCTCACCATCCATCTGAATTTGGGACTAGTCATTATTCAGGGAATGGACAATTTCTCTTTTGACACATATGGTTGCTTTCAACCCACTGAGTTCTTCAAAGCATCTTGATATTTATCACTGTGTTTTTCCCCCAGTGCTGGGAATTGAATCCAGGGCCTTGCCAGTGCTAGGCAAGTACTCTACCACTGAGTCATTTTCCCAGCCCATCACTCTCTTCTAATAGTTTTAAAATGCATGTCTTCTCTGTTCCCTTGGATCTTGGACACAGTGAAGACAGGTGTTACATTTGATTTCACTGCATTTTTCACAGAAGGTTGCTGATTGTTTTGCTCATAGTTGGGGCTCAGGTAGTGCTGAATGGATGAAAGGTTGGAGATGCTAATGTGTATACCAGAGTGCAACCTGAGATTATCATAGTTAGCATGCATTTTAAGAAGGAAAGTTCAATGTATTTTCTCCAAAACCTAATTTGTAAGACTTGTTTTTGTATTGTAGAAACAAACTTGAATTAGATTTAGAACAGGCGTTACACACACTTTGTAAACCAACAGGGTTTAGAAATCACATAAGTCAAACTACTTAAAGATCTCAAATGTATAGAAACCATACACTCTAGTATTCCAACTAGATTCTTGGGACTAAATGATACCTTCTTTATTAAGTGAAAATTATAACATCTGGAGAAACCAACATCTGCCAAATTTCTCGGCATTACTTTGCTGTTTATATATTCAAGATAAAATTCAAGTTTTGGCTTTAGATTCTCTTACTGTAGCTGCTTTGAGTCAACAAAGCTATTCCAATGCAGTGGTTAGTGGCCATGTGATTAATATCATTAATATGAAGAATATGATTGGGTGTTTTTATTAAGTGGCTAGACGAGTTGCTCTGAAGTGTTTACAGTGTCTTTTGTGGAAATTTTACAAAAAGTGTTATTCAAAAGTATTGACTAACTTTGACTTTCAGTATGTCTTACAAAGCTGCACAGAGAGAGCTTGATAGAGAGGGGCCTCCTTGAAGAGCAGTAAGCTGTGTAGATGTACTCTATAGGGATATGTTTTTGAAGCCCAACACTATTTACTTGCCAAAAGAAAGGTCAGTACTAGGTGAAAGACTTCATGCTCAGACTTCTATTTTTCCATCTTTATTTTGTTGCTATTATCTAGTTTGCAATAACGTGTAAACTTTTTGTTCCTACAGAAAAGCTACAGTCTGTCATAACATTTGAGTGAATGATTGGCTACCACTCTTTTCTCCAAGAGCTCTATTCTTTGCCAAACTCAAACTTCAATTATTAGACCACTGTGATCAGTTGAAAGACTGAAGCCATGAATGGAGGGCTTTTAGAAGGTCCAGCCAACAAGCGTGACTTAGGCTGACATTATATTAAGAGCAAAGAACATGACTTTTTCTTTTTTCCTTGTGGTGCTAGAGATGGAACTCAGGGTCTCTTGCATGCTAGAAAAGCATTCTCCCACTGAGCTTCATGCCCAGCCCAAGAGCATACCATCTAAACAAAAAACTTGCATCTTGGGAACCTGGAGAAGTTAGACTGACAGAGGCCACTGGCGCATCATTGAAAGCCAGATGTGACAACTCTATGCAGAAACAACTGCAACAACTAGGGGATTTCTGACAAAGTCTTGGAAATGACTTTATGGTTTGTTTGTTTGTTTGTTTGTGTTGAGACATGGTCTTACAATGTTGCCTAGGCTGACTTCACACTCCTGGGCTCAAGTAATCCTCCTGCCTCAACCTTCTGAGTAGCTGAAACTATAGGTGTGGGCTACTGTGCCCAGTTAATAAATTATATTTGTAATCCTACTTGTTCTGTAATACTTTGTAATTTATAGGCTACTAGCTTAAAATCCTAACCAAAGGTAGAAAAATCCTGAGTGAATTTCTTTTTCTTTCCTTTCTTTTCTTTTTTTTTTCAGTACCAGGGATCCAAACTAGGGGCGTTTACTGAGCCACATCCACAGCTCTTTTTATGTTTTATTTTGAGACAGGGTCTCACTAAGATGCTTAGGTCCTTGCTAAATTGCTGAGGCTGGCTTTGAACTTTCAATCCTCCTGCCTCAGCATCCTGAGCTGCTGGGATTACAGGTGTATACTACTGCCCAGCTATGGAGTGAATTTCTAAACTAATAGCTGTCAAATGGCTTTCTGAGTTTTAATCAGCTCTTCTTTTTAATACTGATATGTCTGTAAATCTCTATAAATCAAACTCTAACAACTTTATCATTGTTGGCAAATACTAAGTAATTTTAGTAAGTACTAATTTACTAGTTTTAATAAAAAGCACATGGAATTCAGTTGGGCATCACACATGTATATTGGAAGGAAAACTTAGATAAACATTTCAGAGATTTAGATGAAAGGATTTGTGATGACAACCAGCTCATGTACTTTTTGTGAAACATGTTTAGTGGAAATTTTTATACACACACACACACAGTTTGATCAAGTTATAGAGAAATATTGTAAACAAATCATTTTCACTTGATTTTTACCAACTACTTCATGACTTGAACACCACAATTCTTATTAAATTATTTTGTTCCAGCAAATGTGGAACTGAATATATTTTTTTTTAAATCAAGCTTTAAGTAGATCAGTTAAGTGTATGAAATAACTGTTTTTAAAAGAAATTCTACACTCTGACCCAATTCATGCCCTCTATTAAGAAACGCCTAATATTTTGAAACCCAAATTTGCAAATAGGCAAAATTTAAGGCAACTACCACTTTAGAAAGGGATTTCTAATAAGTTCTTTTAAAAAAGCAGTTTGGCCAACATGTTTTGAATGACTCCATCTTTCTGTGATCAAGTATTGGCCAGCTCCTCTTCCTCCTCGATTCAAGTCAGTCTGCCAACAATTGCTTTTTTTCTTTCATTTACCCCTCACAAAATATATGAACCCTTAAAGATTACAGTAATTAGACCTTTCCATGTGGGGAGCTCCACCTTTGCCATCTCTTGCCTTTAGCTGGTATCTCTTTTATTTCTTTATATATACTCATAGACACTTAATTCAAAGTGCCAGGTTTACCTTAAACTTCTCATCCTGCACCCTTCTCTAGCCCAGCATATTTTCTTAATTGGACTCAAAATCTGGCTATCCCCTTAAATCCTGTCTCTGCCTTGCAGTCCATACAATCTATAATCTTACAAGTGCATTTACATAGCTTATTTTAGTGCCAACAGGATCTTGCAGACCAGGTCTGTTTTCCTTGTTTCAAAGATGAAGAAGCCAGCCAAGAGAAGTACATTGACCTAAGATAATGTACTGCCCAGGCACACAGAACCTGTGATAGGTAGAATAATGGCACCAAAGATGTCAATGTCCTAATCCCCACAACCTTTTTTTTTTTTTTTTTTATGGGAAGGGGGTGGGTACTGGGGATTGAACTCAAGGGCACTTGACTACTGAGCCACATCCCCAGACCTAGTTTATATATATATTTTTTTTAATTCAGAGACAGGATCTCACTGTATTTATTGCTTAATGCCTCACCTTTGCTGAGGCTGGCTTTGAACTCGAAATCCTCCTGTCTCAGCCTCCTGAGCCTCTGGGATTGCAGGTGTGGGCCACGGACCCGGCCCCATAACCTTTGAATATGTTACTTTACATGGTATAAGAGACTTTGCAGATATGATTCTGTTAAAGATGATGAGATGGGATGATTTCTTGTCAGGAGTGGTGAATAAATCATTGCTTTGAACTGCAAAGTCCTAGGCAATAGACACCCACTTTGGGAATTTCTGGTGCAAGGGTACCAAGAAAACTGCCCACTCTGAACTACTTGTGTGGGTGGATCCAGTAGAATCAGGGATCTTTATAAAAGGAAGGCAGAGGGGTTAGAATCAGAGGAGATGTGATGATGGAAGCAGAGGGTCAGAGTTAGAGATAAAGGATGTTACACCACCAGCTTTGAAGATGGAGGAAAGGTCCATGAGCCACCTTTAGAAGCTGGAACAGGCCAGGAAACAGGTTCTCCCCTGAATCCTCCAGAAAGCATAGTTTTGTGAACATTTTGAGATTAGCCCAGTGAAACTGATTCGGAACTTCTGATCTCCAGAATTGGAAGATAATAAAGTCAGATTGTTTTAAGCCACTAAAATTTTGGTAATATATTATTGTAGCAATTGGAAACTATATAGACCCAAACGCCTAACTACTATAAAAAGAGATAACAACTGTACTGCCTGGACTACTTTTTGGAATCAAGCTGCTAAAGATAACATTTGAAAAAAATGCATGGGGTTGTTGCATCTGTTTAGCAAAATTCTGCCAAACTGGAGCCATGACATGAATCCTTGGGGAGCACCTCAAGGGATTACCAAAATAAGTATTTTTCATTCAAACGCGATCAGAGGGCTGCAATGTTTCTTTTCATAAGCAAGGTACATCAACTTGGCCATGTTCCTTCTAGAGTTTGGATTCACTTCTGCAGAGAGAAGTTGGTTGACTTTTGAACCCCCTGTCAAAAGATATTTTTAGAAAGCTTGCTTGCTTGGAAGCTTTGCTCGAATTTTTGTTGAAATATAACTCTTGTTAGCAAAACGAGTTAGAAGAAAGTGGTGATCAGATGTCACCACAAGCTTGTGAATTGTTAGGGGAAGCCCTGCCCTGCCCCCCCCCTCAACTTGAGTAGTCTCCCAGTTGTCTCAGAGGCTCAGAACACACCCAGTATTTATTCACTTCTCTTAGGCAACTGGGCCCCTCTAGCTCCAGGGCAGGCACCATTTAAACAATTGAAGGAGCCCCATGCTGGCAAGGGAAGGTGCAGTGTGTGAACCAAGGATAAGTCTCAACCCTGAGCCTGTTAGGGAACACAGGAAAAGAACAATCACTTGGTTTTTTCATTAAGAACAAAAGAATTAAGTTGAGTGTAGACAAGTGAGGGAGACAGGCTGACCCTGGGGCAGGTCCCCAAACAGCAGCTGAAGAGGTCCCTGGGGAATCAGTAGAGAGTGTGGAATTCCAGCCTGTGTCCCTGGGAAGGAGAAGGATAGGGACCTGGCTTGACATGAGTTTCCCACAAAGAAATAAAGTCAAGAATGGAGAGAAGCTAGAACCTTCTTTACTTTGGGGCTTTGGCAAAAAGGTAAGTCAGTGGAGAAGGGAATCACCTGGTAGCTGAGGTCCTCACATGTTGGAGTAGCATACATACCCCACCTACCCCAACCCTCATTCATGTCGACCTGAGCCCTTGTCTGCCTGAGTCTGTTCTTTTGACCCAGACTCTTTTTCACATTCTCTCTTTCCAAACACCCTTTTATCTAGTTTTCTTTCTTGCAGAGAAATGTTTGAGTAGTTCTCATTTACCTAGAGTATAAAGCATGAATTTGTAAGTCTAGCCTTTCCAGCTTCTCTTGGTCTTCCTCAAGCATGTGACTTCTCCCACCTTTACCTCCTGTTCTTCACTAGTTTAAATTATCTTCTCTGGTAGGATCCTCTTACCATTCTTGTACATCCTCACTTCCCTTCACCTACAGCCTTTTTCTGCCCTTAAGATCAGGTTCCCAATAGCATCTGCCCTATGAAGACAGAGTGCCAAACTACTTATTAAGCCAAAAAGAGGTGGCACATGATCAGGGGGAGGGGGTAGTATATTTTTGTGTAAGCTCATTTCAGAGTTTTTACCCTCTTACGTTTTATAGTCCAAGTAGAAAAATAAAAGAATACACTAACGTTCTTTTTATGTAATTACGCAAGATGAAACCTACCAAAGCTTGGGTGGCTGAAAGCTGCTATTGCCTGTCAGTAGTGTTTATTTTTAGGCATTTCAAGGACTCACCCACAGTAAATACCAGGATGTTTTATTAAGGAGAGTATATATGTGCAGCATGTCCGCCTGTGTTCCTAAAAGTGGTTAGATAGAAGAAGTCCTCTTGGTGACTGGATGTTCAAGCCACTGCAGCATAAATAGGGCAGTCCTGTGCTACAATGATTTCCAATTTCAGTTGGTGCCCAGAATAATAATTATGGAGACAATTAGGTTAAGCTCTCTCATATTGTATAATCTGTTTGGAAAGATAAGATTATCAAATGTAAATTTAATATATTCATCAAGTGTTTCGAACCCTTACTTTTACAGAAAATGTAAAAAGATATACTCAAATGTGAGAACTCCAAGATATTTTGGAATAGTGAGAAGTAGCAAATAGCACAGGAAAAGATGGCTTAGGACCAGATACTTTGCAAATGAGTACTGAGTATATGGAAGATTGTTTCATTTTATTATTTTGCTGGTCTTATTTTAAGCTGTACTGCAAAGGAATAGAGAAGTTTAATGAGGAAACACATAACTATTTCCAAGTCAAATAAACATTTTTATTTGTTTACACACACACACACACACACACACACACACACACACACAAGATTTAAGTAGTGATTGAATTTGAAGTGGGGGAAGGATTTCTAATTTTGACATGGCTGAATGAAAGACACTGAACGTTTTTATTAAAACTATCCTAAGTCTATAAGGTGATTCATACTGATAGACTTCTGATTTCAAAAATAGCAGTAGTTGCCCAGTCTCAATGGATGAGGGTCACTCTCTGCCACTTTATGCTGACAGTATTAGAGTGGCTCCTTTGCACCACTTAAGTCTCTCCTCTCAGAGAGGAAGGCCAAAATAGAATGTTTTCTAATGGAAATTTGTCTTAACAGAGAAGTAAAACCATGTATATTGGGTCTTAATATTTTATTATTAAATAACATTTATTATTTCGTTGTTGATTAATAGTTATCATTCACTTTTAATGATATTCTGTTAGTAATTTGGATGAGGACTTGGTCAAGCCATGGATCATGCTTTCTTATGAAATAAAGTTAAGAAGGAGTTTGCAAAATTTAGATCCAAATAAAAAAGCTTCTGTGGGCAGTAACTCTGGCAGAAACAAAATTTCAGAATGGGACAGATTAACATTTCTTTTTTAATCAATGGGAAAAAGAGTTAGATCCTTTAGGTGACCAAAAGTTTCAAGGAAGGGCTGTTTTGACTTGATTACTCCAGCTTCCAGGGCGATCTTGGGTTGTCCTGATGAAGACATGGCTCTAGAAAGTTCATTAGGACATGATCCTACTGTGTTATGAGCTGTCCTGGCCGTCCTTGTAGGATTGTCATTGGTCCTAGGGAGCAGTTTTGAGATTGCTGTTGACACTGCTGGACACATCCGATGAGAACATGTTTATCCTTACCACATTGTAATCCACTTGTGACTTTTGGTGAGGCGGGGTTGGATTGGCAGGCCTCTGTGCACAGAACCCTTCACCAGTGACCTCACTGTCCTTGGTCATCACAGGCTCAGCTCCAGAATAGCTGAACTGAGTTCAGTGGGTGGAGAAGTCCAGGGATTTTTTTTTTTTTTTTTTTTTTTAAGGATAGCAGCTAAATGGGTAGTTTCAAAGTCTTGTTCATGAAACATGGACCAGTCCCAGAGAATATTTCGCTTTGAAGGAAAGAAGAATCAGGGAGACATGTAGGGAGCTTGAGATATTTTCAGGGCCCATACATTAGTTTTCTATTGAGGCCTTAACAAACTACCTCACATTTAGTGGTCCAGAACACCCATTATCATGGGATAGTTTTCATGGGACAGAAGCTGGGCACAGCATAGCTCAGAGTCTCTGCTGGGAGCTTCACAGGGCCAAAATCAAAGCTTCTGCTGGGCTTTGTTCTTTTCAGAGGCTCTGGGGAAGAATCTGCTTCCAAACTCATCCAAGTTGTCCACATCCAGTTACTTGCAGATGCAGGGCTGGGGTCCCTGTTGCTCTGCTGTCTGTCAGCCAGGAGCCTTTTTTAGTTCCACAAAGCCACCTACAGTCTGTCACCTTGTGGCTTCTGTCGCAAGCCAGCAGCAGCACATTTCATCCTCCCTGTGTCAGGTGGCTCTGGTTTGTTCATCTGCTCTGCCTCTGACCACAGCCAGAGAAAGTCCTTCACCTTTAAGAGCTCATGTGGTTAGATTGGACCTGCGGGATGATCCAGAGTAATCTCCCTATCTCCTGAAGCACTTCACTTTAATTACCGCTGTAGTCCCTTTTGCCATTTGACAGAATCCATTTCCCGAGACAAGGTACACAAGGTGTGCACATTCTGCTGCCACAGGCCTAGTGTAGAGGATGGGTCATGAATCTCCAGTGGACAGAGGCACCTGCCACTGGAGGTGTCGAGGAGGTGGAAGACTGCTCAGCATGTTCTCTCGGGAATTCTGGAAAAGAGTTCTGGGCAAGTGACTTCTTGCACCTTTTGCCCCTAGACTTTAGAAACCTGGCATGGGCACACAGAAGAAAAACACAAGGCAGTTTATGCAATATCAAAAGCTATTGTAAAGTACTGTATTCAAAGCCGAGTTTTGTATTTTGATTCTGAGAACTGAGGAGTAAATTTATTTAGATAATAAATATTTAAGTAGGATTTATTAAATATGTATTACGTGTTATTTAAATAATATTTAATAAATATTTATAATACCTCAGTTGCACTTAACATTACATCAGCGTAATAGAGACAAGGACTCTCCTGGACATGGAAAAAATAACAGTAGCAATTAGCTAATGTGATGGGTGCTTATCACTACACAGAGTAACTCGACAGATTATCTTATTTAATCTTCACATCAATCCTTTGAACTATAAATGTCATTCTGATTTTATAGAAGAAGAAGGTGGGGTTCAGAGAAGGTACATCCCTTTCACAAAGTCACACAGTAATGGGCATAATCCACTGTGTTACAGGAGGCCACCTAGCCTTTACCCTCAGACTATGTCATTTTATGAGTTTGAGGATAAAATTATAATTTCACAGTTTTTTTCTATTTATTGATTTATTTATTGTGGTCCTAGGGATGGTACCCAGGGCTTCACACATGGTATGCAAATGCTGTACCACTGAGCTACATCCCCAGCCCCAATTTCACATAATTTTAATCATCGTGGTATTCTACCAATATAAAATGGGGCTCTTAATTGTCCTGGTAATTTTTTAAAATTTTGATTTGTTATGTATGACAACAGAATGCATTACGGTTTGTATTACACATATAGAGCACAATTTTTCATATCTCTGGTTGTATACAACGTAGAGTCACATCCTTCATGTCTTCTTATACGTACTTAGGGTAACGATGGTCATCCCATTCCACTACCTTTCCTACCCTTATGCCCCTTCCCTTTCTCTCCTTCCCCTTTGTCCTGGTAATTTTTAAGAAGAAAGGCAAAAAAAAATACCCCCTTATGTGGTCCTTATTTACCATTGATCCACGGAGAGTGACCTTGAACAGTTATTTGCTGAGCATCTCTTAAGAGCCAAGTTTGGAACTTGGTGCTTTGTGGCATCCAGATTTGTAGAAGAGTTCATACAAAGAACTCTCAAGGGCTCTTAAGGGATGTTCAATAGAGCAGTGTGGGATTAGGGCTATACCCAGCCAGGGTTCCGGGCATCAATTGGCTTGGGTGCAAAGTCCAGTAGTGTTAGAGAATCCTGGTCCGTGTTTGAGCTCACCATTGGCAAGTTGGAGGTTGAAAAGGATATGGTCCTGTGCAGAGCAGTCACTCAGGGATGACTGTTTGGGATTTATGAGATGCCTTTTTCTCTTTTGGCACAAGGGGAGGAGTTTATTTGCTCCAAAGTAAAATAAAATAAAATACCAGTATTTATTTAGTATTTGAACTTATTGTAAAAAATTAATCTTTTTCTCTATTTAAGAAAACTTCCCTGGTTTATTTTTGCTTATACAATAATCCAAAAATTAATTTAAAAAATGATTGTTTTATGTGAATATAAGCATTATCCCCAACTTATGAAAATGTCATAAAAGAAAAAAATTTTGCAGGGAGGGGCTAGGGTTGTGGCTCGGAGGTAGAGTGCTCGCCTACCATGTGTGAGGCACTGGGTTTGATCCTCAGTACCATATAAAAAAATAAAATAAAATAAAGATATTGTGTCCACCTATAGCTAAAAAATAAATGTTAAAACAAATTTTTTTACAGGGAATACCCTCCACACCACTTAGATTCTGCAATCAACATTTTACTATACTTGCTTTATTACTTATCTATTCATGTATTCATTCCTTGTACCCATCTATTAATCATCTTACTTTTTGATATATTTTAAAGTATATCTCAGCCAAATACTTCAGAATGTATATCATTAATAAATGTTCAATATTTATTTTTCTCTTAGAAAAACTTCTAGACGAGGAAATACAATAATTATAAGTGTTAGCATATACATTCACCTGTGCAACCCAAACCCTTGTCAAGATATAGAATATTACCACCACTTATTCTCTATCCCAGCAAATCTTTGCCCCTTTTCTTTAGGGTCAACTTCAGTTCTGTCTACCATAGTTTGTTGGTTTGTTTGTTTCTAGAACATGATATAAATGCAATCAAGACAGTATGTACTCTGGTGTGTTTTATTCACCATAACATTTGTTGAGGTCCACCCATGTTGTGGCTTATGTCAGAACAGTAGTGTGTTTCTTTTTATTGCTTAATAGTTTTCTGTCATGTGGATACTCCAGTTGTCTACTGATGAACACTAAGGTTGGTTTTAGTTTTGGCTGTGAAAATTTTATACAATTCCTTTGTGCACATATTTTTCATTTCTCTGGAGAAGATACTTTGGAGTAGAATTTCTGGCAAATAGGGCGGGTGAATGTTCAGTTTCATAAGAAACTGAGAACATTTTACAAATTGTTTATATCTTTCTGTATTCCCATCAAAAAATGTGCATGATTTTCACTTCCTCTACCTTCTTATCAGTATTTGGCATTGTCTTTTTAATTTTGGCCATTTTTGAGGACAGCTATTTATATATTTATACATATATTTTTTTTGTCAAAAATATATAGTACATGCATTTTACTTTCCACATATAAGTGACTGGAGTTTCTCAAAATTATTGAAGCATTTTTAGGAAACAAAATTGAAGTTTCTCTGCTCTGTTTATGTTTATTCTCAACAATATTTTAATGCAAACTTTTTCTTTGCTATTTTATTGGCCCCGTCACAGTTTCGAATTATCTCAGTGGCTATCCTGCCTGATCATGCAGAACCACTTCATCACATACTTACTGGTAGCTGCTGTGGATTCATGATCAGATGCAGCCTGACAGGTGAGGGGACCCCCAACTGCCCAGTATGGGGTTCCCTCTGACTTGGCCACATGTTTTAGTCACCTGCTCAGTAGGCACACCCTGGGGCTGTCTGTGTCCCAGAAGGGGCTTTATGAAGACAGTGCCCAGTGTTGATACCATTAATTGAGTCACCATGTCACCAGGTTAAAGCTTGGTGAGACCCTGGCCTTTCAGAGGGAAGCTCATGTCATGTGCAGATTTGGTGGAGCTGAGCTGCTTTAGCCATTGGAAGTTTGAGATTGAGGGAGAAGTGGGTGTTGGTTCCTGTCTTGCAGTTCTATTTCTTCCTCCTGTGACCTTTCCTAACTTTTCTATTTCAGAGCCATCTACTCCATTTAAATTGTTTCCATTTAGAGAATGGTCCTGTGCAGGGGCAGTTCCCCTGTGGTATACACTGCAGCCCTTTTAGTAGAAATATTTTCACCAAGCCCTTTGTCTTTGGACTCTACATAGGCATATGGAATTTGTGGTATAAATAGCCCTTCTGTTGTTTATATTAAAATAGAGATTTTTAAAAAAAAAATGATTTTTTTTTCAATTTTAGGGCATTTCCTTGCTTTGATGCTCATGAGCTATGTTGCTCAGTCTCATTCCTCCTTGTGGAGCTCTATATTAGGAGTTTAATGTGTCAGAAATACTCTAGATATTGCTGATTGATCTATCATTGTTAGTATTTTTCACATTTAAGGTGTGGTTATTCACAATTGTGAAAACAACAGTTTTAAATAAATCCAAGTCTGTTATTCCCAATATTAAATACAAAAGGGCCATATCTGCTCTTTAAGGATGGCATGAAAGAAATCACTTGTGTTAAATAGCATTTGATTTTTAAAATATTACCATCTAATCAGAGGTTGGAGGTGATGGGATTTGCGATGCCTCCTTTAGAACAAGGTCTTTCACTCTTCGCTGGGCGGGTCAAGCTCCTCTCTTTGTTACCTACCATCTGCTCTACATGTTTTTGCATGTGTGATAAGGCATATGGTTGAGGGATAGAAAAGTCAATGCATGCAACTGGTGAGCGTGGAGGACACGGTGTCTGCAGTCTGGCCAAGTTTGCAGCCCATCTGCCAGAGCACAGAGAGCCCTTTTAAAAAGCGACTTTGCTCTCCAGGCCCTGTGTGGAGAGCCCCTCTGTCCGTATTTTGTCCAAATGTTGCAAATATGGCTGCAGAAAATTAAGTCTCTCCTCCCCAGATGATTTTGATGGCCACCGTAGTTTTATGTATATATTTTCTTTCTTTTACCAAAAATGTAAAGACTACATAGCGAAATTAAGCTCAGAAATCTTTGTTCATTCGCCTCTTGGCAGAGCAAACTGTTTGAGGGGCTTTTTAATGCCCACTTTATATTTTCTTTAGAATTGATTCTTCTGCCAGAACTTAGATTTTTAGTTGGATTTAAAATTGATAAAAAAAAAAAAACTCTCATTGTGTACTTTCTCCACTATTTTTTTGAAACTGTTTTCTTCACTGTCTTGAACCTCATTTGCCTTTTAAATTAAAAAAAAAATCATTGCCGATACCATTACAGTTTTTTCATTGTCTTCATTGAAATCTAGATGTCACATATAAATATTAAACCACAGGCATTCTAAATCAGTATGTGTTAAAGTATTTTATAAATGCAAAGTAAACAGGAGAAAGGAGTTCCTAGGTTTTGGACAAGGACTATTATTTATGAGCATGTGTTAGAGAAAAATGTTATTAATTGGGTGGGACTTCTCTCTACTCATATCTTTTCATTTCCAAACTGAGACTCTTAGAGTCCACAGGAGAAAGTCTTGAATTAAATACTTCTCAACTTTATCCTTTTGCTGACTGCTGCATGGCTGATGAGCCCTCTTTTCACCCATCCATTGGTCTGCTGAACAAAGAATCTACACTTTTCTTATTTTTCACCACTGAAATGTTGATATCATTATTATAAATGTGCATAGTCCTTGAGAGATTTTCAAATGCTTTCAGATCCATTATCTGTTTGGCTTTTCATAATCCTGAGAGGTATTCAGGAGAGATATTATTCCTTTTTATTTATTTTTTTTTCTGGAATGAGCTGAGATTCTGCATTTTATTTTATGTCATTAGTTTATTTAAAAACATATCTGACATGCTATAGGAGTGGAGTAGTTTGACCTATTTTCCAAAGAGATTGACCTCTTAAAACATAGCTGGAGGGCTGGGGATATGGCTCAGTGGTGGAGTGCTTGCCTAGCATGTACGAGGCCTTGGGTTTGATCCCCAGCACTACAAAATTAAAACATAGCTGGTTATTGTAGCCACAATCTGTGCCCTTTGGGAAGGTGAGGCTGGCAAATCACAAGTTATAGGCCATCCTGGGAAATTTAGTGAGATCCTATCTTTAAAAATTGAAGAGAACTGGGTATGTAGCTCAGTGATAAAGTACCCTGGGGTTCAATCCCCAGTACCAAAAAAAAAAAAGGAACAGAAAATCCAGATTGAAAGTACACAGTTGTAGTGACACATACCTGTAATCCCAGTGACTTGGGAGGCTGAGACGGGAGGATTGTAAATTCAAGGCCATCCTCAGCAATTTAGTGAGACCCTGTCTCAAAATTAAAAAAAAAAAAAAAATAGAAAGGGCAGGGGATGTGGCTCAGTATAAAGCGCCCCTGGGTTCAATCTTTGGTGCCTGCCACACATACAAAAAAAAAAAAAGAACACAGTCATCATAATTAGGAACCAACATTTGTTTCCCTGGGATTCCTGCATTGGCCTCCTGAACTAGGGGCTGTGAACTCCCCAATGCTGTGTCCCATCATGGTGCTGTAGAAAGCCCTAGGGAAGATAGAGATTGACAGCAGGAAAAAGGATCACACAAAGTGCTCGCTTTGCACAACCTTGCTGCCCTGCATGCTGAGACTGCATTTTAGCAAGTTCCCAGGAGGTGCTGGTTTAAGGGTTCGACTTTGAGTACTGGGTGTCTGTGCTCAATAAATTCTGCCCTGAATGCACTTGTGATTCTCTACTTCAGAGTTGAAAAATCAAGAGGCATCCAGTAGAAATTATCTCAGAATTTTGGTCTTTCCCCAGGCTTGCAATTATGGATTGTGATCCTCTCCTGGAGTACTGGGTGGCGGCGGCAGGGAGGCCAGCTCCCATTGGCAGGGTTGTCATGTTGTTGCCACATGTAAAGCCAGCTGTGCTGTTGGTGTTGTGAGCATATGTAAGGTGTGCAGGGCTAAGCTCTCATGTTCAGTAGGGTGGGTGCATTTTGGCTTTCCATATTTTCAATCAAGCGTAGGTTCACTAGGGTGCCTGCATTCTGTGAAACATCTATATCAAATACAGGGCCTGGTAGAAATCTGGGGGGTCTGAAGGGATCAGACTGGTGGGCAAGATGGAGGTGGAGGAGGTGGGACTTGCCAGTTCTTACTGAGGTAGCTGAGCAGAGATTTGCATCTGGGTTCCAGGTTGCAGGCTCTGAGGCCCTTCCTGAAGGTAAGCTAAAGGTGTGAGGGCTGAAGCAGAGAGGCTGAAGGAGCTGCCGTCAGCTGCACTGGGACTCAGGCAGAGAGGGCAATGCTGCTGTGGCCCTGCCTCGGTCTCATGGGCGTGGGCTGTGGAGACGCTGCCCAGACACTGTTGTCCAAGAGTGAATTCAAACATGGAAACCCAGTTCCGATTCTTCCTCCTTGTCAATAGTATCACAATTGATCCTTAATGGTCTCCCTAGAGGAAGGAGCACTCTGGCCTGTACACTGCTTCCATTCGATCTCAGAATCTCAAAGAGTGCTCTCCAAGCTGCACGTCTGCTACCCTTGACTCCTCATCTTCCAGGTGTGCTGCCAGATATCCATATTCTGGCTCCCACAGCAGCAGGTTCTTCAGCTGGCCTGCTCCTCTCTACCACCCAGCGCCCGCGGTGCCAGTCAGCTTCTCATCTCCAAGCCTGATGTGCCTATTATTCCTTTTTATAGATGAAAAGCAGTGTGATTGACAGGCCTGTGGCGTACGTGGAGGTGGTAGGCCCACACTCCTCTTCCTTTCTCCCCTTGGCTCATCTCTGTTGGTGGCCTAAGCACCCACACTGTTTCCATCTTGATTTCTGTGCAAAGACTTTCTGCTTGGAGCTACCCAGTTTCCTGGGAGCAGTCCCTGCAGCTTACCAAGCGTAGCTTACATGTTCACAGTGAAGCACTGGTGGTTACTTGGTATGGTATCAGCACTGGGCATGTGATGAACTAAGACCTAGTCCCTGCTTTTCAGGAACTAAAGCTCCCGTTGGGGTAGCAAAGATTAACATGGTCGGGGGCAAGAAGGGAGAAGGAGCCAAGTACTGTAGGTAGAAGCAAGACAGATGGTAGCAGAGCAGAGAAGAAGGACCAGGGCAGGCAAGGAGGGCTGCATAGGGAAGCTGCTTTCAAGCTGGGGGTGAAGGCAAAGAATGAATCATATAGAGAAAAGGGGATAAAAGCACTCTCTCCATCCAAGGGCCACTCTGCATTCATTTGTGTGAACTGCAGCTCTTAGGGGGGACAGTAGTCATGCTATTCACAACCAAGATGCCTAAATTCATAAAGTATTTGAAAAAAGATTTTTATAAGTTTGTTTGATTTGCAAAACTATCAATTGCTGGGCTGTGGCTTAGCAGTAGAGCACTCGCCTAGCACATGCGAGGCCCTGGGTTCGAGCTTCAGCACCAAATAAATAAATAAATAAAGTATTGTGGCCAACTACAACTAAAAAGTAAATATTAAAAATAAACTATCAATTGCTGAACTTGGTGTCAACTCAGGTCTCACACCATGAGGGCATAATGAGTAGTGAGTGTCATTCTAAGGCCGTGAATTAATTGCTGAGATCTATCTTTCTCTCTCAAAGCACTGTAAGTCCTTTTTCCCGTTTATTCTCCTTGGTCGATTAATCTTCAACCAGATATTCCAACATCAAAGGGTCTGGCCTTCCCAGCACAGCTCTCCCCAGCCCCAGCCTCCTTCGCTAATCTCATGCAATTTATTTAGAATGCAATTAGTTGTCTTTGTGACTGATCTCTTTTACTTTCTTTCCTCATTCTTGTTCTTGCCTTTTCAGTTAAGTCGGCTGAAAAGCATCCACATCACAGTAAGCAAAAGGGTACAGAAAGTTCAACCCATTTAAAGTAAATTTCAGCAAAGGCCATTTAAAGTAAATTTCAGCAAAGGAAGAAAGAGACTGTGAAAATTGTTGAATGAAGCCACTCGTGCCTGGGTCTTAGTTTATATTAGGGTTATCGAATGAGCAGTGTTTATCTTTCCAAGGTGAGGAAGTTGATGTTCAGTACCTTAGTGGGAGCGATTTAGTTCTCAGTTGAAAAGGCACCTCCAGTGTCCTAGTGGAACCCACCCAAGAGGAGATACCTCAGTGTGGCGAGTGGGCTCTCACAATCAGGATTAATTAGAGGTTTCTTTAATTTTCTTGCCTTGGCAGGAATTGAAAGGAAAGTAGCAGAGGGAACCTATATTTCAATGCTACTCATTTATTCACTTATTCACAGATATTTATTGAAGCCCTCCACTTATTTATCAGGCATTATAAAATAGACTAATGATCCCTGCCTTTTGAATTTACAATTTATTGCATGCATCAACCATTCAGTTAGCAGGATTGCTGTTCCAGATGAAAAAAAAAAAAGTGTGCCTAGACTGGTTATAGAAAAAAAAAAAAAAAAAAGTGTGCCTAGACTGGTTTATACTGAGCCTAGACCTGTCTAGAGGTGTATGACCATGGGCATGCAATTTTGTCCTGAGCTTTACACTGCACCTTCCTGTGTGGTTCTAATTACTTGTCACTTTTCTTGATAATGGTATAAGCGACTTCCTACTTTGCTGTGAAAACGCAGGTTTGCTAACAAGTCACTTAACGACTGTCATGAGAAAAGTAGAAATGTCACATACTCATATCTAACTGAATGTGAAAAATATTTTCCTTCCCCACCCCGTTATGTAAATTATTCAAAGCTGACCTAATTTGAGATGGTAGCATGAAGCCAAATTACTTTCAAAGGATAAAGAAAAGGGAAATAGCTCTGTTACTTTAGGAAAAAGTAAATAAAATAAAACAAATGTTATAAGATGAAATGTATTATGATGAAAGTAGTAGCAGATAACTTCCTGCAGCTCCTGGCCGGTTGTCCCCAGGTTGCCTCTGAGTAAGGGATAACAGTGCAGACCCTTGATAACTGCTCTTGTAACCACTGCTTCTCAAACTTCCTTGTGCATGGTGATCATCCAGGGATCCCGTTAAATGCAGGTTTGGATTCAGCTGGTGTGTTGTGGCCCCTGAGACGCTGCACCTCTTAACAAGCTCCCAAATGAATCATGATGGGGCTCCTCTGTGGACCAGGCTTTGAATAGCGAGGCTCTGCCTTACACGGCAGATCCTGAAGTGTAGAGATCCACAGACCCGTGGGACCCAGAACCCGCCTGTAGAATGTGACTCCCTTCATGTACCCTGTTTTGCGTTTGCCACTCCTTTGGCCTTAGACTTTTAACTCCTCTGATTTTAGAAAGCCACCTAGGAAATTTCTTTCTCCCTTCATTCAAAGCCTTGCTGCAAGGGAGGGAGATGATTGAGACCATTAAAGGGGTTTGGTGGAACACAAAGACTTATTAGAAGGGATTCTACATCTTTTTTTTCTAGGTAAGCATTCACGCAGTGACTTCATTCATACAATAAAAATATTATTATGTACATAATGAAAACACTCTGTAATAGTGATCTGAGTTGTGAACTTTGGTTTGATGACTTTTATTCTGCTTTTAGGCTACCTCCAGTCCTTTGGCCTATATTCCCTGTCCAGTGAAAGCTATTTTAAGGAGGAAGAGAAATATCGATACTGTCCTGGTTCTAGTCTGTGCTTAGTATTGAACCCCCCTTTTTCTTTTTAAATGGAGTGTGACTGTTATTAACTGCAAAGCTTGCACATTTTTATGTGTTTGTGTTAGTGTGATTTCAGTATTAGGCAAATGGATCTTGAGTAAGTCATTTAATGTGTGGTCTTGGGAGCCCCTTTAAAGAAGTGACAGTTGGCTGTTGTTACTCAGAGATGCAGAGTCCTTGATTTTCTTCCTTTCCCTCCCTTCCTCTCCCCCTACCCCACACCCACCTCTCTCTCTATCTCTCTCTCTCTCTCTTTCTCTCTCTCTCTCTTAAAGTAATAATGAAGAGCTAGATCTTTGAGCAGATTTAGTAAAAAGACTTGGGTTTTGGATCACACCCAGGTAACAGTGAAGCAGGCTCTGGCCATTGCCTCTGGCTGCTCAAGTCTTCTCTGTCCCTGCTTGATGTCTTCTTTGTCCCTATATAGAAGGTGGCTCAGGCACTGCTGAGGCAGCAGAATTCCCCAGTGACCTTTTAGTAATTTATCTCCTGGAGACTCTTAGCTGCCTGCAGAATCCCATAGGGCTGTAGAGAAGCCTTTAAAACAATCATCCGTGTGAGCACTTGTCTTTCTAGTTCACAGAGCTTTTATTTTTGGTTTGTGTTTTTGAATGAATTAAGTGAACTTGAGACCTGTAGTGCTGGGTGGCAGGAAACGCTCAGAGAGCAGGCATTCCCAGTAGGCTGCAGACCTCCAGGTCTGCCCTTGCTCCAGGGCATCTGGGTCCCATGAACTGGTAGAAGGGAAAGAAGCTGAGAAAAGGCACCCCGAGTGCTTGCTCCTGGCTTTCCAACTTTGATTCAGCAACTCTTCAGTCACTGTCACCCTGCCTATGACTCCATCTCTTCTTTTCATACAGACCTTGAGGCCTCTCTCACCCCAAAAACACACCTGTGAAACAGCCCCCTTGACCAGTAGCACCTCAACTATATTCCTTTGATTCCATTACCAGAAAAACTACTGTCTTCAGGCAGCCTCCCCACTGCTCACCCCCAGGTTTGTGCCTTGCCTCTCTGCCGTTTGTTCCCTGCACTCACCTTCTGCCAAATCTAGTAGCCTCGGTCTGCTGTCCTTCCCTTAAGCATTTTGTCCTGGCTTTTCTCCTCCTGCCAGAGCTGCCCCTTTCTTAGTTTCTTTGGGCCCTTCTCTTTCTCAGCTTCTCCTTTAGAAGAGGAGGTGGCCCAAGGGTCTGTCCCTGGCCTCCCAGAGCATCCTCTTTCCACTAGGGTTTCAGTTCCCAGCTGCCATCTGGATGGACTTCCACATCTGTCCCTGGTATGACCCTCGTGGCCACAAGCCTATGCTGTCACTGTTCCTTGGATGTCTCCCTGTGTGGCTCCAGTACTGTCTCTGGGCCCTGCTGCTCTTCCTGCCTGGAGCGCTTTGCTTGACTAAGTCAGGTTCGCTCTTAAGCATTAGGAGCCACCCTTTGGGGAAACCATCCCTGGTCCTCTTACCCCGGGTCTCTGTGTTTGCTGTTTAGTCAACAAATATTTATTGATGCTCAGTGTTCCAGTCCTGTTCTAGGTGCTGAGGGTATAGCAGAAAACCTGATGGGACACTACCCGCCCTACACTGCAGTTGTCTATGCACATCTGGATGCCTCCGGCTCCCCAGGGCCACAGCTGCCTCTCACCCATGTGGTCCTCAGCATGGTTTGCTTGAAAGCAGATCCAGTCTGGCCCATTTTCTTCCTCTCTCCCTTTTCTGTGTGTATCTTCTCCCTACCTCCCATAGGAACAAAAATCAGGAAATAGAACTTGATAATTACAAGATTGAACCCATCAAATTTCATCATCAGTTCTGTTTTCTACATAGCGTTTGTTTAAGTGTTTGGTGTGCAAGCATGATGCAAGGTGTGGGTTGAATGCTTCCTTTGTTCCATAGATGCTCAAGCTGGGGCCGGCAACAAAAGTTTCCTTTCTGCTCTGTTCAGGGCTGGAGAACATAGTTCTTGGAGAAAGTCACTGTTGAGAGAGAGTTTTCTGTTTATTCTTAGATAGTCCCTATGCCTGTGACTATCAGAGAACTTCATTGGGTAACAAGCACAGGATTTGCAGATGTTTTTAATTTTATAATATTATCATCCCTTTCTTCTGAAACAGAGTACCAAAGTCTCCAAAAACACAAGGCCACAAAACTAGTCAATTTATTTTGGGGCTTACTATGGGCAAGGTTGCCAAATAAAATATAAACTACCCAGTTAAATCTGCATTGCTGATAACCTGTGAATTAATTATTCTATTTTATTTTATTTTTTGGTGCTGAGGATTGAACCTGGGACTTCCCACATGCTAAGTATATATTTGCTGCCACCAGTGTACATTCCCAGCCCAAATCAGTTTTCAGTGTAAGTATATCCTTAATATTGCTCAAGATTATTTTTATCACACTGAAAATTGAGTTGTCATTTTTCTGAAATTCCAAGGTCACAGGGTATTCTGCATTTTATTCCCTAAATCTGGCAACTTTTATTACTGGCAGGAGACAGTCACCCAACTTTGCCAACTTGTCCCAAAACTGGAGGAACAGTGAGCAGCTTCCCTCTTTCATTGCCCCTCCTTAGTGAAAGTTGGACTCTGTATTGTGACAAAGTTGCTCAGTGTGAAGGATGAAAACACAAATGGCAACCCAGGGTTGCATCTCTGGAGTTTCTTGCTTGTTATAGAAATGGAAGCTTTCAGATGTGTAAATATATCCAGTTTAATTCAGCCATCATTTGTGGAGTTTTCCCTTTGTTAGGCAGGGTGAGGGAAACAGTGCCCACCTTCAAGACACCCCCAGTCTTTGGACCTTAGCTGGGGAGTGTCCTAAAGCAACACCCTGGGGACCTGCCTGAGATCCTGAGTCCCTTGGCCTGGGGCGGGGCCTGCACAGAAGAGGTCATTTTTTCAAAGTTTTTCCAGTGATTATTTCTCCAGGGTGAAAACATGCCAATTTTCAGCACTGTCCAATGTCTCACCCTCTGAGTGCCGGTGTGGAATATGAATAGTAAATGGCTGGACTTTTGCTCATAAGTTAAGCATGGGCAGATTAAATCCCAGATTCCAGGTTCTTTTAGTAGTGACCCAAATGGTCAGAAACCCGTGTGTGCGCTGTCACATGTTTGAAATCATTGTTGAGTGTGGCTGGAGAGGGTCAGACGCAGCCTGCTAGAGCGCCTGAAATTCATGCTAAAATGGTGTGGAAACGACAGTCGTACGTTTCTTTGTCAGTCGTCCTTGCTGCTGTGCAGTTTGCTGGGGTAATTTTAGCCATGTTAACCGAGGACAGTGAAAACGATGAGTGTGAAACTGAACGTAGTTAAGTGTCCTTGGATGCAGCCTATTGCAGTGACACCCTTAACTAAACAAGTGCTAGCACCAGGCTGCTAATTAGACCTTCTTCTGTGGGGGGTGCCACTAATTAGGTTAACAAATCTATCCTGTTGCTAAAAGTCCTGAAGCAGCTGCCAGGAGGTGTGGCCTACAGATGGCAGAGGGTTTGTAACCCCCAAGTTAATTGGTCTCCAGGTGTCCCTAAAGACCTCCTGCATCCCAGTGCTGGTTAAAGACACAGATTCCTAGATATTACCTCCTAGCTAGCAGATCAGGATATCTGGAATCAGTTATGACCCTGGGATTCCATGTGTGGGACCAAAAGCTTGGTCTAAGCAGCATTTTGGCAGCAGCAAACGCTGTATTGATACTGTGTTTTCTCCCAGTGGGACAGGGATAGAGGCTGGCCCTAACAGATGAGCATGCAGGCTTCCCTTTGTGTGGAGCAATGGGGATCCAGCCTCTTTAACTTTGTTCAGGGTTCCTTTCCTCTGCAATAGGCCTGGGGAATGTCATGGGCTTCTTCAGAAGTCCCAGGTTCCTCTGCAGGGTTATCTCCAGCCCTGTGCACTAGCTGATGATAACTTCGCATATCTGGTCTGAGTGAGGTGTTGGAATGAATGGTTAGTGGAATGATCTCTTTTCCCTCTTTGATATATTCTTCCTATTGTTTTGAAGGAAGATTTATTTTATTTTTTACCTTGAGTAGTCTTCTATATTAAACTGATAAGTACAGAGGGTCCCAACTTCTAGTTATTCAACATATGATTTTCCAGTTTTTATGATGGTGCAGAAGCTCTCTACAGTCAGTAAGAATTTTACTTCAAATTATGCATCTTGACCTTTCCTCAGACTAGCGATATGCAGTAGGACACTCTTGCAGTACCTGACTATAGACTGATACGTACTGAACATGGTTAAGGTGGACTGGGCTGAGAGATGATATTCTGTAGATTAGGTGTGTACTAAAAGCATTTTCTTTATGATGTTTTCCACTTATGGGCTTATCAGGACATAATCCCAAGTTGAAGAGCATTTGTAATTCTGTATACCTTATCAAAACTCTTCATTGCGTAATAGTTAAATCTACAACAATGACTATTGCCAGCAATTGAAAAAAAAGTATAAGAAACTCTTACATAACATTTTGAAAATTCATATTATGGACGCTCTTTATTTTATACTTTCCCTTATTTGGACTTTGTAGTGATTTACAAAGAATGGCTCTACGGTGTATTCTGTGGTCAATTGAAAATAAGAGTTACTGTGCAAATTAGTATCAGACCAGCAGTTCAGTTTTGATATAACTAGGTATCAGTAAACATTTTCTATCTCTTCCAGGTGTTATGTCACCTGAAAAGTTAAAGATTACTAACATAAAGAAAATTTCCAAATGTAAAAGCATTATGCTTTATTTTTGAAGGATTTTAATGACATTGAAATGTTGATACAGTATGAATTAGAATTCATCCTTCCCTTCTGCATCTCACACTCCCTTGTTATTATAGACTAGTTATCTCAGTTGTCATCAGAGTGACATTCTCTTAGCACTCAGTACAACCTCCCTATATCACCTGGTAGGTTCCCTTGCTGTTCAGCTCTTAGATTCTCTAAATATACCCACCAAGAATTGCAGGATTGTTTGCTCTAAATCTGTTGTCCAAACTGAATACCCATTTATCACATTCATCCAAGTGTACACAAGTTTGTAAGGGACAAGGTAGAGTATGTTCCAAGTCCTGGCCATTCTCCTGTTGGAGGTGCACCCAGAGTGCCTAAACATCTCATGCATATGGTTTAATGGTTGCTAGGACTTGAGGTCTGAAAGCGATGGTGAGGATGGGCACTTAACATAGACAGTGGAGACTGTAGGGATTGTGGCATCGTGGGTTCAGCATTTACAGTTTGATTATTTAGACTGAACCCAAAGTTCTGTAACACATAGGACTTTATAATTTTATTGAGGCAGACATTTCAGTTTGGTGGGACAGGAAATGGGAAAGAAGCGTCATCGCTTTGAGAGAGCCTTGACACTCTTGTGTCCACATCATGGGGCCTCTGTCCTACCTAGCCTTTGTATAAACAGTATGCCTGGGCATAAGCCACCACAAGAATCCGCTGGTCCTCTTTTCTAGAAATTAACTCTGGATACCTATGAGTACATACTGATCCAAGTAAGTGATTGAGTGAATGAACATGGAAGAAGAGACAAGCCTCCCTTGAGGAAGAATTCCAAATATTTGACGTTTACAATCTGCTCTCAAAGATGGGAGAGCAAAACTCCACCTTAGGTATGGGCTATGCATAGTGACTTTCTTCCAAAAAGGACAGTATGGAAAATGAGTGTGAATTTTGCAGTGGAGAAACCT
This sequence comes from Marmota flaviventris, assembly GCF_047511675.1. Classification (NCBI taxonomy): domain Eukaryota; kingdom Metazoa; phylum Chordata; class Mammalia; order Rodentia; family Sciuridae; genus Marmota; species Marmota flaviventris. The sequence continues at coordinate 38,386,945 of NC_092509.1, forward strand.
GACAAATACTGCCTCAGACACGTGACCCAGGGCAACATCCTTGGTGGTAAGTCAAGTTGATAGGGTGTACCCTTGGTGCAATGAGCTGTGGATGGCAGGTTACCTCTGTTGTCTATATACACAGATCCCATGACCCTAGTCAGATCGTTAGAAAAAAAGGAAAGGAGAACCCAAATTGAGGGTATTCTGCAAAATACCTGACCCCTACTCCTCCAAACCAAGGTTGTTGAAAATCAAGGAAAATTGAGAAACCCTCACACCCAAGGGGAGCTTAAGGAGACTCGATGGCAAGATGTAGTATGGTATCTCAGATGGGATGCTGCAACAAAAAAAGGACATTAGGGGAAAACTAAGGAAATCTGAGTAAAGCATAGCTCCAGTTAATCATAAGAAATCAATTTCCATTCATTAGTTATAACAACCAGGGGCTGGTGTTGTGGCTCAGCGGTAGAGCGCTCACCTAGCACATGCGAGGCCCTGAGTTCCATCCTCAGCACCACAAAAAATAAATAAAGACATAAATATATATAAACAACCAGGTGAGAGGTATTCAGGAACTCCTGGTTTTATGTCTGCAAATTACAAACCATTCTAAAATTAAAAGGTCATTTAAAAAATAAAATAATCCTGAAAAGGAAGTTAACTATCAGTTCAGGAGGTGGAAATGAAGAGATTTTAGATGATGAAGTGTATTAAGCTAAAAATAAAAACTTTACAGGAGAAAATATATGCCACATTTGAAATTGGGGATTTTTTTTTCTTTTTAGCACTTCCATTTCCTTAAACATTTTACAAAGATTTTTTTTATTAATAGGAACAACGCCTCATACCATTAGAATGTATTCCTCAAAAATTGTCATTGGTTTTCTTTGATTTCAGGTTAAAAATGTACATTATATATATATATATATATATATATATATATATATATATAATGTACATGTATATATTATTCATACATACATATATATACATACTAGGTGTCTTGTGAAATTATTCATGTACAGGTATCAACAAGTATATTAAAGACAGAAGGTGTCAAAACAGATCATTAGTCATGACAGCAGAAGCAAATGCAGTAACATAATTAATGATTTTGCTGATTGCTGTTTCCTTTATTAATTGGCATAATTTTTTAGTTTGACATGCACCTAACATGTATTATTTATGTTTATACCTGTGGTGTATGAGTTTTCCTCAACTACTCCAGGTCTGGATTAGAACAAGATGACATTCCGCTAATGTTTTCAAGAATTTTAAGCATATAAAACTATTAATGTTTCCTCTCTATTAAATTCATTTTTCAAATATGTGAAATCCAGATGAGTACCTTCTTTCTGGATCTCTGGAACTTTGTTGCAGATTGAGATCATACTCCTCTGAATCAGATCTCAGGATTAATTCCAAAGTGAATATTCCAATAAAGGCATTTAATTGGGATGTTTATGTGGTACACTTGTAAAGAAGAGTGTTTCATTTTGTTTTATAAATAGAAGTTTATTTATTTTAAATTGTAATAGTTGAGCCATAACAATCCTGAAAGGACGGTGGTTTTTTCCCCCCTACTGTTAATTTAAAGAGGTGGGGGTCACTTATTTGTTTTTATGTTTTCCAAAGATCTTTGATATATTTAAACTAAAGATGCTCTTTGCATGCTCTGTTGAGTTTAAGCCATCAAAAAGGGATCTGGGGACACAGGCTATAGTTTAGGAATACTAGGACAATTTTAGGTTCTAGTATTAAGCTATGTGGCAAACATCATTCACTTATATTTTTTCCTTAGGAATCCATCCACCAATTATTCCTACCTCTGACTCTTGAAACGTAAATCTGAATTATTTAATATAAAGACTATAGCTAATGTGATTGAAGGAAACATAGTATAACAGATAACTTTAGGTTCCAGTAAGAAAAGAAAAGTGAACAGTCAGTATTTATTGTGTTGGATGCGTAACATGCGGGTTTTTCATTTAAGTGCTAATAAAAAATCTATACCTTCCCTCATTCCTTGCCAACAGCACCCAGTTGTACTCAGGTGTCTCATGGGTGGGTGCAGCCTCAGGACTCGGGTCACTCTGGAGAGGGGGGGTGTGTGTTCTGACTGCTGGGGGCTTCTGGAAAGATTGGCTTCCTGAGAAGGTGCAGGCATTGTGAACAGAGGCAACCGAGTCTACCCCCTTCTTTCCCCTGGGACACTGCTGTTACTTTTGACTGGGGAGTAGCAAAAAGACAACATGCTGAGGATGAGTCAGTGAACCACCAGAAAGAACCTGAGTTTTGGATGGTGCCATTGAGCAGCTGAACCTGACCAGTGACTGCTGCCCCAGACTTCTACTTCTTTAAGAAAAAGAAACCCCTATCCACTTAAATCTCTTGCTTAGCCGGTTTTCTACTCCTTGAAAAGTTCTAAGTGTGAGAGCAGGAAGACATTCAGAGGTGGAGCCACATCCCAAGGGTCTCACAACTCCCACCTGGAGCTCTGGGCACTTGCCTGCTCATGAATGCCTATCCTCAAAGATGGGACTTTCAGCCTTTCTTTATGATGGGTTTACTTGAGCAAACCTGATAATAAATGTAGCTGTTTCCAGAGTGAGCATGTCAGCCTCAGGGAATTCCTCTGGGAACTTGAACTCTCCTGTCCAGGGCTACAGCTTCAGTTTACACAAATAATTGATATTCTGATGACACACTAAGTTCATCTGCTGGAGCTGCTGTAACAAAAGACCCCATACTGGGTGGCTTAAGCAGCAGAAGCTTATTTCTCAACAGTTCTGGATTTTGGAATCTAAGATCAAGGTGCCAGCCAATTGGATTCCTGGTGAAGACTCTCTTCCTGGCTTGTAGACAGCCATCTTCTCAGTGTATTGTCACGCAGTAGGGAGGAGAATCTGCTTCTCTCTCCCTTTTTTAATAAGATCAACAAATCTATCAGATTAGTACCCTATCTTTATGACCTTAGTAAATGTGGATTTCTTCCTAAAAGCCCGTTCTCCATGTACAGTCACACTGGTTGTTAGGACTTTGATATGTGAATTTTAGGGGACAGAATTATTCCTGTAGTATATAGCATGGGACAACTCTGGAGAAACAAAAGGATGCAAGGAATTCCTACCAACCCCAGCGCTGGGAGGTTGTCCCTGTGTTCAATGTTTTGGACCCCAGCTGTGGTCCTGGCACCCAGATTGGGACCTATTCAGAGCACCTCAGCTACCTTGTGGGGCATCTCTCCAAGTGTTGCTCAGAGCTCTCTTGGAATCTTCAGGATTTTAACTCTCAGGGGTAGCCAGCTCATAGCTGTTCCAGTTCCCTAGATATACTGTAATTGGGGAGAATTGAATTATTTAAAGAAGAATGCTTCCAGAAAAACTGCGGGGAGGTTTTATTTGCAGCATTAATTTCTCACATTGGCCCATGGCTACTGATTTGGGCTTTTGGAAGGCTTGTCCCAGCATGACTCTAAATGAGACAGCATGATTTGCTTAGAGAGAATCCCAACTAGAGCTCAAATGTATTATAAGAGTGGGAAAGTAAGATGTAATTCTGTCAATCTCTGCTGCATTTAGAAAAATCAGCCCTAGACCAATGATCCCCAAATCCTTGAGCTCAAGAAACTATGTCTTATCAGCGTGACCTTTGCACACACAGTATCATTGGAAAGTATATAAGAAAGTATGTCAATCCTGTGAGTGCACTCACACTTTTTAAGAAATTTTTTTTTAGTTGTAGGTGGACACAATACCTTTTTATTTTATTTATGTGGTGCTAAGGATCAAACCCAGGGCCTCACACATGCGAGACCAGTGTTCCATTGCTGAGCTCCAGCCCCTGCTTTCACACTTTTATTGGCATTTTAACTAAAACCATATTTGTGTAGACCTGAAAATAATAGGAGGTCATGGACAATATCTCCTTGATTCTAAAGGAGCATTTCTAGTCCAACACTACCACCTCCTATGTCCGCATGGAATATAAAACATATCCCCATTTCACAAATATTAAACTGAAGTAGAAAAGTTACATCTTAAATTCTAAGGAATGCATGTGACACATATTTTTGCAGTCCCCATAAGTGTTTCTGCATGTGATTTTGTGCTGTTGCAAACCCCCCAGCCATCACCAGTCAAGTCCTGGCAGCTACTGATGTTAGAGTATCAGTTGGTCTTCATTGTTTTGCATCTAGGGGACAAAAAAACATTTTGCTGATAAAACTGCTCTTTTTCTTTCTTTCTTTTTTTTTTTTTTAAATAAACCTGGGTCTTTTTCATCCTACCTTGGCTCAGGAGAGACATACACAAACACCATAACCCCAACCACACTGATGGGGGCCAGTGTCACCAGATGGTGGCCTCACATCTTAAAGTGTCTCTGTAGGTTTCCCTTTTACTTCGTTTTCAAGGAGACCAAGCTCTGAGGAACAACATCCTTTTCATCGTTATTCCTTTTTTTTCTCAGAATACAGCATTGTTGACTTGCATATAAATCAAAGATTTCACAGTTGTCACTCATAAGAACCTCTGATACCACATGCCATATTAAGTTCCTGATTGCTGGGTAAAAATCTGGGGGTGGTTCCAGAGATTAAAAGCATTCCTCTCCATCACCTGTCAAGGTAAATAACAAAAGCTTCAGCAAGTCAGAAACATGATTCTAGGTGAAAGATAAAAATGAACCTAATTTTTATTATCTAAAGAATTTATTCCTACTTCCTTCTTTTCCTGTTTGTTTCTGTGGTGCTGGGGATGGAACCCAGGGCCCAGGGCCTCACATGCACATGCTAGGTAAGCAGTCTGCAACTGAGCCATACCCCAGCCCTCTCCTCTTTTTCTTTTTTTTTTTTTTTTTGTACCAGGGATTGAACCCAGGGATGTTTAACCACTGAACCACATCTCCAACCCTTTTTGTGTTTTATTTTGAGACAGGGTCTTACTGAGTTGCTTAGGGCCTCACTAAGTTCCTGAGGCTGGCTTTGAAATTGTGATCCTCCTGCCTCAGCCTCCCAAGTCATTGAGATTACAAGTGTGTGCCACCATGCCCGACTCTCCTTCATTTTTTAACCTGTGTTAGAGAAGAAAGCAGTATATCTACACATGCACACTTCCTCAATTTTTTCATCTTTATTTTGTTTACTTATTTATTTTTTTATGTTGTGCTGAGGATTGAACCCAGTGCCTCATATGTGCGAGGCAAGTGCTCTGTCACTGAGCTACAACCCCAGCCCCCTCAATTTTAATGGAATCAAAGATAAAGTACATTTGTAAACAAAGATAAAACACAGATTTACACAGTTTGCTTTTGTTGAAGAGTTATCTAATGCACAAAGAATGTGTTCTGGAGTCTAGCACAAATTTTAAAAGGCTGAAATCTCTTGTCAATTTCAGGTTACAAATCAAACAAGTTTAGTATTGCATTTTTCAGCTCTCAACACTATTGCACAATAGAAACACATCTCTTGTGAAATGTTTAATTGCTGCTTAAAAGTTGATAATCTCCCTTGGCCCATGCTTTTGTTTTCTTTTATTTGGAAATCATGGTGAGCAACTCTAGGATTGTGGAGTTTTTATTCATTTTCTTAGCAGAAAACCTTTCTTTTGGGGTAAAGCTAAAGGGGTAGATTTAGAAATCAGCATTTTTTATTGTAAATTTGTACTATTTTCTTTGTAAAAGATCAACAAAACATTTCAAATTCGGTAATGTGTTTGAGCCTGAATGGTTTCTTATCACAGTGTAAGAGGTTAAATATATTTTTATACATACCTTGAAACAGTATTTTGCAGAACCCTTGATATAAGTTGGAAGGCATTTGGGGAAACTGTGTGGCTGAGCGGGGAATTCTGAATGGCACCATCTTCTAGGAACAGTCCTGTGGCATAAAGTGTATTCAACCGTTTTCCTGAAGGCAGGTGGCACATTTGGACCTGTTTTGGTGGTTGGGGGTGTAGATTAGTGGTACAGTACCTGCTTAGCATGTGTGAGGTCCTGGGTTCAATTATCAGCACCATAAACAAAAAAACATCTTCTTCTACTCAGGAGGCTGAGGCAAGGAGATCCCTTGAAGCCAGGAATTCAGGGCCAACCTAGGCAACATAATGAGACCCCCAACTCTTAAAATAAAGAGAACTGTTGTGGAGACTCTAGATGATATGACAGAAACAGTTTTGAAACTGTATTAGGAGACCTGAGATTTTATAGTTCATTTTAGCCTAGTGTTGGCTCTTAGGAGTGTAACCTTCAAGAAATGACTTTAGCTCAGGGTTCCCCAGATGTATTTATGTACCCCTAAAACTTTTGGCATCCTATGAATACAGTTTGGGAAACATCATGTTGAAGATTCACATTTGCTCAGCTTCTTTAAATTTCTTGAACATTCTATAAATGCACGATTGCATGTACCTACTTCTGAAGATCATAAATCAAAGTCAGGTTAATAATGTTAAGGGTTAGCCACAATTGCTCAGAAACATTATTCTAGGTGGAGATTTTGTAAATCAGTTACCCTCAGATATCCTGATTCCTGGGGTATCAGGACTGCAGTGTTCACCAGACCTCAAGTGACAAGCAAGGAGACAATGGTGTCTCGTCTTTCATCACAGAACCATATTTGAGAATCCAAAGTTTGAGGATGTGTTTCACTTTTCTATTTTTCATTAAAAGATTGGGGGGAGGGAGTGCTATAGGAACTCCTTATTGTAGTTAAACCACTTCCAAAGGAGTATGTAAAGGGAAATCCTATGTTTGCTGAGGACAGAATAAGGGAGCTGTGATATCTGGATGAGTTCATTGACATGCTCATGTTTAGGGTTGTGGACCTGCTGAAGAGTGAGGAGCTGTAGATCTTGGAAGAGGGACTTCCTAGGGGGAAAGGCTTTGGATACTCAGGAGGCAGAATTGAAAGCCTGGGCCTGTGGTTCTGGTAGGAAGGCTGTGCTGAAAACTTGAGCTTTGAGATGGGTACTCCAGAGAGCAGGGAACAGAGACCAGGATGGACAGAGAAGCTGTATGAGGTGCCAACCACAGTTTTTGTTTTTGTTTTTTAAGGATGCATAATAATTATACAGAATAGTGGGTTTCAGTGTGGTATCTTCATACATGCATATAACATACTTTGCTCATTTTCATTCCCCAGTACCTGCCTTTGCCCTCTTCTCCTTCTGCTCCCAATCTTCTTCCCTCTGCCCTATGGATCTCCCTTCTATTTTCATGAGATCCCTTTGTTCCATTTTTTTTTCACTCTCTAACTTCCACATATGAGAAAAAGCATATGACCATTGAGTTTCTGAGTCTGGCTTATTTCATTCAGCATGATGTTCTCCAATTCCATCCATTTTCCTGTAGATGACATTATTTCATTCTTTTTTATGGCTGAATAAAACTCCATTGTGTGTGTGTGTGTGTATGTGTGTGTGTGTGTGTGTGTGTGTGTGTGTGTATATATATATATATATATATATATATATATATATATAAAATATTTTCTTTATCCATTCATCTATTTACAGGCACCTAGCCTGGTTCCTTAACTTGCCTATCATGAATTGTATGGCTGTGAACATTGGTATGCATGTATTGCTCTAGAATGCTGACTTTAGTTCATTTAAGTAAATTCCAAGGAGTGGTATAGCAGAGTCATATGGTGGTTACATTCCTAGTCTTTTGAGGAGCCTCCATACTGCTTTCCATAGTGGCTATAGTAAATCACGTTCCCACCAACAGCATATAAGACTCTCTCCCTCCCTACCATCCTCGCCAACACTTATTATTATTCGTATTCTTGATGGCTGCCATTGTACCTGGAGTAAGATGAAATCTCAGTGTGGCTTTGACTTGCATTTCCCTGATGGCTAGAGATGTCAAACATTTTCTTCACATAATTGTTGGCCATTTGTACTTCTTTTGAAAGGTATCTGTTTGGTTCACTCGACCATTTATTGAATGAATTATTTACATAACAGTCCCAGGCCCAGAGCCCAGGAGCTGGGGATGGAAAATGGTGTTCAGCTTGTACTGAGCAGGCAGATTTCTCACAAGGGTTAGGAACTATAAGAGCAAGAGCAGCCATGGACTGCCAAAAGGACATTGAGAGGGTGAGCTGTACTGCTTGTCTTGCGGGGTGACCGTGACGGTAATACAAAAAGGGCTGCAGGCTCTGTGTTGCAGTGTCACTAGGGTGACATCAGTTTGCTTGGAATATACCTTAATAGATTCTGTTCTTTTTTATTGCCATAAATGCTATAGATTGCGATATGATTCCAAACCCCCCTTCTTCCCCCATGTGTCCTTGTTCTCCCATCCTATCCATTCTTTAGGTCAACTGGGGAAGAGGATTCAGGAAGAGAGATAAAGTATCAGATCACTAAGGATAAGTACAGAGCAGTCCTTATCACTTGATTTGTACTAGGAATGCTGCATTTATGAATTAGGTGATGGCATTAGTCATTTCAGCCTGGTGAGTTCTGTGTGTCCTATAAAGACTTTATGTTTGTGTTACCTCTTTCATGAGATTGAAAACTCAAATATCCATTTTACAAAAGAAAGCATTGCTCAAGCAGCCCAACATCAGAATCTGTTCTGTGAAAAAGAATGTGGCCCCATCTAACACTGACCCAATCCCTATCTAGCCCCTGGGATTTGGCAACCTTGTTTTCAAATGACTCAGGTCTTGGCAAGCATCTCCACTCCAAGTTTTAATATCCAGCAAATATAGGCATCCCCAGGGCACCAAGAGACTTGGCCACCCTTTTGGGTTTTGGGGCTACTCTTGGAATTTAAATACCTGTCATATTTCTTCCCTTGACTATTGTGTAGAAGATTTTCTGCTTTTTCTGTTTTCATTTCAATTTTCCTATTGCAAGACTCCCAAACAAAGCCATGGAAGTAAAGGAGTAAAAAAAAAAATTTTTTTTGAGAAGATTATGATTTGACAATATAGTAAAGTAATTCAATCTGGAATGGACTGAAGTTTATTATTTATATTAACCATGATGAGAGGGGAAGTGTTGGCTGAGCAAATTCAGCTTATAGGCAATGATTTTTCCATCCATTGCAGGGCCATCCAATGCAATAAAGAAAGTGCTTATCTTAAATGCATCATATGACAGATCTTTTTGGAATTAATAAGAAAGATCACTCAAAGCTAGCTTAAACAACAAAGGTAGTATCCATTTATGAGACTAAAAAAGTGTAGTGGTGGCCTCAGGTGAAGTGTGATGGAGCTAGGCATTGCTACTGAGAATCCTGGTTTCTCTCTGTCTGTTTGCTTTGCCCTCAAATGGTGTGAATTTTATTCTAAGGTTGTCTCCCTTTGTATCCCTAATATGGCTTTCAGTAGGTCACGAGGCCATATGTATCCTTGTTCCTTGAAAGAGTCTGCCATTGTGCTTACTGCATCAGCTCAGCATTCTTATCAGATGTCACCTCTGGAGTCAAATAGAATCCTAAATGAAATTGAGGGCTCACTAAAAGGTCTCCCTGCCGTCAATCAGCATACCTAGTTTGTTAGGACTCCAGTTTGTAAACTATTAGTTTTTTTATATCAAGTTAGTATACCTATTTTAAACTTACAAATGAGTATCTATTTAAAAAAATGCAGTGCTTGTCTTTTCTTTACCCTAGCATGTGATTCTCAACTTTTTTTTTTTTTCACATCACTATACCTGAGGGCTTCCTTCCACCTGTGGCCATCTGGGAATCTTGGACTCTCAGTTTTAGTGGCTTTGCCAATCAATGCTTTTTGTTCATGGTCGACTGAGGGTGAATTGCTGAACCAGTGAGCTGCAGGTGTCTTAATGGAACTTCCCCTCTTTATAGGGTGGTTTTGAATGTTTCCTGGGATGATGTATCTGTCAGAAGAAGCCCATTGATGGACATGTGGTTTCTGATCCCTACTCCGATAGTAGAGGCAGTAATAAAGGGTGGACAAGTTTCTTGGTGCCCTAGGGATGCCTATATTTGCTGTATACTAAAACTTGGAGTGGCGAAGCTTGCCAAGACCTGAGTCATTTGAAAACCTGGTTGCCAAATGCCAGGGGCTAGATAGGGACTGGAGATAAAATAGTGGGGAAATCAAGAAAGCCAGTAAAGGAAGAGTAATAACATCAATCAAGTGGAAGCAGCCAGACTCCTGTGCTGCTGAAGCTCCAGAGCACCCAAGATTAGGTTGATTCAGCTTCAGGAGAAGAGCAAGTGACCTCAAACACACAGCTCCAGCAGTTCTTAGGGCATCAGCATTGCTGCACTTCAGGGGTTAACCTCCAAGGCCCTGCCTACTCTAGTTCTGAATCACTTGATTGCTGATAAAAACCAAGTGTAATATTTATTTCTAGAAAGATTTGTTTTCTTTGAGGCTGCAAAGGTACCTGGTGGATTCAAGCAACACGTATGCAGTTGTCTCTGTCTAGGCTGTTCCGAACAAATTTCCTTACCTGGATAAGTTATCTTCCATGGTCTCATAGAAAGAGTAGTAATCACTAGCACCTGATGTGTACTTGGTACATGCCAGACTCTGGCTCCTATAAATGCTGACCTTATTCTCCTAACAGCCTGGGTGATGAGGCGACCTACAGAGGATTAGGCCCTTGTCCAAGGTGGCACAGCTGAGAAGAGGCCAAGCTAGGATTTGAACCCAGCTTGTCTGGCTCCAGACCTGTTGACTACCATACCACATGACCTCCTAGTGTTTGATGTTGGTTAACTTAAAAAAAGCAGTGGGGGGAATGCTTGATCTAAAATACAAAGCTTATCTTATAATTTTTTATCAGCACATTTTAGTGGTGAAAAACCACCATGTGTGGCTGGGTTCTCCAGACCAGAAAAAGAAAAGTATAGTAGGAAGCCCTCATTCTTGCGAGAGGCAGTCATTTGAGACTTATTTTTAATTACTTACTGAGCCTGCTTCAGCAGATGAACTCTGAGTGAAATGGTGGGGGACCCAGAAGGCAGGGAGAACATAAGCCCATCCTCATATGACTCTTCTGGGTTATTAATAGAACATAAAACAGAAGAGTCTAAACTTTCCCAGCAGATACATTAGAGGGTAATTAGCTGCAGTGGAAAATGATTCTTTTTGTTGAACAGCTCATGTTTGATTTCTTGATCCTGAGCATCTGTAGGGTATTTACGATGTGATTTGATATAGACGTGTTTAAGCTGTACTAGGTTGAAGTCAGAAATGTGGCTCAAGAGTAGGAGTCTGCATCCTTCATGGTTTACAATGCGTATGGAGGATGGAGTGATGGCGTGGCAGATCTGTCTCTTCCCTTTTGATGACCTGTCTTCACCCAGGTCAGAGTAAAGCAGCTCTCTGGCTTTCACATTCAGCATCACCCCACCGCCTGATTGGATATGAAAGCCAAGCACTGTCATGGGTGAACATGAGCATGTAGTTTGGAGATTTTTAAAAAAAATGGAAACTCATTCCAGGATTTATCCAACATCAAAGCTGAATTTGACTTGTTGGCTCCCACAGAGCAGGTGGGCTTTTATGAAGCCCTAACCTTCCACAAAACATGAAGCACCTGATGTAAGTGGGAAGTCTTTGGATGCACAGTTTTGGGGTGAACAAAATGGCCTGGGAAGGAAGCAAACCTTGAAGGGCAATAAGGTTTGGACTGACAGAGTAGGGAGGGAAGATTGTGAGAGCTGGGTCCAAAGCACAGCCACAGGGGACAGTGCGAAGCTGTGGGGATAGCTGGCGAGGGCGGGCATTCTTCCAGAAGCAGCCAAAGGACAGTGTGCAGCCAGAGGCAGCAGTTGTCTGGGTGCAGCAGGCCAGTTGACTGTGCCCTTCTAGAGCAGAAAGGTGTTCTGGAAAACTCTCAAAAGATATGAGGCAGTTGACATTACAAAGAAGACAATCATCTGTAGTTTACCCTGTGGCAATTTCAGGTGTGGTAACCAGGCCACACTTGCCAGATCCACCAGTGACTTCTTGGAGTTGGAATTGGTGCCTGTAGGGGACTGTACAGCCAGGAGCTCCTGGAGGATGCAGGCAGTACTGCCCTGGGAGGTGACAGCCTCATTCAGAGAATCAGGTTTGTTCTTCAGTTGAACCTGTTGGCACGTACTTAGCCACTTTACTTAAGTGTTGTATAAACCATATAAATGCAAAAAGCAGATTATCTTTTTGTGAAGTGTTGGTTTAAGTTTTGGGAAGATTCAATAAAGGTCAGCCACTGAAAAGGGTTGGGGTATCCCACAATAAAAAAAAAAAAAAGATGGGAAAGAAAAGCAGTCATGAAAAGCTCGAAGGACCCACATCAGACTGTTTTGCAAGAGTCTTTCAAACTTCTCTGTCGACTTGGAAAAGAGCAACTGTAAACTGTAGCCAGGGCTTTCTGTGTACAGTGTAGATTTTGCAAGAAAAAAAAAACAGAACTGCATCGGCTGTCAGGGCAGGAGAGAATGAGGGGAGACATCAGACCACATAGTCTTAACGAGTTTGTTGCTGTTAGTTATTTATCATTCCACAGATGAGCCTATAATGTGCCTCCAGCTTTTCTCAACTCTTGTCACTGACATTGCTTTTTTTCCCCCCATTTTGTTCTGATATCCTCAGATCCAGAATACAAGTTCGAGATGTAGGAGTCAGTACAGATGTTTCTGCTCAGAAAGTGATTAGAAGTGTAAAGACCTTCATTTAGGACGGGTCCGCTGGCCTGTGATTTGTTATTAAATCCATGACTTAAGTCGTGGTTCCTATCATGACAACAAGGATATTGATGGGCTGATTTGGTTTTTTTGTTCTTATTTTGTGGGCTGTCCCTCCCACACACATACCATTGCATCTAAGGCTTTTTAATAATCACTGGTGGTTCAGTAGATTTTAAGATTGGCAATAGGAAGTCTCTTGAACATTACTTGGGTGGATGTGTGTAATGTGAGTAAAGCCATCATTGAAAACAAACAATAAATCTCAGCTGGGTGTGCGTGACAGACAAATAGTACACGGGGCAGAGGCTGAGCAGAGTTAATGCCAACAGAATACTGCTGGCCGGAGATTGCTGACTGCCGGGAGAATATGGCCTATTGGAATATTCACATGGTTTTGTGATAGGAGAAAAAAACATATATTTGGTTATAAAACAGAAAGAATGTTGTTCCCTCCAAAGAAGAAATAGGATGGGCCACTCACGAGTGTCATTTGAGGATGGGAGAATTGTCATTTGAGGATGCAGACTTTCCTGTCACTCACACACTGCTTGAAGTGGACTTCTCAGCTTAAACGATCCCACCTTCCTGAGAAAAAGTCGGAGAAGAGAAGGAAGCCGAATCTCAGTTGAATGAGACAAGCAGCTGCCTTGGTGATGCTTCCCACTTTCTTTGTGTTCAGAATCAGGCATTTGGCACTGTTCTGATTCATCTCAGTTCTTCCATATTTTGGGGTGGAGGTTAAGACTCGGCTCCATCTTGCAAGCATCCCCTTAGTTGGCCATCGATTTATGGAATTCAGGAATTACAAAAGTTACGTGATTACTGTCTTATAAAATTGGCTAACCATCACTCTTTCCATTTCTGACGCTCCATTTTGAAATGGTTTGTGTTCTGGACTTTTTCACTGTTATATTCTTAGTAGCACCAAAAGTGGAAGCTTTTCCTGGCAAGTAGATAAGTCTTTTAAACTGCACTATGTTTGAAGATTTTTTTTTTTTTAATTGTTGAAAGTAGACTATGCAGTGTGTAGCACTGGGATCTTAAAACCTTGTTCTTTTCTTCAGCCATGTTACTTCCCACTTAATTTAAGTAAAATCACAACACAGAGGTTGAAAGATACCATGTTCCCTCTTACAACACTGTTCCGATTGTGGAAGTATATGCATTTGACTTTTTAGATTGCAGTATTAAATGCCTTGGAATCCTGTCATTAGGCTCATAAAATAAGATTTCATTTTGTTTTGTTGTAAGTTGGCTTCCTAAGTAGGTCTTCTCCCAAGGAAGAGAACATGCTAGTCATCTGAGAGGAATAAAATATATATCTTATTGCCCATGGAAACTTGGTTGTTTTGGTTTTCTCAGTCTTTGTCAGTCTCTTTCTTTGTTTTCTCTTTCTTTGTCAGTCTCTGACAACTTGATAAAGGTTAAGTCCATCCTGAGGCAACATCTCCATCAGTGAAGACCAGACCCAAACACTGAGGTGAATTCACCCAAATGGTCCCACTCTTGGAGGCCACCTTCCTTGCTATACCTGGAAGAGTCCTGCCATTTTTCATGCTGTTTGAAACATTGTTAACTATTAAATGGTTTGGGTGATCATGACTGATGCTGCCACATTGGGGTAAATAACATTTGAGAGAGTGCAATATCCTGTTCAGATAACTTAGAGACACTGAGCCACATCTCCACTGTATCTAGCAGATGGGTGGAATAGAAAACCTTGAGGCTCTCTCTTTCACGTCCACAGGCTATTTTATCTAACATGGCTGGAGTATGATAGAAAAAGAATTACAATAAAACCATCTTTTTAAATACTATTAAAATAAATATGACTGGTTTGAGTGTTGGAAAGCACTCTGGAAAAGAAAACCTGGTGGTGAACCAAAAAGAAGTCCCTTGGCAGCTGACTCTCCCTCCAGCTGTATTCAGTTATTGAACAGCTGTCAAAGAAAGCAAAGCATTATTTGTCCATTTAGAACAATTTCAGAAAGCTGTTTTTAACCCCCAGTGGTATCTTTCTGCAGCCTTCTAATCTCTGCAAAGGTTTTAAAAGATATAATAACCCATGCTTGTGTCAGGCCTGAGGTTACCACCAGAGCATAATGAGACTCACTGCTCACGTGAAAGGAATTATAACCCTGAAAATTTATTTTCCTGCAGAATTTTGCACTGTGACACATAATCCTATATAGAGATCTTGGCTCAGAGTCAGCAATAGTAGATACTTCTATGATTTGTTTCTCAACTACATGATAAATAATGCAAGATAAAAATACAATGCTGTTTGTACTCCTTGCCTAACTAAAGAATTGGAAACAAGTATCAGGTGAAGATCTGTTCTAAACATTCCATCTTATAGAGAGGCCCAGTCTGTGTAGTTTTATGAACTTATAATGATATGAAATGCAGTTGGCGTCGTGTTTCTTTTCTGACCTGATGCACAAACCATTTTGGTTTCGAAACCTTCTTTTTTTCCCATTTTCATTAAAGGGTTTTGGTTTCTGACTGGGCATGCTAATATCTGCATATATGCAAATTTTAGTCTTAGAAAAATTCAGAATGTTTGTGTTTTGGCTTTTCTCTTTGGCTAGTATGCCAAGAAAGATTTTATTTTGGTAGTAGTATGTATAAAAAATTGTAAATCTACTATTTGTGAAATCAGGTCATAGTTGTAAAGTTTTTTTTTAATGTGTTTTGGTTGTCTTTTATTTTATCTATTCATTACATGTGGTGCTGATGATCGAACCCAGGGCCTCACAAATGCCAGGCAAGTGCTCTACCACTGAGCCACTACTCAGCCCATAGTTATAAAGTTTTTTAAAAATCTCTTTGGTGGCTTCTGAGGCCTAAAGGTAAACTGTGTATTTCTCCTTGTTATATATTTATGAGAAGCAGTTCTGAGAGATTTCCTCTTAGGGGTAAGAGAACAGATAGCCCATTTGAGGTTTAAATGTGTTTCTTAAGACCCGGTGGGCATAGATGTGAGTTTACTTCAGTAAATCACTGCCTATTTTCTGCTGGAGTTTCATGTCCAATTGCTCTCAGTTCCTAACCAGAAATTCTCATACAAGGAAATCATATGAGTTACTTTAACACTTATCTAAAGCATTTAATAGGTGTATTTTGAATATTCAAAAGATTGTATACTAGCATCATTACTTTTCCCAAGTAGCAAATGTGAACATATAAGGAAATTCTTTTACATGGGAAACTTCTGGAGTCAGACAACAAAATGATCAAATGTAAAATAAACCATGAGAATCTGACAGTAAATGCCAAGGTCAAGACAAAATCAGCCCATCTTACATCCCCATTAAACTCTCTTCAAATGCAGTATTCAGGCACCATTTGATCTAGATAAAATAAAAAGTTACCTGAATTATCTAAAATCTTTCATACTTTTCATAATTAAGTTGGATTTTTAATTATTATTATTATATTTCTTAGTTGCAGTTGGACACAATACCTTTATTTTATTTATTTATTTTTATGTGGTGATGAGGATCAAAGCCAGTGCCTTGCACGTGCTAGGTGAGTGTTCTATCACTGAGCCACAACCCCGGCCCGGTGGTCTAAGTTTTTGTATTTTATATTACAGATGAGTATTTTTACCTGCTGTTCTCATTTCTTTAATTAAAAGGGCTACAGATGGAGACTTTTACAAAATATGCCTCTTATATCTCTTGCATTAAAGGATTGCTTCTGTTTTTATGGGTTCCCCACACCCCACTTGGAGAATATCTTCCCATGTGTCAGAATCCCTGGTCGTGCGAGTCATGGTGTGATAGAGGTGGGAAGGTGAGGTAGCCTTGTTCTTTTGTGTGGAACAAATGCTTTCTGCTGAAGTGAACAAAGGGTGGGGGCTGTGGCATCACGCACATAGGCTTATGGTGGAAACAGACATATGCATTGTGATTATGCAGGTCTCTTCCTTCCTTTGCAGAGATACTTCCTGCGTGTTAGCATTCTTGGTTGTTTTCTGGTCTTCTCCATGTCCTCCTTCAGACTGAAGCGAAGTGAGACACATGTCACACCAGTTGTTTTCTGGGTCTTCTTAATGTTCTCCTTCCCCTTTGGTCCCATCTGAAGTCTTTAGAAGGCCTTTTAGAATTTTTGGTAGGCCTCTGAGTCTTCCTCTTGGAAATGTGTTCAGGGACTAATGAATGTGTGCGCACGGTCAGCATAGATGCGTTTTTGTTGTTGTTGTTGTTTTTAATATTTTTGATCTGCACTGGGTGAATCTGCAGGTACAGGACCCATGAATAAGGGGAGTTGACTTTATTTACTTATAAATTATATCAGGTGTGCCTGTATGAACTTTTAGTACAACTAAACTTCTTTTTTTTTTTTAGCTATCAAGGTATATAAGTGGTTGTATGCTTCACTTTAGTGACAACTGGCCCTTTTCTGTGGTATTCAGGTCCCTAGCACTGAGACAACCCCCACCTGTCTCTGAACAAGACTACCTAGCCCCACCTCTCCTTGGCCTCCAATCTCCCATACCCCTTTCTACACCCTCTACCCTTTGCCTGGTTTCACCCTGGGCCTCCTGTTGCCTTGAGTGGGAAAGGCCTGTGTTTCTGTCCTATTCAACGGTCACCATCTTGTCATTTTTCTTCTCTCTCCCTCAGGAAAAATCTGTGTAGACAACTCTCCTACAAGACACAGTATCTAGTCACTGCAGGAGCAGTGAGGAGCACAAGTGCTGGTGGGACATTTAGACCCTTTGTTCCCTGGTTGGCTTTAGGACCCAGGGTGGGCAGAGCATCTTTTTTCTTACATTGTACCAAAGAATGTCTGAGTTTACCTGTGGAATAAATATCTAAAAGTAAAATTGCTTGTCAAAGCATATATGCATTTGTGAGTTTGATGGTAGATTTTGCCAAATTTCCCTCCAGAGGGTTTATTCTCATTTATATTCCAACCAGGAGCGAAGGTTGAATACCCATTGTCCCACAGTTAGGCCAACAGTGTATCATCCAATATTTGGATTTTTGCCAGTCAGGTAAGAAACTGGCATAATCAGCTTATAAAGATAAACTTTAAAATCTGAAACAAGGGTGCTGTGATCCTCCCTAGACCTTCCCTCTTACTGAAAGTTGGAAAGAAAGTGATTGTGTAGAGGTGGCCGTCATACCTCAGTCACTGAAGGCCAATCCTGAAAGAAGCCAGATGTCCTGCTCACCCAGAGGGCTGCTCTCCTTATAAAAACAGGGCCACATAGAGCCTTTTGTTTAGTAGATACTGACTTTGCTCTGTGGAAGAACATCTGAGCACAGATAATGTGAGAAGGCGTGGCCTGTGAGGGACAAATCATGTGCTGCCTTCCTGGGTTGACACCTAGGCAGCCTGATGGGCTAAACGGAGAATACCAAGAAATGCCTGTCAGCCAAATCAGGCAAATCTGTATGCACAGAGTGTTCACTCTTAGCATATCTATAGTAATTAAAAAGCTGAAAACAATCTACTACAAGTCCAAACTAGGGAATTATCCCTTGATGTTTCCATAAGGTGGGTATTAGGTTACCTTTAACATGAGACTTATTGTCAAGGGATTTTTTTTTTTTTTTGGAGGAGGGTGGTACTGGTTCTTGGGATTTGACCTCAGGGTGCTCTGCCACTGAACTATATCCCTAGCTATTTTATTTTTAATTACATTACACTTATTTATTCATTCATTCTTTTTGGTACTAGGGATTAAACCTAGGGGGCTGTTTACAACTGAGCTATATCACTAGTACGTTTTTATTTATTTATTTTTTAGATAAGATCTAAGTTACTGAGGTAAGTTGCTGAGGCTGGCTAGCCTGGAACTTGGAATCCTCCTGCCTCAGCCTCCTGAGTAGCTGGGAATACAGGCATGTACCATCACACCTGACACAAGGGAAAATATTTGTATGATAAACTTATGGTTAAAAACGCACCTTTAATATAACATTCCTCTTATGTAAAGAAAAATCACAAATAAAACCAAAGAGAAACCAAAAAACCTAGAAGAGGTAAACTATGCTGTTAGATTTACTTGTCCCTGGGGAGTAGGTTTATATTTGTGGGGTTTTTTTTCTTTCTACTACTTTATGTTTTTCTTTATTAATGTACTGCCTTACATTGATGATCGGGGAGAAAAAGGTAAAAGTCTCACCTTCCTCCAGCCCCTCCTTGTTTCGAGGTAAAGGACATTGCTGTTTGCTAAGGCCTGAGCTTGGGATGGAGGTACACCCAGGGAGTCTCAGGGAGGGAAGGAAATCGCAGGCATGCGATTAAGATCTGAGCAATCTTGATTAATTAGAACACAGAAAGCATGCTGGGTCAAGGGACTGAAAAGTCTATATTTGTATATGTATTACGTTGTGTTGGTCTACTTTCCATTACTATAACAAGTGCCTAAGATAATCAACTTATAAAGAGAAAAGGTTTATTTTGGCTTGTAGCTTTAGAGATTTCAGTCTGTGGTCATTTGGCCCCATATGGTCACCTCATGTCTGGGAACTAAAAAAGAGAAAAAAGAGAGACAAGGCTCCTAGAATCTCCTTCAATGGCATATAACCAGAGGCCTAAAATCCTCCAAATAGGTCTTAGCTCCTAAAGTTTCTACCAACTCCCAGTAGTGCCAAGCTAGGAACCACCTTTTAACTCATGAACCTTTGGGAGATGTTTAAGATTTAAACTGTATCATAGGTCCTCTAGAATAAGGGGATAATTTGGTATTAAAAGATAATTTCTCTAGGATGCTGTCACTGCAGAGAAAAATCAGTCACTACAGAAGGAAGCACAGTCATTTCTTAAAATGATAATGGCATTCGTAACGATAGCAGCTGACACGGAAGACCAACTATGTACACAGCACAAATTTCAATGTTCTGCACATTCTAAACCATAAAATTGGTGTGCAAAGGACAATGCTTTAAATGCCAATACTGGTCCCACTCTGCACATGGAGAAACTAAGGCAAAGAGATTACATAACTGGCCCCAGGCACATACCAGCAGACCTGGAGAGTGTAGGCGGTAATGGAAATGTTCTATATCTGTGTTTCTTGTGGTAGTGACAGGGGTGCATACGTTTGTCCAAATTCATTGACCTGTATACGTAAGGTGGGTGGACTTTATCTAAATTATAACTCCATAAAATTGGTTAAGAAATAATCAGAAGGCCTGATGATGACCTGTTCCCTAATTCCACACTGCAGTTGAGAACTGACCCTTTTGATAAGAGGAAAGGCAAGGCCGGTCAAAGCTCACCCACCAGTCCCAGAAGAAGCAGAGGGAAATGGAGCTACACAGTGCAGGAGAGCCCTCTCCCTGCAGTTGCAGGCCAGGCCAGGGAGGCAGGGGTTACTGGCTTGGGGGCTGCTCCTGGCCTGTATTCTTGGGTTCCTTAGACAAGAGAGAGGAACATTGTGTACTGGATGCTCCCTGACATGTCACCCACACACACACCCCCTGCCCCAGGAATATGGACCACTTTTGGGCATGTTCCCTGTGTTTGGAGTTGGGATGAAATGCCTCGATCCCTCCCAGGGATGAGGAGGGGTGCCAGGGCCCTTGAACTGTTTACTCAGAAATAACTTGATATTTACAGGCAGCTTGCCTCCAAGTTAAGTTGTGCTGTTGGATGGTCAGCCAGATGGATCCTTGTACAGTGAGCATGATTCATGCCCCAGACAAATTACAGTTCCCCCCACAGGGCGAGCTTTAAAAAGATGTGGAAACAAGCAAACCCACAAAAGTTAAAATCTGCAACTAGGTGGTCAAGAGAGGCCTTTCTAAGGAGATGTCATTTAAATTCAGGCCCAAAGGAGACCTAAGAACCGGCAAGGCAAAGAGGTGGAGGTTGAACAACAAATGCTGTGAAATGAGAATAACTTGGTTGCTTGAGCTGACTAAAAAGCAGCTTGGAAGGAGCCCAGTGCAGAGGCCCTTGTGCCCAGAGATAAGTGATCCAGACCCTGCATGTACCACTGCTTTGTGGTGTCTGGTATAGCCTGTGAGCCCCTTAAGAATGGGGGTCTTCATTTTTTAAATGAAGCTGACCATCCCTAAATATAGTACCATCCGATATGGGAGCCACTAGCTATATTTGGGCATACAGTTTTTTTGGTGGTTTTGTTAGGTTTTTGATACTGGAATTGAACCCGGGACACTTAACCACTGAGCCACATCTTGCATCCCCAGCTTTATTTTTGACTGGCCTTGAACTTGGCCATCCTCCCACCTCAGCCTCCCAAGTCTGTGGGGTCACAGACATGCGCCACCATGCCCTACTGCTAGATTTAAATTTATAAGAATTAAAATGAAATTAATAGTCCAGCTCCTCATTCACACTGGGCACATGTCAAGGGCTCAACAGCCACCCGTAGGCTGGTGGGTGCCATCTTGAGCTGTGTAGATAACAGTTCCATCTCTGCAGGAAGTTCTGTTGGCTGAATAAAAGAATTTGAAAGCATGTCAAGTGGATTTCTTCTTCTTTTTTTTTCCCCCATTTGTCAGTAATGTCAGAATTGGTGGCAATGAGACTAATGTACATTCGGGCCTGTTTCTGAACCTCTTTCGAGGCTGTATGGTAGGGGTTCATCCTGTTGTACACCACATGACCTAGACCCTTGGCATACTGCCCTTCCAGTCCTTCACATCATCAGGTTTGGGCAGTGGAATATGACTTCTCTGTGATTGAAGCAGTGTCCAACAGGAAATATGAGCCAGTGAGATGGAGAAGACTTCAGGAAAGATAACAGGAGGGGAGGCCAGATTCCATATGGTGTGTTCAGCTGTGTGGCCTCAGGAAGTAGGATAGGAGTAATTCCTACTTGCACAGAGTGGAGGTGACGTTCTGCTTTGGCAGGAAATGAATCACCCTTCTTAAAGATCATAGAGGCTCACTTTTCTCAGATCACACACTACTGCAAATCATGAAGTGATTTCCAAAATCACACTTTGTTTCTTCCAAATTAAGGATGACAGTGCAAATAGTGAATAGAGTTATGCACCTTGAACCTCTGTTTTTCCTTTACCTTTGGAATGTTTATGTATGCCCCATAATCGCTCTTTGAGTCTCAAATGTACTCTATTATAAAAGGTTTGGAAATCTGAAAAAAATAACAAAAATTAAAATCCACAAATACCCAATTCTCCTGTACCTTAAAAGTGATCAGTTCCTGTATCATAGGAAAGTTGATTTGTTACAGTATATTTTACTGATTTAGAGGTTGCCTTGTTCAACTGGCTCCTCAGGAGGGATGGTGAGTGTTAATATCAGGCTCCTGAGGCCGGAGTTAAGATAGTGAGAGAGAGAAATTACAGAGGGGAAAATTTTAAGTCAGGAAAAGGAAAGATTTTTCCAATGCTCAGAGCTGTCCAGTCACGGAATAGGCTGGCTGCCCGGGCAGGGCCATATGTGGCAGATGCTTGTGACATTTCAGCCACCAGTGTTGGGACTCTCTTTCCTGGGGCTGTCAGGAGCTCCCTGACAACTCCAACTTCTGGGTCCCGGGGCAGAAAGAAAAGAGAGCATCGAGGAGGGAGTGCTCTTGCTAGCCAGAGCAGGAATTCCAAATGAGTTTCCAGGACAAGGAAAATGTTCTAATCAAGTGTTGTTGGACCCTAGGACTCCTGGAGCTGGTCCCTGGACCAGTGCTTTGTTGTTGGCACTTGGGGAGATGCAGAGCTCAGGCCAGAAGGGAAATCAGTGGTCTGTTTGCTTCATCAAGAACTTCTTGCTCAAAAGGAAAAAATGAAAACGTGCCGAACTCAGTCCAGTAGTTGATTTACATTCTGGTGCCAAATTAAAAACAAAAATAATAATAAAAAAGAGTCCAGTTTGCACGCAGGCATTTCTGTGATCCATAATTTGAGCAGCACAGGCCTGAAGTATGGAGGGAGAGGGGGAAGGTCCCTGAAAACATGGAGTCCCAGGCCAAGTCCTCTCTCCCCAACCCCATCCACTGGCTCTCACCAGAGCAAGCCCCACTTTTACTTAGCTTTAACACAGTACTTTATCTTAAAGAAAGGGCACAAAGGCTAAAAAATGTTGGAAACCTCTCCACACAGCAACAGACTTGTTTCAAGAGTTCAGCAACAAGGTGGCAATGACAACTTTGGCATGAGGGTGACATGTCAGAATGGACACAACCTCCATTTCTAACTTTGCTTTGTTTGGAATTGGCAGCACATTTTTCTCTCCTCCCCTACCTCCTTCCTGCCCCACTCCCCAACTTTTACAAGCAGGAAGCTTTTTCTCTTCTTTTCTGGTAACCTCTGATCTGATCAGATTTAAAAGGCAGTGCCTGGGACTTAAACCAGACACATCTTGGTATATATATTGCATGCATGTACTAATTTGTATCCAAAAAAAAAAAAAAAAAAAAATCCCACCATTATTTACAACTATAATGCACCAATAAAAAATGTGGAAAAAAATAAAGAAAGTGTTTTTTTAAAAAATCAGACAATGCAAGCTTGACTCTCAACTCTTGTCTTGTGATAGTTGCTTAGCTTCTCTAAGTTGGTCCCCTTGTCTATAAAAGTGGGGCAAATCTCACATACCTCATGGTAAAAGTAAATGATGAAATGATGTATGTGAATATGCTTTTGTAAGCTGTACAGCAGTGCTTGCATGGGGATGATGCCCTCAGTTTCTCCCTTGGTCTAACACTATTTAGTGTCATTTTTCTTAGGTTGAGCTGTTATTAAACCCTACTGCGTATGAAAGATGGTTGTAAGAAATGCCCTATTGTATGCATGCAAAAAGACAGGGCAGAGAATAGCTATGCCCTTGGAGCCCCTGTCCTTCAGGTGGAAGACAGGGAACCTCCTCCCTTTCCACCCCCTGCAGTGGGGGTGGTGCCCTTTACTGGGATGCAGTGGGGGGAAGAAGAGGCCTGTGCCTAGATTTCAGCCTAAGCAACCCTACTGCCACAGTGTCTGGAGATGAAGCCATATGTACTGCTCATATTGAATGTCAGGAGGGAGATCGGGTCTCTTTAAAGGCGGAAACAAACACATTTGCTTAAGGAAGGCAAAGATCACTTTCATGCAGACTGGAGCCTTCCAAGGCCATTCTCTACTTTGGCAGCAAGTGGGTCAAAAATTATTGAAAGGAACCATGGCTACAATTTTTTTCACTTATTTTCTCTCTCCACTGTAATTCATATAAATGTTAAGTGTAAATGGAAAATTTTCAGTAATACATTGGGAATATACTTGTGCTGGCAGAATGCATGTATGTGTTCCACCTCATGCTTATAAAATTGCAAAAGCCTGCTCAGCCTTTTTTGGACAGAAATGCTTGTGCTCAGTGTGGAAATCAGTGGCCCATGTTTTAAAAGGAAGGCAGTAACCTAATGGGTATTGTTTGGGGGTTATGTGAACAGCCTGTGGGTGGGCCTACCAGGCTTAACAGTGTTAAAAGCGTTAAAAGCTCAGAACAGAAGTACACCTTCCTGCAGCCTTTGGGTCCCCTAGGCCCTGCTGGCATGGACTCTGCCCCACCTTCAGGACTCACTCTCCCTCTCACAGATACTGAGAGCTGCCTTCCAGGTACCTGGAGGTAGTAGACAGGGAAAGAGACCTGTAGAGGCTCCATGCTCAAATCCCAGGGATCTTTCTATAAGAAGGTGTGTCTGTTTAAAGACCCACCAGTTAGGAAGAGCTTGCAGTGCAGAATTGTGGAACCAGCCTGTTAGGCTGTGGGAAGTGGGGCCAGGAGGGCTGCTACTGCTCTGCACTGATACACCAAGCCGGTCATGGTTCTCTGCACCCACTGCTGAAGACTTAGAGTGGGGTCACAAGACCAGACCAGTGTGCAGCTCAGCTCAGTCATTGTTGGGGTGTTTTTAACCTTTTTGGGGAGGGGCGGGAGACCAGGGATTGAACTCAGGAGCATTCAACCACTGAGCCATATCCCCAGCCTTATTTTGTATTTTATTTAGAGACAGGGTCTCACTGGGTTGCTTAGCACCTCACTTTTGCTAAGGCTGGCTTTGAAATCTCGATCCTCTTGCCTCAGCCTCCCAAACCACTGGGATTGCAGGCATGCGCCACTATGCCCAGCCACTTTAACCCTTTTCAGGGCATCCTTCCCGTTACATTACCTGCTCTGCCTATGTCATGAGATCACCTTAAGATCAGATGAGAGAACCTGTGTGATTGTTGTTTGGAAGTTATAATATCTTAGACATATATGTTGTTGTTGCTGTTTTTTATTTTTAAAATATTCCTTTAGTAAAGCTAGTCAGTTTTTATGCATTATCTCATATTTGCATACATTTTTACATGGTCATTACAATATTACACAAACCATTTTACATTATAATATTTTTTTCTTGACTGTGGTTTTGCAATTTAAAAAGTATTGTCGTATTCTGCTTTGATTTATCAAAATGCTTTAAACTGTTTCATTAAATCAATATATTTTAGATTCTTAAACTTTTTCCCCTTGGTTTTGTTATTACAAGTTTTCCACTAATATCATAACAAGTCTATCATTTTTTAAAAGTGTCTTCCTAAGGATTTTATGGTGTGTTTCATACTCTATATATGAAAAGATATATGTGAAAAGATATGAAAAATTGTACTCTATATATGTGTAATAAAAATTGTAATGCATTCCGCTGTTGTGGATTTAAAAAAATAAAATCAATAAAACTAAAAAAAAGGATAAAAATATCTTGTTATATTTTTAGATATGTTCTGTAACCTATATGAATAAATAAAGCTTTTCAGTTCCTTTATAGCTAAAAAAATTCACATCATATTTCATTTCTAAAAATTTGCTTATTTATTTATTCAGCGGATTTTTATTGAGCCCTTAAGCTAGGGTCCTATAACATAAATATCAGCAATACCCATCCTTTTCCTAATATGATAATGGAGAGCTTAAAACAAATAATAAATTACTACTTTTCAGTTTAATACTAGTTTCTATAAGGTACAGTATATATGTTATTTTTTTAAATCAATTTTATTTTCTTCTTACCCAACAAATTCCTCCCTCACCAATTGCTTTTGCTCAGTCCACATCCTCAGACATAGCAACATAACTGGAAACTGGCCATTTGTTTACATATTTGGTCTTTCAAGTCCAGAAAGAAAATTTAACCATCAAGTGTCATTGGCTAGGTAAGCCCAGTTCTCTTCTGCTGTCAGGCCTGACTGGTCTTATGACCCAGAGACTTGAGAAAATTAGACTGTAATCAAAACATTAAACCTGTCTCTTCTTCTTTCCTTCTAATTGATGATTTACCTGATCATTAAGAAAAAAAATAATTTAATGATCACTGAAAGTTACCATTAAAATATTAGCAGTGCTTTACCTGGATTTTTTCATGAATCATTTGTGTTTCACATTGCAGAAAGGAGAGGCATAGAAAATGTATGCTCCCTTCAAGCCCTAAAGCAAGGCTTTATAACTTAACAGGATTGGGCTCTTCACTTCTGAATATTTTGTTTTCTTGCAAGTTCACATTTATAAACTGTTGAATATGTCACTTTGAACCTGAGGATTCTCAGGACTAAGAGTACTATGGTTTTCTTGAGGTAGTCTTTAAATTGTGAATGAACTGGCATTGCAGTTCATGTTATTTCAGTTAATATATGTATTAAAAAATAAGACAAACTTGGTTTCTGCTTGCTCCTAATTTGTATTTTATTCATGTTTAAATTATGTATGACCACTAATTTATTGCTCATACATTACATAGTAATAAGAAGTTACATAATAATAAGAAATGCTCTGAGTATAAAGTAGAACCAGGTTTGCAGCAAGGAATAGCTACTCTTGTTAAGGTTATATTTGTTTTCTTAAAGTTGAAAGATGAGCAGTTATGTATAGAAACATTGATCAGAATAGACTTTGTCAAGATAACATATCCAAGTGTTCCATATCTCCAAAAATGTTCTACTTTTGAAAATTAAATGTTAGCAGATGTTTATCTATTTACAAGACTTTCTCTGGAGACTCTCCCCTAGCATCTGTTGATGTTCATAATAGGTAGCAGTTTCTGCTTCCTGCCATTGCAGTTCATGTCCCTCCTAGGTAAACCCTGCATACTCATTGTGTGCTTGGAAGTAGAACATGAGTATTGCATGTGGATTGTGTGAATGACAGTCATTGATTTTGAAAGACTAATATGTGGATATGGACAGCTTGAGAGTAACAAAAATGTGTAGTATTTTCTAATAATAAAGAGTAAAAAGTCTCCATGTCCCACATTGTCTCCGTGTTCCTAAGTAAGCACTAAATATTTATTGGTAGTTTGATTGAAAAGGAAACATCACAGTGTGGAAAGAATATTTCACATTTTGTGGTGGTAAATATGAGAGTCCTCTTCAAGACCCTTCCTGCTTTAAGTTGAAATCGTTAGCTGGGCACAGTGTTGCACTTGTGGAATCCCAGTGACTCTGGAGACTGAGGCAGGAGGATCACAAGTTCAAGGCCCACCTAGGCAACTTTGTCACACCCTGTCTCAAAATAAAAAGGGCTGGGGATGCAGCTCAATCCCCGGGACCAAAAAAAAGGTCAAAATCTTCTCTCTTTAATCCTGTGTACAGCCCACCAGCTCTGCTGGTGAGAACCTATATGTGTTAGACCAAGGTCATGGGTTCAGCCCCCATTTGGCCCATACATGGCATCCAACACCACCATACAAGCAAGTGGAAAGTTGTAGGGTTTGTGCTGATTCAGAATTTCCTGAAAAACAATTCAAAGTGTGTGTACTCTTCAGGAGAGATTGAAGAGAGATGTTACTCCTGGGCGAACACATGGAATCAGGATATGAGGACATTTAGACAGTATTCTGTGAATTTCCATATCCACAAAATGTAATGGCCCAAAGCCCTGAAGAGGGTCCTGAGGCTCATTCCAGAATTACTGAGTATTTTGAAAGGGCCTGTGGCATGATGGCATTCTTGCTCTAGAAAGCTTCATCCGGCAGGAGTATTAGCCTTGATGGATGTTTGCTGAGTTCAGTTTGGATGAGAAGGTGAATATGATCTAATGGAGCAGGAGAACTGGAATTCAGAAGTAATCACTGGTCCTCTGGGTTTGAGATGCAGTGTGCTGCTCTGGCCTGGTTTATCTTTTGGGTCATCCTTGAGAATCTTCACCCTGAATCTGATGGTCTTGCCAGTCAAGATTAGAAGAGAGCATCTAATCCTAAAAAAGCTAAATCAATGACTCCAAATTAGCTGATATTGATGATCAGATGACTTTGACAATTTTCCTCTGCACAGTTTTAATATTTTAATGTGACATTTTGAAAGAAGAACCAAAAATACCATTCCTATCGTAGCCTCAGTAAAACATCTGTAATTTGACATTCATAACTTAAAATTTTGTGAATCAAGTTATTCTGATAAATATGCTTTCAAGCCAGGGTCCAGCCCTGGCAAGAAATATATGTGGATTTTGGTCGTCTTGTCTTGAGTAATTCTATATCTTAATGATCATGCTGTTGGATGCTTCCCTGGTGGTAATTTAGGTGCACTTTCCCTAAGAGCCACTGCCCAGGCTTCCCCTCTGTATTGAGAGGGGGCAGAAAGTGCATTGATTCTTCCTCTTTCTCCTTCCATCCCCCACTTCATGGACATGCACCTTCAACAGCCATCTCCGAACTATCCCTTTGTTGTGGAGTCTTCCTCTATAGCAGTCTATATATTGCTGTAAGATTAATCACTTCTCTCCCTGCTCAAAAATCTTTAGTGGTCCTCTGCTGTTCAGTCTGAATTTTTTCAGTGGCTTCCCTGGTATATTTGGTTACTTTATGGAAGTCAGGTTCCTTAGGTCTCGGGCCAATTGTGCTTCCCTGACAGGACATTTTCTCTTTTCACTGCCTAAATATTTTCTGTGATATAAATTTGTTTATTCATTGCAGCCTAAACTTCTAGAAAGTTCTTCCTTGCAGCAAGTGTAAATATCATCAGTTCTGTACCAGCACTCTATAATGGCACATCTTGAGTCTCCTGTTTAAAAAAAAAAAAATAGAAGATTTTATTATTATTCAGGTAAGGGCAGGCTGACAGATCAGAAGATAAACTGCCACTGAACAGATAGTTTGTTATTGTTACCAGGAGGAAGGGAAAGTCTGTACCCTTCAGAGAAGCACCAGGGTCCATCAGAAACCAGAAGAAGTAGGGAAAATGAGAGCAAGAGTCTTGAGAGAGAGAAAGAGTGCACATGTAGATGTGTGCGTGCGTTTCAGGAAGGAATACACAAAGCAGGTAAGCAGTCTAGGAAGGTTTAGGATTGGCGAGTTTGGATAATTTCATCACCTCTGGGTCATAGCTACTGCCCCCAGTTGCCTGTTTTCTGGCCCTAGGGTAATAAGGGCAGAGGAATAGTGGCCTGGAATGTAAGGACTCCTAAAGGAGGTGGTTAGGGGTGTGGGTTCTGGATTTGTTGGTTGCATATGAAAGCCAAGCTGCCTTGGAAGGGGCAGTTCTTCTAAGGTTTCAAAGCTCCAAGATTTCAAAGCATCAAAAATACAGAATAAAGAGACCTCATTAGACACCTACTCACCCTTACAGCCCCACTTCCTTTATAAACTGCTGTGCAACCTTGAATGAGACTTGAGTGCCTTATCTGTGAAATGATGGGTTGAGTCATAGCACAGCCAAGGGCCCACTGTTTCTTCCCTTTGGGGAGGGAGCTTTTGACTCTTCCCACAACTTTTTCCCCATCCCAAGTCCTTTGGTTTATATGCCAATGGGAAGGTGAATGGTCAGCCCAGGAACTAACCTCAGTGTCTTGAAGTGGGTGACTCTCTGTGTGGCTCCTGCTTATGGAGGGCTGGTCTGTAGCCAGCCACCCAGGGCTTCACTTTAACCTCTTGCATATGTTGACTTTCCTGCCTACGCTTGTATTCCTGAATCCTTTGGCAAATGGATTCTCTTGGGGACTTACTTATTGGCCCTGCAACTTTCATAACTTTGGAGTTCTTGGTCTGAGCCAAATGTTTATTAAGTGTAGAATATACATCTTTGGCCCATTTGACAGGTAACATTTAATGATGCCTTTGTAAAGGAGAACTAAAAATAGCATCAATTTCCCAGTATTAGACAAAATATGGCAGACCTTCTGTGCTGCCACTTGGAAAAATAAATCTCTGTTTTATGTGGCCGAATTAGTAATTGAGGTGGCTGTGAAAGGGTGTGTAGAACTCTTTGTTTTTCAAAGCAAGAGAAGAAAATTAAAACTCCTTGTTGATACTGCCGCCAGGACGTGGGCTGTAAAGGGTAAAAGTGAAAGGTTAATCCATTTGGCACAGAGTAAGAACCATTCTATAAACTTAAACTATGTGAAAATTATTGTGTGTTGATGTTCATTATGGAAAAAAGAATAATTAGAAACAGTACTTTGCTGTTCATAATAGTCAAATCCCACACACAACAGATGAAGCAGGAACTTTCAAGAGTATTGTGAAAAGTTTTGCATTACTTAAAAAACTCCAATAAATTGGATTTCATAAATATTGGTGTTAATAAGGGCATTTTAAGGTTTTATAACTTATTGGTGTGAGTATAGCTGACAGTGCTGTCCCATTAATACAGAATTTATTCAAACAAACATAAAGCAGAAATGGTTCTTGACTAAACAAATGTACAATGAATATGTGAAATGAATAGCAACTGGCACCCTAATTAGCATGTCATTTTAATTCTGCTCTTAATTACTGCTTGTGATGACCCAAATGTGGCTTTGCAACTCAGGACTTTAAAGGGAACTAAAATGATTAGTGCTTAAAAGCAAACAAAACACACACAAATGCTGGGAATAAAAATCCTCAGATTCTCCTTTTCCTTCTTGTCCTTTGGATAAGGCTGGACCCATATGGAACATTCTAGAACGACATGTTAAGCTAGTGAAGCAGAGTGACTGGTAGGTGGGAGTAAATATGGCTTGAGGAATGTAAGTGGTTAGAATTTGCCAAGAGAAAAGGATAACTTTGACCATCCTTGACAGAAGTTTATTTAAGAATGTGAAAATCCACAGGTGAAAAGAACCTTCGTAAACCAGAAGACATGCCAGCCTTTGTGGCGCATGCCTGTAATCCCAGCAGCTCAGGAGTCTGAGACCTGAGGATCGAGAGTTCAAAGCCAGCCTCAGCAACATGAGGCACTAAGCAACTCAGTGAGACCCTGTCTCTAAATAAAAAATACAAAATAGGGCTGGGGATGTAGCTCAGTGGTTTAGTGCCCCTGAGTACTATCCCAGGTACCCTCCCCCCCCCAAAAAAAAAAAACCCACATAAATAAATAAAACCAAAAGACATTCACAAACTTGGAACTATCTTATCTGTTTTTCCCCTGGCTCCCCAACCCCTCCTCCTAGACCCCTAGCCCACTCTTTCCTGCTTCTGCCTTCCTAATTCCTGGAATTCCTTGGGTTCCTAAAGTGACTGATAAGAACTGGTTGGAGCCTGAGATTCTCCGGTTCTTGGAAGCTAATACACCAGCCTGGCACAGTTTTATAGATGCTAGTAGAAGACATGGTACTCCTGGGTCAGAAATAAAGGCCATTTATTACTCACAACAGCAGTAGTAGCAGCCAGAGTATCCAGCATTCTTATATATCAGTTCCCTGAGCCCTAATTCCTATAAGGACAACACAAAGAGAGCCATGTGATAACTGCACACAGTGGTTTGCTTTACAGGAGAGAAACCCTGAGCCGTGGGAACCAAATCTCTTCTAATGTGCAGTAAGCATGCCTGTCCTTTGCTGTACAGGGAGACACTAGCTCTCTCTTCTGTGGCTATTCACTAAATGAATATCCTTGAGAAGATAGTGCAGAACATTAGGGCAGTCATAAGTTACTTTGGTCCCAAGGTATGCAGAAGTACTGGGGACTCATGGAGAATTCTCCAAACAATGGCCTCTGCTGTTTCTCCAGTGCTGCCTTTGATCAGTATGAAAGAGGAAGAAGAATTTCACAAACGGCAGCCAGGTATGGTTAATTCCATCCATGAACTTGTTCAGAAGATCTTTTATAATCTTTCTATAGATAAACTTGGTCATCCTCATTTAAGAGTCGCATATTTGGAAATAATGAGCTAACTATTTTTAAATGGCTAATAGGGGTTGGGGATGGAGCTATGTGGTAGAGTGCTTACCTGGCATGCCTGAGGCCCGGGCTCAATCCCCAGCATAAATAAATAGGCTAACAGTTATTAAGCCCTTACTGTGTTCTGCACCACTGAGAAGTATGTTGTATGACCTCACTGTACCTCTAGGAGGTTATTATGGGCAGGGGCAGAACCCCCATTTCTTATGATGAGAAAGCTGCTTCATAGCATTCAGCCATCGGTAGCAGACATTCAGACACAGAATGTCAGGGTCCCAAGCCAGTGCCAAGGTATACTGTTTCTCCCTTTTCCATTTTCTTTCATTTAGAAGCTTTTGGGGGTGGTGAGGATGTTAATAGTGGTTTTGAGATTTTGTTTCAACAAGTAAAATTAGTGAAATGCTTGCAAGTAGATAAGATCAAGAACACCCAAATGGATATCTTATAAACAGCATCACATTAATCCTCCACATTAATCCAACAGTCTTTTCAAGGGAAATGGTGTTCCTGTTTTATTCATGAAGAAATGGTAGCTCAAGGAGGTGGTGAACTTTATTGAAGACATATAACTGACTAAATCAGGAGCCTGGGAGCCAGGGACATCCTATGTGGCCATAAAACTCTCCCAGTTGTCAGTAATGTTCATAGGTGGACCCTGAAGTGCCCTAAAATAGCTCAGCTTCATCTGAAACGGAAAAGAACATTTTAATAATAGGTTCACTGTAGCTTGTTAAATAATTCCATTTCTTTGAAAGGCTGAGCACATATGTGTAATCTAATCACTGCATTGACTAACCTTCAGTTGCTCTGAGGGTCTTTATCTTGCTTTCATAATATTTCAAGTGCTGTGGAGCTTCACACACTTGGGCCATTCATGGCCTTCCAGCAGCCTCTCCAGATTGCCTTCTTTGCCCCTCTTCTTCTTTTTTTAAAAAAATTTTTAAAAATAATGAGTCAGGGGGCTGGGGCTGGGGCTCAGTGGTAGAGCACTTGCCTCACACATGTGAGACACTAGGTTCAATAATAATCATCATAATTTTCATCATCAAACCTCAAGGCTTCTTTATTCAAAATAAATATCATGTAATTTTGCTCTTGTCCTAGTCCTAAACCAAAAAAAAAAAAAAATGGTTATAAATGCATATCAGCAGATATAGGTAGATCTGGAAACACACACAGACAAATGTAATTTTCCCCCAGCAGGTTGCCTTGGCAACCATTCCACTAGCATCTTCTGGCAGACATTTGAAGCTTGGCTAAGGTGTGCATGCTAATTGTATAGACGTGCTTAATATTGTCCATTAACATAGCAGTTCCCAGATTCTTCCAAATCCTCATAAGGGGACTTTGTGCATCGTGAACATTTTAAATACCAGCAAGACAGGAGCCTTTTAAAGTGATTTCCTGTAGTGATTTCCTTATAAATACTCTAGTTACCACCATGTTGCACTGTCAAAATTCTCTTGTTCAGTAGCACAGGGTACCATGTAAAGCTTAGCAAACACATTCACTGTATTTACATGTCCATGTTATTGTCATTATGTATTTTACCATATCTGACAAGAATAAGGATATTCTTTGGTTTATGGATATGTATTCACTTTTATTGGAGAGTTTATAAAAGTTGAAACCGTGGTTTTTAAAATGCTTTTAGCTATATTTAGCATCATTTTGGTTTTCAGTAACTGTTTCAATTCTTATTCATTTCGAACAGTCACATTCTTTTATTTTAAAAGTTCCCACCAAGATAAGTAATTGTATTTTAGTATAGTGCTTTATAGCTATATCTAAGTGATTCCAGATACCACATATAGAAGATTAGGATTATGTCACTTTAGCCTGTTGTCCAGTGTATGTTTATTAGATGAGATCATAGGAACATTCTGTCATTAATTTTGCTTGTGAACACTTTGTTGTATATGTAACTTGTATGTACTTAACTTGTACAGTTAAATCAGTAAGTCCAGCCATGGTTTTCACATTATCCAAGGATGTTTACCTAAATAACCCTTTGACTGGATGCAAGAATGTAGCTACTTTATATTTGCTTTTATAGCATAACATGCGTATGGAACCAGCCCGAGAAAACCTCATTTTGTAGCAAGTATAACAACAGAGTTTGAACTTCTGCTGTTGAACTGGTTTCAGTGCCTGGATAGTTCTAACAGGATCCTTTGCCAGAAAGTTTATATTTTTTATTTCCATTATAGAGTGTTTAAAATGAAGAAAGCAGGTGCCCCATCTCTTGAAAAAAAAAATTGTATATGTGTGTGATGATGATGATGATTAATTGTTGTGCTTCTATGAATGTTTATTGTGTGTTTCGACATTCTTGGTAACTTGGTGTCGTTAATTAGAAAGTGTTCATGGGATGATCATCAGTTTGATTCTCTTACAAATTTCTCATGGGAGGGAAGGGATCCGCTCGCTCACTAAATGATTACTCTAAAGTATCCTTGTGTCCCTGCCAAAACAGAATTTTATGCACCAGAGGGACAGAGGAGGAGATTGAGGTGACAGAGAGTATGTTGTTGCACAGCCTGTGAAGACTATGATGGCGAAAAAAGATTCTAAGCACATGTCAGTAGCAGGCTATTGGCTGCCTGCATAGATCTCTCCTCTTCCCAGCTGAAGCTGTAACTGTTGAGTCTGCCACATGGCTTTTCACCAGGCTGGGAGTGCAAGTCAGCCGCCAGAGATGGGAGAATACCCAAAGGCACAAAACAGCTCTCTTGTTCCTGGAGGCTGCTGCAGCAAAGTCAGCTCCCACAGGCTTTTCAAGTGAGTAGAAAATCAAATGGGTGTTACAGAGATTGCAGTCCTTCTCTGAAAATTAAGAAACACATTGAAAAGGAAACCTTAGCAGAGATGGGGATTTGGTAAGGAACGCTGGTGACATCAGATCAATAGAGAAGTTTAGGGCAGCTCGTGGAATCAAAAGCAAAGGTATCTACATGGAGGACAGCTGTACAGGGGTAACCAGGAAGCCAAGAGAATTCCTGTGCCCAGCAAATATGTCCTTCTGAGGTGATTCTGGCTTGACCTTTCTCTTCTGGATGACAGAACAGGAATCTTCATCTTTGCAGAAGATCATCTTGCTTTTAGAATTAAATACACTCTGGGTATTTACACACAGGCCTATAATCCTAGCAACTTGGGAGGCTAATGCAGGAAGATTGCAAGTTCAAGCCAAGCCAGGGCAACTTAGCAAGACCCTGTCTCAAAATAAAAGGATTGGTAGGGACTGGTGATGTGGCTTAATGGTAGAGCACCCAGTACCACACACACGCATACACACACAAAGAAGAAATATTAAACACCCATAAGGATGCTTTTGTGATGCTAGGAATTGACTTTAAAGGAGTCCTGGGGTGTACATGTTGTAGCAGATTTTTTTTAGCTGTATTATATGTTATATATTAGTAACTAATACATTGATATAATAAGCATATAACATGACCTGCTAAATAATGTTATATGGCAAATAATTTATAGGTTTAAAAAACATGAAATTTGCTTGGAGAACACAATTCACAAAAGTTTGAAAAATTTTAAATTTCAACTTTAAAAATAAAATTGAATAGCATAAAGTGCATATGTACTACATGAGACTGAAGAAAATTAATTCCGGAAGTGCTCTAGTGAAACAATGTGCATCCCAATTTTATGTGATGACAAAGTAGAACCAACCTTGTATGTTTGTAAGAGAACTAAAGCAAGTGGATAGAAAGCTGCCCCTTCACAGGTTAGGCATCTTAGAATTGGGCTTTAGTCGCTGTATAAAGACATGGGAATTCCATGCCCATGTCTGCTGTTGTATATGTCTACAAACATGGACCTTAGAGCAAAGGTCTGTAACATTTTTTAAAACAGCCTCTCGTTTTGAAAATGTTTTTAAGTGATTAAGTGATCTTTTATTGTTTCATTGAAGAGATGAAAAGCCATTGTAGCTCCCTTAAATTGGGGTTAAATATAGCTAATGATAGTGCTGGAGGCTAAGTATACTGACTTCCTTTCCATCCACTGCCCTGATGTCAGGCATCCCCCAAAGCTCCGGGCAACTGAATATCAGAGCCCTCCTTGCTCTGCCTGGGGGAAATGAACTCTCTGTCAGGCCCTTACAACCAACCCAGAAAATCCTGGGTTCCCCTTGAAGGTGGGTTGCTGTGGAAACCAAAGGAAAGGAAAAATTAAAAACCCACGATAAAGGCCAATCTGAGGAAATATAAAAGGGAACACAAAACACTCAGAGGGAGCTAAAAACTTCACCGAACAAATAAATAAACAAACAAAACCCAACAACTGAAGTCCACAGACATCTTGCCTTCCCTTCTGAGATAAAAGTCAGAGTTTGTTAGAATAGATGTGAGAATTGAGAAGTATAGGGTACTCAAAAAGCAGGTGAATGTTGTGCTTTCAGCTCCGTTCCCAGTAAAAATCACAAAGGGTTTTATGTTCCGGAATATTCCATATTAGCACGTGATTTTAAGAGAGACAGAGGGTGTTTGTTCTGGAGTTTGGATGAGAAGTTATGAAATAAATGCATTCTGACATTAAAAGTCACTAAAGGTATTCAGCATTATTTGAAGATGAAGAGGGGGAGGAGAAACCAGGCCTGCTTTATTCATGCCCTTTCCATGTCGTCAGGCAGTTTTCTCAAACCCTGACGGAGGGAGTCTTCTATGTACCATAATTCTGTCCTCTTGTCCCTGCAATTATGTTTGTTCTTTACTTGCTACTTAGAGGTCCCTTCTCCTAAGCCAACAATTTGAAACAGTCTTGTTGCATTTAGTTCTAAATCTGTGGCAGTTAAAAAGGAAATGACTAAAAGATAATGCTGGACTAAAAGATAATGTTTAGTTTTCTACCCACAAAGCAGATGCTCTTTGTACTACTTAAAATGGACTAGTTTGTACCCACAGAGCCAAACTCCTTGCGATTGCCAAGAGCCAAGGAGCTCTGAATCATGCTAGAGGAAGAATTCCTGAGTGCTTGCTGCTTCCTTCTTGGCTCTGCCACTGGCTGATGAAAATTCAAGACCACTCTAGAGGCTATGAGTGAATTCCCGATCATGAAATAGTTCACTGAGTAACTGTGAAGCAGGAAAAGGTCTGAGCACCACCCCTGGCAGGTACACCTATAGTGAGCAGGCGTGCAGGGTAGAGTCCATGAGGAGTGTTGACCAAGAATGAAGGCTGGGGCTGGAGGAGAGCTGGCAGGTGCAGTTTGAAGGACATGGTCCTCAGCCTTGTGAAATCATACCAGGATGGCACTAGAACTGCGAAGAGCAAACAGCACTACCCACATTAGCGAGTGTAAGGAGAAAAAACATTCATTAACGCTTTTAGGTGGCCCAAAGAATCTGGGGGAGGACAGGGCGGGAAGCCAGAACAGTTCCAGAGCCATATGGAGGGACTGTTCACGTGGCACTTTTGCTGTCCGCAAACCAGATACCTAGTCCAAGATCACTTTGGTCAGAAAAACTTAATTCCTGCTTCTTGATGGTACTGTCTTCCAAATCAGAATCTAGCACAAAGACGTCAGACTAGCACAGCCAAAATCCATTCCTTCTCCATCTTAGCTACTAAGAAGGCTGGGAACATGGGTTTCTGGAACTCATAGGAACACCCTCAAATGGGAGAAGTCTATTTGAAAAGATGCCCAGTTGTCCACAAGACTCGTCTGCGTGTCCCCCATCCTTCTGGTCACGGCCTCACTTGTCATGTCTTCCAGGAAACATTCTCCACCGAACCCTGTAACCCATAATCAGGGTCAGTATGTGTACAGCTCCTTCCCAGAAAGCCACGTCCGTACCATTGAAGCATGGTCCTGCCACATCCTTCTGTAAATCTCTGGCTGTCACCCATCTCAGTGGATGCTTCCAGATCTTTGTTCTTTCCTCTTGATTTTGCACACTAACCCCAGATCTCATTAGCCTCTTCTTTTTCACATTGACTAACCCTGTTTCATCCTTTTCCTTTTCTGGTACCCACATGGTCTGCCTTTCTCCCCACCAAAAACTGTAAACTCTAAAAATGGAGCCATATATCTTTTTCTTTCTTTCTTTTTTAAATCTCCCACAGCACCTAATATCATGCTAAGCTTACAATAGTTGATTGGTAAATATTTTCTAAGTACAGTTCGTTAATTATCTGAATTGATTAATGCTTTTCAAAAGTATCTTGGTAGTAACTACTTAAAAAATAGTGAATAAGAAATAAATGTGGGCTGGGGATGTGGCTCAAGCGGTAGCGCGCTCGCCTGGCATGCGTGCGGCCCAGGTTTGATCCTCAGCACCACATACAAACAAAGATGTTGTGTCCGCCGAAAACTGAAAAATAAATATTAAAAAAATATTCTCTCTCTCTCTTTAAAAAAAAAAAAGAAAAGAAAAAGAAATAAATGGGCTGGGGTTGTGGCTCAGCAGTAGAGCATGCGCCTAGCATGTGCGAGGCGCTGTGTTTGGTCCTCAAGCACCACATAAAAAATAAACAAATAAAAATAAAGGTGTTGTGTCCAGCTACAACTAATATATATATATATATATATATATATATATATATATATATATATATACACACACACACACACACACACACACACATATATATATATATATGAAATAAATGAAACAGGGACACTTAGGCTATGTTCCAATAAAACTTTATGGGAAAATGTATATCCACAAGACTGAGATCCTAATTAGAATAAGATATATTCCATGCTTGTGTAAATATATCAAAATAGATTCTAATTTCATGTATAACTAAAAAGAACAATTTAAAAAACTTCATAGTCACTGAAATTCAAATTCAAGATCATTTTCTTGTGACACAAAATATTATTCTTTTGATTTTTTTTTTTTAGTCATTTAAAAGTGTAAAAATCATGTTTGGCTTATGGACCATTCAAAATCAAGCCATGGGCCACATTTGGCTTGAGGGTTTGGCTGCAGTTGTTCTCCCCTGCTACAGGTGATGGGAAGGGGACAACTAAAGTGGTTCAAGGTCAGCTCAGTATTTTAGCTAGTTCCCCCTGACTTCAGTGGAACTTTAAGGATTAGGTTTGAAGATGGGGACAATTTTTTTTAGAAAGACTGAGCAGCAGTCTGGAAGATAGATGGTGAGGGCCTGAAATAGAGTAATGTCAGCATGGATACAGAAGAAGGGCCAGCTTCGAGATGTGTATTTTGGAATCAAAATCAGCAGGACTTGGTGATGGATAAGGAGTGAAAGAGTGATGTCCCCGTTTCAGTGTAATAACAACTACCCCAGTGTCCTACAACTCTCACTAACCACAAAGAAACAGGGTACATCTTAATGCATGCTTAGGTTTGGATCCCTTTATAGGCTCTTCTTTTTTATCTGCAAAAGGAGACTACTGTTAGTAATGCCTCTCCTGGTCAGGTTTCTCCTCTGGTTGTCTCTTAGTAGTAGTAATTTCGTTTACTGTTGAATGAATAGTCTCAATGTTACTCTTATTAAAATGATACCCCAGTGGTCTGTAAGAATTACCCAACCATTTTGACATTTTCTCCTGTTCTGTCTCACCAAAAGAAGGTGCTAAGTAATTGCTTCCAAAGTATATAATTACAGAACATAAGCTAGGCTCCCCATATTAGAAGAAATTGAAGTGATAAAATCTTGTACTGATTAGAGTGAACTCCCTCTTTCTCTGTTTATTCATGAATCCTTTTTTTTTTACAAATATTTGTGGTTTTTGCCTTCTCAGCAAACTTAAAAGGATTTGAAACCTAATCCCAATTGTTAGTAAACGTTACATTTACATAAAATTACATAAATCATCAATGAAGCCCTACAGAGCTCTTCCCACTTGCCCTCTTTGAGAGGATTTTTGCCATATGAATATTATGAAAATGAGTTTAATGTTGTAATTTAGCATACTATTTGGAGACATGGAAGACCAATTTCAGTGAGAAACTGTGTGTGGTATACCTTCTGCAAGTCTGCATGAAGATACATGGATAAAATTGGAGAACTGACTAAGTGTATCAGGTACCATCACATCCTAGATTTTCACATTGTCGATTTTATCCTGCACCAAGCATGTATTTCCCTTCTGTAGTGGCCAGAGCCCTTTTGGGGCTGTTTACCAGCAATGCGGGAAAGGATGAAAGACCATTGTTTTTGTTGTCCAGCGTGTTGAGTGGATAGAACCTGTCTCTCAATTATCTGTTGGAATAAACAGGAAGGAGTTAAGAAGGAAGCTGTGGATGACAGGCAGTGGCTTTGAAGAAAGTAGGAAATTATTTAAAGTAAAAGGCAGACCTCTAAGAAGAAAAGTCCCCAGTCACAATGACCCACACTGAGGGTGTTGACCTAGATTGTCTTAGCGTGGCCCACCTTCCGCCTCTTATCACAGGTATGGCAGTATTGATATTGCTGCTTCTTGATTCACAACAGCTGTTCTCTTTGCTTCTTCTGTTTCTAGAAGTCACACTGAAGGTGCACGTCAGCGACGCCAGTACCCACCAGCCCATCGCAGATGCTCTTATTGAGATCTTTGCCAACCAGGTCTCCATTGCCTCTGGCACATCAGGGACAGATGGTGTCGCTTTCGTCAAGTTCCAGTACAAGCTGGGCAGTCAGTTAATCGTCACCGCCACCAAGCATGCCTATGTGCCAAATTCTGCCCCATGGAAGCCAATCCGATTACCTGGTAAGGTGTTCTTAATCTTTGTCTAAAACAGACTTCGTGGTATTGGCAGATGATGCCGGAGTCAGAACAGAAGTGGTTTTGAAGGTGTAAGTCAGACAGTCAGTAAAACCTGTGTGTTGATTTTCTGCTTACCTTTTGGGGCCCCGTTAGGTGGTGGGGGGGGGGGGGGGAATGGGGTCAACTTGTGAAGCTGGCTGCCATGTTACATACACACAGTGGAATCAGAAGCTTGAGCGTTTCTGTTCATCTGCCCACCACTTCACTTTGCACCATGATAACTAGTAGGACTATGTGTGTAACTGGGCTTTAGCGCACAATGTCCTCATCAGCTGCTGGGGCCTTCTTCCTCTACTGTCACACCAGGGGCCCAAGTGCAAGGATGTCCAAAGGTCTTTCCCCTTTCCTATTGGTCACACAGAATAGTGTGTCCACTGCCAGGAGCAAAGACAATGCCTAACACAGCTTCAATTCAAGGTAGGGTAGTTGGGGAGTGGCAGCCACTGGGCCCCTCTGTCCTCTGACCTCAGACTCCACCTGGTACCCAGAGCATACTGTATGTTGACACCAAGACTGGTGAGTGGCAAAGCTGGGGCTGAGAGTCACGACAGCACAGGCTTTAGAAACCGACTGATTGGGCTCTGGTCCCCTCTGCAGAGGAGCCCTCTAGCTCCCGTGCCAGTTCCGTAAATTGGAGCTAAGACTACCTTGTGGAGTGGTTCTGACCAAAAATTAGTCACCACAGGTAAACTACCCTACAGCACCCAGCACAGTAGGTGGTCAGTAAGTGCATAGCATTGAGGGCAGTGCCAGGAAAAATACCCATGTCAGTGCTCAGCTCCGTCCTGCAGCATAGCCAAACACACTCCTTGCAGGGACCCAGCTGCCCTGAGGATGTGTGGCCACACCTAGAAGAGCTTTTTCTGCTTTATAAAGCCCCAGTGTCTTCTCAAATTCATAAAATTCTTTGTATTTCAATTTAATTTTATAAAGTACCTACTATATACCAGACACTGCCCTGGGCACCAGATCTGGAACTCGGCCTAGATAGTTTCAAGTTTGGTTATGAAGTCAGCCATAGAAATGATTTCCATCACACAGGGTGTTTTTAGTCAGGATTTGAAAGGCCTTGGAGAATGGATGGGAAAGAGGTAAGGTAGAAGAGCAAGTAGAAGAAACTAGAGTTGAACCTCAGATTTCTGGCTGGTGAAACTGGACAGGACCTGCAAGGGGAGGCAATAGGCTTAGAAGACCATGCCAGGCTCCCCCAAGCTCCAGGTGCAAGCAGAGGTGGATGGAGACCCTAAAGGAGATCAGGGAAACAGGAGGAGAGGGACAGGTGTTGGAGTGGTGGCTGATGATAAGTTTAGTGTAATATATATTTGGTTAAATTGCCTCTGGGGATACCAAGTGAGCATAACCAGCCTTCAGTTTGAAGTGCACTGTGGTTCCTAGAGAGAGGTCTGGGCTAGAAGTTTAGTTGGAGGATATCAGAAGTATCCACATGAGAGTCAAAACTATGAGGTGTACCAAATAATGGAGGACTGTGGGCCTGGGACAGAACCCTGAGAGCAAGCAAAAGAGGAAAGGACATATTTATTAGGTTCCATCTCACAACAAAGAAACACGGTTGACTTCATTATTTTCTATACTGTGAAGTCACTGGAAATAATCTAGGGAAAATTTAGACAGTATCTGCCTGTGTTAGGTGAACAGCCACACTAAGTCCAGTCAACTGACATTATTTGTGGAAGTTACAGTCTATAAAGTTGCCTCAAAGATGGAGTTAGCACATACTGAACCAGTGCTATGAGGGAAGCACAGGGTATGTTTGTTCCTGGAGCCTCTGCTCACAATGTTGTATTTGCGTTTCTGTTTAAAAATACCTTATTTAACATTTGTTGTTGGCTGGTTAACATTGGGCTCATGGCCCACAGCACTGTAGCTGAAGCAAGCTTTTCTATCATGCATATTTTCTCCATAAGGCATATCCCAACCTTCTCTCACTAAGAAACCTAGACAGCACTTCAGTATTAAGCTTAGGTCCATTTTCAGTAGTGAAATCACCAACAGAAAGTGGAAAAAAATGTGAAAAGCTTAGCAGCTAAATAAATGGAGAAAAGGACACTTAGAGATGAGAGCTGAAACAAAATGCAGAGTGTCCAGTGTCTCCACTGGAAGTGTGTGCATTGGGAGAGTCACATCTTTGGCTACTCTTTCCATAGGCTTGTAAAACACCAAGAGCATTGATTTTAAAGTGACAAGTAAATTTTAGCAAGTAGGCACATTTGCAGAGATGGAATCCATGAATAATGAAGATCAACTGTGCTCCAGTTTTATTAATTTTGACTATGTTGACATGATGATTCTTTGAGAAAAAGAAACCATTTCCATGATATCCATTTCCTTAAATGAGTCAAATAATGGCAATAGTGTAGTTTAATTGGAAGAATTTTGGATGAGGCATGAAGACACCCAGTACCAGGCCTGCCCTCCCCTAGCCGGCCCCACATAGCTTGGGCCTATCAAGAGTTTCTGAGCCTGTGTTTCTTAGTTCTAAAATGAAATTGATTAAACTGGATAACTTTCAAGCACCTCCCCTGGTCTTTGATTATTTTATTCTGCTTGGCTTTTCAACATAATAAAGATACTCTTAACTGAAATGAGACAGGAAGCAACCAAAATTTATATGAGCCTCTTGTAAAAAGCAGAGTAGATTATTGCTTTTGTCACTTTTTTTCTTTTGTAGGTCAGGTCTTAACACTTTTGGTATTTCAGATAATTGGGCAAGGAAGAGAAAAGAGCCGGGAGCCTCTTCTAAAATTAATATGAAAAAATCAAAACTAACAAATGTTTTCTATACTGTGTGCGCACACAGTGTTTTAGTTTGCATGAGCCTCCTTATGAGATCTTGGAGTGAATTTCTTTTTTCATCCTTAGCAATAGTTCCTAGAGGATGTGTTGAGTTTTTTCCCCTTTCATAGAAGTGGGTATAGATTGGGGACTGGGGAGCCTAGCATAGAGAGAGCCCTCTTCACCTTTGGCAAACAGGAAAGCACAAATTTAACTACATAAAAATCCAATCCATCCACTGAAAACTGTCACTCTACATCTGAATTGTTTCCTTCTCAACAGCCTTTGTCTCAGCCAGAGTTATTACAGTGATCCAGGGCTGTTGCAGTAGCCTCTGGCCAGGTTAATCTGCCTCCCCCCCTCCCCCCGAAAACCACCCACTATGCCACTGAGCACTGCATCTGAAAATGCAATTGTCTAGTTATATTATATGCCAGCCTAAAATCCTTGGGCGGCAGCAGATGGGAGTAAAGATGACGTGCAGATCCTCCCCCCCCCCCCCCTGCTATTGCTCCTTGACCTGCCTCTTGGTCTGGCTGCCTTGGGCGGTTGTCATTCCCTAAAAGAGTCTGGCCTCTCTGTGTTTGTCCAAGCTGCT
Organism: Marmota flaviventris; assembly: GCF_047511675.1. Classification (NCBI taxonomy): domain Eukaryota; kingdom Metazoa; phylum Chordata; class Mammalia; order Rodentia; family Sciuridae; genus Marmota; species Marmota flaviventris. Next base: position 38,430,771 of record NC_092509.1, read on the forward strand.
ATTCGATTACCATCCCTCACTTGGCAAGCTTGTCTTTTGTTTTATAAAGCCCACCTGGACTGCTTTCTGTTCTTCCTGCCTCTTCCAGATGAAGTTAGATGTTCCTTTCTCTCAATTTATCAAAAACTAAGGGTCTGTGGGGCTGGGGATATATCTCAGTTGGTAAAGTGCTTGCCTTGCCTGCACAAGGCCCTGGGTTCAATCCCCAGCACCAAATAAACAAGATCTAACTTTAAAAAGGGGGTTGGAGGGTCTGGTTGGGGGAATGGCTCAGTGGTAGAGCACTTGCCTAGCGTATACAAGTCCCTGAGTTCCATCCCAGCACCAAAAAAAAAAAAATCTACTTGATGTGAAAAGGACCTCTGGGCATCAGTCTGAGATGGGTAGAAGTACCATCTGCTTGAAACTCCTGGGGCCTCTCTGCCACTTCCCACCCTGGGTACTCAGTGGGTTTGGGAGGCCTCCTGCTCCAGGAAGCCCCTGTCATACTCAGCAGGTTCAGCAGGCTCATTATAAGAATCATTTTTTTCCTCTTTTGAGAACAGTTTGCCAGAGCAGCTGCCCTATGTACCATGTTTAGGGGAGAAAAGTTTTCAAAACACACTGCAGTGGTTGGTCACGTAACTCTTGAAGGACATGCCCACAGGTAGTTCAGAGCTCAGGGACCCCCGTGCCAGTCAGACAGAGTGTTCCGGGCCTAGAAAATGCTTTAACGCTCTGGGCGAGCTCTGGGCCAGAGCTGCACACGGAGAGACAGAGTGTGGCACTGCAGCATTTGGAGGTGAACTATTTCCTACAGACATACCCTCCACAGGGGTCCTGTCCTTTCTTCCTTGCCACTAGGTGCCCTATGCCATTAGACAACAGGGTTAGTGTTAGAGGTTACAATAACGAGGATTTAACCATGTTAGGGCTCCTCCCGCTAATGGAACCACCCATGGCCAGGCAGGCAGGCGCAGGCAGGCAGAGGCAGAAGCTCCCAAAACCCTTTGTTGTAGCAGTTTCTTCTCATTCTTCCTCCCAACCATGTCTGAACTTTGAACCCCTGAGGTAAATTCTCTTTTCTGTTCATTTTGATGTTCAAGATGTAATTCATGTGCCATAAAATGCACCATTTGTGCAGCCACCACGTGGCCCCTGGTTCTAGCCTTTTCCACCCCCACCCAGAATCCCATCCCCTGACTTGCTGTTCCCCCACCCCTTCCAGCACCTGGCAACCACTCATTTGCCTTCTGTCTCTTGGGTTTGCCTTTCTGGATATCGCATATAAATGGAATCAGTGTGTGGCCCTTTGTGCCTGGCCATGTTTGTGACACTCCCTTTTGCAGCTGCAGAGTCCTGGTGAGTCACCCTGACCCTGCACTGCTCCTTTATGTAGTGCTGGACATGGGGGGCAAAGGTGTACCCGTACCCACCCATGCCGATGTCCACGCCAGGGGTGTCCCCCTGCCCCCCAAAGCAGTTCTCCAACTCACCACTCCCTCTGCTGTGGCTGCCTCCCATCCCCAAGTGCCACTGCCCAATGCTGTAGGGAAAAAGTCCAGATGGAACTGTCAGAGGACACAAAACTCAAAGCACAAACACTAAACACGGGGCTTCCTTTGAAACCCCTCTCGCTCCCTGCTTTATGCCACCAGTCCTTCACGCAACCTCTGCATGGGGCCGGGCGATCAGATAGATCTCTTGGTCGCCACTGGATCCCGGCTCCTGAAACATGTCTGATATAGGAAAGGCTCAATAAACGTGTTTAGAATTCATTAAACTTAAGGATGCTGGGCTAGGGACTTGGCTCAATAACACAGCACTCATGTAACCAGAGCCTGGGTCCTTGGGTTCTATCCCTAGCACTAAAAACAAATATGCAAACAAAAACACTTCACAAAGCTCAGCCTCACCCACACTTGCCCTACCAGCACTGAATAGGCAACAGGCAGTGTGTTTTGAGCAAAGGGCCTGAGATCACCCCAACTTCTGTGACTTAAACCACCACTTCCCCCATAAAACACTCCCCACAGTGACCAATCCAAAAGTTCCTGGCATGTCTGTACTACTTCCTGTTTATGGATGAATAATATCCCCTTGTGTGTATATAATACACTTTATTTTTTCTGTTCATCAGTAGACAAACATTTACCTGGTTGTTTCCAGAGTTTGAGCTCCAGAGTTCAAAGCCTGGCTCCTTGCACTTATCAGCTAGGTAATGAAGGGCCCATTATTTCCTCACCTTTAAACCTGTTCCATTACCTGTAAAATGGACATGTTAGTAATAGCTAATAACACTTGAGAGAGGTGTTTCAATATTTAGTAGACAAATGGCCAAAACCAAAGGATTTAGAATAATGTCTGCCTGTTATAAGGGCTTGGGAATGTTAATGATTATCATTATTCTATAATGCATGTTTTTTCTTATATCTGTACATTCTACCAAAAAATGTATAAGCTTCATGAAATTTGTTGTTGGTACTTAAGCAGTACTTTTTAAATGGCATAAGTTCTCTCATGTTATTAGATTCCAGGATATGGGGCAAATATTCTTTTACCATGAGGCACACATGATCTAAATACATATTTAAAATTTTTTTCTTAATGTTAATATCTAACATTACGTATTCTGTGCTTATATAGTGTATGCATTAAGTTTTTAATATATTCCTAGTGCAATGAGGCCGTTAATTTACTAAAAAACTTTTAACCAAATTTCTCTTTTGATTATTGTAGGGCAAACAATTTGTATATAAGAGATTGTAATACTCTTGTGGTATTTTGAAGGGCTTTTACTAATCATCTTGAAAAATCAATATTATCGATTGATTTGACATCAGAAAATTAAAAGAATGCAGAGTACCTAGAAAACTAGAGGGGCCTTTGGATTTGAATGTCAGAATAAACTCGTGTCCATCTTTGTTCCTGCAGTATTTTCTTCGCTAAGCCTTGGCCTGCTTCCAGAACGATCTGCTACTCTAATGGTCTATGAAGATGTTGTCCAAATAGTATCAGGATTCCAAGGTAGGTTTCATATTTAAAAAGGGAAGCAAGAGTAACTTGGGGGCCGACTACTCAAATCTCATGAGGGACCCCACATGTTGTTGGATGGTCACAGAAATGAATTTATCCAAAACTGAGACATAACGTGTTTTGTCCCTGTGAGGTCACAACACATCTAAATTTTGGCTAAACTACCACTTGACTGTAGTCTTATTTCTGTCAGACCCATCCTTTAAGTGTGTGAAGGGAAAAAGGGGATTGTCCTCCATCTTCTCTCCTCTCCAAAGGAGAGATTGTTAATTTTGTCTGCGTCACAGTCCAGGGCACACCTGGCTGCATTTCCTAGTGGGCATGGTCAATCTCAAAGGCTAATAAGTGTCCAAATATTGCTTTCTCTTCTCCCTTGTCCCTTGTAGGCCCCACAGAGTCATTGATAGCCTCTGCTCTTTTCCTCCAGCGCCATCTTTGACACTGGTTCCCTACAGGAGAAAACATGTCATTTCTTCCCTTTCCATCTGTCCTTAGTGAGGTATTTGTGACCAGTGCTTAAATCTGTAGGATCCAGAGTCATGGCCACACTGTATTGCATCATGGCTGTCTGACCTCCTTGTCACCTCTTCACTGTCACCTGCCAGCCTCAAGTATCTCCTCTCAAGGCTCTGAGGGGTTTCATGAGGGATTGCAGAGTCCCTGTCATGTGTAGTCTGTAAGCAGTCATCCTCCTCTCCCCATGTAGGGGTGTGTATGACCTTTTCTCCTCTTCTTATTTCCATGAGTCAAATGCAATTACAGTGAAGCTGACCCCCAGCCCAAGTCACTGCCAGTCACTACCCCTCTGCCTGCACTGCCATTTGCACTGCCATTCCCAGGTGCTTCCTCGGGTCCTGGTGAGTCTCTGCAGTTGCCCCCAGCTAGCATGCTGGTCTGCAGTCTTTGCAGCAGGATTGGAGCTGAAATACAGAAGAATCAACTAGACTTTGTGCCTTGAGTCTCTCCCTCTCTGGCCCCCCTTTACCAAAGAATAAAATCAGTCTCCTTCCTGAGGAACCACAGGTCTCTGGGATCTGGACTCAACCTCCCTTCTAAGTGTTCTTCTCCCTCATGTGTTCTGTTCCAGCCTGAGTTTCTTTTCCTATTTTCTGTGTGGAACATCCCACCTCACCTTCCATCAGTGGGTTTAGAAGTGGGAAAGAATAAATTCCATCTTCAGACCCTCCCTGGACAATAAGGCTAGCTTCAATGTCCCATACTCCAGGTCCTTCCTGTATCTCCACTGGAGATGAGAGTTGTGCCAACTGCCTTGCCTTGCAACCTCACCTGCCAAGGGCTTTGGATCATGTGACTCCAGGCCATGGTGTCTGGATCTGGAGCAGACACCCAGCATAGGGGTAGCCATTCCATAGAGTGGCCAGGGCTTGGGACCTGGCTGAAGTCAGCAGCTCTGGCCTCTCTTCCTTTTACCCAGACTGAACTAAGACTCCAGGAGACGTAGGAATTGCAGCTGACTGGTTCTGAGGTGCAGGCTGGGCCTGTGCCCTCGCCTGTGAGCCAGTTAGAACAGAAAGGATGAGTAGGAAGAGGAGGCCATTTAGAAGCAGGTCAGAAGGAGGCAGAGCTGGGTTAGTGGAGTCTTGCTAATGGCACTGGAGTGAGAGGGAATCCCACACAACACTCCTTCCTGGTCATCCCAGAGCTGTCCTCAGCCCAGGGCCAGCTGGGCCAGCTCCTGCACTTTCAATACCCAACGGGTCCTGTCCTCAGGTGCCCACAAGCCCCGCTATCCCTTTTTGTTCCTCAGATCCTTATAAATAACCCACCAGCCAGGGGCTCTGGATCCTTTAACAACTCCTCCTTGTCTGCCAGGCTTAGTGGCACACTCCTCAACTAAATTTAAAACCCAAAGGGCAACAACTGTGTTTCACCATCTTGGTACCTCCAGGGTCTGGCCCTGTGCCTGCCTTGTGACAGGTACCCAGTGAGTAATTCACTGATGGAGTAAACAAATACAAAAAGACAGCCAAAAGCCAACTGCTTTTTTGAACCTCCTTATATAGACAGCTTATTCCATGGTCAATATTTTTCTTGTTTATGAATGCTAAAACAAAATGCACACTCACACCCACGCACGCGCACACACACACACACACACACACACACACACAGTACTTGAATAGCTCTTTCTCTCTGGAGCAAGAAGTGTGATCAGATAAGTAAACCCAAGGAGGTAAGTCATTCAGGTAGTTTTCGTTAGCAATTAATTTATTTAGTCTATTGTATCTCTGTCTCCTGTGGCTAACCAGAAATCAACTGAGAATCATTTCTTCCTTTTGTAATCCCATTTCCATGCCAGCTTCTTAAAATTACAGACGTTTTGTTAATTTTCTTAACTTACCCTATTTCATGAGTTTAATAACATTTACTTGTACTATTCCTTGGCATGGCACTATTATAATAATAATGGATGGGTTGCCAGTTGGAAGGAAAGCACTTCCAATCTCCAAAACCAACATATCACTGAATTTATGAAAGGTATATTGTTTTTATTCTCAAGCTGGTCCTATGTGGTTGCATTTATTATTTTTTCAGCGGGTTTAGAAGAGGGAAAGAATAAATTCTTGCCTGCTTAGAAATGTGAAGTGCTGTAAGCCCGTTTATTCGAACGTGTTGCTTGGAGGGTCTGATGTGTCAGACAAGCCTGGGAAAAGGAGTAGGGAGTATGACGGTGGATCATTTGTGAAGCTTCACGTGGAGCACGTGCTGTGTGAGATGATGCTGCATTGTTTGATGTGACACTAGAGGAAAAGCTTCAAGGGAATGAAGGCTACTCGGGGAGAGATGGCGATGGGAAGAGAAGGGGAATGGACGCATTGTTCTCCCCAGGCAAACTCTCAACGCTGCAGCTGGGGTTTTGACTTTAAAATGGTGTCAACCAAATAAGATAGAGAGTAAACTCACAGTAATGAGAGTTTTTCTATGAAAATAAAATGATGATCTGCTTTCTTCCTTCTGTGATAGATACTTTGTGATATTTCCAAAAGTCTGTTCTGATTCATCAATAAAACAGTTTCTCATCAAACTAAGTAGGATTCTGTACATGCCTGCAAACATCCAAGCTACAGTAAATGCATGTTTCCAATGGAATTGGCCTTAGCAGTCATCACTCCTTGCATTTTAAAAGTAAAGGAAGTGGTTGTCTTGTTAGTGTTGGTATTCTTTTATAAAGAAAGCCTGGAACAGTCTTATAACAGTGAAGAGAAAGAGTGGGGCGGGCAACTGAGTAACTGGTCCGTTAGAGGAATTTCCCTCCGCAGAGGCTGTACATGAAAATGTGCTCTTTGTTGTAAAATGCTGGCAAATTGATTTGTCAGTGCAATGAGAAGAGAATGGAAGAAGAGAACATTGAACTGGGGACTAACGTGCAGCTCTGCCTTTCAGAGGCCTGAGTGCCATCCTGGGAGAAATGACCCAGAATGTGATGACAGTGAATAGGAAGATAAGGCAAGATGCTCCAGACTGCTCCTGGCTGTTCATCTGTCAACAGGCCAACTGGCACCACCCAGACCAGCAGTCTCCATCCTTGGCCGGGCCTCTTCACTGTGCCCTGCACAGTCCCTTTTCTGTTCCTCAGGACATGTGCCGAAGCCTCTCCTGCGCCCACCTTCGTGCCCCATCTCTTAGCAGTGACTTTGCTGATTGTTTCAGAGTGAAAAATCAAGGCCTTCGGGGCATGGTGGCTTCCGTCCCCTGGCTTCTGCTCCCTCTCTCACAGGGACCTGCTCAGATTTCTTCCTGCAGTTTGTCTGCCCCACTGAGTCCCTTCACATTCCCACTGGCTCCATTCCTCATCTTCTCCTCCTTTGCAACCTTCCTCCCTTTGTGCTGGATCTTGCATTGTTCTCTTCTAGTTCTTTCTCAGCTCTCAAGATTGCTTATGTCTGCCATTTAAAGAGAAGCCCTTCTTACACCTTCCTCAAATTACAGTCTCCTCATTTTCTTTCCCTCCCAAACTGGAGAATCTCCTCTTGCTTGTGCATTCCTTCAGGCTCCCTTTTACTGGGCCCCAGGCTATTCTTTAGAAATTTCTCTTGCTGAGTTTAGCGGAGCTGGAATTGCCAGATCCAACAACCCCTTTTCAGTCCTCCTTCTGATTGACTTCTGCCCAGCTTTAAACCCTCCCCATTGCTTCCTTCTTGACTCTCATTTCTCCTTCTTTACCATCTCTGCCCATCACTTTGTTCCTTTCTTCTCACCTCCCTCAGAGGTTCTTACTTCCCTGCCTATCACTTAGTCCAAAAATGATTTTCAACTCGAGACACCTCTTCTGTGTCAACCCCCCAGTGTCGCTGTCTTTATTTGGAGCTTTATCATTTCTCACTTGAGCCACTTCATAGCAGCCTCAGCATTAGGCCCTCCCTACCCATAGCCATTCCCCACCTGCTATCAGAATTGGGTAAAAACAAATATCATTGTTTCACTCCTATACCAGGAACTCCCATGACCCTCCCTGCAGGCCCACTCAAGTCCAGCTCTTGAGTGGCACACACTGTGCCCTTCACAAGCTCATCCTCTGCCCCTGGGTTCCAAGCAGTCTGTGCTTGGTGCGCACATTTCCTTAGCCTCTGGGCATGTGCTGGCCTGTCAGACATCTCTCTGTCTCTTCCCATCTGCCTCCTCACATATTCCAGAACTTAGGACACTATGATTAGTAAGCCATTTCCACATTTGCCTTCTCGACTCTTGAGTCCAGGAACACAGAGGCTTTGTACTTTACCTCTTTATATCTCCTGTGTCCGTGATGCAGGAGACTCTCGGCAGGTTTGGGGGATCATTGTGCAGATTCTCAAAATATATAGAGAGTGGTTAACCAATGGGGCATTTAGCATCTGGGACATTTTGGATGTCCCATCTTGAGGGCTGCTACTGGCATCTAGTGGGTAGAAGCCCAAAATGCTATTAAATGTACGACAGTGCACGGGACAGCCTGCATCCCAACACAGCATTACCTGGCCCAGAGCATTGGTGATCCTGCTCTAGTTGGAATTAGGGTAAAGCATAATTGGAATACGGCAAGTTGCCGAGTATAGCCCATCTTCTCATTCACTTCTGTAAGCATTGCTGAGCATCAGGTGTGGTCAGGACATGGTGTAGTGCATTCCACAGCACACCTGTCTTTAAAGAAGAGGAGCTGGTAAAGTAATGCTTATCCTGCACCTTATCCTGCTCCTGAGGCACTGTAGGGCACTTTACATGTGTGTTCTGAACTAACACCACAACAACCATATTAGGAGATGGATATGATTCATTTCCATTTTAATGATAAAGAGCATGAAGGCCAAAGCTACTCACTGAAAAGGTGGTAGAAGAAGGTCCTAGGCCTGGAGTTAAGTGACTCTACCACCCATTTTCTTCTCTCATAGTGTCTCTGATTAGGGAGATATACAAATATCCATATAAACATGGCACAAGGCACAGTCATGTTTGGACTATCCGGGAGACACATATGGAGCTTAGAGCTTGGGATGGGGTCAAGAAAGGATATGGAAAGAGGTGGCATTTGAGAAGCATTTTGGATGATATGTAAACTGTGAGAATAGAAACGGTAGGCAGAAGTCTCAGACATGAAGATGAGCATGAAAATACATAGAAACACAGAATTGTGTGGTCTTTTTTGGCCAGATAACTGGGGGCTGATTGGTAATTGAGCATCTATTTTGAGGTAGGCATGGGATAATAGAAAGGGACACAGAAGTTTGAAAAGATTTATGCCTCTTACAAGCAGAATGACTTTGGCCAAGTTGTTTAATTTCTTTGGGCTTTAGTTTCTTCACCCATAAAGAGAGAAGAGAGTTCCTTCTTCACAGGGTTGTTGTAAGTATTGTGTGTGTGTGTGTGTGTGTGTGTGTGTTCTTTACCTTCCCCTCCTCTACACACACAAACACACCACACACACACACACACACACACACACACATAGATAGATAGCATATATATAGAGAGAGAGGTATAGATTGGTGCTTTAGAATTAAGAATGAATGTTATAATTTATAAAGTTATATAAGTTATATATCACACATATGTATATATGTATGTGTATGTATATAACATATAACTTTATAAATTCTTAAGCACCAATCTGTGCCTCTCACTTGAAAAGGAAGTAGTAGTTTTGGTCTCTAGGACATGATCGATGTGGTATCTTAGAACAATCTGTGTGTGAGTAAGTGAAAGGATCAGTGTGTATCTCAGAACAGAAATGGGGTAAGACTGAGGCAGGGGGACAGTTAGGAGAACCTTACAATAGTTGAGGAAAAGCTAACAGAGGGTAACAAAGGGTGGAGGCAGAAAGGGAGGGAAAGATGATGTAAGAAATGTTGACAAAGGCAGATTGGCCAGTCTTGGCACTTGAGTGAATATGAAAGATATTAGAAAAGGAAAATGATGATATTGACCTGGAGTCAAAACTGGATGTTGGGAAGGATATGGGATCATTAAATGAGAAAGTCCATGATGATTTTGGAGTGCAAGATGGGCATCTGGGTAGAAATACCCTAGAAGTAAAGGGGAAATGCAGATGTGGAGGTTAGAAAAGAGTTCCGGGCTGGAGAGGACAGTGATGGTCAAGGTTATAACAATGGAGGGAACTCACTGAAGAGAGAGTAGAGAAATGGCAGAGCCATGAAAGCAGCCCCTTAGGAACCATTTCATCTGGAGGCAGGAGGAAAAGAAAAGTACTTGCAAGGGGAAAAGCAGACTCTGGGGAGAACTAGTGTGCAGGGCTATGAATGCCAGGAAGGAGGGGGTTCGTGGGTGGGGACAGCGAACAGTGTGGACCATTGTGAAGAGGTCGGTGAGGATAAAGACTAAGAAGTGGTCATGGGGTTTGTGGATTATGCAGTCAACATTTCTAGCATGTGTTGAGGGTAAACGCCACATCATTGGAGGCTGGGTAGAAATCACTTGCTTCTGCGTATAACAGAGTCAAAGTAATGTTTGATTGTGATTTTTCTAGATGGGGAGGAAATGAATCTAATTGTTGGTGAGGGAGGAAAAGCCTATAGACAAAGAGGTTTGGACAAAGGCAAGAATTGTTGGTGCAGCCACATCTTACAATAAACAAGCAAGCAACCATAGGGGTAGGGGTTGGGGTTGACCTTGGAGGAGAGAGAAGTGCAGAGAGGAAGTGGAGGACCCAGTGTTTTCAGCAAAGTCAAATCTAAACATTTTGAGGATGAGGATGGAGCCCTAAGTGTGAGAAGAACAGGAGAAGTTTCAAACAGCTGCTGTGAGGAATGTGAAAGAGGCAAGCAGGGTTGACAGGCAGGCTGGGACACTCTTCAGCCCCATTCCCACCCAGTCATGTGAAAATTTAGCAGCTTTAATGCGTGAAGATAGGCCAGCCATAACCACTCCCCCAACCCACATATACCCATTTAGAAATGTTTAGGCTGTGGCTTAGAATAACCTGTGCCCTTAGATTCCTCAGATGTCTCTATCATTTCACCAGTCATGGGTTTGGGCTGCAGTCAGCTGGGGGAGCATGCTGGGCCCCTCAGCAGACAGTATCTGTGTCATGGCAGCGACAGTGAGTGTCAGAGCCACTGGGCCAACCACTTCCTTCCTCACAAACTTGCCCTAGCATAGCCCCCTAGATATCTCTTGCTCTAGCCACAACAGAGAGGCCCCGAATGTCTGTCCAAATTCTCCTGCTCAAGGAAGGGAGGGGACACAGAAAAGGGAGGGAGAATAGAGAGATGCATCTTCCATCCAAATGCATGATGTATGTGATCTGCTCAGGAGTAGAAGGAGGGGAGAATGAGAATAGGAATGATTGGGAATGAGGCCAAAGCCCCCCAAGGTCTGTGGTCTCTAGGTTCCTGGCCAGCTCTGAAAGGCCTAGTTGGTCAGTCTGTGTCTCTCCCTCGTCCACCAGCAGCCTCCCCTTTCTCTGGTCTGTCTGAGTAGGTTTCTGTCTCTCACCCGCACAAGGATCTCAACCCTCGTGTCTCACGGAGGCTGTGTGCCCAGATCCCACTCTGTTCTGTATCGGCCAACCTGGGCAAGGCCCAGCTCCCCCTTCACCCTGTCACCTGTAGGCACACCATTCTTTTCTTCCTGTTCGCCAAATCCTTTGCTTTCCTGGTGTGTGAAGCCCAGGCCCCTACTCAGCAGCGTATAACTAATTACAGCATTATTTTGACAGAATAGCAGCAGAGAAATGTATGTCCCTATTGTTGAAAAACTGAGAAGCCGTGACTGCTGGTATGTAGTCAGGGTGAAGAGATGAAAAGGGAGAAGGCTGACTTGGACTTCCTACCTGTGGTGGGGCTGTGCAGCTTGTGTTCAGCCCAGGGGAGGGAAGGGGTTAGGAGCAAACTGCTCCCAATAGGACACACGGCCTTCCTGGGGACTGTGAGGAAGCTGGATTCATTGCAGACCAAGGAAACAGCAAGAGTGAGAGATGAGTATTCAGAAGAATCAAAAGAAAAGAAAACCTGGCTAAGAAAATGGAGGAAATGTTGAAAAATACAGATGCCCTCGCAGAGCCTGGTATATCGCGGTGCGTTTGTTTTAGGGATGTTACAGGATGTGGACGGTCTGCAACTGGACTGATGGATGTGTGCAGTGAGTTTCAGTGGAAGTGACCTGAGTGAGATAGGACCGTCGTGACTTTGGGCACCTGGCTGCAAGGGCTCTGAACCTGGGCCTGTGTTTCACAGAGGACAGCCAGCCAGAGGACGGATCATATCAGTGATTTTTAGGAGGTGGAAGGAGCACTGTGACCGTCCACCACTGAGGTCACAGGTAGCCAAGATGACCCTATCCAAGATATAATTTTATCAGTCTTTTGGGCTTTCATGGTCTTGCCTGTAGAAAGAGAACCTTGGACTCATTGATTCTTTCAAGCTCTTGCTTCATCTAGAATACTTCTGGATAGGCTCTTCCTCCCTTGCAAGTTAAGGGGAACCCTGGGGTGGGCTTAAACACCACCCACTCCTGGCAAGGCTGGTATACTAGGCCAGCTGTGGGTTGGAAAGAAGGAGCCTTTGGCTCAGCTTCAACCTCATGCTGGGGGTAGGATATTACAGTTTTTGTCTTAATGATGTTTCTGCTGGGTTTATGCAAAATTACTTCCCAACTTCACATCGTGTGACTATCACCATTGCATTAGATACAAACAGATTCAAGCTTTGCAATCATAACATCTAGAAAAGGGTAAACCGCAGGTGACATCACAAGGTAACTGTTTGGGTACACCAGCCTTCTCACAAAGGAGCAGGACTTGGTGAAGAGGCATAATTTTGCATCATTTCATTATAAAACCTGTGACATAATCTGACACAACTAGTAAGCACCCCTGAGAAACAGTCGAGCTGCCAGATGGCAGCTTCCACGGGATCAGAGCAGTTGTACTGGGGGGCTCTTGTCTGCGATTCTTTCCAAGACTGAACATTCCATCCCCTTGGTTTGCTTCACTCCGGTCTCTAGAGTTAAACCAGATTTTGCCAGAGAGAGATGAAGGATGGGTTTGTACTGGTGTCAAAGCATATCTCTGGCATTGTTTGTGTAAAGAGATTAATTGTCAAATGCTTGTTTCATTTACTGAGACTTTCCCAAAACGTTACCGATCCACAGGCAAACGTCCTGCAGTGACGAGACTGTTCACAAATAGAACTTGGAAAAAGCTTTTTGTTAAAAACCTAAATAACATCCTGTGTCAAAACAATTGTGACAATGGGCTATTATTCCTCGCCCCATAATAGCATGTTGCCACATTTTTGTGTCCTGCCTGAATGAGGGATGGGAGGCAGCCTGGGAAGGAGCCGGGTGGGGAGGCAAGTGGAAACCCTGGAGAAGCCCCTCCTGGTTTGGCATTTTCTGAAACTGAAACAGCTCCTCCTCGGGGAGGTAACTCAGAGGTTAATCCCTGCAGGTGCCCGGCCACAGCCTCGCGTTCATTTCCAGAGAAGGGCCCTGAGGTTGCCTGAGAACACCAGCTACAGCGACCTGACTGCTTTCCTCACGGCTGCCAGTTCTCCCTCGGAGGTGGACAGTTTTCCTTATTTGCGAGGATTAGATGGAAATGGAACAGGTAATTTGAATCTCTTTTCTTTGATTTTCAGGTGGGAGCTTCTGGGTTTTGTTTTGTATTTGTTGGTTTTCAATATGGCTGGAAGCATAAGTATCGAAGGGGAAAAGAGCAGAATTCTCCCCACAAGTTCAAGGGCATCTGTTCTGTTAGGTTCCACCAGCGCATTTAACAAATTCAGTCTGCACTGCTGCCGAGTGGTGTTTTAGTGAATTGGTCTCCTCCAGCCTTTCTGCTGGTTCCAGATGCCGGAAGTACCTTCTCTAGGCTGTCCTTTGGTGAATTATATTCAATTCAGAGAACATTTTATACTTGAAATTGTATTTTTTTTCTTTTTACATATGAGATCAGTATTAGGGGATTTCTGCCTCCCTGACCTTCACCTGGTCCCACTTGCCTCTGGAATATGTGCAGCAGCCTGCCCAGCTGCCCTGGAGGAGTTCCTAGCCACCTCCACCACAGTCACAGCTGGGAGGGGAAAGGGTGGCACTGGGCCTCATTTGCAGATGAGCAACGGCACTCCACACCCCACCAGCCCATGGGACCCTAAGTAGCAGGGAGCTTCTGTTCTTTATCATCTGTGTCCATCCAGTGTTCTCCACATATTCCCTCTCTCTGCACTTGCTTTCTCTGCCTTTCTTTCCTTCAAAGGGGATTGGAAAGGGCTCCGAAGAGGGGGTTCCTTGGAGTGTCTCAGGATAGCCAGGCTTTGATGTTATTTGGAATCTCCTGGCAGATCTCTATGTCAGCTCTGTCATTGTCATTATCATAGCCTGACACATATCCAGCCACAAGATCAGAGTAGCCAAAAGCTACCAGCCAGAGAGTAGGGGATAATTCCTTACCAGAGAAGATCTTCATTCATACCCAACAGCACAGTTCTCCGGGGCACTTGGTGACAACATGATCCTCATTCCTCCCACGGTGCACAAGGAGAGAAAGGTTTTTGAAGCCCTAAATTGCCGTCTTGTCTGCCTCTTCTTTCCCCCAATTTAGACTAGATACAGCATAAAATTGAAAACCAGAGGCTGTTCTGAGTTAAATTGTGCTGGGTCTGTTACTGCATTTCCTAGGGACACTTTCATTGAACTTTACTTGATTTTCCAGTACTTTACATAAATTTATAACTCTGAAAAAGCTTTTAAACCGGAAACATTTTATAGCGTATTAATAAGTTTCTTGTTAGAGATGAAGGTGACCTGGTCATTTCTTATTCACTTTTCTTCCCTCTGCAGTACTTATTTTGAGAATTGTTTCTCTCTTTAGTTTTTGTGTACTGGTGGTGTGATTAGTTTGTCAGTCCTTTGCCATCAGACAGATGTGTGTCATTTTAGTAAATATTCTTGGGGAAAAATATTTACTTTTACTTTAAATGTTCAAGAGAGAAGCATTGTTTTTCTCTTGCACATTTGAGACCATCCTAACTTGTTTCCAGTGTCCCCAACAAAAGGGAACACAATCATAAAACCCCAAGTCAGAGGTACAGCCTCATTTTTCAGAGCTCATTAAATTTTCCGTGTCCTGCTTCCAATAGCTTTTGAATAAATGATGAAATCTGAGAAGACTTGGGCAAGAAGAACACAATGACACAGGACTATTGATTTTAGAGGAGTTTATTTTATTTTAAAATCACTCTGTTTCACAGGGAAAAGAGAAGGTCTTTGGAAGGTGACATTAAAATTCTTTTCCACTGAAATAACCGATGAATTGACCTAGAAAGGATAGGCCTTCTCTGAGACCTACCAAGAAAGGCATCCAGCCTGCGGTATAGTCACATTCGCCTAGAGGGCCTAAGCTTGGGTGCCACTAAGCACCATAAGGCTGAGGCTTCTGAGCTCCATTCAGGCCTCAGTCCCAGCTTGGGCACAGCTTCTCTTCTGCCCCACGATTACTTGCCCCTGCTTTATAAAAGGCATCTAAGAGATCTCAGCTTAGAGGGAGAACCCAGACCAGATGTGCCTATGGGATGAGAGGTCATATCTGTAAGGTCAGCAAAGGTGGAAAGAAACAGAGGAACATGCAAAAGGGATTAGAAGGAGGTTTTCTTTGGATGTCATAAGGGCAGTTGTGTCCAGTTTAGAGAACATAGAGAGCTCAGCCACTTCCCACTCAAGCTTTCCAGTCCCTCTGCTCTGTGGCTTCCTGGCGTCACAAGGAGTTGCCCTCCTCTTCCACAGGCCAAAGACATTGTGCCTTCCAGCATCACAGTCTCCCCCTGGCTACTAAGAAAGCACTGACCTGCTCTATGGCATTCCCAAGGGGGCTTAAAGGAATAACTTCTGCTGGCAACTCCAGGAAGACAGAGAGGGGACAATAAAGGATCAAGTTGCCAGTTGTCCTACAACCCCAAAAAGTTGGTGACAGGCTGATTATCCTTTACCCAAAATACTTGGGCAAAAAATATTTCAGATTTTTGAAGAGGGTATTTTTTTATATATATATTTACATAGACATTACCAATTCAGCATCATGGGATTTAGAAATCTGGATTTCAGATTTGATCTGGAATCAGGAGCAGAGCACAGTGGCTCACACCTGTAATCCCAGCAGTATGGGAGGCTGAGACAAAAGGATCACAAGTTGGAGGCCAGCCTCAACAACTTATTAAACCCTCAGTAACTTAGTGAGATCTGTCTCTGAATAAAAAGGGTTGGAGATGTAGCTTAGTGGTAGAGCGCCCCCTGGGTTCAATCCCAAGTATCACACACACAAAAAAAAGATTTTCCAGATCAGGGATACTCAACCCTGAAACTGGAGGAGAATGCAAAGCCAAAGAGAACCCTGGTGCCTAAGCTGAACTGTTCATGTTACAAGTAACTAATCAACTGGAAGCTTGAGATGAGACCACTGTCTTCTAGCTGCCCGTTGTGCTTCCCACTCCTCCTGTGCTTTGCCCTGACACCTGTCAAGTTACATCAAGCTGGGGCAGAACACCAGGCACAGTGGTGCACACCTGTAATCCCAGCTGCTCAGGAGGCGGAGGCAGGAGGATCACCAGTTCAGAGTCAGCCTCAGCAACTTAGCAAGGCCCTAAGCAATTTAGCAAGAGTCCATCTCAAAATAAAAAATAAAAAGGGCTGGGGGGTGTGGCTGAGTGGTTAAGCACCCCTGAATTCAATCCCCAGGACCAAAAAAAAAAAAAAAAAGATGGGCAGAAAGGGAAGCCTAACTATATAGAGAACTCAAAGAGTGGAAGGGAAATAACTTAGCCCTTAAAGTATGAATCATTTCAGAACAAAGAAAACAGGAGGGTAGAGCATCTTCAGGGAGGCGTCGAGTAGAAGGCCTTTAATGGAGTACTGATGAAGCAGAGAGGCTTCCAGAATGCAGGTGTGACTACCTACCATGTTTTAAGGGACCTAGAGAACTTCTAAAGGGACTCTCAGTGACAGGAACCTAATGCGTATTGCGTTCAGCCAATATGCTCATTCCTGCAATGTTGGCTTACTTCTGAATGTTTACAGCTGAGAATATTTATGTCCATATCCTTGAGAAGGCATTTAGTCCACCCTCCTTAGTTGTGAAGATAAGAAAAACAGTCCTAGAGGAGCAGAGATACTTGCCAGACTGTGTGGGTAGATCATAGCAGATCTGGTTCTGGAACCCCACTTCCTTGGGACAGGAATGTATAGGATCATGGAAAGGAAGAATCAAAAGATGAGGAAGGAGGAAGGAGAGAGAGACCATTTCTAATGCTTCCTGCTCCACTCACCTGCTGCCTCCCTTACAGAGACAGCCCCCAGAGGGCTTGATGGAGGAGAACAGCCCTCCCTAAAGGAAGACGTTAGTTCTAAATTGTTTATATAATAGAGTCCAATGAGTTATTTAACCTCTCTGTAGTTTTAATTTACATCTCATCCAGAGGCTCTGACAAAGCCTAGAGTCAGGCATGATAAGCCTGGCTTTGCTACTATGTCACCTTAAGCACTTGGCACATGTATCTCCCGATCCACAGGTATTTTAACCAGAAACATGGTATATTCTGGGATTTGGTTTTCTTCATCCTAAAACAAAATGACCAGACTAAAAATAAAAGTCTTCTCTTCCTTTGCCTTTCCTTCATTGCTAAACAGAGATGAAACGTTCTGCTGTCATTGACTGTCCAGAAGTTGCTCTATGAAGGATTTAGCTATAACTCATTGTAGAAACTCTCAAATTCACGATTTGTTTTCAACGTTTTCATTTGTTCCAAAGTAGAGGCATTATCTCAGATAGATGGGTAAATGTACAAGTAGCTGAATAAGAAACCCTATAGATCGCATTCTAATGTTGCTTAAATTTTTTATCACTGTCATTTTCTGTTCAAGGAAAGATGCAAAATTATGATAGAATACATTTGCATGATATTATATTTTACTATAGAGAACTCTAAAATGGATTGCTTAAGTGTATAAATATTACTTAGTCTCATAAACATTCTCTAATTTATCAGGAGACAGTCATTAAAACATTGGCTTGAATAATACCTCTAATGGAGGGTAAATGGGATATTAAATTCCTTTTAAATAGACCAAAATAACAGTGGCAACTAAAATAAATCACAAATACTTCAAGTCCAAGTTTTAATAGAATACTTTTAGCAGAAGTTAATATTTTAAAGCAATCCTTGAAGAAATTTATTGTTTTCTTTTTTTAAAAAAACAGTCTAAAATTTTTGATTTCATTGTGGTCATCTGTTGACTTATGTTATTATATGTGTTAAATGTGTTATTGGAGCTTACTTTATGTAGAAGTCATTTTCAATGATTTCCACATATTCCTTCACTTTGCATTTTAGAAAAATCTATCTCTTTTGAGGCCCTTTCGGGGAAATGGAGCATAATAGATAGAATTGGCAAACCCCAGCTTGGAACCTGGCTCTATACTACTAACTAGTATATGACCATAGGGTAGCTACCATTGCTGCCCTCTCTGAGCCTGTGTTTTTATGCCTACAGTGGGGGTTTTACCTGCCTGATGAGGTTATGATGAGGATTATAGAAACAGTCCCTGGTATGTAGGGACTATTTTTCCAAGGGTTTCTGCAGCCCAGGTACTTAGTGAAAACATGATGGAAACTGCCTCTTCCTTCTAGGAAACAGCACCAGGTATGACCTGACCCCCGTCACAGCTGTCAGCGTCCACTTGCTCAGCAGCAATGGAACCCCAGTGCTGGTGGACGGTCCCATCTACGTCACCGTGCCGCTGGCCACGCAGAGCAGTCTGAGGCACAATGCCTACATTGCAGCATGGCGGTTTGACCAGAAGCTGGGTAAGCAAGGGTCCCGTGTCACTGCAATTGGCTGCAAGACTTTGTTACCTTTGGTTTTCCTTCTAAGGAGCCCGAGGCAGTCTGCTTTCCTTGTCATTAGTGGATGCTGCCGCTCCCGGTGCATTTATGGTTTCTGGTGGGTAAAGTTTGCTCCACCATATCCTTCAGCCACTCAGCTGGGAGTTTCATTTCTTTTTTTTAAATTTTGCACATTTAAGCTAATTAACTTGAAAAAAAAACCTTTAAATGTGATGAGCTAAAATTGGATCTCCTCATCTTTATCCTTTTATTCTTCAGGAGGTTGTATGATCTCTCTTGGTGACATGGTCTTTTTTTTTTTTTTGTCTTCCGAAAATGGAAAAATATTTGCCAACGTTTTACAAAGCAAATAAAAATGACTTATTATCCTACCACCTAGTGAAAATCACTAATAGGTTTTGAATCCTACCTGGTCATTTCACTTGCACATGTGTGTTAATTATCAATTGGTGCCACAAAACAAATTTCCCTAAAATGTAGCAGCTTAAAGCAACAGTGAACATCAACCATCTCATGGCTTCTTGTGGGGGGTCACAAAACCAGGCACAACTGAACTGGGTGTTTCAGGCTTAGGGTCTCTAGCAAAGGCTGCTGTCAAGCTGGCAGCCAGGGCTCTGCTCATTGCTTGTCATCTTAAGCAAGATTCAGCTGAGACCAACAGGTGAACTTCCCGACTCACTCACATGGTTGCAGTCAGACCTTGGTTCCTCACCAGCTGTCAGCTAGAAGCTTCAGTTTCTTGCACAGGGGCCTCTCCACAGAACTACTTAAAGCCTAGCCACTTGCTTTCCTTTGTAGTGAGTGATCTGGGAGAAAATAAAAATTTAAAAGCACAAGTACCCCAAATAGAAGTCCTCTTAAAGGTTGCCCTCCACCCAGCATTCTAAAAGAAATGGGAATATTTCCTAGATACTTTATCATATTTAGCTTGTTTTTAAAAACTATTAGAATAGCATGAACATCCTTCCATCGCATTATTATTCAGCAGTATCAATTTTAGTGAGCATATAGAATTCTGTTATATGGCTATATCATAGTTTGGTTCATCAAACCTGTTTTTACAATCAGAAAAAAAATATTACTGTTCTAATGGTTGATAAATATCTTCTTGGCTAAATCTTCATGCATGCACAGCCATGATTATTTTTTCATTTGTGAGAAACATGCATTTACAGAGACTCATTCTCTGATATATTCTGCCCGCCTTTGTTAGCCCTCCCAGTAAGCCCTAAACACACCCAGTCTGTTTCTGGAAAGGCAGTCAGTAAGCATATGATTAAGTGCAGGACTCTGTGGACATGGTGGATTTCCACAGCTATAAAATGAATAATGATTGTACCTGCTGATTTTATGAGGAGTATATTGGGGTTCTCCAGAGAAACAGAATCATTTGGATGGAGAGCAGGGAGAGAGGTTAAGGAATTGCCTCTTAGGATTGAGGATGGCAAACCCAAAATGCAAGACAAGTCGGCCAACTAGAAGTCCAGAGAATTGATGTTGTAGTTTAAGTCTAAAAGTAACTGAGGAAGAAGGGAGCCTCAGTCTTTCTCTGAAGGGCTTCACTGATTAGATGAGGGTGATCTGCTTTACTCAAAGTCTGCTTTAAATGTTATTCTCATCCCCCCCAAACACCTTCACAGCATCTGATCACATACCAGGGGGCCATGCCCTAAGTCCAGTTGACAGATGAGACTCAGTGGTCACAGGAATGGATGAGTCAGTACCATAAGGAGCTCGGTACCATACTGGGTCCACAGCAAGTGTGCCCGAGAGTTCACGAAGCACACAGAGGTTCCCAACTCTGGGGCGGGCCCTCTCTGGCGGTGCCATCCCAGCACCTCAGGTTTCCCGTAGTCCAGATTTCCTGAGAGATTGTTCCCCACCTGCTGTTCCTACCTCCCAAGCCCCTGGGGTCCCTCCTCATCCTTCCAGTCTCCCAAAATGAACGTCACTGAGGCCATTAGCAGCTGCCAATTGTGGAATCAGTGACCTCCTCACCTTCCCTGATGTCCCTGCAGCATTTTATGGCTTCTTTTCCTCTGTCAAAGGCCCTCTTCTTGACCTTATGACCCAGCCCCCTGGGTTCTCTTTCTGCCTGCCCTGAGCTGCATTCTGCACCCTACTCTTGACTTACTTGATGTGCCATTGCTGGGGCATCTAACCATACCCCACACTGCTGCAGCTGCCTGTGATTCTGGCTATCTATCAGATTTCCGTCTCTGCATAGCCCACAGGAAACTCAGTGAAAACACTTAGACACACACACACACACACACACACACACACACTCGCACTTTAACCTCTGCACCTGCTCATCTCTGTGTCTCCTCTCTTGGCTAAGGGCATCATCTACTAACCATCAGAGAAGTCACCTCAGAGTTATCTCCAACTTACCCTGTGCCCCACTCCACCTGTGCCCCACTCCACCTGCAGCGGTGTCTGGACCCTAGAGTCATGTGGACGTGAGACCATTGTTTCTCATACTTACCCTCCCCTCCCCTGAGCTGCCACTACCTCAGCTAAGACTCTCTTCTCAGTTCTGGCAGTTGTCTGGGGGGTTTTTCGGCCCCTCCTTTCCTCCGTGGTCCTTGTGTGTGGCCGCTTGGGTTATCTTCAAAACCACAGGCTGCTTTCCTTATGAGACTGTGTACAAGCCACTCATTGCGAGGAAGGCCAGACTATATCACACGCACACAAAGCTCCACAGATCCAGCCCTGGCCATCTCCTGCCTTCGTCCCAGCCACTGTCCTGTGCTCGCCCTCCGTTTCCACCACCCCAAACTATTTACCCTTCCTCAGACCAGCTAAGGTCTGCCTCAGAGCTTGTCACTCTGCATGTGCAGAACCTGTCCTTTCAACTCCCTTTGCCCACCCCTAGGTGTGACGGAGCCCCACCATCCCTTGTTCACATCCTAGTGGTACTGACATTGTGTCAGGCGATGGCTGTGCTGTGCCTCAGGCACCACCTGGAACTCACAGAGCTCGGAGCTCTTGTTCGAGGGAGAAGAGTTTCATTGGATTTTTCCCATCATTATTCTCTTCCTCCTTCCTGCCTCCTCTTTTCTAAATGAACACATTTGAATATGGGTGACTAGGTCCAGGAGATCATGTTCCTAATATAATGAAGCTTTCTCTAGGTTAAATGTGTGTCATGTGTGTGGTAATGATATGGCGCAGGTATATAAAAGCAGCGTCTTGCTATTCATTAGTGTAGTTCATGTACATTTTACAAGCAACGAAAATGTATTTAAAGAATTGTTTGAGGGCTGGGATTGTGGCTCAGCAGTAGAGCACTCACCTAGCATATGCGAGGCCCTGGGTTCGATCCCCAGCACCACATAGAAATAAATAAATAAAATAAAGATATTGTGTACAACTACAACTAAAAAATAAATATTTTTTTAAAAAAAGAATTTTTTGATGTATGTAGTTGGCTGAATAATGCCCTTCCCCCAAATGTCTCCACATCCTAATCCTTGGACCCTGTGAATATGACCTTATATTGTTAAGGGGCAGGTGTGATCAAGAATCTTGAGATGAGAAGATGAGCCTGGGTTATCTAGATAGCCCACTGTAGGCATAACAGTCTCTATCAGAAGGAGTCAGAGTCTGAGGAGATGGTGGTATGATGGTGAGGGCAGGTTAGAGCACTCTGCAGGTGGAGGAAGGGGTCAGGCAGCCACTGGAAACTGAAAAGGGCCAGAAAAGGGATTCTTCCTCAAGCCAGCCCTACAGACATCTTCATTTTGGCCCAGAGAAACTGAATTTGGACTCCTGACCTCCAGAGATACAAAAGAATAAATTTGTGGTATGTCCAGCCCTGTAAGTTCATGGTAATTTGTTACAGCAGCAGTTGGAAGCTAATACAATATAGAAATCATTGAAAACAAAGATGTGCATATTGTTATGAAGCCCCTGGAATATGTCATCCAAGAAGACTTCAGAAATAATCCCCATAGTTTTGAGCCTTTTCACTGGGAGTCTTCATTGTGTGGTTGATCTATTTTCATTTAAATGGTCTTTTTAACTTAGCATCTACTGCAAAAAAAAAAAAAAAAAAAATGTAGCCACCAAATTCCTGCCTGTAACAGATTGCACATGCACAGAGAAAACCAATGTTTGGATTGTCATTCAAAAATACTCAAATGAATTAAAATATGTTTTCTGAAAACTTTAGGGTTGGATGGACATTTCAAAGAAACCATATGTTCCTTGATTTACTAAATTCAAATGAAGCCTACATGTCTCATAAATTGTTTTACTAATATATTTAATCAATAATATCATTATCTTAGTTCAAATTGAAACACTTCAGTTAAACAAAAAAATTTCAAAGACAGTATTATCAGGTCAAAAAAACAAATTTAGGAATTCACCAACACATCTAACTAAATACATAATACAGTTTATCATTAGTTGCTATATTATGATATGATAATCACTTCAAATCATTTAATACAAGGCTGGGGCTGTAGCTCAGTGGCAGAGCACTTGCCTAGCATGTGTGAGGCACCTTAGCATCACACAAAAATTACAAATAAAGGCATTCTATCAATGTACAATTACAAAAAAAAATAAATAAATCATTTAACACTTTAAATTATCAACTTTGTAGGTAAATCAAAATAATTACCAATTTGAAATTGTTAAACAACCAGAAGTAGCAACTTATAAATCCATTAAGAATTTTTTTGCCTAAATCTGTATTGGTCAATTGTGACCCAAAAAATGTTTTGGTTTTTTTTTAATTTTTAAATGATTGAAGAAAGAATGAAAAGAGGAGAAAAGATGACCACATAAAATAACCAAACAGCAGACACAGATGGCACTTTACAGAACATGACTTAAAAACTCCCCGATTACATATTTACTCCAAACCCGTCAGAAAGTAGATGGCTGTGGGTCTGTAATGAGGGCTGTTTGAAAGTCAAGTGTTCAGCAAATTTGGCCAGTGGGCACTTAGGGAGTTCCAGCCTTGGAATTATCAAGTACAGGAATGCAGGCGGCAGAAGAGTCTGCTCTACCCAACTCCAGTAATATCTGTCGGGGACACACCCCCAGCCCTGCAAGCAGCGGGCTCCCAGAGCCCACACCTGTCCTGGGGATGGTTACTTGGAGCACAGGGCTTCTTGGGGTAAGCCCAAAGATGAGTGTGTGATACCGGGGATGGGTGTGTGTGTGTGCAGGGATAAGCAATTGTAAGGGAGAGCAGAGCCTGCGATTCTGATAGTCTGCTTCATTATGTTTTCTTTTACTTTTCTTATTTATTTATTTATATATTGGCACTTAATCTTGAGCCACATCCCAGTATTTCTATATTTTTAATTTTTATTTTAAGACAGGGTCTCACTAAGTTGCCTAGAGCCTCCCTAAGTTACTGAGGCTAGCTTTGAACTCATGATCCTCCTGCCTCCGCCTCCCAAGCCTTTGGGATTACAGGTGTGCACCAGTGTGCCCAGCAGTGTGTTTTCTTAAAGTGCAGTGGCGCTAGCCCCAAGGCCATGAGGGCTGAAGTCAGGGGTGCATGGACAGCTCAGAGAGGGAGGCAGGAGCCATGGCTTATGACTTTCTTCTGTGTGATGTAGGGCGGGCCTCTTTCCCTGTCTGTACTACAGACCCCTCTTCTGCAAAATGAGGGTGCTTGGATTTCTAACTGGGAAGTCTTAAGGCTCTGTGATCTAACTGCACTGTTCCTTCCAAACTAAAACTCATCATTCATTTAGACACCGTAGGTGATGAGGTTAAAAAATAAGGAAAGCCTTTGCTTGTGCCAGAAATTGGGTCTATTCAATGCACTAACATGGTCATCTCTGTAGTTACAGATGCCCTTTTATTTATTTATTTTTTTTATTAGTTGTTCAAAACATTACAAAGCACAGTAGCTGAGATATGTAATCAACCTAGGTGTTCATAAATAAATAAAAATATGAAATACAAATATATGTTATATATTAGGATTTCACATATATATGGAATTATTATATGATATTTCATCACATTATATGTAATATGAAAAAAAAGAAAAGAGGAGAAAAGAGGGAGAAATGGTCAAAGGATACAGTTTCCAGTAAGTTCTAGAGGTCTACCATACAGCTGTATGAATATAGATAACAGTACTGTATAGTATACTTAGAATTTGCTAAGGGAATAACTCTTAAATATTCTTACCATAGGAAGGAGAAGAAGAAAATGGTAGTGGTGAGGTAACGGTATGTTGTTTATCTTAGTATGTATTTTGAATCATCAAGTCATGAACCTGAAGTATGTACAATTTTTTTTTTTAGTTGTAGACAGACATAATATCTTTGTTTTATTTATTTATTTTTATGTGGTGCTGAGGATTGAATCCAGTGTCTCACACGTGCTACACAAGCACTCTACCACTGAGCCAGAACCCCAGCCCCAGTATATACGATTTTTATTCATCAATTATAACTCAGCAAAAACAGAGGGAAATAAAGAATATCTCATGACACATTTTTTTTTATATGAAACTCACTGGGGATGTAACTGATAGAGCACTTGCCTTGCATGTGTGGGGCTCTGGGTTTGATCCCCAGAACTATAGGGAAAAAGGGAAGTAGGAAGGGACGGAGGGACAAATAAAATTTTATTTAACTCATGCATAAGCATTCCTAATAAAGTTTTATTAGCACACAGCCATAGTCGCCTGTTGGTATGCTTTGACACTATAACACTCTGTCCCCCAAACCAAAAATATTTACTATCGGTGTGGCCTTTTACAGAAAAAGTTTGTGACCCCCGATCTAGCCTCCTGGGGGAAGCTCTTCCCTTTCTAATATCACAATGCTTGTGTAGCACGTGTGAGGCACTGGTTTCTACACTTTGCCAGACCAAACTGAGGTGTGGGTTCAGCTACAACCTCCATATTTCCTGTGAGCCAGACAGCCTTCTGCATTTTGCCAAGTGTGACAGCTGATGTTCAGAAAAGCAGATTTTCATTGTGGAAAAAAAGAGACTTCTTTTATAATTTTTATGAAACTTCTTTTATAGTTCAGTGGGACTTCTATTTGAATGATAAAACCACATTTTTAATATCAACTCTCTAAACCCATGTTTTATCTCTAACTCAAATACTTAAATCCATGACTGCAGATAAAATTTTCTCTCAGGCTGGGGTTGTGGCTCCGTGGTAAAGTGCTCGTCTCACATGTCTGAGGCACTGGGTTGGATCCTCAGCACCACATAAAAATAAATAAATTAAATAAAGGTATTGTGTCCATCTACAATTTAAAAAATATTTTTTTAAAAAAAATTTAGAGAGGCTTAGATGGACTTTTTCTGACACCTTTAGAGGGGTCAGTAGTTAATGCTGCCATTTATCCCACTTGTCATTTTTTTAATAGCCACAATTTTCTTTTAAATTTTTTTTGGGGGGTGGGGACTTGTGAAGAATTTCTCATAATAAAAATTAGCATCTCCATGGTCCACCCTACATATTCACCCAAGGGTGGCCTAATAAATTAACATTTTGTTAGAGTACAAATAACACTGGATTATATTCAGTATGTTTAGTGGCTATATATATACTCTCAAATAATTTGCCTAAAACACACAAAAACTTTTGCTGCATTGACAGTATGCTTTGCTGAAACATTTGTGTTAAATTTCCACTTGATTTATGGAACAAATATGACCCTATTTAGTAGATTTGTGTGTTGTCTTTTGAGGAATTAGCATAATTCTTTAACTTATGATTCTCTGATTGTGCCTTCTCTGTGTCCTACGTGAAAAGGTGCATTTGAAGGAATGGGATGGGATGTGAATAAACATGCACAACTTGTTAGTCATTAGCAGTGGTCAGTTTGACCTTTGAAAGAAGCAGTTTCCCTTCCCAGGTCTGGCAAAGGAAGTGCATTTCAGCTGGAACTTTCTGGACAATAAGAGGTGACCATGTCAATTTGCTTTCCTGGGCCTTTACTCTTTCTTTAGTGTATAACTGGGGCAGCAGATGGCTGTCTGATGTAGGAGGTTGTCAGAGTGAAATCTGACTTGTAGCCCTGGGGAATGGTCACTTATGAACAAGCAAACCAGGTCAGTGGTTAGAATTTAAAGTGACTGACTGACAGCAAGTGGCAAAGAAATTGAGATTTAAGATTCTAGATTTGTTAAGTTTCTGCTACTTAATGGCATCTCATTTGATTTGGATACTTTCATTCTAATGAGATGACAAAAATAAAAGCATGTTCTAAGAGCAAAACTATGTTGTGAAATCCAGTTTTAACTGCCTTCTCAAAACATAGCCGGCAGAGTATGTGGGGGTTGCTATAGAAATGGTGGTTACTGAACCAGCTTCTTATCATGTATGGCGCATACATAGCCGACACTCGGGAGAACCTAGTCATAATTGGCCTGGAGTAGATTTGTGTCTGCTTCAGATGGTGGACGTTACTGCTGATGCTGTGCACATTTAATTAGTCCTTTAGGTAAGTCATGGCCAGCTTGTCTTTGAATGTGGAGCTTATTTAAAATACAGATCTCATTTTCATATTTTGTTTCATTTCATTAGTTTTGGGGGTGGGTGGATAATGGGAGGGAGTGGAAGTCCTTAAAGCACTAATTATGCTTATAACTTTAAGAAAATGAAATCACATTACTGAACATGTAAACCACAGACCCTGGGTGATAATAGTGTGTAGGTTCAGTTGTAGCAAATGTTACTGTTCCAGGTGGGGGATATTGATAATGGAGGAGGCTGTGCTTGAGCGGGGGGATTGGCAGAGAAGTGAGAAATCTCTGTACCTTTCTCTCTGTTTTGCTATGAACCTAAAACTGTGCTTTGAAAAAAACCCAGTAATAAATAATACCATTACTAGCCTATATTTTTCTCCATCATAAGCTACATATCTGGATGAAAGAACTCTGATTGTAATAGTAGGTGTTGTGATTGAATTGTAAGGATGAACTGTTTCACATTTTGTGGGCAAAAGTTAGAACAGAAAAAGGAGTTTATTTCCCTACATTAAATATATATTATATGCATGATATTAATTTTAGTCATACACACCATTTTTTCCCATGAGAACAGATGCAGTAGTGAAGGGTGTTGAACAAAGGAGGAAGTCAACTTACCTTAGTGTAATATGAATATATCCCTAAGAACACTGTCACCTGAAATAGGTCGTTTCACTGCAAAGATCGTGGCTTAGAAACAAAGAAACAATTCTCAGAAAAAAAGAGTCTCTACTTTCCCAAATGTAAAAATTACCCTTAGAAGTGAACTGGACTTCTGTGAGATGAGTAGGAGAAAGGGGAATGATTTACCTTCCAGGAAGGTGGATCAATATGATGTAGCAGATAGCAAAGAAAACTGAGGACATAGGACTTATTTTGAGTAAATGATGACAGAATGAAACTTTGTCTTGCCAGAGAGCTTGACAGTCCGTCAATGGTGATTTGCGCTCTCTCTCTCTCTTAATATTTTTGGTTTTTAGTTGTAGTTGTTAGTGGACCTTTATTGTATTTATTTATTTTTATGTAGTGCTGAGGATCCAACCCAGTGCCCCACACATGCTAAGCAAGTGCTCCACCACTGAGCCACAACCCCAGCCTGGCGATTCGCTCTTTGAGATGCAGATGGGGATCTTTGGGCCGCTGTGGACCCTTAGCATCCTAGTTGTAGTGTCCTACCCCTATGGGCTGACCGAAAGGGATAAAGCCAGGGTAATAACACTTGTGCTGCCCTTGGGAGTGATCTCAGAACAGGGACGGTTGTTTTTCAGTATTACCTAGCAACTCAAAAAACAATCTTTTAATACCAATCCATTTCTGAGAATTGTTAAGCCTTTTGTGTTGGTAGCCTCCCCCAAATGACAATTTTCAGAAAATAATACCATCCCACTAGCTCTAGTGTAGCTGGGATTCAAAGCACTTTTGTTTTAAAACCCTGTTCTTAGGAATTTGGTTTTCTTAAAATATCATTGGATGGAGAACTAGAAGTTCCCATGCTTGGGTTTAATGAAAACCATTTTTTTGACAAACTTGACAAATAACTGTTGCCTGCTTTTGTGGTCTCAGAATTTGGAGATCAATATCTTCCTCCTCAAAGAAAACCTGTCTTCTTTTAGAGTCAACTTTTAATGACCAATTATGGAGATTGACCTTGTGGGCTGTCTGTGGCAAGTTTGTGTCCTGCTGGCTTTCCCCATCACCTAGAAGCCTCCATGCTCCTTGGGGTGCTGCTGTTTGGCCTGGGTTTTAACTATGGATCTAACGTGTTCATTCCAGTATCAGTCTGAATAAAAAGTAATTAGGAAAGTGATGATGCCACAATTTTTTTCAGAAACAAATATTTTAGGGGTATTATATTGCCAATTTCCTCCATTTATAAGTAAAAATGTTTTGGGTAGATGTGATAATACATAGCCTCTGGCATTAGTGGACAGATTACTGAAGCAGCACACAGCCCAGCAATTGGGACAGCATGGGCTTGAGTGACAGCTTCTCATTAGGTCACTAGTTGTATGAGCTAAAGTAAGTCCTTGAACCTCTCAGACCTCCATTTTCTCTCCACAGTCCCTACCTCAGAGAATTGTTGTGAATGAAGAGCAATTACAATAGTACTGGTCAGTTGGCGAAAGGCTTTGTGGATGTTTGCCATTATTATTATCATCATCATTGTTGTTCTTGCCTAGTGAATTTTGGGTAAAGTATGATAAGAAAGGAGGACTGGTATGATCAAGCTGTAATGTCCCTAAATGTAGCATCCCAATCTCACCCTCCACCACCACCACCACCACCAGGCTGGTATTTAGCTAGGATGCCCCAGCCATCCATCTGACTGGTCAGTGCCCCATCCTCTAACAGCTATTCCATATTTTGAATATCATTGACTGTTTGGAATTGGATTTCTAAATAACCCTTCAGTTCAGAATGGGTTCTACCTTTTAATTTGAGCAATGTAAGAATATGCCTTCTGGTGTGCAGAGCAGGTCTCTCACTAGTGCAAAAGCCCAGCCAGCTTCCTGGGTCTACTTCTTTCTCTCCATTGGACACCACTGGCCATTACAGCCACATCCTCATCTCCAGTGAGGCACCAAGGATGGGTACTTGGGGTAGATGAAGATCCCACATGTCCTTGGTTTCCTGAACAAGATTCTGCGCTTCCAACCTGGGGCCTGAAGACCCAAGGGACTTCTTTGGCATCTGATAATTTCTGCAAGGAATTTCAAATTGGGGAAGGTGGGTGGGTTTTAATAGTGATCTTTTACAATTTAACTTGAAAGTATTCTGCATCATTTGGATTCGATATAGAACTTAAAATTACCAGATGATTTTTGTTGCCTGAATTTACATTTATAAATAGACGATTTTATAGAATAGGACTAATGAGAACAGAAGAGGAGTAGACATGATAGATGAATAATACAACCCCAGCATATTAAGGAAAAATGAAAAACTATGTTAGAAGAAAGGAAGTTTTATGGTAAGTTCAGCTTGAGGAAAGTGATAGAAGAATTGAATCATAGACCTGCCAGACTCAAAAGAATCCCCACCCTGGCCATCTATGTCCTGAGTATGTTGCAATCTAGACATTTAGCTCACGTCATCAGGTACTACATTCAATTGATGTTTTTAATTTTAATTTTATTTTGCAATAGTACATATAGCCTTGTTTCTGTTTCTTTTACAAATTTGGTTTTATATTTTTATATGAGCTGTAAGCTCTTTTAGATTAGGACACACTTAACACATGATTTTTTTTTAAATAAGGTCATGACTTCATATGAGCTTTTCTTTTCTTTTAAAAGTGATTTTGTACATTAATCAGGTCTGAAAATTCTCAAGGTCTACAAATGTTAGGGATAGGATTGTCCTGGGGGTAAATTACCAACTTCTCTGGACCTAATGTTTCTAGCTCAAAACTAAGATATATAAAGCCTACCATCCAATATTATATAAAGCTTAAGTATGATGTACATTCCTGGCCACATGTTATGTTCCTAATATCATAATTCTTTTTGCTCCTTCTCTTGAGCCACTCCTTTACAGTCGTTTGTATGCACACACGTGGGCAGACACACACCCAGACCAATTCAGCACATACAGAATGTGGTGTATCGAAGTCTCCACAGAAGCACCCTTGCTTCCTCCTAATAAATGTGGTTGTATGTAACAGCCCAGCCATTTGAAATATGTAGTTGAAAGTAGCCAAAATCAAAGGGAAATAAAAGTAGGATCACAACTCCAGACCTTTTAGAAGAAGTGTTTGTAATCAACTCTTTCTTAACTGAGCTTATCCATTAGGAAAACAGGGTATTACTCTAAACCAACATTTTTCATCATTGTTTTCAAAACTGCGCTGGGATTGGGGAGCTGACATCTTTCCTCATCAGGAAGAAGCCAAACTGGGCATGGTGAGTACTCAAGGCACATGCAGGACATCCCTGGAAGGGAAGAAGAGGAGACACAGGACAGGGTTTTCTTCAGACTGCAGATCCCCTCCTTTTCCAGAATATCAGATTTTTGTGCATTCCTGCTTCTAAGCCAGGACTTAATGTGGCTTAAAAGAATAATGAACTGGATGTGGGAATGCAGAGCCACAGCCCATTCCCAGATGTGTCTTATAATTAGTTTGGGGATATTTGTTTGTTTGTTGTGTTTGAATTTACTGCCGACATTAAAAAAAGGGGGGAGAAGATTTCCCATGGAATTTTCTTTAAAAAAAAAAAATGAGCAGTTCATTTGTCTAACAAATAGCTTCTCCATGCCAGGAATCCCACTGTTGTACACTCTTGGGATAAAACAGTGACAAAACAAATTAGGGAAGAGCCCTATAATTCTGAAATTTTTATTCTAGAAGGAGACGATGCACTAGTATACTTAGATGGCATAGGTACCAGTTCAGCCAAATGATGATGGAGAAAGTGATTAGTTGGTCAGAGTCTACAGAGAAGTGACATTTGAACTGAGATACAGAAGGCACCTTAGAGCCTGACATGGGACTATCTTGGGTACAGAGCACCCCAGGAGGAGATAAAAAGGTCTTGATTTGGAACCAGTTTGTCCACACACACAGCAACCAAGTCACTGCGTAGCACTTTTCCTTAAGTAATGACACAGCGACATCTGTAGGCATTTGAGTCTGCCAACCCCTGACCTGCTTAGCCAAGTGACTAGATTCCTTGCTGAGCTGATCAGAGATACTTCTGAAGTTGCTTTAAGCACTGGCCACCCAGTTGCTGCACCAAGCCCACATTGTGGGAAATGGCATCAGACTTTTTTGAGAAGACTGCTACCCCTACTCAAGGGCACATAACTTAGAGCTTTGCTGCTGAATTGGTGGTCCACAGATGAGTGGCACCAGCATCACCCAGCAGCTTGTCACAGAACACCTCAGGCTTTCCTCCAGATCCACCCAATCAGCCCCTATGCTTAGGACATCTCCCATTTTAATGAGCTCTTTAGCAAGACCTGATGGAGAGCATCCTATCACATCTCCAGATGCTTGCTAACTCTGTTGTACCATCCTTCATCCTGAACTGTTTTTCTAATCCAGAGCCTACTGGCTGTGCCACCCACAGCCCTTTGCTTCCCCCGCCCAGCCTCTTCCAACCTGTAATTGCAAGATGGTATTGAACTTTAATAATGAATGAAAATTTTCTCCTGATGGGGCTAATTAACTCATACTCTGATACTGTTTTCTGGAAATTCATAAATATCCACATATACCCAGTAAATTTTATTGATGTTAATGTGTGGCCTAATACTTTTGGCCATCTCTTCAAGGCAGAAACTTTCTATAACTGCCGAATCTTTATGATTTCCCATTACTGCTCCTTTCCTAAAATATATTTCAGTAAGTCATGTGATAGCTCAGCAAAAGCATAAAGGAAAAAATATCAAGTTTCTTCAATTAAATTTATTTTTTAAGAATCTCTTTTCCTTGTGTTTGATCCCCAGCACTGCAAAAAGGAAAAAAAAAAATCTTTCTCAGAAGGGAACATCTTACAGCTAAATATAGGCTCATTTCGTGTCTTAATTTCTAATATTCAACACATCTGTGATTTTGTGCTTCAAACAGAAGGTTGTTGGTTATAGTGAGTTGCCCTTAAATTTATTCTTGTCCAAACCAGTCCTGAAATGTACTTGCCCAGGGCTATAAGAATCCATCCATCCCCACATCAGTTTCGCTCCTTAGTTCGATTGCTTTCAACAAGAATGATTAGGTAATTGCCCATCAGACAAGTGTTTTGCTATATAATTAACGAGGAATGTTTACTCCTCAAAGATTTCATGGAAAAATAATTCCAGAAAAGGCAAACTAGCTATTCAAAGCCACAGACTTTAATTTGGAAATGAGAAGTCTACTCCACAATAGTGTAAATGTGGAAATTGTCACTATTCCCACTGAACTGACAAATGTGACTTAAAGGTTGATGAACTTTTATATTTTGATGTTAGCGAATGATTCTGCGCCAGTGTGCTAAAGCATGCAACAAAGTAGACTTAGATCTTGGAACTACTATGTGTACAATTGGTAGAAAATTGTAGTAGAGGTTAAAAGAGATGAAAGCCTCCAAAAGCAACATCTGTCTGGCTCCTAAAGAAAACCAGTATATTTGAAGATCAGGAAGGACATAATGGTGATGGTGATGGTGATGGTGATGATAAGAGGAAGAAGAGCAGCTCACTTTGGATCTGAGAGGTACACTTCTTAAGATCATTCCCTCAGAGAGCTAATGCTTACCCCATGTCTGGTTCTTAGGCCACCATAGCCCAAGTGAGGTGATGGTTACTGACCAGAGAAAACAGATGAAAAGCAGGGGAAATGTGGTCCCCACTGTCTTGAGTTCATGCCTGTATCAGCACAAGTGGCCTCATCTCTCATCACAGATGTTTCCAAATATTGCACAGTGAAAATGTGGGTTTAGGAGTAGAAGTGGCTGTTATTTCACAGTGCAAACAATCACCTTTTAATTAGTGGAACTTTTTTGAGATGGGTTTTGTGGAATTTCTTCCAACTGAGTCCCAGCTCAGAAACCTCATAGAACCTACTCCAGCTTTGTTCAGGAAAAAATATGTCATGTAGAACATGTTAGCTGCAAGAAGTAGAATGCCCAGCTCCTGTGTTTAAGTGATGAGGCTATTTATTGCTTGCATGCATGACAAAAGAAATGTAAAGCAGGGGCTCCAGACTTGCTCCAGCAGCTCCATGATATCATACAGGACACTCCATGTCTCCGTGCCAGCCCCAGAATGTCAGAGTTCACATGGAGGATTTTCTTTTGCCTTGGAAGTCATCTGTGTAATCAGTTGAGCACTTCTAGTGCTGGGCACTTATTTGTCCAGGGCTCTGAGGTCTGACATGACACAGATCTCAAGTGAGAATAGCAGCATGTGTTTCTGTATGTTGGCTAATGTTCCGGGTGTCAATGTCAACATGTAATCTCTGAAAGTGTAGGGTTTTTACTTAGAGTTTCCCTTCTAAACTCCACAGTGCTCATAAGATCAGGTCATTCTGCTTGTTGCCAAGTGCTTGTTGGAATGAGATCATGTACCTATTACAGAGGGGCTTCCAAGCCAACTAACATGCCAGGTGGGAAAAGCAAAGTGTATCTGACCTCCTTAGGTTGCATTAAAATTAGATGTTGTGTTTGGGTGAGTCTTTCCTTGTATTTTACCATTCTTTTGCCTTTGGAGAGCCATTTGCTCAATTTTTGAACTCACTTTTCTTTATATGTTGCAAATAGAAGTTGACCTCATTAGTGCTTGGTAACCAGGCAGGAAAGTGGCCCCCCTAGTGATTGCTAGTAGACCCCATCCCGTCCTGCATGGGAGCATGAGTCCTGTCTTCTCCTGCCTGTCCCTTATTATATGTGATAATCATTGTAGTTAAATATAGCTTCACATGAAGAACTCAGGGTGCTTTAAACACATTGAACCTTGCCAGCAGAATACATAACTAACTCTTTTCCCAAATATGAGGGTAATATTTCAATGCACACTTTTTTTCTTGAAAGTATGTCTTTCTATGGAGCTGGGCTTAATTTTAGAGAATAATAATTCTGACCCTGGATTCAGAATGTCACTGTTCTATAACTGGTTTGTTCTCCCACCCCTCATTGACCTGTGTATGTTATTCTGACATAGGTTGGGGGGGCTGATGTTTCCCAAAAACAGACTGTAGGGGGCAGGGGGGCCAGAACAGGAACACAGCAAACCATAAGAAAGAAAGTAAAGGGAAGCAAATATAAGTGCAGTAGGACTGTTTATTATCAGAGCAAACACATCCATAACCCTCAACTCTGGATTCCTAAGGGCATCAGTATGTCAGAACCTATCATAATAGTTGATCATAATAAGAACCCTGAATTTTAAAGACAAATCAAAAACGTGTTTACTTTTTGTAAGACAGGAGAAAGGGATGCATTTTAGAATTTGTATAAAACTGCCTTTTCCAATTTTGGCAAATGTATAGACGATAGCTTCCAGACCATGGTTAGGAGGTGTGCTGAGGGTTGCCACTGAGTGGTACTTCTCCTGACCTCTGTGCAGAGAGGCTTACCTTTTATCTAGCTTATAAATTTGTTTCGGCTTAAGATTACATTAGAGGATTCAAATGTCTTACAACTACTTGAAAACTGACAGTTTAGAAATTTCAGTCATGCAGAATTTCATTTCTTGGTGTTGCCAGAGAGATCACCACATGACCTTCACACACATGCACTCCCAATAACAGACACGAAGAGGCCTCAATCAGAGCAAAAAGGCACATGTCACCCAGCCAACTCCTGAGACACCTGCTCAGCAGCCAGATAGATGCGCTGATGGGATATGAAGGGACGAGACACTTGGGATCCTGCCTGCCTGTACCAGGTGACCCTGCCTTGGGCCTGCATGTCCCAGCAGCTGCCTGCTTAGAAGGAGGATGCTGAGGGGGCAGTAGGAAGCCATAGAAAGAGGCTAGGAAGGAGTAGCCTAGGGAAAGACAGAAAAGCCCAGAGGAAGTAAGCACCACCTGGCTGGCAGATGAACTGCTTGGAGAACAGGCAAAAGCAACAGGAGCTTTCTTTTATCCATAGAGTAGGAGCAACTTGGTCCCTGCCTTGCTCTGCCTGAGCAGTGCCTGGCACTCCCCACCCCACCCCCAACCACCACCACCACCACGTGAACACTCTGTTAGCATCTGGTCACATCACCGGACATCACATAATCTTATTCAACAGAAGAGACGTTAGGGAGGTTTGTTTGCTCTGCCAGCAGTTATCACCTGTGAAGAAGGAATCTCAGGCCTCTGTCCCCAGGCTTGAGCATAATCATCTCTTCTTCTGTGTGCCTGCTGCCCAGGTGGGGAAACCAGCCTGCACCCACAGCAGCATCAGGATTCCAGTAATGAGGAGCATATGTTTCTAGTACACAATTCATTAATTCTTGTATTCCCTGTAGTTTACTTCCTCCCACAAAACAGAAATCTTGGAAAATGCTTTGCCAGTAACAGCATGATTGTTGAATCCCAAAACAGTGTCACACCGTAGTCACTGGCTATGTGCATTTTACAGAAAATATATGCCAAAATTAATATCTCTTCCCCAGATGACTCTGCTCCCTTTAGTTGGGAAGAGTAGCATCCCATTTTAATCACACTTTGTGGGGATATCTTTGTAGCCGACTACAGGTTACCTGATGTTATTTTTGGATTGCATCTGTAGCTTTCACTCCATTGGAAGTACTGTTGAGTTCCTACCCTGTGGATATTTCTAGGTGTGGAGAAGACAAAAGGAATATAAGACACAGGCTCAAACGCTCAAAGCTTACCGTCTTCTAGAGGAGATAAGACCTAGAAAAATAGCCAGCAACCTAAGGTATACTAGATATACTAGAAGGAAAAGCACATGGTTTGATTTGTATCCTGGAAAATGGGTAGACTTTTGGAAAAGAGTAAAACTACGTGAGGTTGGACCCATGATAATCGGCAAAGTCACTCTTTTTGTGCTGTGTATTGTAAGGACCAACTTGGCAAGAACCAATGAGGGGCGTGTAGTACAGGAAGAGGTGTTGGGAAGACTGGCCATTCTGTGCCTTCGTTTACAGGTCCCCAGCAACTCCCACTGCTAATGGCATTTGAAGTCCTGCCCAGGTGAAGGCAAACTCCTTCCCAGCCTCAGTACCACCACTCTCTTGCATGCAACCTGGGTTTCCCTCTGCCCCATCCCTGTCCATCATTCATACCCATTGCTCTATGACTAGGTTCTTGCTGTTCTCTTCCCTATAATAGCCTCTCCTTCTTTCTCCTGGCCTCACCCCCTCCCCCTACTGACAAACCCTACTTGACCATCAAAGCTAACTTCATCCTTCTCCCCTGCCCCAGGGGCACTGTTTCCCTAGCTGAACTCCCAAAACAGCTATGACTTTTTCTGTCACTGGTCTTTCTGGCTTCCACTGGCACCACTACCAGATCCTCCATCTCCCTGGATGGACCTGGGACCTGTCAGCTGGATGGTGTGTGTGTCTTGTGTTCATGTGTGTTCTTCTACCCACTTGGCTTGCCCCAGATGTAACTTGGAGATATTTTAAAGTCTGTTTCACTTGATTTTCTTGTAGAAGGCAAAGGCAACTTAGGGATAAAGGTAGGTGGTTTGCTCCTGAATGAGCAGGAATTGGGGCTGTTTCCAGCTCTTATTCTCTGAGGCCCATTTATCCTAACCTAAGTATCTGCCCCATTTGAAGAGCAGTCAGTCAAGAATCCAGTTTGGGGAAAACTGCAAAACAAAGAATGCACAGCCGCCTCCCGGCTGATCCAGAAATCTTGCAATTGGGGGAGCACATGTGTGGGAGTGGGCATGGTATGTAAGTCAGGACAGAACTGGAGGGGGCCCAGGGGCTGGGGCGTGGGGGTGGAAGCAGTCGTAAAATCCATTCTCTACCTCTGGGGAGATGTTCTTACCCACCATAGAAACCTTTCTTCTTCAGTGTCCAGTGTCTTCTGTTTCCTTAGGAGCCCCCATGGACATAGTGATTCCTCTCAGTTGCCAAACGAC
Organism: Marmota flaviventris; assembly: GCF_047511675.1. Taxonomy (NCBI): domain Eukaryota; kingdom Metazoa; phylum Chordata; class Mammalia; order Rodentia; family Sciuridae; genus Marmota; species Marmota flaviventris. The sequence goes on from NC_092509.1 coordinate 38,468,134, forward strand.
CTGTGGGCAAACCCACCTCCGGAAATGAATCTGAATTGGGCTTCTATGTTCTCAGACTCATTTTAGAGTCCTTTTAGCTTAAATTCTGCTCTAATTTGAACAGGAATCATCTGGAGCCAAGAGCAAGCCTGTTGCATGGGACAGCCAGAGAATGCAAAGCTCTCCTGGATGCCTGGCTTCTCCCACCGTCCTTCTTTGTGTGTCGCTGTCCTTTAAGCAGAGGAGGGGGGCTGTGAGACAGGAGGCATAACATCACTGGGCACCTTTCCACTGCATTTGAATGTTACCATGGCAACTGATAGTGTCTAGAAGCTGCCCAAGTATTGTTTCTTTCTTCAGAGGGGACATAATCCACTATTGCCTCAGCCATACGTGCACCTAAGAAAGGCAGAAATGTGGGTATAATATTCGGTATACTTGATCCTTTCAGCACATCTGTGGCCGACACTTGCTGCAGTGAGGCAGCTATGCAGGAGCCCCGAGTGTGCAGCCCACCCTCTAGAGTGGTGAGCATGAGCCATGGGAGAGCTTCACCTGCCTCTCCCTTGCCCTCTGCCCACAGCAGCCCTCCCGGGCCTCAGAGAGCAGGGTGCTCTGCAGGTTGGCCCAGTGGTTCCACTTTGGGCTGGGAAACCACCTACAGCCTTAGGCAAGTTAATCCTCCTCGGTGGGTCTACTCTTATAAACTTTACAAAGTAACCAAATAAACAGACACTGGGAAGGTTGGTGGGGATACAGCATGACAGAGGGGAAACAATAACCCCGCCCTGGAGGTCGGGTGGGCCTAGGTACCTCCACTGTGCTTTCCAGAACCAAAGGGCCTTGGAAGGGTTTTACAACTCCCCAGTCCTCAGTTTCCTCATCTGAAAAGGGACCCTGAGGCCTACCCTGTTTGGTTGTTGTGAGAATTTTAGATAAAATATCTGTAAGACATGTATACTGTGACTAGCTAGTACATAGTGGTTCCTTAATGACAATTAAAGTAGTAACTGATGATAAAACCTGAACTTACTTTGACTTATTCAGTGTTTCCTAGCATCAAAACCAACTGAATTTTTTTTTCTTAAATACTCACCTAAGCCAGGCTTACTAGAACAGAATTTGCAAAGATTGAGGAATTATAAATTTAAAATTAAAAAAAAAAAACTTTCTAAGTAATTGTAACATAGCCAATCTGTGATTAGGTATAGGAAATTTATTTGTTCAAAGATAATGATTATAAACATCACAAGATTCTCCCCCCCCCCCTCTTTTTACTTCCAACAGCCCCTGGCATGCTGCCATTATTCTATTTCTGCACTGCAAAGGCTCCTGCTGAAATGATCTGTGTTTGGAAAGAGGGATAATAAATAAAGTGGCTGAAACTAATTTGATTGGGGGAAGGCAAAGAAGGACTTAAATTGTTCACCTTTTCCCTAAAGGGAAGTTGAAAAGAATTTTTACAGAGAGCTGTATGCAATCTCCAGGTGATGATTTAACTCTCCAGACTACCAAATGAGCTCTAAACATGACATTTAAGGTGACTTTTACAAGTACATAAGCCTTAAATAGGAGTTCAGCGTGCTCATAGCTGAAGTTCTTTTCTGAATCCCACAGGAACGTGGCTGAAGAGCGGTCTAGGCCTCGTGCACCAGGAAGGCAGCCAGCTAACGTGGACGTACATTGCCCCCCAGCTGGGGTACTGGGTGGCAGCCATGTCTCCTCCCATCCCAGGTAACACGAAGCCAACACTGGCGATGATGGGGATTGATTTCTTTGAGGGCTCAGGCTAAGTATGCATTTGAAAATAACCTCAGCAGAGAGATCACATCCAACTCAAAACTGCTTCAAAGTCTGAAATCAAATGATGGAAAAAAGGCATTTTGTGGGGGTGGAAGAGTTCTGGTTGGAACTTTCCCATTTAAGACAAGAATAATGCATGGAAAATAGTCTTGCCTCCTGTCTCTGTTTTACTCGGACAGCTGCCATGGGGCATTCTTAATCAGAAGCCCACAGAGGAGACTCAGACCTCCTCCCTAATTCCCAAAACAGCTGGGGCCTGGTGTGATCAAGCTCATAGGAAGAACACTCAACAGAGGGACTAGCGGAAAGTCACCATAGTGGGCTTTGTAGGGCAAAATATTTGATTTGACACTTCCAAACTGCTTACATGCAAATCAATTGCTCTGTGCCCCAAAGAATAATCTCCACTTAGGGTATGTGAATTCACTCCTATTTTTTAAAGTGTGATTCAGAAATGTGATTCTTAACCTATATTCCCAAATATATATTCCAGAATTGTTTTTCAAAATGGGCATCTCATGAGAATCATATCTAGTGATGTCTTCCATTGCTACATTTTGCTTTAGAATCCATAACACTTGGACTGCCTACCTTCATGAAACTGTTCTGTGGTAGCCAATCTTTATGCTTACAAGCCCCTTTGATTGCTATTTTTTTAAACACATCTAAAAGTCATGCACATCCAAATCTGGTGAGCAAAATAGGAGATTGAGCTAGGTCAAAATGTGCTGTGATTAAAAAGGCTCTCTTGCAAATTAACCACGAAGGCATTTCCTAATGGAAGTACAAAGTATTTTAGTAATGGAATTATCACTGGAATTAACACTTAAACTCCCAAAGTAACTAATGTGTTGGAGGCCATTCCTAAGGTGGGTGTTGAAAAGTTTGCTACATTGATTTTATGGTCCCATAGCAAGAAAATTTACACTTCAGGTGTGTGTTTTTCTTGATGGCATGGTTCTTATAGCATTGTAACATGAACCAGGTACATAAATGCCCTATTTTCCTAATTTGAAATATTAAGAGAATGTGACTAAGAAGAAAGAAAGAAAAGAAATTCCTTAGGTACCAAAGCAGAAGCCACAAAGCCCATGCATTAAAGTGAACTTTTGTTTTAGACAGATTTCAAAACAACTGTGTCTATCAGTTTTCCATTATGCCACAGATGAATATATGTTTTTGTAAAAAGGAAAGGGGACTGATGAACACAGCCATGAAGTAAGAGACTCAAGAGTTCTGAGAGCACCCACAGCCCAGCCTGATGGCATTTAATGTGTGGATACATGCATGGTAAACTCAGAGCTGTCAATTTATTAAAGCAAATGACAGTAATGCTGTGTTTTCACAAGTCCAAAACCAAGAAGAAAATAATGGGGGTTTCATTCTTTTATTATCTGCTTAAGAAGGAAGCAAAGCACAGCTATGAATTTTCTGCAGATTTCCTGTGGCAGAGTTTGAAATAATTACCTTCTGAGTACTGAACAGACCACGTTTCAGTTTTCTTGAAATGATTTCTATATGTACCCTACGGTTGTTTTATTTGTCTCGTTTTTGTGGTGCTGGGGATCAAACCCAGGTAGCCAAGTTTTCTTGGTGGCTTTCTCACAAGGCTCCCCATCTGGGGAGGCTGCCTTTGTATAAGAAGTTGTATATGGAACAAGTGAAGTGAAGCAGTGGGGAGTTCTTTTTCCAGCTTGCTGAACCTTCATCCCTAACATCCCACACCATTGAAGTGAATTGTATTTGGGAGAGAAGGTGTTCTCTTTTGGACTCAGAAATGCCAGTATTTTCAAAAATTGATAAACCTCTTTCGGTTGATGTGACTCTTAAGAGATTTGGCTCCTTAAAATGATTTTTGAAGAAATCTTCACCTATCAAAAAAAATTTTTTTTAAGCAAATGGGTGTTTGTGAGATTTAGTAATCATAACCAGGCTACTCTGGAATAATGTGAAACCCACAGTTTTTTCCTTTCCCTGCATTGGCCCACTGCCAGGATATTGACCATCAATAAATGCTCAAAGCCCAGATATTGTAATTTTCAGAGGATTTTGTTGTTGATTCATTGTGTCAGTAATATCAAGACAGATTTGCACTATTTTTAGACTTAAAAGATATGAATTAAACTCCTATTTCTTGGTATTCTTTACAATATGTATTTTAAAAGGAAATATTTTTATCTCTAGTAACCTTATCTGTAAATTCTAAAGAGGTCTGTGGCTATCTGGGCTTGGTGCAATACACCTGTAATTCTAGCTAGTTGGGAGGATGAAGCAGGCTGATCACAAGTTCAACTCCATTCCGGGCAACTTAATGAGACCCTGTTGCAAAATACAATTAAGAGAGCTGGGAATGTAGCTCAGTGGTAAAATGCTTGCCTGGCATGAGCAAGGCCCTGGGGTTCAGTCCCCAGTACCACTAAAAAAAAGAAAAGAGGTCTGTGGCAGTGTGCGGTTAGTCTTTTAAAAAATGTAGAAGAATGTTTTATTGTTTTACATGGAAAGAATTTTCATTACACTTAACACCCTGTAATAAGTTATTGCTTTTTAAAGTCATAGTAAATTTATGTCATATATTTAGACAATGTAAATTTATGTCATGCATTTAGAGAAAGGGCACTCTATGTAGTAATAATTGGCTGCCCAAACATATTGAGAATAAGATCTTGTGATTTTATTTTTCCTGTCAAATAAAATCTCCAGATATTCAGATCCTCTCTTAAAGGTGAGAAACCCCTTATTATGTTCTCTTTCATCCATTTGCTTTTATTAAAAGACCATGGGTCTGGGGTCGTGGCTCAGTGTTAGAGTGCTTGCCTACCATGTGTGAGGCACTAGCTTTAATTCTCGGCCCTGAATATAAATAAATAAAATAGAGGTCCATGGACAACTAAAAAATATTAAAAAAAAAAAAAAAAGATCATGTATTTAGAATGATGAACATGCTGCCAGGTGAGGCTCACTTCTCAGATAAGAAGGGTCTCTTGACACAGCCACGTTCCTATTTGAGTTTTGAAAGTGCTGCTGGCCCCGGAAGCTTCCATAATAATGTTAATTATGGAATGAAATGGTGGTGGTTCCACAAACCCATCGATCAAGGGTATTTTTGTCTGGCCTTTGCTCTGTGCCCATGCCAGGAAGAGTAAGAAAAAAGACATTATGTTCTCAACTAATTATCCCTCTTTTTATTTAAAGGTATCAAAATATCTAAAATGCCATTTTCTGACCTTCTAGGTCCCGTTGTAACACAGGACATTACCACGTATCACACCGTGTTTCTTTTGGCCATTTTAGGAGGAATGGCTTTCATACTTTTGGTTTTGCTGTGTCTCCTTTTATATTATTGCAGGTAAAGTGTTACCATTTTGGCAATATCTTTTTTAATGTCAAAGTTCTTGTGCAATTGATATTTGGAAGCATTGGTATGAAGTTGCTTTTTGTGTATTTTTTTTCCTAAATTGAGATCCTTTTTCTTGTTGTGAAACAGTATCTACAAACTCAAATGCATGATCTAAATTACAAATGAAACTACACGATGTGTAAGGCCAAGGGGAGTTGTATAAAAACGTTTGACAATTGTCATCTGATTCCCTCGGAGTACTCCCAAATACTGATGGAGAGATGATACTCTCAAGATCAAAGCAGAATTATTCTTATTTTGATGCCACGTCTGTTCACTGAGCAAGAATGTTTATCGTTGGCTCTTGGGTGACCCCTTACAAATGAATTAGTTGGCTGTTCTTACAAAAACCTGAGGATCACTCTCCAGATGCTGCTGCTCTGGGTCAGCATTGGGTGAGTGAGGGTTTGTGGTGAGAGGCTTCTGGCCCCTGATGAGTTGTTTTGTTTCTCCTTGTGGAAATTGAGAATTAGGATTTTGCCTGAAACTTGAAACTGTTCCATCATGAGAATCTCTAATCTCTAGTTGTGGGTCGTGTCTTTGGTCACAGGAGGAAGTGCTTGAAACCCCGTCAGCACCACAGAAAACTGCAGCTTCCGGCAGCCCTCGAGAGTTCCAAAAGAGATCAGTCCACTTCCATGTCGCACATCAACTTGCTGTTCTCTCGTCGGGCGTCGGAATTCCCCGGCCCTCTGTCTGTTGCCAGTCATAGCCGCCCAGAGGCCCCAGGGACCAAGGAGCTGATGAGTGGGGTCCACTTAGAAATGATGTCCCCCAGCGGAGAGGGGGACCTGCACACACCCATGCTGAAGCTCTCTTACAGTACCTCACAAGAATTTAGCTCCCGGGAAGAACTGCTCTCCCACAAGGAAGAAGATAAAAGCCAAACCTCCTTTGATAACTTGACTCCGAGTGGGACACTGGGCAAAGACTACCATAAATCAGTGGAAATTTTTCCCTTAAAGGCAAGAAAATCTATGGAAAGAGAAGGCTACGAGTCTCCCAGCCACAATGACTACAGGGGCAGTTATAACACTACACTATCCCAGCCTTTATTTGAAAAGCAGGACCGAGAAGGCCCAGCATCTGCAGGAAGCAAACTCACCATTCAGGAACATATGTACCCTGCACCTTCATCTCCTGAAAAAGAGCAACTGCTGGACCGCAGACCTACTGAATGTATGATGTCACGATCCGTAGATCACCTGGAGAGACCGACATCTTTCCCACGGCCGGGCCAGTTGATCTGCTGTAGTTCTGTGGACCAGGTCAATGACAGCGTTTACAGAAAAGTGTTACCTGCCTTGGTCATCCCTGCCCATTATATGAAACTCCCAGGGGACCATTCCTATGTCAGTCAGCCTCTGGTTGTCCCAGCGGACCAGCAGCTGGAAATTGGAAGACTTCAGGCTGAGCTCTCCAACCCCCACGCAGGGATCTTCCCACACCCGTCCTCTCAGATGCAGGGCCAGCCCTTGTCTTCCCAGGCCATCTCTCAGCAGCATCTGCAGGAGGCAGGCACGCGGGAATGGAGCCCTCAGAACGCATCCATGTCAGAGTCTCTGTCCATCCCTGCATCCTTGAATGATGCGGCTCTGGCTCAAATGAACAGCGAGGTGCAGCTCCTGACAGAAAAGGCTCTGATGGAACTTGGAGGTGGGAAGCCACTTCCGCACCCCCGGGCGTGGTTTGTCTCCCTGGATGGAAGGTCCAATGCTCATGTCAGACATTCATATATTGATCTCCAAAGAGCTGGAAGGAACGGAAGTAATGACGCCAGTTTGGACTCTGGTGTGGATATGAATGAACCAAAATCTGCCCGCAAGGGAAGGGGAGACCCTTTGTCTCTCCAGCAGAGCCACCCACCTGTCCAGGAACACCAGCAGAAAGAACCCAGGGCCCCGGACAGCGCCGCCTACACGCAGCTGGTGTACTTGGATGACATGGACCCAAGCAGCAGCGAGTGTGGGACCACAGTCTGCACCCCCGAGGACAGTGCGCTGCGATGTTTGTTGGAAGGCTCGAGTCGAAGAAGTGGTGGACAGCTGCCCAGCCTGCAGGAAGAGACAACCAAACGAACTGCAGATGTCCCCCCGGAGCCATTAGCCAGTCCCCACCAGAGAAGATCTGCTCATGACGACGAAGACGATGACGATGATGACGACGACCAAGGAGAAGACAAGAAGAGCCCCTGGCAGAAACGGGAGGAGAGACCCCTGATGGCATTTAACATTAAGTGAGCTGTCACAGAGCCACCCAACCATGGGATATAACCTTGCCAAATATCCTTTCTTACTGAAGCGCGTACCTGTTTGTGGAGGAGCCGAAGAAGGGCTACCGCAGGAGTGGACGTCCGCTGCGTGGGCATTGCCCTGTCAATGGTAGAAGGGAGTTAAAGTTATTTCTCAGAATAAAGGATGACTCTGGTAGATGCTGCACCTCCAGGGAGGTGGCTGGGAGAAGTGTCTGAACGTCGTTCCACAGACTTGACCTGTCCACCCACCAGGGATGCTGCAAAACCGCCCGTGATGTTGCTACACTCCAAGGATCACCTCAGTTTTCCCTCGGATTCTGGGAACAGATGAAACTCTTTTTGCATTGCTTGAATCCATTTTCTCATGATAATGCTACTGTGAAGCTATTCTTGAGAAATGAGGGTGGCACTCTGTGTCCCAAGGTAGGCATTATCTCCAAGGAAAGCTATGCATTGCTGCTTTGTTTCTTATTTTGCTTAGATTTTGCTTTGGTTAGGGCTCGTTTGGGGGTTTGCTTCTTCTCTCTCTACTTTTTTTTCAATACAATTTGGTTGTAAAAATTGCATTCCCTCATTTTAATCTGTTCTACTTCTCAGTGGTTTGTTTTGGTGTCTCCCTTCAGGAACTCCTGAGTGTCATCTTTTAACATCCAAGCCTTTTAATGAAATCGTACTGAAACTTCTATCAGCTAAGAGTCTTTCAGTTCTGGTCCCATTAACTCCAAGTGCCTTTTTTACAGTGACAACAGACAGTCCCTCAGTTTTTTGGTTTTTCTTAATCCCTTTAATTGAACTGCCTGGATTTTATATAAAATTATTAAATGATATCCCTTTTCTTTAAACTGCATGCTGCCAAGTGCCATTTGTGCTCAGCATTCTCATTTCAGCTCAGTGTACTCTCTAGTTACCCTGTGTAATGTGGGTTCTGTTTAGCTAAGATAGACTAGAGGACACTTTAGAGATGCCCTTCCCTACCCCATCCCTTTGGCCATAAGCCACCGTTATGGTTTTATTGGCTGTTTGTATATACGGTTGGTTGCATATTAACTCTGGAATCCTATGGGCTGATCTTGCTCGGCAAACATGAGAGTATGGACTGAGCAAGGGGACTGAATGTGACTATTAAAAAAAAAAAATCTTATGTACTATCCAAAAGTGCCAGAATGACTCTTCTGTGCATTCTCTCTAAAGAGCTGCTTAGTTATCCAAAAATGAAAATTCAAAATAAACTCAGAAGAAAATAAAACTATTTTGTGGTCATTTTAATTCATTCTGAACCATCATCTGTTGCAAAATCATTACTAAGACTTTTTAAATCATTCCTTGACATCCTAAAATGTGGTGGTTGGACTTGTAAACACAGCCACCCACGGATTTACACTCCGGTGAAAATCTTTAAAACCCACCTTTGTCTTTAGTGTCATTCAAGAACACAAGGTAACATTTTGTTGTTTTTCAGGTAAGGAGAGATGTCTGTGCTTTACAGGAAACTGGTGTTTTAGATCTAGTATCGATCCCTCTTGGAACAGCTTCAAGAAGATTTTGTTAAAATGACCTGAATCATCTTGGATGTACAATGCTGTTCATCAAAAGTGTTAATGGAGATGATGTCAAAACATAGATTGGAAGAAATAAGTTGAGCCAGCCGTTTACAGTCAGCAGCTTCCTTACAAAATCTTCATTCATGAATTCCATACAGACAGAAAATCAAGCTGGTTGCTATTATTTTAATTCTTCAATGCTGACATTTAGTATTTGGCTTGGCAGGGAGTGGGGGGGGGGGTGGATGGTTGAGAAAGTTCCCCAACAGTCAGACAACTGTGGTCCAGCACCTGTGGGGTAAGAACTGAGGTAGAGTTCATTCTGGAGTGAACATTCTCACCAGTAGGTGGCGGTGAAGCCGCGCAGACTGTGCTAAGTTTCCAGGAGGAAGTCCTTTGTCAACTCCCTCAAAATAAAGTGTAAGGTGCCTCCTGGTGAATGCCCAGGGCCAGACATTGGTGGTGGGGGCAGAAAGGAGGATTTCAGAGCTCCCTGCTGTTACTGGTTCCCTCTCAGCCTAGGGTTGCTGCCAGTAGAATCACCTCCTTCAAGTATCAGTTTCCAGGAAGCCCTGTTCAAGGCATGTTACCTGTGGGAAGCAGGTGACACATGAACCCTTAGCACCAATTATGGGAGATCTGGCAGGAAGGCTGGAGAGAGCTGCTTTTCTGACTCCTTAGGTGAGACATAATCTAGGTTGGCTATGATTGTGGAAAGTATTGATCAGCCAGTAGTGGCCACAACTTGGGAAGGCAAGGAAAATGGGTTTGCCAAAGGGGAATTGGTTCTTCCAAAGGTGAAGTCAAATCAGTCTTACTGTTATCCATACTGGTCCCTAGAGGTTAAGTTTTTTTCTCATGGTGCCAACACTTATCATCAGACTAGAATTCTCTAGACAGAACTCTGTGACTTCAGACTTTGAACATTTCATCTGGTATGTCATGGTATTCCAAATTAAGTGTATTGCCTGAGGGACCAGAGGCATCAAGGGCATCTTGCTCCTGCCACCTAATGGTGAGTTTTCATCAGGTATGATCTAAACACAGCTCTCCATGGCCAGCTCTGGGAGGTGGGGGAGGGAATGCCCAGGAGTGAATCAGCCCCTGGTCTGCCTACGAGCTAGGTGGCTGAGGAGACTGAGATCCATGGGGTTCCTATCTGGAAACAAAGTATTGAGAACAACAATTTATTCCAGTTTCAAAAGCTTGTCCAGAAGATGTGTTTATTCTTTGTTTTCTGCCTAATCAACCAAATAAAGGAGATGTGGTTAAATAATTGAAGTCACTCAGCTCAAAGCAGTGATGTGCCCAAACCAGCTCTCTGGAAATAAATTCATTTGAGCTACAAATGTTCCTAATGAAGCATGTGTCAGACACAACTTGCAAATAATAATAAAATACATCACATTCCCTTTTGTCAATTTCCTTTGACAATTGATTCTCACCCAATGCTTTTGTTGATTATCATCATAGCCAACCCATTGTTGTGACTGACAAGAGTATAGTTCTGACATGAATGCTATTATTTAATGATTAAGGTGAAATTGAAACAGCAAAGATATATTTCAGAATGTCACTCATGGAATGGCTTCTTTGCTGAGTCAGTTTTTAAATACTAGCAGACTGTTCGCTCAGACATTTTTGGTGCTGTTTACAGTGTACCAACTTCAGACATTGTCCCATTTTAAGTTTCAATCCACATTGTTAACATTTTCTGTATCACTTTCTTAAATCTATAAATCAACCAATCAAGACCTGATCTATAGTATTTGCCAATTTCTGTGGTGTAGATACTCCCAGTGTGGCTAATTTCAAGCAACTAGAGAGATGTCACTGCACCTAAGAACCTATGCTGAAGCAATGTGTAGTGTGAAGGCTGAGATGCACATCAAGGAGAGAACACGTGTGTTAGAGAAGCTTCATTCAGCCATGTCCCAGTGATGGCAGTGTTAATGAATTAACAATCTATTAAGTAAGATGTTTTTAAACAGAAACACACAAAATAACAAGGTTATGTAATTGATCCATTGAAAGAAATGTGACCATAGGCTTGCAGAAGCCCACCCCTATGTTGGCCCCTAGGAGCAGTGGCTGTGACATTGTCCTTGCTAATTCAGTGTTACACAGAATGCACAGAATACAACTGTTGCAGATAATGAGAACTGCCTATCGTGAACACTTAGGAATGATGATTTTTTAAGGAACAATTTTTAATCTTTGTTAACATATTTAGTTAGACCTGTAAGACTTGCTTTTTAATAATGGCCGTGTATAACCACTGACTTGCAATGTTCCTGAAGTTTTAAATCCTTCCCTCATAAACTCGCTCTGGAATGCCATGCATTCCTAACTCTTTGTCTACCTAACTCCTTGTCTCTTGCCTTTTAACTTTTATTTTTTGTTTTCTAAAGCCTTTTTATTGTGAAATCACTTTACAGTTACAAAGAAGTTGCAAAAATAGTACAAAGAGCCCCTGTGCCTTTCGTCCAGCTTCCATAATATATCCTACAGAAATGTGGGACATTTGTCACCACTAAGAAATCAGTGCTGTTACCATACTGTGATAAACTACAAACTGTATTCCATTTCTGCAGGGGGTTTTTCCATTAATATCCAAAAGGTACATATTTTAGTTGACCAACAAGAATGACGTTTATCATTCTTTTAAAAATTAGTACATTGGGCTGGAGATATAGCTCAGTTGGTAGAGTACTTGCCTTGCATGCACAGGGCCCTGGGTTTAATCCCCAGTAACACACACACTAAATAAATAAATAATAAAAAGTAAAAATAGATAAAGAAAAATCAGTCACCAACAACTGCCATGCAGACACACAATTGCAGCTAGCATTTTGGTGTTTTTCTGCAATTTTTTTTTTAATTTCATTTAGTTGTGGATGGACCTTTATTTAATTTACTTATTTATATGTGGTACTGGATCAAACCTAGTGCCTCACACATGCCAGGCAAGTCCTCTACCACTGAACCACAACCCCAACCCTTTCCTGCAACTCTTTACCCACATAAATGCACATTTCCTACAAAAAGATGCTCACCCTTACCCTACCCTGCAATCTTCTTCTCCCACTAAACAGTATATTGTTAACAGCTTTCCCTGCTGGCACTTGTAACTCCAGATCATAATTTTTATTTTATTAAGATCTTTTATTTTAACTTTTTGAAACTTCAGGTGGAAATCTCTGATTAGGACAGGAAGATCTAGGTGCTCTTCAGGCGTTATTGATAACTGGGTGTAATGCGGGCAATATTTATTGGAGAAGGATCAGGTACCCTCCCTAGATGCAAGCCTGGCTGCAGGAGGTGGGAGGGATGCATAGAAGAGTGTGCCCTAGGCTATACCAGCAGATAGCACCATCCACTTAAGTGACAGAGACCCTATGCATCTGGAACTTTCTTTAGTATAAATTAGCACAGATAAATGCAAAAGGAGTGAGACAAAGCATCCAAGAATGTGAAAACAAAACCAAAAAGGCAGAAGACCATAAAGCCTAATGATACATATCATACTGGGCTACAGTATGATAAACACTGTACGATTTCCTGCGTCCCTCTTCTTGGAGACATTGCTTTTGCAGACCTCTAGAATTGGAGGACAAAGGGATACTAGAATGAAATTATGGATAGAAACATGATTTTTCAACCATTTAGGAATTCCACGATCCTCATTTGCTGTTGTTTACCATAGGAAAAACAACATGCAATAATGTTTTGAGACATTTATAACAGCCCTTGATATTATGGAGAATCTATTTGAGTGAGCACGATGGTTGTCGTGACCTTTGGCAGTGAGCAATGCAGAAGGGCAGTTGCCATAATGGATGGGGAAAGATCCAGCCAGACATTTTAGGTGAAGTAGAAATTGCAAGCCTTTCTCGCCATTTACATTTAAAGCTGTGAATGTAAATATACACCAAAATACCTGACAAATGTTTTCTTTTTTTCCTTCTTTGCAGTGTGATGATTTGTTTAATGTTCATATTCTGGTATTGCAAAGCGGCTAATCATTTGTGTAAGACCATTTGTACCTCAACAGAATGAACAGGAATTGAGGAGCCTGAGCATTTTGAACATGAAAGAGCCATGAAGATCTCATGCTGAGGAAACTGAAGTTTGAAATTACAGGGGTTGACCTCCCCAGGCAGGAAGTGAGTGTCCACATGGGGTCCAGGCCCCACCTCCTGACAGTATCACAGTGTGCAGCCACTTCCACGGGCTATTCTCCATCCCCAGCTCTTTTATACCCTCTGCCCTCTGTCCACATTCTACATAACAGTAGATACTCAAAATTAGAACCTAAAGCATTGCAAGCCACAATAATTATTCAGTTTCTAAGGTTGTAGAAAGAACCCTGGACTTGAAGTCAAAGACCTGGGTGTCAGCTTGTCTCTGGGGGTCAGATAGATGACTAACTTCTGATGCATTAGAAAGAGGGCAGGAATGTTTGCTGTCTGTCCTCCAATCTCTGGGTGGGTTGAGTTCAAATAAGGCAATGAATATTAAAGCTCCTTTTAAACTGTAAATTGCTATACCAATGTAAGTAGTTATTGCTTTTTATATCCTGTAGTTCTCTAATCATTGCTACAGTGCAACAGGGGACTTTGGTTTTTAGTTTTGGGTCTTATTTGGGGTTTTGTTGGTTTTTTGGTGTTTGGTTTTGTTGTTGTGTTACACAGGCTGAGGCCTTCTGGAAAACTGAGGCATCATGAAGGCCCCCCCTTCAAACCCTGACTCTTGTGATCAAGTCAGAAGGATTTCAGACCAGTTGCTCAGAATAACTGGCACTAGTTTATTAGAAGGGAGGGGAAAGGGAACACTCGTCTAGGGAGAAAGTGAGTCCTCTCAGAGAGGGGAGGGACGGTGTGTGCCTCTCTTGCCCTCCAGTTTTATTGGGGGTCCCAGGGAAGTTTCCAGAGAGTCCTGCCCATATCCATCTCTTTTGACTGACAGCAAGATGACATCAGGTTTTCAAGTCCCCTCAGCCATGCCCACTCTTGGTCACCTTGCCTTGTGCTTACTGGTTCTAATTAGAACCTGTTCTTACAAATTCTATGGCAAAGGGAATTATCCTTATCTCTTGGAGTTCTGGGATCTGGTCTATGTAAGGGTCACAGGAGTCTCCTCTTCAGGGTAGCATATTTTCTTCTTATCAGCATTTCAGAGCCTAAATTTCTCCTACAGACAACAGGTAGTTTTCTGAGGAATGTAACATAACCTGTTCACTTAAGCCAACAGGGCTGCAAATAAATTGCTTTTTCGAAGTGAAAGCATGTGGGGGTGGGCCTAGTGGGCCCATTTTATAGATTTATTCCCTTAATCTCCTGCTCCCACCACTCACATCTGTCTGTCCCATGTCAGTTGTTTTAAGAGCTACTGTTTAGCTCCACTTTTGGGAAAATGGTAGAGAAATCAATAGTCTCTTCTTTCTCCATTCTTACTGCTTTCTACAAGCTTCAGTTGAATGTATAATCTCTCCCTTTGCTCAGCTAGCCAGTTTTTTAGTGAGCGGTTTGAAGTTAACCAGTAGGGTCAATGAAGCTGCAGCTTCCTTTCATGGACTGAAGTCCCCTCTTACCCATAGGATATGTCCCAAGACTCCCAGTGGAATCCTGAGACCATAGGCAGAACTGGACCCTATGTACATACACACCAGTGATAAAGTTTATGCAATTAGTAATAAATCAGAACAATTATAACAATGCAATGTACATTCAATTGACCCACAGCTTCAACCTCACACACTCAGCCTGATAAACAAAGACACTGGAGTGACTAACAGGCAGGCAGCACATACAATGTGGGATGTTGGACAAAGGGATGATATGAATCCTGGACAAGATGGAGCAGGATGGAAAGTTTTCCTCATGCAACTCAGAATAGCATGCAATTTAGAACCTGAGAATTGCTTATTTCTGAAAATGTCCACTTAATATTTTCAGACTGCAGTTGACCATGGGTAACTGAGACTATGGAACAGGAAATCTCAGAGAAGAGGGACCCACTATAAATACTTACATAAAGATATACATGCTAAGTTATCTTTTGGTTTCAAATGACAGAATTTCATTGTCAAGGGAGATCGGGGAAGTAGAGAATGCCAGTGTGCTGTCATGTGTCCACTGAATCTGTGGGCTCTGGTTACATGTTTCTGGGTGTGTTGGGGAAAGTGTTTCCAGGTAAACACTCAGTAAAATAAGTCACCTCCCCAAAGTGGGTGAGCATTATCCAATTCACTGAGGGCCTGGCTAGAACAAAAGACAGGAAGGAAGAATCTGCCACAGCTTTTTTTTTTTTTTTTTTTTTTTTCTCGCCTCACTGCTAGAGCTGGTAATCTCATCTTCTCCTGCCCTTACACTAAGGTTTACACCATCAGCTTTCTGGGTCTCCAGCTTGTCGGTGGCAGACTGTGGGACTTCTAAGCCTCCAAATTATTTGAGTCAATCCCCATAATAAATTACAGATACACACACACACACACACACACACACACAAATATACTGATTCTGTGTCTTTGAAGAACCCTGAAGAATAGAACCAAGGGGATCAACCACAAAAGACAAAATGTAATATTAACTCCAGGAGTGATTTCATATTAGGCTACTTTCATAACACATTGTCTTTGTAAATGTTTTTATTGATTCTTTTTAGTTATACATAATAGGATTCATTTGACATAATTAGAAAAGCATAGAGTATAATTTATTCTAACTCAGACCCCAGTAGTTCCACTTTTCCTCCCCTCCTCTCTCCCCTGTTCCCTTCCCTCTACTGATCATTCTGCTATTTACTTAGAAGGTTTTTAAAATTAGTGTCTGTGGATATACATGAAGGTGAGATTCGCTGTGGTATATTCATATATGTACATAGGAAAGTGAGGTCAGATTCATTACACTGTCTTTCCCTATCCTGTCTCCCTTCCCTTCATTCCCTTTTGTTTAATCCACTGCTCGCTCTTCTATTTTTTTTTATTGGTTTAATTTTTTAAATACATGACAGCGGAATGCATCACAATTCTTATTACACATATAGAACAATTTTTTATACTCTGTATATAAAGTATGTTCACACCAATTCATATCTTCATACATGTACTTTGGATTATGATCTCCATCACATTCCTCCATCATTGCTAACCTCCTGCCCCCTCCCTTCCCCTCCCACCCCTCTGCCCTATCCAGAGTTCATCAATTCCTCGCATGTCCCTCTCCCTACCCAATATGAGTGAGTAGCCTTATATCAGAGAAAATATTTGCCATTTGTTCTTCTATTGTTTTTTAATCCTCTCCCCCCACAATTTATTTTGAATTATTAGTTTCTGCACATGAGAGAAAACATCCCATCTTTGATTTTGGGGGACTGGCTTATTTCACTTAGCATGTTAGTCTCCAGCTCCATCCATTAGCCAGCAAATGCCTTGAAGTCATTCTTTATGTCTGAGTAATACTCCATTGTGTGTGTGTGTTTGTATACACACACCCACCCACACACACACACACACACAACAATACCATATTTTCTTTATTCGCCTGTTGAAGGGCACCTAGGTTAGCTCCATATCTTGGCTATTGTGAATTGTGTTGCTATAAACATTGATGTGGCTGCATCCCTGTAGTATGATGATTTTAAGTCTTTTGGATATATACGGAGGAGTGGGATAGCTGGGTCGAATGGTGGTTCTATTCCTAGTTTTTTGAGGACTCTTTATACTGCTTTCCAGAGTTGTGGCACTAGTTTTCAGTCCCACCAACAATGTACCTTTTCACTACATCCTCACCAACATTTATTGTTACACTGTCTTTCCCTATCCTATCTCCCTTCCCTTCATTCCCTTTTATCTAATCCACTGCTCTTTCTTCTATTATTTTTTTATTTTTGATAATTGCCATTCTGACTAGAGTGAAATGAAATCTCCGTGTAGTTTTAATTTGCATTTCTCTAATTGCTAGAGATGTTGAGCATTTTTTTCATATGTTTGTTGGCCACTTGTATTTTTTTTTTTTTGATAAGTGTATGTTTAGTTCCTTTGCCCATTCATTGATTGGGTTGTTTTTTGGTTTTGTTTTGTTTTGTTTTTAGTATTATATTTTTTGAATTCTTTGTGTGTCCTGAATAATAATGCCCTGAGGAACAGGTGGCAAAGATTTTCTCCCATTCTGTTGGCTCTCTTCACTCTCTTAATTGTCTCATTTGTTGTGAAGAAGCTTTTTAGTTTGACCACCATTCCACTTATTGATTTTTTATTTTACTTCTTGTGCTTTAGGAGTCTTGTTAAGGAAGTCAGTTCCTCAGCCAAAATGTTGGAGTGCTGGGCCTACAGTTTCTTCTAGCAGTTACAGGGTTTCTGGTCTAATTCCTAGTCTTTGATCCACTTTGAGTTTTGTGCAGAGTGAGAGATAGGGGTTAAATTTTGTTCTACTATATATGGATTTTCAATTTCCCCAGCTCCATTTGTTTAAAAAAAGGGCTATCTTTTTTCTCTAACATATGTTTTTGGCACTTTTGTCTAGTATGAGATAACTGTATTTTTGTGGGTTTGTCTCTGTGTCTTTTATTCTATTCCCTTGGTCTTCATGCCTGCTTTGGTGCCAGTACCATGCTGTTTTTTTATTACTCTGTAGTATAATTGACATCTTATATTGTGAAACCTCCTGCTTTGCTTTTCTCACTAAGGATTGCTTTGGCTCTTCTGGGTCTCTTATTTTTCCAAATGAATTTCATAACTCCTCCTAGTTCTTTGAAGAATGTCATTGGAATTTTGATAGTAATTGCATTACATCTGTATAGCACTTCTGGTAGTATGGCCATTTTGACAATGTTAACTCTGCCTATTACAGAACATGGGAGGTCTTTCCATCTTCTAAAGTTTTCTTAAATGTCTTCTTTAGTTTTCTCTACTTTCATTGTAGAGGTCCTTCACCTCTTTTATTAGATCGATTACCAAGTATTTTATTTATAAATGGGATAGTTTTCCTAATTTCTTTTTTTTAGCGGATTTGGCATTGGCGTGTAGGAATACAATTGATTTATGGGTGTTGATCTTGTATCCTGCTACTTTGCTGAATTCCTTTATGAGCTCCAGAAGTCTTCTGGTGGAGTTTTATGGATCTTCTAAACATAGGATCACGTTGTCAGCAAACAGATAAGTTGAGCTCCTCTTTTCCTATTCATTTCCCTTTAATTTCCTTCTCTCGCCTGATGGCTGTGGCTAGAGTTTCAAGACTATGTCCTAATACATTCATGCTTCAAAACTCACAACTCCCCTCTTATGTAGCTCAGGCAGGTGATATTTGTCCACTTTCATCTGAAGACACTAACACGAACTATTACCCAAACTGTGCAAAGACCTAGGATTTGAATGAAAACCCAGATACTTTACCAAAAGTGCAGTTTTCTCTGCCCCCACCCAGCTGCCTCAGGTTAATCCCAAGGATCCAAGTAGCAGCCGATACTTGGTGCTTTCTATGTTATTAGCAGGGCTCTAAGCACTTTCCTGTGGTCAATTTATTTAATGCCCACCTGCTATAATTTGGATATTGAGTGTTCCCCAGAGTTGCATGTGCTAAAGACTCCTTCTCCAGTGTGACACTCTTGGGATGACACCTTTAGAAGGTGGTACCTAGTGGGAGGTATTTAAGTCACTGGGGGAAGGCCACTGAAGGGGATTATGAGACTGTCGTCTCTTCCTCTTCTCTCTTGCTTCCTGACTTGAGAGGTAAGCAATTTGCTCCAACACCTACTTCCTGCCATTGCCTTCCAGCACCCTTACCAGGGGCCCAGAGCACTGGGTCCAGCTGATCTTGAACTGGAACCTCCAGGACTGTGAAGTAAATAAACCTTTTCTAAGTTAATTATCTCAGGTATCTTCATCATGACAGAAAGCTGACCAGCACACACCGTAACCTCGTGCAGCCGGTACTTCTGCCATTTCACAGACAGAGCAACTTAGAGAAGCAGAATAACTTAACCTACTAACCTGTTTCCTTTGTAACTCTGCGTTACTTATTAAATAGTGCCATTTTCTGATGGACAGCTAAAACAACTAAAACACAAGCATTTTGATAAATAGTATAAATGATTATAGATTCTTTCCAGAAATGTGGAAGGTAGTTACTGGTGTCCTAAGAGATCCTGCAAGCCACGGAAAGCTGGCTTGATACCTACTCCCCCATAGTGGGACATTTTGGAGTCCTATGATGCCAGTCACTCTAGGGGTTTTAAGTTTTTTTGTTTTGTTTTGTTTTAAGTGAGCTAAAATAAGATCAAATGTTTAGGAGTAGAATTTTCATGCTTAATACCAGGAGACACACAAAAGAGGCATAAAGATGACAAATATAAAAGATCAAAGCTCCAATTGCAATGGAAATCAATGACATTTTTCCTTCAAAGAGGCCAGAAAGATAGATTCTCATTTTTTTAGTGAGAAAAGAGGTGTTTAAGATCTTTCTCAAGGAGAAATTTGCCTTTTTCTGCATTGAAGGGTAAAGGAAAGCTGGAGAGGGCATCTTCAGAGAAGAGTCAACACCAAACAGAGATGATTTTTAGGCAGTAAAGTACTTTGAGAATCTCATGTGAAAGTCAGTTTTAGAGTTTGGGGTGGAATTTTGGTTTTGTTTTTTGTTTCTGCAGGGACTGAAACCAGGGTCTTGTACATGCTAGGCAAGTGCTGTACTACTGAGCTACATTTGCAGCCCAGATAGTTGTTTTTTAAAGACATTAACTTATAATTCTGCAGCTAGTTCTCTCAGATCCTTATTGGAATGAGACAGAGCACTGATAAATGAATCGCCAAGGATGTCATTGTGAACTGTAATGAATTTTTTTGTTATGCAAGCATCAGTTTTCTTTTAGTATCAGCTAGAACTGTAGTCATTCCTCCTAGTTCATTATTAGAATACAACACACTTTTATTTTTTTCATATTTTTGGTGCATTATAATTGTACATAATGGTGGTATTCATTGTTACATGTTTGTACACAATATAACAATATGATTTAATAGAATTTGTCCAATATAATTCCTAAGTATTTTCTCTTTCCCTTTCCCTCTCCCTCCCCCAGTCCCTTTCCTCTGCTCTCCTGATCTTCTTTCAATATTCATAAGATCCTACCTTCTACCTGCCTTTTCCTTTTTTCCTCCCTAGCTTCCACATATAATAGAAAACATATGACCCTTGGCCTTCTGAATTTGACTTATTTTGTTTAGCATAATGTTCTCAAGTTTCATCCATTTTCCTGCAAATGACACAATTACATTCTTTATGGCTGAATAAAACTCCATTGTGTGTATGTGTATGTGTGTGTGTGTGTGTGTGTATGTGTATGTATGTATGTATATATATATATATATATATATATATATATATACACACATACATACATACATACATATAATCATATTTTCTTTATCCATTCATCCGTTGACACGTACCTAGGCTGATTCCATAGTTTGGCTATTGTCAATTGTACTGCTATAAACATGGGTATTCCATGTATCACTGTTATGATGACTTTAATTCTCCAAAATAAATACCTAGGGGTAGTATAGTTGGGTCATACAGTGATTCCATGCCTGCTCATTTTAGGAACCTCCATACTGATTTCTTTAGTGGAAAAACACACTGTTTTAAACTTACATTTTTATTGGGCTAATAGAATAATTTTGGGATCTTTCATTTATTTTGTGCCTGGGACACAATGGTTTGTGAGTGTGTGCACACACATGTGAAGGGGAAAGTGAGCACAGGAGACAGTACACATACTCCCAATAGAAATACTAGCTAATAGTGAATTTTAAAAACGTATAAAATCAATGTAACCAAACCATATTATGACTTTTGATATTTTGTCAACCTCTAAAACAAGTAACTTATTTAGCAGATGAAGGCTATTCGCTGTATTCTTTTTATGTGTCTAAAGGGTCATTTTCTATGCCTCTTTTTGTCTAGTAATTCAAAGGACACCCAATAAACAGAGTTGACCCGAATGGCTGTGTCTTTACTTTGTCGTCTTCAAAGTGATTGGTCCTTGTAAGAGCAGATCAGTTCTTTTTGTTTTGCTTTTTAACTAGAACTGGGAAAGGTGGAGCTAGTGGTAAAACTACAGTAGAGGAAACTCTAAAATTGCTAATAGTCATATTTCTTCTATTATGTAAACTACCCAGTAATCTTCAATGAAGTCCCCATTTTGCCTTAAGACAGTCAGTCCAGAATGTGAGTCTGCACACTCCAAGAACTAGAGGAGAATCCTGGCCCAGTGCAGGACCCTGATTCTAATTGCTTCTAAGCTCAAAAGTAAATAAACTGCAATATATACTTCAAGAAGTTTTTAACTTGCTTCTATGGAACTAGGTGAACATTTTCACATGTCCTGCATATCTGTGTTGCCCAATTATTGTGCTCATCAGTAATCATAATGAAATAACAAAGTCTCATTTTGTTGCATTTTATATGTCCTCCATTCTGTAAATGAGAACCAAAGAGCATTCTTCCCTCCCCTGCCTTGAATCATAGTATTTTCACAAGTATAGAAAAGGTACATTTGAAGCCTGAATTTTGCAAATGGTAATTGTAGTCATTCTCTAACTCAGTTTTCAAAACTCATGGTCTCAGCCCTTGACATTAAGAAGGGAGTGAGAAGCCTGGTGCAGTGACACATGCCTATAATCCCAGCTCCGGAGGCTGAGGCAGGAGGATTGTGAGTTCAAAGCCAGCCTCAGCAAAAGTGAGGTACTAAGCAATTCAGTGAGACTCTGTCTCTAGATAAAATAAAAATTAGGGCTGGGGATGTGGCAGTGGTCAAGTGCCCCTGGGTTCAATCCCAGTAACCCCCTGCCTCAAAAAAGAAGGGAATGAGAACAGAGTTTCACCAAAGCTGAGATGCCATCCAATTCCCAGGTTGGATTCTTTGAACTCTAGATAGATATACCGATAAAATGCAAAGTTGAACTAACCCCCACAGAGCATCTTGAATTTCCCAACTGAACTTTAATTATTTCAATGAAAAAAAATTATTTAAGATATTTATCCTTGAGGACATTAGTTCTATAATGGCATCTATGTGTCACATTTTATGTGACTCAAAATTTCTTGGTTTTCAGGAATACCCCAGTAGCAATGATGTTTCTTTTTCTTTTCTATTTTTTCCATGTGAGAATAACCTTTGTACTAATTAGAAAAATGCCTTGGTATATGACTCAGTACTTTTCCTCAAGCTCCCCTCAACCCAGGCCTGTAACATTGACCTATCCAAGGAATTCAGGATACCACAAATCCTTGGTGCATGAAGTCACCACATTGTTCACAAGGATGATCATCCCTTATCTGCTTCCTTGATGAAGTCATTCCCACTTGTTTCAATATGTGAATCTATAGATAAAAATCTTATCATTGCATTGTTGTTATTCATACCACTAATATGCTGGTAACAGAGATAACAGGGTGATGAGTCCATTGTGATCCCAAATGTAATAGGCTCCAGTAGATAGTGTTTAAGTTGTTTTAAGATGGATATGAACAGAAAATCCTGGCACCAAACCTTCCCTAGACCTGCCTTTGCTTCTGGTTATGGAACTCCTAATGCTTCCTTGTGACCAACAAGAGCTGTAGCTGCAGCAGTGGCTTCTGTTGAAAGGGTTACAACAAAGCTGGCCCCTTCTCACACAAAAAAGTAGGATTGTCATCCTTGGTTCTAATATGTTTACAATTTTGCTGAGGAAACAAATATAAATATTTGAGAAAGTGCAAGTAGATAGGCTATTCATTAACTCTTGAAGTCCGTATATGAAACTCCCACCCCAGAAGATGCCAAGGTTGGGCCTAATTCACACTTTAAAAAAAATGAAGAAGGGAAAGAATAGGTTAGATTTCACTCCAGATTAAAGTCCCAACATCCTAGAGGATTGTGGGAATAGTTAGAAGTGCCACCAATGTGCTTTTGCCTTAGAGCTGAGAGGTCTTACAGTTGAGATTAGAATCGGCATCTTTGAAAGATCAATTCTGAGTGCTAGAGAAGACTATATAGTGAAAAACCAGCCTCTATCTCAGAGCAAAGCCTGTCCAAGGAAAGGACATGGCCTTTGTCCTTGGAAAAACCCGCAGAGCACTCCTAGGCACAGTCCCACCCTGCTAAGTTGTTTATCTACAAATAACAGGAGAGATCTGCTGCGCCAGGTGTCCCTGACTCAGTCAGGCTAGGTGGGGATCCATAGTAACCCCCTAGCAGCCACCAATCAGCATGAGACAGGGAAATACCTGGGATGCCAGATGACCCTCCCAGTAGTTTATGGTGGTTGATAACATGTTGGGAAACCATGTAGTTCAGCACATACACCCCTCTTGGCTTAAGCCAATCAGTTCAAATGAATACCCCTTTTGTACTAACCAATCACCCCTACCCAACTTGTTCCCGCCAGTGAATGTGCTAATCATGTTTTAGAGTTGTTATTTGATTTTTCCCGCGGTGTGTGATGATTTGCTAAGAGATGCTATGATGTATGTGAAGTCCCTGCCTTCTCCAAAGAGTGTATAAAACTGCTGCAAACCCTGGGCTTGGGGCCTCTCAGCGTCACCAGTTGCTGTGTGTGCGCGTGGAGGACCGAGCTAGCTCACAATAAACATCTCTTTGCTGCTTACATCGATCTTGGGTCTCTGGTGGTCTTTGGGGGTCCCGAATTCAAGCATAACAATAGGATTTGTTCAAAAAGGAAAGACAGCTACCTCCATGCAGAAAGGCCACTTCACCCAGAGGAGGAACAATTTTTTTTTAAAGCAAAGGACAACTGCGAGTGACAGAGAACTGAAAACTGAGGAAGGTCAATTACAAACTTCAGCCTTCCCTTTTAAGAATGAGTTCATCTTAGCCCAGCTTGGTGGCACATAGCTGTAATCCCAGCGACTGAAGAGACTGAAGCAGGAGGATCTCAAGTTCAAGGCCAGCCTTATCAACTTAGTAAAACCCTATCTCAAAATTAAAAAAATAATAAAAGAACAAGGAATGTGGCTCAGTCGTAAAGCTTTGTTCAATCCCCAATACTGGAATTTTAAAAAAATGAATTAGCTTTAAGACTAATTTAAAAATGAATTAGTTTTGCTGGGCACAGTGGCTCATGCCTATAATACCAGCGGCATGGGAGGCTGAGACATGAGGATCACATGTTCAAAGCTAGCCTCAGCAAAAAAGTAAGGCAGTAAGCAACTCAGTAAGACCTGTCTTTAAAAAAAATACAAAATAGAGCTGGGGATGTGGCTCAGTGGTTGAGTGACCCTGAGTTCAATCCCGGGTACCAAAAAAGAAAAAAAAAAAAAAAAGAGTTCGTTTTAAGAAGAATCCTATTGAATGAATCAGAAAGGGAAAGTACATTCCCAGAATTTGATACCAATATAATGGTGTGTCGGTGTGTTGGTGTGCAGTATTTACAAAAGGAAATGTCTGGGAACTAGTCCCACAATTCTGAGCTCACTTATAAAATGGGTGAGACAGCTTGGGGGAGGATTTCTCTGGACAAAGTGGTGCATGTGAACTCCAGCACCATCCCCTCCCACGCCCAGGACCAGGCCCTGGGGAAGGGTGGAGAAACTTCTGTGAGCAGAAGCTAAAGATGCAGGAGGAAGGGGCACAGCCTGCCCTCTGACCACACGCTTTTCTATTGTGGCAGCCTTATGTGGGAAGAAAAGATTTAATGCCAAAACAAGCAGAAGTTTTGATTGTTCAGAGCAATGAATATTGGAACTAATAAATGGGAGGTTATTTTTTGGTTTTTTGCCAGGAATGGTGGTGAATGCCTGTAATTCTAGCTACTTGGGAGGCAGAATCAGGAGGAGCACAAGTTCAAGACCAGCTTGGAAAACTTAATGAGAAGCTGTCTTAGAATAAAGAGACCGGCCAGCATGGTGGCACACACCTGGAATCCCAACAGCTTGGGAGGCTGAGGCAAGAGGATTGCAAGTTCAAAGCCAGCCTCAGCAATGGGGAGGCCCTAAGCAACTCAGTGAAACCCTGTCTCTAAATACAAAATAGGGGTTGGGATGTGGCTCAGTGGTCAAGTGCCCCTGAGTTCAATACCCGGAAATAAAAAAAAAAAAAGAAGAAGAAGAAAGAGACAGGATGTAGCTCAGTGGTAGAGCACCCTTGGGTCTCTGTATCACATGGTCTGCTATACAATTATTCCTTGAGAGTAACCAGAAATATCATCAACCTGACAATTTTTAGTCACTGGGCAGAGGAGGCTTCCTTCAAACCCCCAACCAAAGGACTGTAGGGGGTACAACAAACTTTAAGTCGTGTTTGTGTTACAAATCATATTTATTTGACATACTAGTTAAACTGGTGTGATCCCCATTTCCTCCTCTGTTCTTCTCCAAGCATGGGGCAGCATTGAGTCCCTTTCTTTGTGCTCCTGCCTTAGAGCTGTCTGAGTGGCACAGATGAGGAATGCTGAAAAAGGTGTGCAAAAAAGGGATGGCCAGGGTAAGTGGAAGGACGCTGGGCTGAAGTGGCCAGTCTTCCCATTATGTGCCTATACTTGCAAGAATCAGGGACAATAGAGCCACTGGATCAAGAGGAAGCATGAATCACAGATGTCCAATAGGAACCAGTGGGGAAAAATGACTCCAAACGCACCCCACTATTGTTTGGATTTGAGGTGTCCCTCAAAAGCTCAAGTGTAACCCCAGTACTAAAAAAAAAATGTGTGTGAGACAATGCAAGAATTTTCAGAGGTGGGATGATTAGATTATGGTTAGATTATTATTTGTGACCTAATCAGTGGATTAATCCACTCAAGTGGATTAACTGGGTGGTTACTATAGTCAGGTAGGGTGTGGCTGGAGGAAGTAGGTCGCTAGGGGTGTGCTTTTATATTGTATCCCTGGTGAACCAAACACTCTTTCTGCTTTCCGGCTGTTAGGTCTTTTCTACCTTTCCTCTCCCTCGCCCTGCTGTCTGACTCAGTTTGGGCCCAGAGCAAGGGAGTCCTCTGACCATGAACTGACTCTCTGAAACCATGAGCCAAAATAAACTTTTCCTTCTTTCAGTTGTTCTTGTTGGGTACTTTGGTCACAGCAACACAAAACTAACTACAACACATCCCCAGGGCACTGGTGCTAGTTGAGATCTGTGTGCCCTATGAAGGATCTTAAGGGAGGGTAAGCAGTTGTGAAAAGATGACATTGGGTCTCCCACTGATGGAGGACCCTGGGGTCTCAGATTAACACCTAGGTGCCCTTAAAAATAAAACAATGGATATTCCTATTATAATTTTGTGGACTGAGATCCATATTCATCACAATGGCAAGAAACTCTCTGTCCTTAGATCTGATAAGCAATCAGCCATGATCATCAGGCAGGCAACAGACTGAGATTTTCACCAATATATGATTGTCAAATTCTAAGATCAAGGTTTTTGTGTGCTATTTAAAAATTGTCCATCTTTACAGGAAGTACGTGTTCAGAATAATAATAAACACCCTAGCATGTTGGCAGACATGATGTTTTAAGGGTTCCTTTAGCAGAAGCAGGGGAATGTATGTTTCTTTTGGTATAGTGGATACCCCTCAGGCTGTCTGCCCAGTCCTCCCTGGAAAATGCTCTCCCATGCCATCTCACCCATAGGTCATAGTAGTGGGCTACAGCAACCATATTTGTAGAACAACACTGTCCTCTGCAGTTGATTTGTTCACAGATTCTCCAAGAGATCTCGTGGACTTGGCAGGTGGTCCTCTAACTTCCATGTCTCCCCTACTGTGTAACATAGTAGCTGTGTTGGGTAGGATTGACTGCAGAAGTAAGAGGGCCCCAATTTTGCCTAAAATAATTAACATCAATGAATCCTCTTGGCCCCGTGATCGGTTGAGTAATGACTATGCGCATTAAATTAATCTAATTAGAATAGAATTAAAGATTTTTGTTTAACCACTGGAGGGAGGGGAACAAAAGATGCTCTGTTTTCTATACCACATGGGTGAAAGCTGAAACTGCTCCCAGGAAGGAAGTCAGAGGATGCAACTGAAAAAAGGCAAGAGGTTGAGCCCAGAGAATCACTGAAAAACTGAATTGTAGTCCTGATCAAACTATAACTGAAGCCTTACAATGCCATCAGACATTTGGAGTATGAGCTAATCAATTCTTTTTCTTATTGAAGTCGGCTTGAATTGTGCTTGAATTGTGTTTTTTTGAGGACCTTCAAAGATAATGGGAACATGATGTAACTGATATAACTTGAATGTAAATTTGATCCCAAGAAGAAAGGAATTACAAGTAACAAACCCTGAAAGGTGAAATTGGCTAAGTGAAGGTCATAGAGTAGAAAACAGAACACATGCATACTAGACTGGGATGTTGGCAATCCTCTTACGTGTGGCAATGCAATTGGGACTCAGAAGCTGCCCCTCCCAAGATCCAACACAAGATTGGTAGGGAAAATTTGAGATATTGGAGTGTAGTGATTGCTTTTTGCAGCTTTCCATAAGATTCTCCCAGAAAGAGATATGCTCCACTTCCAGAGAAAGGAAATGTGATTTTTGCAAAAATATAATTTAGCAAATGTCTAATAGAACTTGCAATCCAAGATATCTGAGAACATAAAAATCTGGAGTCTAATGTGGTTGATAAAGCCAAATTGTTGACTCCAAATCAGGAGAGGGAAAAGGGTTCAAGTGAGGCAGGAATCCCCCCTAAACAGAAACAACTACCACAGTTGTACAGATGGTGGACCTCGGCCCACCAGGGGACAGCAGCTGTGTCCCACCATTCCAAGGCATTATTTTGAATTTCCCTAGAAGCTTAGATGAAAGCATGGCCATTAAACTAAGGGCTCAGAAAGGATAAAACACAGTTAACAGAAAGTGGTCCAAATTAAAAGCCTGCTAGACACTCCGTCTGGCTTTGATATAAGCTCAATGAAAATGACTTCATTTTTGGTAAACTTTACATAGAGTTGGTTCCTCTTACTTCAACTTCATACCATGATGTTGGACATTTCTTACCTGAATCTAGTTCTGGTAGATATATCTCTGTATGACTCATAGTCTTTGGCTTCCAACTCTACTTTTTTTTTCTTTGATTGACCCAGGTCATATACTTCCATAAGTATGAATGGGAAAAAATGGAAGAATGCAAAGAACTTTAAAAAGCAGGTCTAAGTTGATTTTATTTCCTTTTATTGCTCATTTGTAACATCTAAGGGAGCAGACAGATGGTCTTTAGTGATGTTTATTTTCCTCATAATTCCTGTTTCATCAGTACCTAGAGAAACTGGTTTTAAAATGATTCTGAAGGGCATCAGGGTTCTATGAAGCAGGGAGCCAAGGGGATCAAACAGGATCTTCCAATTTTTATGGATTTATATGCTCCAAATCTTGCACAATTACTGTATCAAAAATGATTCCCCATTTTTTGTAAAAAAAAAAAAATAACATTTGAAAACCATTTTCATAGGCAGCAATAACACAAGGACATGTTCCCACGCAAGTTGTGCAATTTGCTTTTTTCTTAAAAAAAAAGAAATCCAACAGAGAGCCTGGGGCAGAAGAGGCAGTGGAGGAGTGGAGGATGACAGCCACCCTCACAGAGCAAGAGATTCCACAGCCTGGGGAGCGTGGGTCCCATCTAGAAGAAGAAAAGAGGCAGAGAGCCTGTCCTCTCAGTGTCTTCTGGAGTAACAGCAAGATTCTACACCAGCTGTCAAGGTAAGGATTAGGGAGAGCAAGCACCCCTCAAATTGCACCATTAAAGGGATTTTTAAAAATTCATCTTGGCAGCTACCTCAAAGATGTCACCCAGGGCAACAGGAGAAAAGCTTACAGAGAGGGACTCACTGCTTCCAGATATGGATTAATGTCACAGAATATGGAGTCCAAAGGACCTCATCAGTCAGCTGGTTTTACCTCCTCATCTGCAAATTTAAGGCAAAGATTGACTAAGACCCAGTTTACCACATATAAGCAACCTATAGCAGTGAAAAGCTATGAAGCCCAGCCCCGCCCAGCCCAGCCCAGCCCAAGCTGAATCCTTTCAAAGTGGATATCCTACTCCAAAGAGAATTATTTTGAGGACCTTCAAAGATAATACATTGGGAACATGATGTAACTGGTGAATTTTTTTCCCATGCTTTTTGCCCTACATATGGATTCTCTGGCATCATCTATCCAAAGCACTCCACACTGAAGATATTTGGAGGCGTGATGGCTGGAAAATATCTATGCATAAATTACATATTGCTATTTTTAATTTGAATTTGCATTAACTATTCCTTGTTCGCCTCTTCATTGGAGAAGGTGGGTGAATTTCGTTAAGCAATGATTTCCTGTTGAATAAGAGTGAGAATTAGTCCATCTTTATCTTTCCAGTTTTCTGGTGACTCCTCTGGTGACTCACATTCAGATCTTTAGAGGCTGAGGTACTAGAGGATAAGATCGGGAATAGTATTCATGTTGTTTTAGTTCATTCAATATCATTTGCTACTTAATAGTTGTTTCTCAAGTAATTCTCTCATACCAGCAGTCAGTAACAAGTGTAATGGATTTTTACCAAGTTGTTGAAGTTCTGTTTGTAATTATCTCCCCTTGCTAGAGTTACGAAAGGTGAAACAGTTTTCCCATGGCGAGGGAGTTGGGTCATGTTGTAAATAGTTATGGCCATGCTCACGGTTCAGATAGAAAACTTTTGAGAAATTTTGGCCAGGTGTAGTGTTGCATACCTGTAGACCAAGCTACTCAGGAGGCTGAGGGAGGTGGATCAATGGAGCCCAGAAATTCAAGGCCATAACCTTGTAACAAACAAGGGGGAGGGGTGTGGGGGGGGAGATGAGGAGGAGGAGAAGGAGGAGGAAGAGGAGGGGGAGGAGGAGGAGAAAAGAAAGAAAGAAAAAGGAAGGAAGAAAGAAGACAAGAAAAGTCATTTCATAAATTGTACCTGTCAAGATATACAGAAGAGGGTTGGGGATGTGGCTCAAGTGGTAACACGCTCTCCTGGCATGCACGGGGAACTGGGTTCGATCCTTAGCACCACATAAAAAAAAAAAAAAAAGATGTTGTGTCCACCGAAAACTGAAAAATAAATATTAAAAAATTCTGTCTCTCTCACTCTCTCTTCTCTCTCTCTCTCTCAAAAAAAAAAAAAAAAAAAAAAAAGATATACAGAGAAGGAGCTGGGGTTTTGGCTTAGTGGTAGAGCCCTTGCCTAGCACGTGCAAGGCCCTGGGTTTGACCCTCAGCACCACATAAAAATAAATAAAAAAATAAAATAAAGGTATTGTGTCCAACTACAACTGAAAAATAAATATTAAAAAAAGAAAAGATATACAGAGAAAAAATGTATTGAGATCTGATATGGATAAAGAATGTGCTTCTATGTAAAACTTAATGGGTTGAGGCTGGTGTCCTGGCTCAGTGGTAGAGCTCTTGCCTAGCATGTGTGAGGCCCAGGGTTCAATTCTCAGCACCACATGTAAATAAATAAAGATCCATTGACAACTAAAAATGTATTTAAAAAAACTAATGGGGCAATACAAGCAGGCCATTTTCACTTTTTCTATGAAGGACTTGGGCTAGAAGAAATCCTATAAAAGGGCTGAAGCCCTGGGCTGAGGTTGTGGCTCAGGGGTAGAGCGCTTGCCTAGCATGCATGAGGTACTGGGTTCGACTCTCAGCACACATACAAATAAGTAAAATAAAGGTCCATCAACAACTTTAAAAAAATGTTAAAAAAAAAAAAAAAAGGGCTGAAAACCCAACAGGGGCTGCTGTAGCCACCACCTTGCTTATTCCAATGACATCTTGAGATCCGTGTTCAGAATCTCTCATAAGGACCAAAGAGGGACTGAGAACAGAGACACAGGCCACCTGTGTCCTGGCTTTAAAAATTCACTGGCATTATTGTGTCCTTCCTCCACCAAATCTTTCTTGAGGAAAAATGATTGGAGTTATGAAAACCAGAGTTGGCTAATGTTTTCATTTGCAATTTTGACCTTTTTAAAATTTTTTTAGTTATAGATGGATGGATGTAATACCTTTTTTAAAAAAAAATTGTTTATGTAAGTTTTTGGTTTTTATTTTTTTAATGTGGTGCTGGGGCTCAAACCTAGTTGCCTCATGCATGCTAGGCAAGTGCTCAACCACTGAGCCACAACCCCAGCCCTACAATTTTGATCTTTTCCTTTTGTTCACATATTCCACAGATACATTTTAATTTTCTAAAGCCTATTATTAAAGAACACTTCACTGGATTTAGCTGCTTGGGTGTACGAGAGAGAACTGAAATGAAATGTCTGTAAATGATTTACATGAACCCCAGAAGTCACTCTTCCAAACTGCAGTGCGGGGAAGTGCCACAATAGAGGTGTCTGGAGGGGCTGGCTGGGAGCTCACACTATGTGGTTATTTAAGAAAATGAGGTGTAATTTCATCTATCAGTGCAACAGGCAATTTAGAAATTTCTGATGAAAGTAAACCTTTGTTCCTTATCTCAAATTGCAAACCACCCAAGGGATTTTTCCTACTCATACCTGAACCCAAAGAATGTTCTCTACATTGTAAAAGAGAGATTTGAAAAATAAGACTTAGGACTAAAGAGCTCACCCAGGTTGGGTAGGACTGGGATCTCCCTTCCCTGG
The DNA here is from genome assembly GCF_047511675.1 of Marmota flaviventris. Classification (NCBI taxonomy): domain Eukaryota; kingdom Metazoa; phylum Chordata; class Mammalia; order Rodentia; family Sciuridae; genus Marmota; species Marmota flaviventris. The sequence goes on from NC_092509.1 coordinate 38,499,732, forward strand.
TCATCTGCACAGGGAAAGGCATCATACAGATGTGGACAGTTGCCTGATGGGAAAAGCCAAACTTTTCTAAAGGCAGAAGATGCCATTGAAATGTCCTGGTAGAGACCTGTCTAGGCCTTTCATTTTTTGTAAGTATTATTTAAGTTACATAAATATAAGACCCATAGCAACCATTGGTCCAGGAGAGGGTCCAGCAGTACTTTTATCTCTGCCTTGGCAAAACTGTCTTCCTGAGCAGTGGTTTGATCTATTTAAGGTGTTTAAGGCCCACTGAAGAGTGGATGCCCACATCCCAGTCCCTTCTCTGCAGCATTTCAAGTTAGAAGCATCTATGGAGGGACCTGTTAGCTATGAAACAAACAAACAATCAAAATAAAATGACCCTGAGCACTGAAAGAAATGAGTCCAATGAGTAGGCCACACTTCTGAGTCAGGAGGACACAGTGAGGCAGAAATGGCTCTGCCCAAGAAGTGACAGAACCTCTTCTGAAGGCAGGTGGACACAACAGGAAGAGGTTTTCTGGGAGAATCCTAGGTGCAGCCCCTTCTAATCAGTAATAGTATAGAACAGAATTCCCCCCACAGAATTCCCTGGGGACAGAGAAGCCTCTGAAGTATCCAAGTCCCAGGGGGTATTGAACCTTCTCCAGAATTCTTGTTCCCCCTTAGCCTGGTGTCATGGAGCTAGGCAAGTCTGGGCCTGAGATTCCCGGCCTCTGTGGGGCATTGATGGGCTTACGGAGAGAGGCCGGTTAGACTTGCTCCTGATTATCATGTCATGTGGGGATAGAGACTGACCATGGGGACACTGTGGGAAGGGAGGGCATGATTCGGAAAGCTGGGTAAAAAGAAAAGACTGGAGAGGCTTAGTGGGTGAGGGTGTTGTAGGTTTTCCAAGGGAATCCACAGACATATCCAGGAGTGGGAAGGGGCAGGTGCTGACTCAAGCTCATCCCTTCTTTGCCTCAACATAGGAGGGCTTGATGCACTACAAGTGAGGAGAGCCATTGCTCACCACTCTCACACCAATCTGGAAATAGAAAGATGCCTTTGCGTGCTGATGCCACCATGTTAAGTGATGAGTATTCCGTCACCTCCTTGACTCTGCCCAGGCTTTTGCCGACAATGCTGGGCCTTCAAGTATCCATCCAGACACTCATTTGTGACTTCATACAGCCTGTGATCAAGTATAGGCACTTGTGGGGTGACTTTCATGGAGGAACTGAAGGGAGAAGAGCCGATGAGACTCTGACTTCATCTCTAGGGTAACATCTAGTAGCTGATGGTACAGAGAATAGAGGACTCACGTACTCACTAAGGATCCAGTTATGCTTCTCATCCCTGGCCTGCCACAAAACAAGGTTGAGTATCCAGAACAGCAAAGGGGGGAAAAATCTAGGCCAGAAGATCAAAAGAAAGGAACCAGTATCAGGTTTTCAAATCCAGGATCCAAGCCAGGTGCAAGCTGCCAGGTAAGAGTAAACTAAGAAGCAAGCCTTTCAGAGCCAGAGCCTGGGCAGGAAGTGTGAATGGGCAGGTAGGGTACATTATGCCCTGATTACTGGAGCTGCAGGTAGCATTGATTTTTTTTTTTTTTTTGACCCTTGACAGTTCAGTATCCTGTCCACTGTTTACCCAAGAATTGAGGATGGCTTAACCAAAAGTTTAAAAGAGACCTAGAAAGTATACTTCACATAAATCCAAACATGCTCATCCTCTGTCACTTCCATCTGTCTGGTCTGCATTAGAAGCAGCAGAAAGACTTAAGTACCAGGCTGTTGGTCTCTCTCCTAAAAGCTGGAGCAATCAAAGGCTCAGGACCACATAGATGAATCCATGGACAAGCCAAGTCACGGCCTGAACTTCACTGAGGTCAACTTGGCCTTTACTTAATCTGTCTTTGCCCCCCAGGGAAGCTTGGCTCCTAAAAATCATCCAGACAGCAGAACAACTCTTGTCATCATTTCTTTTTACATTACCCAAAGGGAGAGAGAGAAAGAAAGAAGGAGGAGGCCAAATGGAGAACATGGCTGGGTGACTAGAGGCTGATGTGAATGAGGGAGAAGAACAAAAGCGAGAAAGGGCCTGATGTAAAATATTGGGGGTGCAGAATACTGGATCCAAAATTGTCTGTTCAATTTAGATTTGACTGGGTTCAATCCCCAGCACCACAAATAAAAAAGTAGATTTACTAAATTTAAATCTGAGGGAGGATTTTAGCTTGACTCTTGCAGCCTCAATAATTATTCTCCCATGTCCCAAAACATGCCCAAACAAAATTGGGATGGTGGTATGCTCTTAAATTTTTTCGAAAAAGAATAAAAGAATGAATATAGCAGCCAATCAACTGAACATGGGCAGTTGTGTGACATCATCAAAAGGGATCATCTTAAAGTAGGGTAAAAATAAAAGAGCTGCCTCCTTCTGTTATGTGATTAGGGGAGCTACAGACAACACATACACACAGAGGAAGGAGCAGATGGAGAGTGGCTTTCTCAAATGCCCACACTCCTTAGGCTTCTGCCTTACTGAAATTCCCATTAACATTCTAAATGTCTCAGCAGTAATTTCCAAACATCGCCATTTCCATGGGCAGACCCGTGGCAGGGGGTGGATATGTTGGCATGTTGAAGATAGTGAAGGAAGGAAGGGTAATGGCCTTTAAGGTTTGAATTTCTTAACATTTAGAGAGCAGTTCGTTTTGTCACACTATCTGAATATTTTCCCAAGAGTAGGTTTTGCTAAGGAGTCGCACATAATGGAACATTCAGGCTTTCAATGTTATTCACTTTTAAAAGCATTCTTTAAATAAGGCATGCATGTCTTTTTTTTATAGCATTCTTGAATTTTTCTCCTGAAATACATATGAAAATTCTGGAGTCATGTTTGATTTCTAAAAGATACTGCCACAAATTTGCTTTTTCAAAACAACAAATAACTCTAGGAAAACTAAGTGCACGTTAAAACATAAAGTAAAACCGGACGTGGTGGCACATGCCTGTAATCCCAGTGACTTGGGAGGCTGAAGCAAGAGGATCAGAAGATGGAGGCCATCCTGGGTAACTTAGCAAGACCTTCAGCAACTTTGCAAGACCCTGTCTCAAAACAGACAAAACAAAAAACAAAAAGAACTGGGAATGTAGCTTAGTGGTAAAGTACCCCTAGGTTCAATCCTCAGTACCTTAACTAAATAAAAAAAGAAAGTACAACTGTAGGCGTTATGCAATTTGATCTACTGATTGAAAAACTATTTTTACATATAGTTGTACAAACAATTTCACTTAAAATTTTATCATGAATACCGAATTCAAATTTTCTGCATCATCATGTCAATAGAGTTAAAAATTATTTCCTAAGCTATTCACCATTAATTATCATAACCATAAAATAATTCTTTTTACTGAAGAAAGGTGTACATTTTCTATTAATCTTTAAATGGTTGATTGAAAGGTCAGAACTACTGTTCTTATTGGAAAGATCCTTCCTCTGGTTCAGACCTTCCAGAATTATCTTGCTGTGCGGTATCTTTGTCCAATAATTCTCTCTCATCTTACCTGATCTAGTCCTGCTTGACTTTCTGTACCCTGTGCCACTGGGCTGAATCTGAGATCTCCATCTCAGATCTCAGATCCTGAGTTTCTCTGGCTGGGAGGCAATTCCCTCCCCATCTTTTTACCCCCAAATTCCCAAAACAAACCAGTCAATTAGGGCTAGATCATGTCTCATCCCTTCTCAAACTACTTTCCTATTCACCATGGCACATGCTTCAAAATGCAATTTATTTCTATTACATGTACTGCCACCACAACAACATTATATTCCTAGAGAACAAACCATATTTTACTCTTTTAGTTCCCCAAAGATATCCAGTTATGACCTCTAGTATTTGAGCATTTGATTGGAAGATTGGACCTGGGTTAATATCCCAGTTTGGCCATTTCATTCAAGATTTCTGTGTGATACCATTCACTGGACACTGTGATTGTCATGACTGTACTCTGCTGGGGGAATTAAAAACTGAGTCAGGTGTGGCTACTGCTTTCAAGACACTGTAGATGGAATTATATTCTCTGCCCGATACCTGCCCCATTCAGATGATGAAACCCTAACTTCCAGTGTAGCTGTATTTGGAGATGGGCCCTCCGAGGAGGTAATTAAGGTTAAAGGAAGTCAAAAGAATGGGGCATTGATTCAATAGTATTAGCAATCTTATAAGAGGAGACTCCAAAAAGGAAGAGAGTGTGAGACACCAGAGAGATCACTCTTTCCTTACACACCCATACCCACAAAAGGACTTGTGATGTCAGAGAAAGAAGGTGACTGTTTATAAGCCAGGAAGAGTGTCTTTACCAGAAACCAACTCTGACGGTATCTTAATCTTGGAATTCCAGCTTCCAGACTGTGAGAAAATACATGTCTGTTGTTGAAGCCTCCTGTGGTATTTTGTCATGGCAGCCTGAGCTGACTAAGACACAGGAGATCTGGCTGGGTATTTTGTTTGCAAGATGTGTCTTAGCTCAGGCCCGGCTGGTGGGAGCTCCTTCTATAGCTATTTGTGACAATTGAGCAGGCCAGGGACTCTTGAAAATTCAGAAGCAGCCTTTCTGACAGGACTTGCTGCTGTAGGCCCAGGAGAGTGTAGCAATCCATGTTCAGGTTGATGGGTCGACCCAGATAAAAAATGACATGGAAGTCTGAAGCTACCTAGAAAAGTACTGGTCTATTTAATGGATCCAACAGGGAAGTGGCACAGCCATAACCATGGGGAGGAAGCCTCAATTTCTTTGAGTTCGCCAAGTTTCTGGCCTCAGTCTCAGTCACATCTCAGGAGTTGTCCTATGGCTCAGGCCTTTAAATCTCTAAAGGCAAGGCCTGCATTCCTAAGCTCTGTGATACTTAAAGAGCAAACAGCTTAATTAACTTATTTCAGCAATACTCTGAGCTTGTGCTCTCGATAAGTGGCCTCCCTGCTCAGCCAGTGTCTCCAGGAACTAAAAGTAAAATTAAGAACACAGACTCATAAACAGCAGAATTCAGTCAATGGAGCAGCTGAGGCTTCAGTCCTACTCTGTACAACAAGCTTCCAAGGCAAAGGGAATGAATAAGGACAACTGACCCACATGGTGATCTTTGACCTCTGGTTACCCCAGCATCAGGAGTTGATAGACACAAGAATGTCTGCTCCATCCAATTCAACTTTTCTCCAAGACTGTTTTCATTTCTACCTCCTCTGCTAAATGAACCATCTCCCTGTATCTCTAATTCAAATCCCCAAGACAGGGAATCTAATTTGTTCTTCAATCCCTTTTGGGCGGGGCTGCTTTCCTAGAGTCACTTGATGATCCTGACAGCCTGTAGACAGTCTGTCCTGACCTTCGTGGCAGTCACCTGTGGCAGGGCCCTTTCCCCTCCAAGGGGGCGGTGAGAATCTAAGCATACTGAGGCAAGCCTGCCCCTTTGTACTGGACAGAAAGTTCTCAGCTGCAAGTAACAGAACACGAGATACAAGGAACCTAAACACTAGGTGATTACTTTTTTCACATAACAAGAAGGCTGCAGGTAAATGATCTTAGTGCTCAGTGGACCCATCCGAAACATCTTTCCCTTCTGTTAGGCAGTGGATGCAGAAGTTTAATGAATGCATCATATCTTAAGATTTATATGACCTCCAGGAGGCATCTTTTAAAAATTATTTTTAAATTTGTTCTTTTAATTACACATAATGTAATGCCAGATTCGTGGGACCCCAATAGACCTCCAGGAGCCGAATCCGATGCAATCACACAAGAGTCTTTATTGCAAGCTCGAGCCTGGACTCACAACTGTTCCCGACACAGCGGTCCCAGGGAGTGAGTCCCGGTCCTTTGTTCAGTGAGATTTTATAGGTTTGGGGGGGATACTCTATGGTCACAACATCACACAGCAAATCATTCCACACCGCAGGAAAGTCAAACAAGTCTTAACATAGATTAGCACATTCACTGACAACAAGTTGGGTAGGGGTGATTGGTTAGTACAAGAGGGGGATTCCTTTGAACTGATTGGTTTAAGCCACGAGGGGTGTACGTGCTAAACTTCGTGGTTTCCCAACATGTTATCAACCACCATAAACTACTGGGAGGGTCATCTGGCATCCCAGGTATTTTCCCTGTCTCATGCTGATTGGTGGTTGCTAGGGGTTTGCTATGGGTCCTCACCTAGCCTAATTGAGTCAGGGACACCTGGTGCGCAGATCTCTCCAGTTATTTGCATACAAACAACTCAGCAGGGTGGGTATATACCTAGGAGTGCTCTGTGGGTTTTTCCCAGGACAAGGGTCACACCCCCTTCCTTGGACAGGCTTTGAGGTAGAAGCTGTTTTTTAAAATGGAGTCACATCAGTTTCTCAATGACAGTAGAGTATATTTTGACATATCATACATACATGGAGTATAACTTCCCATTTTTGTGGTTGTCCCTGATGTGGAGTTACATGGTTGTGTATTCATATGTAAACATAGGAAAGTTATGATGGATTCATTCTACTGTCTTTCCCATTCCCCTTCCCTCCCTTTCCCCCCACTCCCCCTAGTCCAAACCAGAGAACATCTATCCCCTCCCCCATCTCCCACCCCTTACCCCTGCCTATTAAAAGTCATCATCTGCATATCAGAGGAAACATTTGGCCTTTGTTTTGGGGGGATTGGCTTATCTCACTTAGCTTGATAGTCCCCAGTAGGCATCTTAATGTCTCACTGACAAAACAAGTCAAGGTCCCACCTTCAGCTGCCAAAAAGGCTGGGAGAATGAGTAGTTGGTGTTAGCAATGCTGATAGGAAAAAAATGGATTCTAATGACAAGGGAAAGCTGGCACATTGTGTAGGCAGGTTCCTGCCCAGTTAAGTAAACAGACATGTTCCAATACCGTGCCACAATTGCCATGATAATTTGCCTTTTTGGATGTTACATAACCTTTTTGAGGCCGAGATTCCTAAAATGGAAAATGAGACTGATATTATCTACATCACAGAGCTGTAAGATTAATATGAATAACATGTAAGAAAATCTGTTTTGATGCAAGATATACATATGTGTGTGTGTATGCAAGATATATATTAATACTTTTGTTCCTTCCTATCTATCACTACAGAATAAATATACAAAATACTCGGTAACCATAAATATTGCTTATCTGGAATATTATCCCCTTGAATTATGTTGGAAATTTGTAAAAAAAAAAATTGAGATCAACTTGACATGCAAAGTAAAAGTAAACATGAAAAATTCAAAGGCTGGCACACTAGGAATTAATTTAAAATGCAATCATACTTTATTGTATTTAACAGAAAGCTCAGTAACCACATTTAAGCATCCAACACATTTCCCCCAGGTCATCTGATTACCCATTGTAACCCTCCTCAGCTCAGAACTTCTGAATAATCTCCCCTTCCTTCCTGCAACTAAAGCAACTACAACTTGGATTTTTTTTCTTTTTCCTTTTCCCCTGAACTGTAGAGTCCTTGGAACAGCTTGGGGTCATTTTTCATCTGAAATAAAGCACACTAACTGCAGTTTTGCCTCCAGGCTCGCTTCCCTACCAATGGTTCAAAACACTAGTTAAAATCCATTTCTCACACCTGCATCTTTGACAACATCATCGGGGGATGCTCCTGTGGTGGATTCAACTTATTCACATTTGATTTCAAGACTCTTTATCAAATTATCCCTGATTATAACACCTCCCAGTTCCATTTATGGATCCTTTCCCTGCCAATTATGCAAAAGACCTTTGGTTTCCTTCTTTCTCCTGCAACTTATTATCAGAGGCGCCTGCTGCCTACCCATGATCCGAGAATTCTTCCTGTAATTCAAAATTCATCTCAGAGCCCACCACCTCCAGGAAATTCACACTGGCAATGGTGTAAAGTCATATCTGTCCTAAAAACAAGACTATCTTAATGCCTACTCTTCAGTGAGGCTGCAAATCCAAGAGACAGTGATAGATCTTTTGCTCTAGTATGTAAGCTCTGCCAGTCTTGTTATGCCTGGACTGTAGTAACTGTACACCTGTGTAGTGTCTGGAAACATCTAAAGTACTTTCTCTTGTATGGCTTCTTGTGTGAGTCCCACAGCCTCACAACTACCATGTGACAGGGGCAGGGTAGACAACATCATCCCATTTTACAGCTAACTGGTATCCTATGGAATGAAAGGACTTGCAATGGACTTGTATAGGCCACGCAGCTATTGGCAGCAAAGGCTTTAAGACACCCTTGACCTTCCGGCAAGCAGCCCAGCACTTTCTCCATAACCCACAGACATGTCCAATATTCACTGCATCTCACTGGATTTATTATTTACTTTTCTATGCATGGCTCATCAACAGTGAAAAAGGGAGGATTGACACTTGCATTCTGTAATCTTCGCTTTTTTCAGAGCCGACTTCAATGAGCTGCACTCCAAAATGATTATGGAGCAGCCTCATCCAACATATGATGTGCATTTGTTTCCTGGGACTGCCATATGTATGACCACAAACTTGGTGGCTTAAAACAACAGACATTTATTCTCTTATAGTTCTTCAGGACAGAAATCAAAGTGTTGACGGGACAATGCTCCCTTTGAATGCTCCAAGGGAGAATCCTCCCTTGTCTCTTTCGGCTTCTGGTATTCCCTTGGCTCGGCATTCCTTGGCTTAGGCTGTGTAACTTCAATCTCCCCTCCCCCATCCTCATAACCCCCTCTTCACTGGCCTTGTCTCCTGTTTGCTTGTGGGTCCTTCTCTTTTGTCTGTCAACATCCCTCTTATAAGGAACCATCATTGGATTTAAGATACTGCCGTGTGTAATCTAGTATGACCTCAGCTCAAGATCCTTCATCACATCTGTAAAGACCCTTTGTTCACATAATGCCACATTCTAAGATCAGGACATACACATACACTTTGGGCACTGCTGTTCAACTCACTATAGATGTAAATTATGGAAAATGTCTGATAAGTTTGCTAACCTCAAGATGATTATAATGGGGTTGAGGACGTAAGTACTGGTGGGACACAATCTTCCATGAGTCACTCATATTTATCCATGTCTTGAAAGCAAGACACTCATCCCATGTTCTTCTGGATGTTTATGTAGCAAATTTGGGAGATAGAAGATAGAGATTGTGTCTCCCTTCTATAAAATATTAGGTTTCCTCCTTGTGCACTGCTTGTGGGAATGTAAAGTGGTGCAGTCACTGTGGAAAACAATTTGATGGTTCCTCAAAAAATTAAACACAGAATTACCATATTATCCAGCAATTCCACTTCTGGGTATATATCCAAAAGAATTGAAAAAATGGTTTCAAAGAAACATCTATCCCCTCAATGTTCTTGGTATTACTATTATTATAGCTGAAAGGTACAAGGCAAGTGCCCATTGATGGATGGATGGATAAACAAAATATGATATGTACAGACAGAGTATTATTGAGCCCTTAAAAGAAATGAACTTCTGACACCTTCTCTAATGTGGATGAATCTTAAAGACATTAGGCTAAGTCAAATAAGCCAGATGTAAATGGACAATTTCTGAGCTATCCACTTCTATGAGATAGGTTCATAGAGACAGAAAGTAGACTGATGCTTGCCAAGGGCTGGAAGGAATGGGGACTTATTATACCTAGTATAAAGTTTCAGATTTGCAAGATGAAAACGTTCTGAAATGAATTGGTGGTTGGTGACTGTATAATAATGTGAATGTGCCAAAAGCCTTTCAATTCTATCCTTAAAAACAAACTTGGTAAATTTTATATTATGTCTACTTTATCACAATTACCATGGCTCTTTATGTCCAGAATGTCTGACCTAAGGCAAGACTTCAAGAGATAGTCAGATATTCTTTAATCATCCTCCCTGGAATGAATTCCATTAAGTTTCCTCCCAGGCTCTCTATCTTATTTGTTCTATTGCTATTGAGAGAGAGTCCTGTTCACTCCAGATGGACCTTATCAGGTACAATGGGTGTCACAGATATATCCAAACTGTCTAACCCTTGTATTAAACAGTGCCTTACAAAACAACATGCTCTTTCGTGTGCTTGGCACAGTATTTAAAGAATACATCCACTAATTTGAAGGGTCAACTTTTGTCCATTCAACAAAAGACTGTTAACCAAACACACACACACACACACACAAGATTACAAATGGAGAAGAGTAAAGAGGAGAAAAGTACAAAGGATTTTATTATAGAAAACAAGCTTGTAAGTTTTTCACTCATTTCTATAAACTAGACTATGGGGACATATTAATTCCAACATTATGGATTGACTTCTCTCCTGGATCAAATCTATTACTCTGTGGAAGGTCACAAACTGTACCCCTAATAGGAGAACTTCTAGTTAAGTAAAGGAAAGAAGGTTGAGGCAATTGAGAATGAGAAAAATATAAGTAGCCCCAACTCATTCCCTCTGCAGACAAGATGACTGAAGTGCCCGTCCTGAACGGGCAAGAAGAATGATGTTAAATAGTGTTGTGGATAAATAAATGTGTCTAATGAAAAAATACTATTTAAAATAAATTATCTCGCACAATTTATGTGAAACTGTTCTCCAACTTAAGAGTTTTTATAAATTCAATGAGACTATAATTCCCAACAAATTTTCATACTGAGATTGATACGTGTGAATCTTATTTGGTTTAAAATGTAAGTAGAGAAGGCTGAGGACTCTGGATCTATCAGAGTCTATCTATAGTCTGAATCTATCTATAATCCCTTCTGAAAATATCCACATTTAAACTTATACTAGGAGACACTATTTACAAATAAATAAGATAATTTAAAGGGTTTTTGCTTTGTTTTTTATTTTAATAAAACAAAATGACTACATACTTTTTTTTAAAGAGAGAGAGAGAGAGAATTTTAATATTTATTTTTTAGTTTTCAGTGGACACAACATCTTTGTTTGTATGTGGTGCTGAGGATCGAACCTGGGCCGCACGCATGCCAGGTGAGCACGCTACCGCTTGAGCCACATCCCCAGCCCCAACATACTTTTTTTTTAATCACTGTTTTTCATCATACTTTTAAAAATTTTCCTTCTCCAACTTGGGGTGACATCTTGGGTAGATTCCAGTGCTGGACCCATGAATGTCTGAATTGTGTCAAGCTTCTGTCTCAAAAGCAAGAGATTTGTCTTCCCTTCTTGCAGGCACATTAGTCTTGGAGGTTCTCCTAAGATCCTACTCAAGTGACTGTAGGGGAAAAAATAATAACATTAACTTTGAACTTCTGGTGGTCTTTCAATGACTTCTGTTATTATAAGCTGGATGTGGAAGGAGACTATTGCTCACTGGACTGGCCCTGCCTCCTCCTAACTGGTCCATTAGATAGGGGGCACGGGGTTAGGGCTATAGCCAGCTTCTTTCTTTTTCTTTTCTTCTCTTTCTTCTTCTCCTTCTCTTCTCCTCCTTCTTCTCCTTCTTTTTATTCTTCTTTGTTACTGGGGATGGAACCCAGGACCTCGTGCATACTAGTAAGTGCTCTACTACTGAGTTACATCCCTAGCCCTATAGCCTCATTCCCAAGATAGCATGAATTGTCCCATTAATCATTAATATTTTGTTACTTAAAGAGTATTGTAGTGCTTATCTTTGAGCCTTTGAGAGTACAGCTTTCTCTTGATATCCACAGGGGATTGGTTCCATGACAGTCAGCTGGCCCCCTGCAAATACCAATATCCATGGATGCTCAAATCTCTATATACATATAACCTACACATATGCTTTATCATTACTTTACTTCATCTCTACATTACTTATAATACCTAAAACAATGTAAATGCTATGTAAATAGTCATTATACTCTACTGTTTTGGGAATGTGATAAGGAAAAAGAAGTCTGTACCTTTTTGATACAGACACGATTTTTTTTTTCAAATATTTTCCATCTTCAGTTATCTGAATCTATACCTGTAGAACCTGTGGATACAACAGATTGACTGTATGTCCAAAGGGTAAATTCCCCATGGAGGGTTGCCAAATGTTCTCCAGAGGTGTTACACCAATTTGTACTTTCACTAACATGTAGGAGCCAATCCATTTCCCTACACACACACACACACACCAACACCAGTTAGACAATCCTCAACCTTAACCATGGCCCAGGGCTCTGACTAGAAAAACTAACTCGCTTGGTCAAAAAGATCAGGTGAATGCACCATTCTAGATATTTAAAAACTGCAAATGCCGAGCTGTTCTGGAGGTGGGGAGAGGAGATAAGAAGTGGGGGATGAAGAGGGTTAAGGAGGAAAGGGCAGGGGAGAGAATAAATATTTTCAAATACATCCAAAGGACTATTGTACCTTACCTCTAATTGCCTCATGGCCAGTTTTGTGGTTTAGATATTAAGTGTCATCCAAAGACTTGTGTTGAAGGCTTGGTCCCTAATGTAGCAATACTCAGAGGTGTAGTCTAAATCATGAGATCTCTGACCTCATCAGTGGATTAATCCACGCAGGGATTTACATTTGATAGCATTATTGGGAGGTGGTGGAAACTGTAGGAACCCTGGCCTTGTGGAAGGAAGCAGGTCACTTCCTTCCTTTCTGTGCCCAGAAAGGGTGTGTTTTGTACCCAGCCACTTCCCCTGTCCCTCTCTCTCCCCTTTCTGGCTGCCATAAGGTAAGCAGCTTTCCTCTGCCTTGGCCTTCTGACATGGTGCTCTGCCTCACCACAGGCCTAAAAACAAGGAAACCAGCTGACCGTGGACTGAAACCTCTGACACCATGAGCCAAAATAAATCTTGCCTCCTTCATGTGGTTTTTCTAAGGAAAAAGTGACTTAAAGCTGACTAAGACAGCCAGGATGAGACCAGAGCCGAGGGTGTTGGTCTGTGAAATTGGGCTCCTGGGAGTGGGCTTGGGCCGTGCTGCTCACTATGGCAAAACTGAGGTCTCCTAATCTGATCTCCATCGGTGACACTTAGCTTTTCAAGATGGTGATGATGCACAATGAGCCCATTGCTGTCTCTGTGAAACATTCTCACTCACACTAGGAAAGGCAACTTTTAAGCAAAATCTCTGTCCAGAATTAGTGAACATGTGGGATCTGTTATATCCTCCTAGCACCCAGGACACCTCCCTGACTCATTCGTGGAATCTTGTCATGTGTCTACATCAACTGATAATGTTCCAGTGACCCAGGGTTACCTTTCAAAACCAGCATCAACATGATCTAAAGGGGAACTTTGTCCCTCTATTCTAAGTGTTTTTATGTTTTCTCCCTACCTTTTTGTTTTATTATATCAAGTCCTTTGAAGGGACTGTTAGAATATATGTCAATTACTAGCTAGTCAAACTAAGCACTGTGAAATTCATTGTGTATTCAAGATTAAGGGCCACTGAACTTGTGGGACTTTTTCTCTGTCACTGCCTTTGTTAACAATGCTGAAATGATAATTAGCAAAGTCAAGGAACTCCACCCATATAGATCAGTGGATCCCAGAGAATAAACGTAAGGGCTACAAATACTATGTTGGGCTGGTGGAGAGAGTGTGGCACCAGAGTCAGGATCTGAATCTGGATCTGGTTAACCAGTGGTTTTTATCTTAGGTAACAGATGTAACTTCCCCCAAACTTGATGTCACCTATTAGGGGAAGTGTTAATAACTGCATGAACCATATAACAGAAGAGATGTAAGAACAAAAGAGGGGGAAAAATAAACATTTAATTACTAAAGGAATGATTATATGTAATTATATGTTATACAACATTTATAGTATGTGATAATGTAATGTATACAATTATTATAATACAATAATGCATATAGCACAATACAAAAATCTTAATAGCAAGGAATTTTGCTTAATAACATTGAAAAAGAACATTTATTTCCTTAGGACTCTTTAGAAAACATTAGGCAAGGGCTGGGGGCTGGGGCTCAGCAGCAGAGCACTTGCCTAGCATAAATGAGGCACGGGGTTCAATCCTCAGCACCACATAAATAAAAAAAAAAAATAAAGGTATTGATGACTACAACTAAAAAATAAAAAATATTTTTAAAAAATAAACAAATAAAATAAAGGCATTCTGTCCATCTACAACTACAAAAAAAAAAAAAAGAGCAAAAGAAAGAAAAAAGAAAACACTAGGCAAAATAGAATACTGCTGGTTTTATGGGTACACAGACAGATTTGAATCCAGTTTCAGACAATCATTGTGTGAGTCTGGGTGAATTATTCAATCTCATTTGCTCTCTATTTTCTCATTTTAAAAACGGGAAGAACAAAGTATTCTTTTCAGGCTGTTATGAGGATTAAAAATCAATGGGTTTAGAGTTTCAGTTACGCAAAATGAGTAAGTCCTAGAGATCTGTTGTGCAAGACATGCCTCTAGTTACCAATAATATCGTACTGAACACTTTAAAGTCTGTTAAGAGAGTAAGTTAGGGCTGGGGTTGTGGCTCAGTGATACAGCGCATGCCTAGCATATATAATCACTGGGTTAGATTCTCAGCACTGCATGTAAATAAATAAAATAAAGGCCCATCAACAACTAAAAAAAAATTTAAAAGGGTCAGTCTTATGCTGTTTTTTCCACAATAAAAAATGTTAAAATGGCAATATGTATAAGACAGATATCTGATACACAAGGAGACTTTATTAGCAGTAGTTATTAATGTTGTTAAAAACTGGATAGCACCTTTTCTTGTTTGTTTTACTTATCTTTTAATGAAAGTAATGCTAAGTCTAGCAAATTACTTTGTTTTTTTCATGATTCTCTGTTGCAAACTGAGGGGTCAGGGAACAGTTGCTTGTTCCAGATTTTGCAAGGACTGATTTGATTACAGATTAGATGAAACAACCCTTTCTAAATTATAGTTTACTAGGAGGCTCAACTAGAATGTCCACTGCAGAGAGCTTCCTCCTGGGATTTTGTCCTTAAGGAAGCTGGACACCGTTCAGTCTGGATTTGAATCTCAGTAGCACCAAGAATTCAATGGTTAAAAGTTCACAAAAGGGAGGATTAGAAGAAATCTAGATAGGGCAAAGGGGAGGGAGGGGAAGGGAGGGGTCAAAGGGTGTAAAAAGATGGTGGGTGGAATGAGATGGACATCATTTCCCTAAGTACATATATGAAGACACGAATGGTGTGAATATACTTTGTGTACAACCAGAGATATGAAAAAAAATGTGCTCTATATGTGTGATATGAATTGTAATGCATTCTGCTGTCATATATAACAAATAAAAGAAAAGTTCACATAAAGGGGTTTATTTGCTCCTGTGTGAGTTTAGGGTTTGGTTAGTTGGTTTTTCAGATTTTTCTCCCTTAACACTTTATTAGTAAAATTTTCAAAGAAAGAAAAATTTGAGGTGGTGTGCAGGTGGCGCACTCCTATAATCCCAGTGGCTTGGGAGGCAGAGGCAGGAGGATCGTGATTTCAAAGCCAGCCTCAGCAACTGAGAGGCACTAAGCAACTCAGTGAGACCCTGTCTCTAAATAAAATTTGACTAATTGCACAGTGAACTTTCGTACATCCACACATTAGATTCTACAATAAACATATTTGCTGAGTTTGCTTTATCACATAAGTATCCATCTCTCCATCCCTCTATTTATCCATGATCAGATGATTTTAAAACACACAGCAGTGGTGGGGTTAAATGCTTAACAACTGGCTCTCACCAGGGAGGTCCTGGGAAAGGGGAACCTCAACTCAGGATGACAGAGTCCTTAGAAAACATTGCAGAAAGGTATTTCAAGACATGTCAGGTAGAAGCACAAACAAGTTTATTTAGGAAAGCAACCAGTACACATTCAAGGGAGCATATAGGCTATTTTGAGGGTGAGATGCTTTTGGAGTCTTGGCCTCTTCTTTTTAAAGGAAATTTCATGAGGGGTGGATATGAATACGAGATTGTTTTAGTCAGTTTTGCACTGCTGTGACCAAAAGACCTGACAAGAATAACGTAGAGGAGGAAAAGTTTATTTTGACTCATGGTTTCAGAGATTCATTCTATGGTTGGCTGACTCCATAGGTCTGGGCCGAAGTGAGGCAGAATGTAATGGCAGAAAGGCTCGGTGGAGGAAAGCAGCTCAAGAAACAGCAACCAGGAAAGAGAGGGAGAGTTGGGGGGGGGGAGGGAGGGAGAGAGAGGGAACTCACAGGAGCAAGCTCTCTCCTTACCAGGAACAAAAATATAAACTCCAAAGGCACACCCACACAGACCTATGTCCTCCAGCCACACCCTACCTGCCTATTGTTACCAGGAGTTAATCCATTTCAGTGGATTAATCCACTGAACATTCTTGCATTGTCTCACACATGGGCTTTAGGGAGATACCACATATCCAAACTGTAACAGTAAGGATGGCATTAGCATAGGGATCACAAGACAATTGATGGTGATCTGGCTGTTCTCAGGATCCATACATTGACAGCATTTCTCCTTTTTATCACTCTACCTTTGAATTTTTATGAAAATCCATGGTAAGGGGAAATTTTTCTGCAACTAGGTGATTGAAAGGTATTGGGCTTCCAACAGGTATATTCGCTCATTCAGCAGCTTTCTATGAAGGGTCCTCTAAATTCCAGGTTCTGATTGGTGATGTGGATTCAGAGATAAGTAAGTGAGTTATTCAGGAGGTGATGGTCTGGTGTCAGATGGCTGCAAGCATGTAAATGTCTAATAGAGAGGGTGTCATTTGGGCTGAGAGGAAAGTAAGGAGGACATTCCAAGCTGAGGACAGACTGAAAGACCTGGAGCAGAGGAAGAGCCTGGTGTGTCCAGAGGCTAAAGAAGCAAACTTGGGGGAGTGTGGAGGGCATGGGGAGGCTGAGGCAGGGCAGAGCTTGAATGCTAAATAGGCGACTTTGACTCAATGAAGAAAGCATCTGGGAGCTACAAAGGTCTTAAGTCAGGGGACTGGCATGATTGGCCTACTATAGAAGGATTTTTCAAGTAGTGCTGGTGAAACGGGTCTGGAAGCAGAGACCACTCACCTGGAAGGCTGTTGGAGCTATTGGGTTGTGTACAGCCAATTCCCTCTACCTTCACTCATTTCCCCTCACCTCTCTACCTTCTTTTGTTTCCTCCTCCTTTTCTTGGTTTTCTTTTATGTCCTTTCTCTTCCATACCTACTCTCTTCACTTTACTATTTCTTTTCTCCAAGTATTCTTCCAGAGAGTGCTCAGAAGCTCTGATTTCGGACAAGCTGAAATAGATCCTTTTGCTTCCTTGAGTTTTAGCAAAATTTTCTGGTTCAACAGTGTGCTTCTGGAACATATTATATTTATTAATAAAAACATTTATTAACTTTAGAAATACAGTATTAAATAATACACTGTTTATAAACTTGCACATATTTAATGAGTTCATCAAGCAATGAGGTTTCAATGTGACCTTGTTTATAGAATTAAGACACCTTCCAGCTCCTAAATAAATGCATGCTTCCATCTACCTGGCATCATTTCAAGAGTCCTCTAGAATTTTCAGTGTCATTATCCTCAAGCTGCAACTTGTCTTACAAAGGCAAGAGACACACCCACCCAAAGTGAAGTTTTAAAGGTAGCTAATTTGCAATACTCACTGTGGCACCACCCTGCTAGTCTGAACAATAAGAATAATAATCAGAATAATAAGAGGCAAGAGGTAAAGATTATGCTTAGAATGACCATAAGAAGTGCTTTCAAATGCATCATTTCAAGAGGTGCAGTGTGATTCTAGGGCTACTCAATAATTGGAAATGGAGTCATCTTAAAAAAATAAATAAAGCAAATATGAGTCTGAAGTAGATCAGCTATCAGGAATAGTCAGTGCAAACTACTGGCTTGGCATGAGTCTTTTCAGACATCCCCAGGTATACAGATAATCATAACTGATAGTAAGGAAAGAGTCAAGTTTTTTAAGATTTTCATTTGGTCTTTGCTTTTCTTCAAGATGCCAGTTAGTTGTTGCTGCATAATAAAATACTCCGAAATTTAATGGCTTGAAACAATGATCACTCATTATTTTTCACAAGTCTATGGGTCATATGAAGAGTATGCTTACCTCAATATGACTCCCTCACATGTCTGTTGTTAGTTAACTGAGGATTTTTGAGAGTACAAGGACCTGAGTTGGCCTAGCTCTGCTCTGTTCCACATCCACCCAGGAGGTTTACCCAAGAATAGAATCATGCAAGGCCTCATTCTGTCACTCTATCTCTTAACCTCTTTAAATTGTCCATCTTTTTATTTCTTTAAACTTTGTTCTGAACTATTTCCTCAGATTCTGTGTTCCATTTCCTCATATATCTCTGCAGCTGTGTCTAATATTTACTATCCTCTGAAGAAATAGACAAGGGTAGGTTGGTATGCATGTATAGGTTCAAAATGAATCTTTATATTTTCTGTATTAATTCAGCACTACCTTTGGAGTCCTAGTGTCAAAATCCCTTAACTGCTTCTCTTTATAATCCTACTTACCCCATAACCCCACTTACTATTCGCATTGTAGTATTCAAAAAAAGGAAATATAGGAGAATATTCAAATATGTTTGGAGGTCAAGTACTATATAGTATTACTTTAAAGTTAATGCATAGTACTCTTCCAAAGATAGATTGACTTGTGTAAAATTTACATTGTAATTAAGATATCTGTAATTGGTCACTGCCTATTCTCTTATAGATAACAGGAACTACCCTACTCTCTCCCTGAATTATATGTGGCTTTAAAATAGTTATCTTATTTTTTGTCTAAAAATGTACTTTATACAGGCTTATATGTAAGTCCCTGATTATATTAAGAAATTATATCACTCATATATATTAGGATTGCTATGAAAAAAAAAAAAGGAATAAAGAAAGAAAAAAGGAGGGGGAAGAAAGAAGAAGAAAACAAACATTGAAGGAGATAGGGGAAACTGGAACACTTGCACACTGTTGGTGAGATTGTAAATGCAGCTGCTACCAAAAACATACAGAAGTTCTTAAAAAAACATGAAATGACTGTATGATTCAGCAACTTCACTTCTGGGTATACATTCAAAAGAACAGAAAACAAGGTCTTAAATAGATATTTGTACACCTATGTCCACAGCATCATTGTTCACAGTAGCCAAAATGTGTAAGAAGCCCTGTCCATCAGTGGATAAATAAACAAAGTGTTGTCTATACATAAAATGGAATCTTATTTAACTTTATTAAGGAATGAAATCTGATATATGCTATAACATGGATAAAACTTGAGGACATTATGTTATATGACATAAGCCAGTCACAAAAAGACAAATAGTTTATATGCGGTATTTAGAGTAGTCAAACTCGCAGAAACAAAGTAGAATGGTGGTTGCCAAAATCTGAAAGGAGAGGGAAATGTGGAAATGTTTAATAAATGTGGAAAAGTTCTGGAGATTAGTACACTTACACTGTTGTACAACCAAACTATACAATTAAAAATGGCCAAGACAAAACCTTTTTTATTATTTTTTTATGTTGTGTGTTTTATCACAATTAAAAACAAAGAAGTTACCGGGTGCTATGGCACACACCTGTAATCCTAGCAGCTTGGGAGATTGAGGCAGGAGGATTTCGAGTTCAAAATCAGCCTCAGCAACTTAGCTAGGTCCTAAGCAACTCAGTGAAACCCTGTCTCTAAATAAAATACAAAAAAGGGCTAGGGATGTGGCTCAGTGATTAAGTGCCCCTGGGTTCAATCCCTATATATATAAAAAAAATAGTTATAATACTTTAAAACAAAACCAATTATACAACTATGGTCTTACATTTGTAATAGGAGATGAGCCAGGCAGAGCAGGAAATTCCCAAGAGCTCTTTAAACATACTGGCAACCACCCTACAGATCTCTTTCCCCCAAATGAGCTTTGGATCTGAGAGACCAGAAGTGCCACTTGGCTCCCATTCTCCAAACTCTGGGATTAAGCCAGAGAAAGAAGTAAAAATTTATAGAAACATATTATGTACATGACAATAAGATTTAGGAACCCCCAGGGTCATGTGCAAATTTTTTCCTCCTTCAAAACATTAATGCTGAGAAACATTTGTATTATATAATACTTCAATCCAGTACTGTACAAATGTCTGAGCAAACTTATTTCCATTCTGGGGAACAGATGTTCCCTGCTTGTCATTGTTTTCTGGTGTTTAACTGTTTTTTGATGTCCTTACTTAGTTTCCCCCAAATTATTTGTTTTCTTAGCTTTTTTTTTTTCTTGTATGCTTGAAAATTCAAATAAATATATGTCTATTGAGTTTCCTTTGCTCTGTATTTTAAAAAGTCTTTGAGAGAACCCTTCTGACTGCTGATCTGTCTGGCCTAGTCAGGTTCCTTTTGGTAACTCAAGCAGGTTACAGTTTTCCAACTATTCATGTTCCTAGAGATGAGCTGCAGGAACTCCATTGATCTGTATTTGCCTTTATCCTTAAATTTGAAGCTAGAGGCCACATAGGACTCTGTCTCAGAAATAGTTGCAATTGTTAAAAGTAATACTGTATTTCCTCCATGTTTTGGCCCCATTTCTACTTCTTAGCTGGATCAACATCAAATAGCTAATGGACTTTGAAATTGCTCTGCAATTTTTGTCTTTAGATACTTCTATCTTATTGTATTTTAAGGACATATTCTCCTTTCTGGGGGGGAAAAGAAGCCACAAAATGGTCTAATACCTTCTGCAAATAAATGACCCAGACCCCAAATTTCTGGTGGTCCTTTAAAGTCTCCTTTTCCTCATTGCACAATTTCTGCCTTTGTGAAAACCACCGCGTAGACTTCTGGCAATCCTGCAGGAACTTTGAACATTATCTCTCTCAGGAAAGCAAAGGAAAGGACTGCTGTGTACAGGACGACAACAAATGGAATCTGAACTTTACCAGCCTTTTCTAAGGCAATCTAGGTCACGACCTTCACTTCGGGGAATGGCAGAGTAGCTTACCTGAAACTGTGTCCCCATTTCCCTCAAGATATTTGTTCTGGTCTCAGACGACTGTATTCAGCCCAAATGGGACAGCTCTAGATTTTTTTCTGTCGAGTTTTATGGTTGTGAGAGTGGTTGGAACAGGGAGGTGGGAAGTTGAAGGCAGTCTGGTATGACTTTGACTTTGGTTTTACAGTAGACAGATTGTAAATGTTCTTTTTAAAAGCAAATGCGTGCGACGGGGCGGGAAGAGCTTCTGGAAGTCACTGGCCTAGGCATGCCTACTCCTTTGCAAAATTCACTGCCAAAGCCGAAGCGCTCCGAAACAGGCGGAGAGGTAAAATCGAGTGTTTTTGTGTTCCCAAAATGTGGGTGCCCAGCACAGTCCACACGTCGTGGCCTAGAGAATCGAGGCTAGGTCAGAGGAGAGGCTCAGGCTTGGCGGTGCAGAGCCGGTCGGCTCCTCACTGCCTCAGGCTGGGAGTCCCCCAGCTCCACCCACCCTCCCCCAAACTCCCGCGCGGCGGGGCTGGGGAAAACCCGCGCCCTCCGGCGGGTCGAGGTGGGAGTGGCGAGGCTGAGCTGTGGGCGGCGAAGGAGGGCGGGGTCAGGCGGGGAGGCAGGGCGGGCCCGGCGGGGTGGGCGGGGCGGGCGCGGAGCCTGGCTCCGGACTCGGAGCAGGACGGCGGGCGGCACTAGAGGGAGCTGCCGCCGCGCCCGCCCCGCCGTGCCGCGCCCGCCGCTCCGAGCGCCGCCTCCTCAGTCCGCGCCGCCGCGATGGCGGAGGACAGCGAGTCTGCGGCCAGCCAGCAGAGCCTGGAGCTGGACGACCAGGACACGTGCGGGATAGACGGGGACAATGAGGAAGAGACTGAGCACGCCAAAGGGTAGGAGGCGGCGCGCGGGCGCCACCGGGAACGACAGGGCGGAAACCGCACGCGCCTCGGGTCGCCGTTCGGGTTCGTTTCCCCGGGGTGTGGGGCCCCTCAGTGGCTCAGCTCCGTGGTAATTTCGCCCCTGCTCGAGACCATTGTGAAGTCCAGGTTGCAGGGGAGAGGAGGCCCGGAGTGGGCGGGGAGGCGGGGACCCCGGGCCAGGGACGGCGACGCGGTTGTCACCTGCCGCGCGTCCCCGCCGGCTGGCCTCGCCCATCCCCGCTGCTGGCTTTGGCCCCGTGGGGGCTGCTTGCTGCCCTTGCCAGCGAGTGACTCTCGGTGGGAACCAAGGAGAAGCGCGACGCCCTTCCCTTTGTGGCGGCGGCGTTCTTGACCGTCTGCGGCGCGTGGGATGGAACTGGTCCTCCCCGTTCCTTGCCAACCTTCCTTGAGTCTTTTCACCCCTCCCCCTCCCCCAACCACCACCAGCCCCAGTGAAGTAATAACCGGCGAAGCCCGTGTGGGGAGTGGAACCGAGGTGTGCCCCTGGCGGTTTCTGGGCTGCTAGCGGCGAACTGCGCAAAGTTCTGCCTCCGCCGCCGCCGGGCAGGGGGCGCCGAAGGGGTCCCGGCCCGGCCGGCTCCTGGGGACACTCAGTTTTGCCACCTTCCAGCGGATCCGCAGAGCTTTGTATAGAGCAGGGCTGACCCCCTGTACGGAGCTCCCACAGACTTGACCGCATCCTGCTTGCAAACCCAGGGTTTGCTCTCCAAAGTCAAATGCACCAAGTGTTTTAATACTTGGTCCGGTTTCTTCATCCTTTGCGCTTGCCCTCCTTTCCACCTTCAGACTTGATTTGCGCTTGTGTTGGAGAAAAGATTGCTTCTGGTTAAGGGTGGTATTGAAATTCTCTTTTTAAAGACTCCTGTTCTTTTCTTTTTAATTTTTTTTTTAATAGATGTTTGTATCATCCCTTTACCCTGTTGGATTCAAATTATGCGCCCGCACAGAGCAGTTATTCCTGCCCCCTTAGAACTGAGATTTTGTGTGAACCGTGGTGACTGTATAAGTGGGTCAGCCTAAAAACACGATTAGGGAGGCTTGAGTCACAGATGGCTTATTTATTCAGTTCATGGAGATATTCTTTAAATGATTGATGATTGAAAATGTATTTGCATCCTATTTAAAGTCTACTGTAAGATTTATTTAAGAAAGGAACCCTATTGACCTTTAGTGCGTTAGAAAATATTAAATGACAGATTAAGAAAAAGAAAAGCTGACTACATGTATCTTCCATTGGCAAGCTGCTTTCTTTTTTTTTTTTTTTTTAAACAGCGAGCACTTCAGTGGCAGCTGCAAGTACTGAATGTTATCATTCAAGTCTAGAAAAATTTTTAAAGAGAGGAAAGGAAATTGTACAGAAATCTGAGCCTGTATTCTCTTTATGCAGTGATAGAAATTTGCCTGTGACAGATAGCTGAATAAAATATGTTTCTGAAACAATAGCTCTGTTACCAGAAATGGTTCCAGATGCAAGCTGATGGATTACTCGCATAAGTTCAGCTCCTCTTATCTTCCTGGGGAGAACCTGAATACTGTCCCCTCCCCCCCCCCATAATTTCTGTATATTCTTCTTTGTTTGATATTCTGGGTTAGGGATTTTATTAGGGTTTCATCACTTACACAGTGCAGAATGTTCATGGTACAGAGAATTACTCATCTGTGTGCCCATTGATCTAGGACTGTTCCCGGACACCTTGCTGGTAGGCTGAGTGAAGTTCCCAGAATAACACCCAAAGGCATCTTGGAGCCCTCTTCAGAGATTTCCAGATTTGTATCAACATGTTAATTAGGTGTTAGCATGGTTAATCAAAATCTAGAGATGCCCCATGGACTGAAATGTTTTAACCAAAAGCAGGTAATGTGATAATAACTTCTAGTGGAAAAAGATTAATATAATGGATTTATTGTAGTCTTTTAACATGTAAGAAGAGTCCTAAAACTCCAAGTGGCTGCTCTTGTTGGACTGCTTTTTTGGATTTGAATTTAGACAGTATGTGCCAGATTTGGGGGAGTGATTGTGTTTGATTTGGCTCCTGCATTGATGATACTGCTCGGTAGAAACCTAGGCTTTTCTGTTTTTTTTTTTTTTTTTTAAGTAGTTCAAGTTTGTAAATGTTAAAATTTCAGAGTCCTCTTTTCTATACTTAGCCTCTTCATTCTCTACCACTTTAAATAAGCAACAAACAATGAGTCTTTAGGTGAATGAGTAGGTTAATGCTTCACCTTTAAAAGACAGATTGTCACTCTGAGGCCAATTGGTGGTGGTCACTGCACAGAGTGGTAATTTACAGTAGTTTCCTTGTGGCCTGAAAGATTTAATTCATCCCCATCATTCAGGGTAATGTATTTGCTAGTTATTTTAACACAATGAGTTGAAACTATAGCCTCAGAAAAAAAATACCCAGTGAGATTATTATTTTGCATTAAAATCTAAATATTACTGTATATGCTTTTATTTTCATAGGATTTTATGGACAAAAAGTATTTCATTTTATGGATGATGCTGAAATTACATGAATGAAATATGAGATTTTTGTGTTTCATTAAAAAGCAGTAGCATAAATATTATAAAGTGCTTGAATCTTATTACCTTTGTGTCTTATTTTCATGGAAAATTTGCTCGTTTTTAACTTTTTGGTTCATTCAAGTATAGATGTGGCATATACTATAAAAATTTCATGAATTCCCAAAAAATGGGAAAGAGGAGAGATTATCAGTTTCATTTAGTGAGACTATATTCTGAGAAGTATAGTAATATTTTTGAACAATATGCAGCAAATTAGAAACAGGCTAATAAATGATTACCTAGAAAGATTCTTTTACTGGTTTGAACGTGTGATTTACAATTGGATAAAAATAAGTAGGTCTTAGTGAAGAACTTGAGGGAGCCTGAAAAATTTCAAGCAAATTAAAAGTTCTAAGGAAGTCTTGTTTATACTGTTATTTTCTTATAAAAACTTTCTACATAGATCAAAATTAGCTTCAGTCCAACTTCTTATATGAATTATTAGAAATAGGTTCAAGTGACTGAAAATAACTGCTAAAGTTGTCTGGAAGAGGTTACCTGTAGGATGAATTTCATAGGAACTTTCACATTTGGGTTTGAGGTTAGGCAGATAATTAAGAATCTTTAATATTTTAACACTGTGCTTGCTCTTTATGTGTTTATGTCTTCTGTTATTTTGTTCTGAAGGAATTTAGGAAATGGTTGAGGACTGGGTAAATTGTTGGAGCATTGGCTAAAACTTGCTATCTTCTTGTTCCATCCATGTACATCTTCTCCATTTGTGAACAACATCTGGTAGGGGTCAAAATCTCCACCCCACAAGCACAGTCATGTCTAGGGTTGAAATCAGTCACATAGTTGGTCTCCAAATAAAATTGATGTTTAAGTTGATAACAAAACCGGTTGCCATCATTAACTTTCAGAATGCATATGTTCTACACAAATTGATGTTTTTCATCCTTTTTCCATTAAGAGTTTCTCCCTCAGTATAGTCTGTGGGGAAATATCAACAATATTTATGTAGGGAATAAAAATAAACATGTGTATGTGTTGGCAGATAAGTGACTAAGTCCCTGGGGTAGATGTGATAATGTGATATAATTTTAGTATGTGAGAGTTAAGTTTCTTTCTTTTTTTTTTTTTTTGGTACCAGGGATTGAACCCAGGGGTACTTAATCACTGAACCACATCCCCAGCCCCTTTTTATATTTTATTTAGAGACAGGTCTCCCTGAGTTACTTAGGGCCTCGCTAAATTGCTAAGGCTGTCTTTGAACTCTTGCCTCAGCCTTCCAAGCTGCTGGGATTACAGGCATGTGCCACCATACCTGGTGAGACATTTTTAAGGATTTTTTTTTTCTAAGAAAAATTAAAGATCTGGTACTTGACAAAGATGAAAGCTTTGTAATACTTATTACACAGAATATGATCTCTCTTTTACCATCCCCCCAAAAAACTGAAATTACTCTGGACAGCATACTTAATTTATTGTTGAGACTGACTATGGAAACTTCCCCTTAGTTATATGGATTCAGTGGGAATGTCCAGAAACTGACTGTAACTCTCAATAGAGTTTTCTTTTCTTGGGAAATTTATAACATAATTCAAAATTACTCTTTCTGAAATTTGATCTATTATCAGCTACAAGAATCGAAATGGAAAGATGTATTAAAAGCCCTTGCCCACGGGACCTCTTCAGTTCAAGAAATAGTTTTAAATGATCAAATATCAGCTTAAACTTGTGTCTGAGATGGTGATATCATCCTTTGGCCCAGAACAGACTCTCTTCCCTGCTCCCATTGTGGCTAAAATACCAAAAATTTCTAAGTATAGGACATGTACCTTGCCAGCTTTGTATACTAGTTAAAATCAATTTGTTTTAACAGAACTAAAGTTCTGTTCCAAGTTCAAGAAAGGAGACAGGTTGTTATTCCACTTGAAAATATGTTAATCACTTTTACTTGTTATAAGAGTAAAAATATGCTTATTAAAAAATTCAAACAATAAAGTATACAGTGAATGAAAGTCCTTGGTTTTCCTAGAAATTCCTAGAAATGCCAGTTTAACCGTTTAATTAACTCACAAGTGGGTGTATGTGATTAACATGAATAAAATCATACTTCCATATGTTCCTTCATTACCTTGTATTTTTCACTATTACTGTTGTCTGCTAGAACTTTCTGGAATATAGAAATATCCAGTTTGGTAGTCATTAACCACCTGGGGCAGTTGACCACTTAAGATGTGGCTAGTGTGACTGGGGAACTGAATTCTTTATTTATTTGAAATTAATTTAAATTTAAATACCCCTGTGTGACTGGTGGCTATCATATTAGACAGCTTATATCATATCTTGCCTGTGAATTTTCCATTACACTAAAAATATTTCTTTATTTTCTTGTCTTTTTGCAGGAAATGTTAAATTTTTTTTCTTCTTCTTCTTCTTTTTTTTTTTTTTAAATCCTGGGGCTTATCTTTACATTTTGAATAAGCATGTATTTAATCCATATTTCCCTATCAGTGTCAAAAATTAGTCATATTCTAAAACACTATATAATCTTACAAGACACAAATGTGTAGGAGGTTTTGCTTCCTAGGTTTTATTGAAATAGCCTGGAATTTTAGTTCCATGTGACTTCTTTAATATCTATCCTTGTGTCCCTAAAAATGTTCTTCTTAACCATTTGGTTAATTTCACATCCGTGTTAAAAACTTTTTGGACTTTCCTGACAGTTTTCCTGTTGTTATTGCTTACCACTCTTCCTTATAAAACACATTCTTTCCTTTATTTACTTTCTAATTTAATTGTTTTTGCTTTTTCTTTCTTTTTGCAGTATTGGGGATTGAAGGCAGGATCTCACATGTACCAGGCAAACACTGAACTACATCCCAGCTCTTCATTTTTTCTTTTGAGACAGGGTCTCTCTAAATTTCCCAGGCTGGCCTCAAACTTACCATCCTCCTGCCGCATCTTCCAAAATCATTGGGATCCTAGGCATGCACCAACACATCCAGCTTAATTTTTTTGTCTTATGTTGGATGTGGCTAGTTCTTACATGTCTGAAGGTTCTGTTTCCTACACATAAAAACCGTAGATTGGATGTGCATGTAATTCTATAATAATTGTTCCCCCCTCCATCCATCCTTCTTTCCTTCCTTCCCTCCCTCCCTCCCTCCCTCCTTTGACCCTCTCTATTTTGCATTGCTGAAGATGGAACCTAGGGCCTTGAAATAGTTAAGACAAGTGCTCGACCACTGAACCACAGTCCCATCCCAACAATTATTTTTCTTTTAAACTCCACATACATTATGTTTTTATTTTCTAGTGTTTAGTGGTACAGAGACTGTTTTCTGTGCCAGTCTGCTTCTTTCTTATTTAAGTAACCTTATTCTTTTTGTTTGTTTTCAGTCTAGAAGCTTCTAAGTTTTATCCCTATCCTGTAACCAAGAAATTTCCATGCTCTTTTACCTTCTAGGATCGTTGTTCCTTTAGTTAAACAAAATGACCCAAAGTAGTGCATATTTTGGGGGGCTTCTTGGGATTTAAGTTTTCATGGTCCTCAAGCATGTCCAGCCTGCCTCCAACTTCCCCCATCACTAGACTTGTAATGGTTTTGGTTCCTTTAACTGTTCTTCAACATTTGACCTCGGGTGCAATGCAGTTGTCTCGCTTTCACTTTACCCCTAGGCCCTCACTAATGGACTGTTATTTACACCATTTACTGAAGGTATTGTGGATAATGGGGGAGGGGTGTGATTATAGCACAGCCAAAAACAACTTCAAATTCAGTGCCAGACATCAGTGCTCACTCACCAAGGGAATTTGTCCATCCACGCCCCTCTGTAGGTCATCATATGTGATTTCCCTCATGTCCTCTTCCTGTATCTCTACTTCAAATTCAAGGTCAACCCAAATGTCCTCTCTTTCATGAAGCCAAAGATGATGACCCCTGTCAGAGGTCTGAAGTCCTTAACGAATGTGTCCTTTCCATGGCACCTTCCCACTAGTGTCCCCCAGCCTGTCTCCCCGTCATCTGCTCAGGCAGACCCTTGTTCTACTGCCAAGGAAGACATGGCTCCTTGAGATAAGTGGCTTGTTGGGGGCTGCATGGCTGATAAGTGGGTAACATGGCTCTTTACAGCTGTTGCTGAATGTGTGTGGAACATCTACCCATTAGCTCAAGAAAAAGGAAATTTTATTTAAACATATAATAGGTGATTTCAAAATAAGGAACAGATAGTCTGTTAGAATTAGAGACCCAAGGTTTATTTATCTCTAGCCTCTGCTCCCTTCCTCCCTCCCGCTCAGCCCTGTCTCCTCTCCTCAGAGTCTTTGCTCCTTTGGCTTGTTGTGTAGGCAGTTTTGCTCTACCACGCACTCCTGCCATGATGTGCTACCTCACCAAAGCAACTGAGCCAGTTATGGACTGAAATCTCCCTTAGTGTTAGCCAAAATAAACCTTTTCCTTTTTTCTTTATAAGTTAGTTATTTCAAATATTTTGTTATAGTGATGGAAAGTTGACTGATAAAGTGGTCAGCAGTTGTTTTCAGAGAAGGAGATGGTGGGCACATGGCTGTGGACCAAATTGTGTGTCTTTTCAAATTCATACATTGAAGCCCAAATCTCTAGTGTGATGGTGTTAAGTCTTGAGGGTGGAGCCCTCATGATGGGTTTAGAGATGTAGAGAACAGAGCTCTGTCTCTCCACCAGAAAAAAGATTTGTCACTAGAACCCATCAGTACTGACACCCTGATCTTGAACTTCTAGCTTCCAGTAATATGAGAAACAAATGTCTGTTTTTTAAGCTACTCTGTCATTAGTATTTTCTAATAACAGCCTGAGCTGAATTAAGACACACCTCCAGATGTGTCTGCAAAGCAAGGAAAGGGTGTCTACCTGTTTACTCACAGTTCAGGCCAGCCTCTGCAACTTAATGAGACTGTCTCAAAATTAAAAAAAAAAGAAAAAGGACTGGGATTATAGCTCATTAGTAAAGCAACACTGAATTCAATTCCCAGTACGAAAATAAATAGATAAATATCCTTGCTCCTTGATTAGCTTTGGGACATACAAAAAAGGAAGTAAAAAAATGAAAATTTTGTATGCAAGGGGATTTAGAAATAGGAATCTAATTTAAAAAGCACATCAAAATTTTAACTTTGCTAATACACATTAATATTATTAAATATAACAAAGGTAGTACAATGTTGAAATGAATCTCAGCCAGAAAGGATTTTTTTTTTTAACTTATCTAATTTTAGTAAGCTGAGAAAGGACCAGAACTGAGAAAAGCCAGATGCTAGTAGATTTCAGCTATTCTATCAGAAAAAAAACACTTGTGAGCATGGGTGAAAAAAGCTATTAAAAGTGGGTAACTTTTTACTGATTTGGACTATCATAAAGGATGTATTCTGCCAAGTTTCTCAAGCCTTTTTTAAATTTGATTTTTCTACTTGTTATGTTCATTTCATTTTTAGGAAGAGTTTTGCTATTGTTGAACAGCTAATGTTCTTAGTCTTTAAGTTACATGTATTGATTTTAAAAAACACACTTTTTTTTAACCTTTTAAGACATTCTTCTTCTATTCTAATATTGGACTATTTTCAAAGATCGTTGTCACTTCGCAAACTAAACTTCACACTAGACTAGTTTCTGGCCAATGAGTGTTGAATAAAATTATATTATTAAACATTATCTCTTATCAGAAATCGTTTTTAGGGCTGTGGCTCAGTGGTGGAGTGCTTGCCTAGCATGTGTGGGGCACTGGGTTTGATCTATAGCACTGCATAAAAAACTAAACAAAAAATAAAAAAAAGAAAGAAATGGGTTTTTATGTGAAGTAGGCACCAAAATGGATTGATAATATGGGATTAATGTAGGAGAAGGCTAATGAGATAAGCCATACTTTCCCATGTTTAGAACTTGATAAGAGTTTAAATGAATATGCAATTGGAAGCAACCCAGTATCTATGAAAAGGGATTAGTTAACAATACAGACTGGAGGCCACTAGCGCAGGGATCAGCAAGATCCTATTCCAACCAGGCTTGAATCCTGGGCTTGCTATTCAGCCATGGAGAGCTCACAGCCCCTGATGACAGCTGGAAGGTTGGCTTTCTGCTTTGGATTGTGGTTACACTTGGGGAAAAAAAATGAAGAAATCAATAGTGGAATTCCACAGATGAGCCACTGACAAAAGTCACATGACTTCTTCAAGCACCTGCACTGCAGTTAAAATCCATTATTGAATTGGATGGTCTTGTGATAATCTCGTGATGATGTGTGCTCTTGATCCAAGATGGAGACAGATTTGTGGCAAGTACAACTGATAATTTGGGTCATCCTTAGCCGTCTTCCCCAGCTGTGGATATGAATTATCTTTCATCAGCAGGGCAATACAATGCACCTTGGGGTGACCTTTACTGTTTTTAATAAACTGAACCAAAACCTCCTCATGCTTTTTTTCCTCTCTCTCTCTTTTTTTTTTTCTTGTGTATTGGGGATTGAACCCAGGTGTGCTCTACCACTGAACAACATCTCCAGGCCTTTTTTATTTTGAGATAGGCTCTAAGTTGCCCAGGTTGGCCCCAAACTTTAACTCCCACCTCATCTGCATCAGTTGCTAGGATTACAGGTGTGCACCACCTGCCTGGCCCTTGTGTTTTCTTTCTAGTGTAATCCCTTTTCTTCTAGGGAAGTGATGTCCTAACCAGGGCACCAGGGTTGTGCACATGCATATGGTACTAAAGATCTGTCGTGATTTGAAGAAGACAATGAAGATTAATGAAAAAATATTTAAAGATTTTGAGTAGGCAGTGCACAAAAGAAGATTCAAAAATTGCCAAGAAATACCTAAAAGGATGGTTAACCAGTAAAAATGTAAAAATAAGCATTACATTATGTAATTACATGGATTTGCGAGCCATAATGGGTGGATTTGAGTCCTGGCCCTGTCATTATAGCTATGTGACTTTTAGTGGGTTACTTAATCTCTGCATAAGCAATTACAGTTGCTTTTCTAAAAAATGGGAGTAGGGGCTGGGGTTGTGGCCAGCGGTAGAGTATTCACCTAGCACATGCAAGGCCATAGGTTCAATCCTCAGCACCACATAAAAATAAATAAATAAAGGTATTATGCCCAACTACAACTAAAAAATAAATATTTTAAAAAATGGGAGTAATAATAATGGGACTTATCTCAAAAGTTACCCAGTTGACAGTGCACGAGGTCAGTATCTACCATACTTATACTGCCTGACACATAGTTAGTGTTCTGAATTGTTAGCTGCTGGGACAGTGATGGTGATGATTGTGGTGGTGATGGGGGTAATGGTGATGGAGGCAGTGGTGATTGAGATAATGGCTGTGATAGTAGTGGTAGCAGTGCGGATTATGGTGGTGGTGATAATGGCGATGGTGACGATGGTAATGATGATGGTAATTGGTTGCTTCAGTTTACATTTGCCTGGAGTATATTAGTTTTTCCTTTCCTCACATTATTCTATTATTAGACTACAGGCTTGTGAAGTCAGTGGATAAAATGCCATCTTTTTAAAATTTGTTGGCCGTTAGGGCATCCTTTATTGTGAAGTGCTTATTCATATCCTCATCCCATTCCTCTCTCAGTCTTTTGTCTTTTTCATATTGATTTTTTTGGTTGATTTCTCATTCATCCAGCAAATATTTATTGAGAAGCTTTAATATGTCGGATGCTAGGGACACAATGGAAAACCCTGTTTTTATGGATCTTATGTTCCAGTTAGAAGGAGACAAAAAATAGCTTTAGCTAGTAATATGTTAGATGAAGAAAATTAAAGTAGGAGGATCGTAATAACTAATGTATATGCAGAATGATTGTATGTGTTAACTCATTTTATCCTTACAATTTTTTATACTATTTTTTAAAAACTTTATCCTCTTACCCCTGAAGAGGAAGCGGAAACACTGAGAGTTAAATAATACTCTTAAAGTAACACAGCTGGGAAATAAGGGAGCCAGATTCAAACCCATCCTAGCTAATGCCTGCCGTCCTGGACAGGATATTATTTTGCCGCTAAACTAGAGATCAAGCATGGAGGGGAAAATAGCTTCTTATATATTTTAGCTATTAGAACTTTGTCGCATGTTTTATAAATATCTTGCCTCACTGAATTGTTTTGAATTTTTGTTTATAATTACTTTGCCATGACATGTTTCATTTTGATGTAGACAAAATTATCATCTTTTATCCTACAGTTGGTACTTCTAGGTCCTCACCTAAGAAATTTTTTCCTTTTCTGAAATTAAAAAGTGATTACTTAGTTCCTTCAGTTCTTCCTTCAGCACATTACTTGAGATATTTACTTCAGTGCTATGTGCCAGACACTGTTCTAGACATTGGACAATTGTGAACTAAGTGGGCAAAACTTAGTTTTCATTTTCCAAGTTTGGGTCTTAAACTTATTTGGAATTTGCTT
This sequence comes from Marmota flaviventris, assembly GCF_047511675.1. Lineage (NCBI taxonomy): Eukaryota > Metazoa > Chordata > Mammalia > Rodentia > Sciuridae > Marmota > Marmota flaviventris. Next base: position 38,532,508 of record NC_092509.1, read on the forward strand.
TTGAATATTGTGGGAAAGTAGCAATTATTTTCATTTTTCTCTGATGGGAATTCAGTTTCTCAAATGCTTCTGATTGAAAGATTCATATTTGCACTACTACTTTTGATGAAATCTTTATCATATACCTGGTTCCTATGTATTGAGTTGTTACTGGCATGTCTGTTAATAGTTTAGTGATCTTTTTCTCTAGTTCCAGTCTCTGTTGGGTATATATATTTTTATTTTATCTCTTAAAAATGTTTTAGTTGTAAAACCATTGTGATTCTTAAGGACAGATCAGAAAATACATTAAAATAAAAGATTACTCATCTGTAATCCCACCATTTTCTTTTTCTTTTTTCAATACTGGGGATTGAACTCAAGGTTTCACACATGGTAGGCAAATGCTCTACCACTAAGCTATATCTTTAGCCCTAATCTCACCATTTTTCTTTTTGTTGTTGTTTTCAGTTTTGCTTATTTGGTACTGGGGATTAAACTCAGGGGTGCTTTACCACTGAGTTACATCCCAGCCCTTTTTATTGTTTATTTTCAGACAGTGTCTTGTAAGTTGTTTAGGGCCTTGCTAAATTGCTGAGGTTGGCCTTAAACTTGCTATCCTCCTGCCTCAGCCTCCTGAGTTGCTGGAATTACAGGTATGCACCACCGACCGTACCTGGCCAGTCTTACCATTTTCTATGCAGGTAATTGGAAATCAAGAGGGAGAATATTTGTATCAAACCACTGATGTTTCCTCTTTTGCCCAGAGAGTGGGGAAGAGCTGAGTGATCATTTATTCTGTAAAGTTTAACATTGCTTCTCATCTTTGGAATTCATATTCCGTTTAAATTGAGCATGTTTCATGTGACTCTTAAAATTAATGTATTAGTTATGATTGGTTGAGCTGTTATAGACCCTGTGTTAAGTCAGCTTTTGGTCACTATGACAAAATACCTGAGAAAAACAACCAAAAGAAGGAAAGAGGGGCCGGGTAGCTCAGTGGCGGAGTGCTTGCCTAGCATTATCATGAGGCACTGGGTTCGATCCCCAACACCACAAAGAAATGAACAAATAAAATAGAGGTATTGTGTTCATCTACAACTAAAAAAATATTAAAAAAAAAAGAAGGAAAGATTTATTTTGCTTGATGGTTTCAGTCCAGGGTTGGCTGGCTTCATTGCTTTGGACCCAAGGTTAGGCACACCATCATGGTGGAATGGTGTAATGGATCAACACCCTGCTTACCTCCCCTGGTGGCTGGGAAGGAAAGAGAGAGAAAGGAAGAGGAAGGGACTGGTGATAAGATATAGTCTCCAAAGGCATGACTCTAAAGACCCACTCTTTTAGTTAGCTCCCACCTCTAAGAATTTCTGTTTCCTTCCAGCTGTGACTCATTTAGTGGATTAATCCATTGAAGAGGATAGAGCCCCTAGGATCGAATTACTTTCCTAAGACCCCACCTCTGAACACTTCTGCATTGGGAATTATACATGAGCATTGTGGGACATTGCAAATTTAAACTACAATACACCCTAATATGTGATTGCTCAATGCAGTGGATATTTCCTTCTTGTCTATGTAATGGTCTTGAGCATGTGTTCAGGTAATGATGCTTATTTGGTCATTCAGAGACTAGATGTCCTTCATTATGTGCCTCTGCCATCCTTTTAGTATCTTCTCCCTACATTTGCATCTAGTTATTATAAGGGAAAGAAAGAGCATGGCAAAGTCTACCTCAGGGTTTCCATGCCAACAGGAAGCAGCAAACACCAGTTCTGCTCACTTTTCAGTGACTAGAACTTGGTGACCACACCTGACTGCCAGGGAGCTGGGAATTGTCCAGCTGTGAACCCAGAGAGAAAGGAAAATAGATATTTTGGAATTCTCCTGGACCAAGTGTGAAATGTTTCCATGGCTCTGTTACATTGGCTCTTGCTTTAAGTTCTGTCTGTAGATTCCATGGATATTTCTTCAAAATTTTCTGGTGTGTCTCATTAAATATTTGATGTTTTCACAGCTGAGAGGGAGTGTATTGGTTTCACCTGAGGTTTGAATATTCCCAGAGATTCTTCTAGACACGCTGAAGTGTCTGTACTTTTTGAGGCAGCAAAATTGAGAACCTTTCTTTATGGATCTTTCATATGAATGTTGGGGGATAAGAAATTGGAATTTCTCTTCTTGAAGCTCAAGAGACTTTTAAAAAAAGAGTGGCATGATTTCTGCAGCTGAATTTCTGTGACTCTGTAATTGGCCTCAAGCACTGAAGTCTGAATCAGACTCTTAATATGATTTCAAAGAAGAATCATCTCCTAAGCAAGAGTTTTTCTTTATTGTCCAGAAGCCTGCTCAACCTCTTTCCCACCCAGACATTTTAATGTCTCTGTTCTACATGTCTCTCTTCAGAGACCTGGATTCTGGTAGGGAACAGACCCCAACCAGGTGGCTGTAGGCAGCTCTGCATCTGCTCGTGCCTCACCACTATCCTGCCGTATCCAGGGAAGAGTTTCACTTGTTAAATTTTATTTTTAAAACTTTTAAAAATTTATTTTTGGTACTAGAGATTGAACCCAGGGGCACTTAACCACTGAGCCACATCCGCAGCCCTTTTAAAAATATTTTATTTAGATACAGGGTCTCACTGAGTTGCTTAGGGTCTTGCTATGTTGTTGAGGCTGGCTTTGAACTTGCAGTCCTCCTGCCTCAGGCTCCCAAGTTCTGGGATTACAGGTGTGTGCCACCACACCCAGCTCACTTGTTAATTTTTAAAAACAGTTTCATTGAAATACACATACCATAGAGTTTATCCATTTAAAGTATACAATTCAGTAGCTTTTAGAATATTTACAGAGTTGTGCAACCATCACCACAATCAATTTATAACATTTCCATCATTCCAGAAAGAAATTGACACCCTTAGCCATCAACCCACTATCCCTCCAGCTCCCCAGCCCCTGGCAACCACAAATCTACCTTCTGTTTCTATGGATATGCCTGTTTGGATGTTTTCTGTAAATCCAATAATAATAATACATGGCCCTTTACCTAACTGGCATCTTTCACTTACTGTGTTTTCAAGATTCACTTTGTTATAATATGTATAACATTCATTTTTAATTGCTAAATAATATTCCATTGCATAGATATACCATATTCCCTTATGCATTCTTCTGGCTATGAATATTTGGTGGGGGAGCCATTAAGAATAAGGCCACTATGTGATACATGCATACCAATGCATACCAGCACAATCCACAATATCCAAGTTATAGAACCAGACTAGGTGCCCATCAATAAATGAATGGATAAAGAAGTGTGGGATATATACCCAATGGAGTTCTACTCAGCCATAAAGAAGGATGAAATTATGTTACTTACTGGTAAATGGATGAAACTGCAGAACATCATGCTAAGTGAAATAAGACAGACTCAGAAAATTAAGGGACAGATGTTTTCTCTTATGCAGAAGCTAGAGAGAAAAAGGGAATTAAAAAAGAGGATCTCATTAAAATAGAAGGGAGATCAGAGTAGAAGTGAGGGCACCAAGGGAGAGGGAGGAGGGACCAATAGAATAGAGGAAGGGGATCAGTGGGAAGGAAGAGGGAGGGAAAGAAGAAATACTGGGGATTGCAATGGAGAAAACTATGTTATGTGCTTTTATGAATACATCAAAATAAACCCCACTATTATGCATAACTATAATGTACTAAAATACAATGAAAAAAAAGAAGGCTATTATGAATGTTCATATACAAGTTTACTAAATGGGTACATTTTTCATTTCTCTTTGGGAATACCTGGGAGTGTAATTACTGGATTATATTGGAAATCTGTATTTACTATTCTCAGGACCCACAAACAAAGATTGCTTGCCAAAGTAGCTTCACCATTTTACATTCCCACTAGCAGTGTACAAGGGTTCCAATTTCTCTCTATCCTCACCAAAACTTTTTATTATCTTTTTATTGATTGATTGATTGCACTGGGGATTAAGCTCAGGCGTGCCTAATCACTGAGCCATATCCTCAGCTCTTTTTTATTTTCTATTTTGAGACAGGGTCTTGCTAAGTTGCTTAGGGTCTTGCTAAGTTGCTGAGGCTGGTATCAAACTTGTGATCTTCCTCCTGCCCCAGCCTCCTGAATTGCTGGAATTAGAGGTATGCACCATCATACCCAGCCCATTATCTTTTTTATTACAGTTATCCTAGTAATGTGAAGTGGTATCCTTGTCACCTCTTATTCCCAATTCTGGTTTCCTTAAGACTTCTGAGAAATGGAACAGTAGCTCTTCCTTATTCAAGGGCTGGAATGTTTGGAGCATGTGTCTGGGAGGTTAGAGGAGAGATGACTCATTTAGTGTCCATTTTTGTAGCTCCCTGCCAATTGATTTTAATGTTCAGATGAGAAAGGGAAGGGCAAGGAATCCCTTTTGAACTAGTTAACAAAAAATGAGTACAGTTGCCCCATTATACCAAAATTTAAAAAAGTATAATTTTAGCAATACAGTTTTGGTAAGGGAGTTTTGGTGAGTATGGTAATTAACTCCCAAAGTGTAATTAATGGAAGATTTCATTATACAAGTGTTCTAAAAATGATAGAATAGATGATGTAATCTTATTTAAAGAATTTTTGGTGAAATAGTCTGGTGTTTTTATTTTTTAATTATCTCTGTATTCACTTCAGCTTCCATGAGTTTAATTTATCTGCTTTAGAAAAAAATGAATCCACCTAGGACAACGACTTCTTTCTAGATCATTGAAGGAGGCATTTTTTTTTTTAAAGAGAGAGAGAGTGAGAGAGAGAGAGATAGAATTTTTTAATATTTATTTTTTAGTTTTCGGTGGAGACAATATCTTTGTTTGTATGTGGTGCTGAGGATCGAACCCAGGCCGCATGCATGCCAGGCGAGCGCGCTACCGCTTGAGCCACATCCCCAGCCCCTGAAGGAGGCATTTTGATTCAATTGGACAGGCATGTGTTTCAAAGCATTTTAACCAGTCACAACCTCTCATTCTGTATTCCTCTCTTAGAAAGTTTCTCGGGAATTTGGAGCTATTTTAAACTGGGTGTATTATAAGAAAAGCTGCATGGTCCTGGGCTTCTAGTGGTTTCTAGGAAAGCCTTAACCAGCAACAATTAAATAGTGGGTGAGGGCAGAAGAGGGATAATTCCCTGGATTGTGAAGCCCAGGAATGTCCTCAATGATGTCCGCCTCCCTGTGCACCCAACCTGAGGCCCAGCTCATAGTAATGTTCAGTAAATACTTTAGAATAGGTTGCAAAGGCTCTGCCATCACAGTGTGGGAAATTGTAGCTTTCTGTGGTTTTTCACTGCCTGGTAATGTATGATTAATCCACCTCAAGAGTCAGAATCATTCATTCATTCACTTATTCATTCAACAGGCATTTGTTACTACTATCGTAATCTGAGGCATTAGAGACCTAAGGGATGCAGGTGTGAAATAGATTTCTTATGTAACATACACATGACTGCATAAGTCATGCAATAACAGGATAGCAAATTCATCATTTATAAGGTGGCAACCTTGGGAACATGAAGGAAAGCCTAAAATATTCTTGATCTCAATCAGAGACTATACAAAGTTGTATATATCCACAGCTGACTTCTAGCTCCAATACCTGGCTGTGATATGTTTGTTTAAGCCCAATTGCTAGTCAGATATTTATGGGCATCCTTAGTCACCAGATGATTTTTAAATATAAACATCATGATAGTACAGATTTAATTCTACTGATGAAAGTAAATGCTCATTTCGGGGTGAGAATGCAGTACTATTTTTAGACCACCACTTGACAAGGTCTTAGTGTATCTTCAAAAATGAGCACTGCTTTCTAATTTTGGATTAGGAACAGGGAAATATGAATCTATAGCTCATATACTTGTGTCTTAAACAGTTTCCTCTCACTATTGAACATACATTTCATATTTTGATTTTATGGAGGAATGAATTACCCATTTTAGATTTAAAAATTTACTACTTTAACACATGAATAACTGGTGGGAAGGGAGCCCTTTATAACCTAGATATTGAGCACTGAGGCTATCACTCTATCAGTTGGGGTCCTCCTGGTTATGAAGTGGTAAAAACCACCTCACAGTTCTGCTACTTAAGTCTCAAAGGTCTGTTTCCCTCTCATGCTACCTGGGGGTGGGCAGGTTCCTGTGTGTGAGTTATTACCCAGGTGTCTTGGCTGGAGGAGATGCCATCAGTCAATACTCATTTTGATTCAAGGCTTCAAGACTTGGCAGGGAAACCCGAGAGGGCAAGAGAAAGCATAATGGCTCTGAAATGCTTTGGCCCAGGGGGAAGGCATCAGCACTCTTCACAGGCCCTTGGCCTGTGGATTGAACCCAGGGGCACTTAAACACTGAGCCACATCCCCAGCACTTTTTTATATTTCAGTTAGAGACAGAGTCTTGCTGAGTTGCTTGGGGCCTCATTAAGTTGCTGAGGCTTGCTTTGAACTCATGATCCTCTTACCTCAGCCACCCCTCCCTGCGCCCACCACCCCCCAGCTGCTAGAATTACAGGTGTGCGCCACCATGGCCGGCTTTAATGGGACTTTCTTGTATTTATAATATACTTTTGGAAAGCAGGGACATGGTATATAGCAGGCACATTTTATTCCAAATGGGTTGGAAAGCTAACTTTTTCTCAAAAATAATTAAAATAATAGAGGAAAAAAAGGCAAATGAGGATATTTACACTATTTGGAATAAGAGACATCTTTGTAAGCAAGATTTAAAAGCCATGAAGCCACAAGGGGAACATTTTCAATATTAGATTACATAAAAAATTTTTAAAACATACCATAAATAAGGCTTAAAACTAAAAAACAAATGAGTAAAATATTCGTGAATCTAAATAACAGACCCAAACTAAGTGATGTGATCCAAGCATGAAGTCATATTACTCTCCTAGGACTGTGGTGGGGCTTAAACGAGATTAAGTGCCCAAAGTAGATACTTAATGTAGGTGCTACTGATACTTTAAAGAATGCCTACAAATCACTTTTAAAAGACAACTAATAAAAAGGGGATATAAACAAACAATTTTATGAAACAATGTAAATGGCCAATAAACATATAAGAAGATGTATGACCACACTCCTGACTAAATAAAAAACAAATTAAGTGTGCAGTGAGATCTGTGAGATGTTTTCTACCTCTAGTAAGTCCCCCCTTCACAGTGAGAGGAGTGACACTAGTGCAGGGCTGGCACAGGTGGATGGACGCCGTTTGATTTCCTGTTGCTAGGGTATACTTTATTTGGTACACTATTTAGGGAAGAGTCTGAATTGTACAATAAAACCGAAATCGCTTTCACTTAGCCTTTCCACCTTCGGACATACCAGCTTGAATGCAGAAATATGTTAAGTACCTGAAAATATATATATATATATATATATATATATATATATATATATATATATATATATATATATATTTTTTTTTTTTTTTTTTTGCAGCAGCAGCCTTTTTAACCTAGGAATGGCTCAATAAAATGTGTCTATCTCCATAGTGGAGTGTGCCAGCTGCTGAAGAGAAATGAGGTAGCTCAGGGTGTCCTGGTGTGGAAAGAACTCCAAGATACTTGTAAAGTGGAAGAGGGAAAATGCACGTTTCAAAATTTTATGTTTGGGGCTATGATTGAAGCTCAGTGGTAGAGCACTCGCCTGCCATGTGTAAGGCACTGGGTTCAATCCTCAGCACCACATAAAAATAAAATAAAGGTATTGTGTTCACCTACAACTAAATTTTTTTTTTTGTTTAAGATTAAATTTTTGCCCCAGTAGCTCAGGAGGTTGAAACAGGAGGATTGCGGTTTCAAAGTCAGCCTCAGCAATGGCGAGGAACTAAGCAACTCAGTGAGTCCCTGTCTCTAAAAATACAAAATAGTTCTGGGGATGTGGTTCAGTAGTTGAGTGCTCCTGGGTTCAAACCCTAGTATCCCCGCTGCAAAAAAAGATTAAATTTTTTTAAAAAAATTATTCATAGTGAGGGGCTGGGTTCGTGGCTCCGTGGTAGGGTGCTTGCCTAGCATATATGAGGCACTGGGTTTGATCCTCAACACCACATAAAAAATAAATAAATAAAATTTAAAAGTTTAAAAAATTATAGTAAAAACAAGGAACATCCTTAGAGAAGTAAGACAATTTTTGAACCGCACATACCAGAAACACTATTGATTGCCTTTGACTATTATAAGATGCCTAATACATGTTAATAACATTTGAGTCTTATATGATGAATATATATGATAGTTAAATAAAAATTCAGAAAGAAATAAGCAGGGACAGATAAAGCAAATTGATTTACAATAATAGATCAGAACTAAGTTTTCAACTTTCCCTACATGGGGTGGGCAATGATGTAATAATGATTGCTGATGCTAAATTTTAATTTATGTTCCAGGTTTTTGGTGGCTGAGTAAGAAGTCCAAATAAATAGAAAATTTAAATCTCCTTGTGTCTTTTTTTCTTTTTGCTCTTTTAGAAGACAACACATAAGATGACAAGGGTTCTTATTGGAAGTGTTTCACCAGTTAATGTTTTTGTCATTTGAGTTTTTTATTGTTACCCCTCCTAGTAAAAATCTTTATCAGGAAAAATATAATCATCTAAAGAAAAAGTTTCTTTCATTTCTGTTGCTGTAAGATGAGTAGTTTGGTGGGCTAGGGTTATAGTTCTAGGTCTATCATGTGCAAGGTCTGGGATTTGATTCCTAGCACTGAAGGAGGGGGAAAAAAAGATTGGTGTTTTGTTGTCCCCAAGAGATGTTTATAATGGAATTTTTCACATGTATCTCTCCCTTAAAAGACTGAGTAAGAAGTAGATTAATAGTGCAGTGATAACCATGAAAGCTATTTGATTTTAGTTATAAATGTGGTTTATATCTGCAGCTTTCCTGCTTTAGGTGACTTCTAAGCACCTAAAGGATGATATCATGGACTAATATTTTTCTGCATTGACATCTTAATCTGACTACCTTTCATATCCCACTTACACCCTAACAGTTATTTTCTAGTGTGTTTTTCTAAGTGATTAATTTTATGCAACTTAATTTTATATAATGACTTCTTTCTTTGGTTTGTTTTACCCTTCTGGCGTTTCTTACAGAAGTCCTGCAGGGGATTTGGGAGCCAAAAAGAAAAAGAAGAAACAGAAGAGGAAAAAAGAGAAGCCTAATTCTGGAGGCACCAAGTCCGACTCTGCATCTGATTCCCAGGAGATTAAAATTCAGCCGCCTTCAAAAGTGAGAGCCTGTTTTCTTCTCACCTCTGTGGTTCCTCATGCAGATGAGAGTGGGTTTGTGCAGTGTAGCGCCCTGCTGGACCAGATGCTCTGTAGTTAGCGTTTTGCTGTGACTGTTTGAATGGCATAGTAGCTGGGAGGTATTTACAGCCTCCCTAAAACTGACTCTGACACCCACCTAAGAGGTACTTCTGTGCTTTTGTGTGTATGTGTGTGTGTGTGTACCTTCCCTTTCTCAGTGCATTAGTATTTAGATTGTAGTTGTAGAAGAAAGTCTCAGTGTGAGCTTGCAAGGTTTTTTGAAATTACACTTAATAATTTGATTATTTTAGTTCAGAAGATATTTACATTTTAATTTTTCTGGGTGTCTGTCTAATTACCTGCCTAGCACAACACCATCTGGCATCAGATTTCAGCGGGAACAGCCATGGGTAAGTCTTATGTTGACTTTGAATCAGAACAGTGTCAGTGACCATTTCTCATTCTGTTGTCAAGGGCGGGGAATATCTCCTCACATTCTCCCTGAAGAAACACCCATTTTAGACTAAACCAGAAGTTGTCCAGCTGGGCCCCCTGTTGGTAGACTGCTGGCACAGCAGAGGGTTGGTAGTGCAGTATAGGTGTATGGTGGTGCAAATGGTGGCCACCCTGTCTGTGGAGCCAGCCCGCCTCAGGCTGGCTAAGAACACAGCCCGTGTATGGAGGGCTCCCAGGAAGCCCAGAGCCCTCTTGATACACAACATCCAGAGCCTAAAGGAACAGAATTAGAAGTATAATGAAATCAAGATGATTTTGATGGTTGTAGCTCCAAATAAGTTTTCCTAGGTGGTGTGTGCTGTCATGGCAATGTCCTAAGACCTTGAGCTTGGCCCTGGCTCCATCACACCTTAAGACTATTTCCTTATCTGTAAATGTGTTTCCTTCTCCCCAACTCACAGCTGTCATGAGGTTAAAATGAGGTATTTTTTTTTTTAAGAGTTTGTATTACAAAGCACTGCATATGTAGCAGGTATTACTATTATGCAGGTTTTTTGTGTTTAATTTTTTTCTTATACAGAGCTTACATTCTGTCACGTAATGAATCTTGTGGGTAGTTTGTTGTTGTTTTTGTTGTTGTTATTATTACCTGCTTTACACAAAACCAGGAATCACTGAGAAGGAAAATTACTTGCCCCAGTTTTGCCCTGACTGACTTTGTGGGGAGAGAAGAAAGTGGAGTCTTCCTCCCTAGCTTTTCAACTTGCTTCTCAGGTAATAAATACTCTGTCCACTAGCCATAAGTTCCCAGGTAACTCATCGGAGAATACCACAATGAGCTTGCAAAATGTTTCTCCCATTTCTAAATGTTGCTTTGTCAGATAAATGCAGCGTCACTTACCTGCAGTTGTGGCATCTCCTTTTGCTTCTACCATCCCATCAGCTTCCACCCATCCCTCCACCCTAGTGAATCTGAGCCCTTCGCTCACCTTGATCACTGATGCAAAACTGGAGCCAAACAAGGCAGGAGGAACTGTAAGCATTGTCTAGTAGAGAGTTTCTATTCATTTTTAAATAGGAGCAAGTCAGCAGTGTTGTAATGTGGGTTTTCCTCTGTTGTATTTTTTTCAAAAACTGGAGCTTTTCCCCCTTCAGCTCATGCCAGCTCTAGATAACACTGTAATTTACAATGGACTACATTTGGGGAATATTCTCTCTCTTTCTTTGTTCCCTCCCTCCCTTCCTCCCTCTCTTCTTCCTTCCTTCCTTCCTTGGGATTGAACTAGGGCCTTGTGCATGCCAAGCAGGTGCTCTATGCTAGAGCTATATCTCCAGCCCCTTCTTATAGCCATTTTAGTCGTGGAGGACTTGGACATTTTCCCCAAGACATTACATTTAGCAAATAATAGGTAAAGATATCATTGATGCTTAGTATTCCATATGGAGCAAATGTAGAAGAGGAATACTCGCCTTTTACATAAGAGTTTAATAGTGGGCACTAATATGGAACTAATATATATTCTCATCTTTCTTCCCAGGTTGTGCTTTTATGGAAGGTGAATGGGTAGGGTTAGAATTTGTCATAGGGCTGGAAGTATAGCTTAGTGGTAAAGCACTTGCTTAGCATGTGCTAGGCCCTGGAAAGAAAACAAAAAAAGGAATTTATCATAGCTGAGTTGTCCTTATTGATTTGTCACCATGGATTTGAAACTTGTGCTTACTTAAATCTACTTTCAGAGAGCATTTAAATAGGTCTGGGGTGCAGCTCTGTGGTAGAATACTTGCCTAGTATGGGTTTGATTCCCATTACCACAAAGAAAAAACAAAAGAGAAAGCATTTTAATAGTGATCATCAAGATGTTAATATTTTACAAATGGTCATTTCATTTAATGGGTTCTAGTTAACCTGATGATGCTAACTAGGTAGCACATAGATCACTGTGAGACCTTCCCCATAGAGTTGGGATTATCATTGGCTTCTTTTGAACAAAGGTGCCAATTCATGTTTGCTGCAAAATAATTTGCTTTTTGATGCATTAATTAGTGTTAGAAGACTTGACTACTGGGAAAGAAAAATTATCAAGGCAAATTCAGTGTAGACCTTGTCAATATATTTTTGTAAGCCTGGTCTCTACTTTGCCTTTTAAGCTAAATTTAAATGCATGTTCAAACATTGTTAGTCAAAATGTGCTGTGATCTCAATTCCCATTGAAGTCATAGTCTCTTAATAGATTGTGTTGTTGGGGTTCAAATGGATGTAAATTTTGTTTACCTAGAAATCAATTACTTATAATGTTGGAAAATCAAAAGAGACTCAAGCAAAAAGAATAATGCCAAAATACAATAAATTAGAACAGGAAAAATACTTTGGTAAATTTCTATGTGTCATTAAGATGGCCCTTATGATTTAGATGTCAATCAATATGTAAGATGAACAGCTTACAAAAATCATGGCGATCCTGGGTTATGTCATTAGACTTCTGAGTGGAGGTGCTAAACCCGCCTCCAGTTAGACTTTAGGACTTTGTTTTCTGGATCATTTTAGTATCAAGAACCCTAAGGAACCAGTGAATAAAGCAGACACAGGATAGTCTCTGTGTAATGAAACCTGTTTTGTGCTGTGTCAAATGGATAAGCTTCCCAGGTTAAAATGATTTGCTCCAGACCACAGATTTCAAAGTTGAGCAGAAGTCCAAAGGTACTGTTTATAAACCCCTGAGGGTCAATCTCATTTTTTCTTTGTGTCCATACAACAAAAATAAAGGCTCTGTAATTTCTTCTAACTACTTCAAAATTGCAGTGAAAAATATTCCTTGAGTGCTATCAGGATTCTGAAACTTTTCAGTTTGCTTATTGAGAAAAAGTCCCTGATTTCCACATTTAGTCCTATACATTGCCCTCTCATTAACACATCATTTGAGGAATTACAAAAAGAGCTGGAGAGTCCCCAGGAGATGACAGGAATACTGCCTTTGAGAAGGGAACTTTAGAATTTAAAGGTATTGTACATTTTACAGACTGAGAATATGTTTTACTAAAAAGGAGGCTAGTTTTAAACACTTGAGTTGTGGGGGCGGGGTGGGACAGGTGGTAAGTGCTGAGGACTGGAGTTGCTTTTGGAGCTATTGGCCTTCTGTCACCAGGCTTGTCTCTAGAGGACTAGGTGAGGGGCTAGGAGAGGGGCTACGTGTGGTCCAGGAGGAAGGGACGTGATGAAGGGTTCCTTTCTTAATCATCTCCTTCCCAGCTTAGCACCAATTTCAGATTTCTTTTTCTTCCTTTTTTTTTTTTTTTTTAATTTAATGATCTTGTCTGCCTAGTTTCTGTTCTGGAAGTTGTTTCCTCCGTCCCCCCATTGCTACTGCAGAGCATTAAACCTGACAGTGGCTTGTGGCTGCCTGGCTGCTGTATGACAGTAATGCATGCACTGCATGTCACCCCTTTTGGTTTCTCCTCCCAGAGGAGCAGTGGTGGGACCATTGCAGTTGGGTGGGAATCTGAAACAAAGGATGCTTCCATTTACTTTAGATTTCCCAAACTGCCAGAGCCCCATTCGAACTACAGAACTATTGTTACCTGTAACAAAATACATTGCTTATATCCTGATCCTGGAGCCGCAGCCTCCAGTAGACTTCGAGGAGGTTGGGCAGTGTTTAGGGATGGCAGTCTCTAAGGCAGATAAACATGCGTCTGCCCCAGGTTTAAGAGCAGCGGCAGCTTCCTCATACTTTGTGTCTCTGTGTCTTTGCTGTTCTAGAATCCCACCATCCCCATGCAGAAGCTACAGGACATCCAGAGAGCAATGGAGCTACTCTCCGCATGCCAGGGCCCTGCCAGGAACATTGACGAGGCTGCAAAACGCAGATACCAGTTTTGGGATACGCAGCCAGTACCTAAACTAAGTAAGCTCTTCCAATGCCCACCCTTCCCCCCAAAACAAGGGTTGATTAATAGTAATCAAAAATATGAAATAGATTTTACTTCATTTATATCATTTGCTCCATACCATAGATTCAAAGTTTACATAGAAGTAATATTTGTCTTTTTAAAATATAAATTTTAGGTAGTGACATTGGTTTTTAATTACAATGATTTTATTTGACTTGTATCCCTATTACAATATCCGATTTCCCTGCACTTGAAATATGATACCAAATTATATATAATATTATATATATAAAATGGTGTGTGATTCTCCTGTCACCTTTATTCTTCTCAGTTATGGAGTTGTTTTTTGTAAATATAAACTTAGCATTTTCACTCCTTGCTTATTTTGTAAGATGCAAAAGGTTTTCCCTATAACATCTTATTAAAATGTATAGTTTTATACCATTTAATGATAGGATTCTGAACACTCACCAGGGGCATTACTACTAATTCAGTAGCATCCTAGTGTCACATGGGAATTAGAGCATGTAATGAATGTGAAGATCTCATACTTTGGTATACTAAGAAACTACCATGGGGCCTCATCGCCTGATGCTTCCCTGTTCTATTAGATTTCGATTAGACTTTTACCAGTTAAGTAATCAAACAAAATTTAATTGTTCCTCTTTCCCTTTATGGAAAAAAGATGATGTTTATAAATTCCATAAATATGTTAAAAAATACACAATGTAAATTTCCTACTTTGTACTATGTATATGAAAGTAATTGTCATATAACTATTTCTGCACTGTGAGTTCAGGTTCTAAATCGATATCATATAAAGAATTGCCAGCCAGAACGCTAAATAGCTCAGCTATGTACAAAATAGTCCGTTTTCTCAAATATAAATCAAGAAGCAATTCTTTCCTATGCATTCAAGTATTAGTTTTCAAAATTTTGAAAGCTGCCACTCCTCTCCCACCCACTCTTACCCAACAGGTTAAAAGGCCACAACCTTCTGAGTGGTAAAGAAAGAAGGGCTGGGATATGGCTCAGTGACAGAGCACTTGCCTGGCATGCATGAGGTCTTGGGTTCAACCTTCAGCACTGCAAAAACAGAAGAGAAAAATACAGGCATGGTGGCACATGCCTATAATCCCAGCTACTTGGGAAGCTAAGATGGGAGGATTACAAATTTGAAGCCAGCCTGAGCAAGTTAGTAAGACTCTGTCTCAAAATGAAAAATTGAAAGGGTTGTGGAGATAGCTCAGTGGTAGAACACCCACGGGCTCTATCCCTGGTACAAAAATTAAGAAGAATAAGAAGAAGGAAATGATCTTTGCTTGCCCTTTTTCTTTCAGATTCTAGAAATGTGTTTATTAAGGGAGGGAGATTCTTTAAAATGAATTTACAGTATTCTTAATTGCATTCAGTTGAATGAACCTTGCTAAGGGGTCTAGGTCTACTGGCTTGAAAGTACTGGGTTAAGCTGAATGCTACTCACCAAGCCACCCTCCCATCCTAAAGAGAAGAAAGCCACTTATAGCCAGCCACCTAACCCTAGGCCACCTTTTTTTGGGAAGATAATCCAGGGGCTCATCTTATTGTTACCATCTGGAGGTGCTGGGTTCATTGTCTCTGTTCAGCAAAGAACTGAAGAACAGGACACAGAGGTAGTAAGCAAGCAGCAGGTTTATTGCAAAAGTGACAGAGATAGTGACAAAAGTGACAGAGCTGGGAATCCAGTAGGGGGGTTTTGGCTTATTTTTTTTATGGTCTCTGGAATTTCCTCCTTCCTTATTTCCTCCGCTGTCCAAGCTCTCCTCACTATTATTCATTTGTGCCCTGTCTGTCCACGTGTCTGTTTTGTTTTTCTCTTGTGTCCATGAACACTTTCATCAGCCAGGAAGTTGACCTCATCAGAAGACCCTCTCCATGCTCCTTTGTTCTGACCCTGCCCCCGACCTCCTCACTTGCCATCCTGCCCTGACTGTCTAAGCCCTTCTATATTTCCTTCACTATTTTGCCCCTTGGCCAAATCCTTGCATAGTTCTTCAGTTCCTAGGACTCTTTGTGCTCACCTTAGTTCAGAGGCCATAAGGTGAAGGAAGCCAGGTTGTGGGAGGACATTTGGAAGTCAGACTCTTGTGCCTGAGGTTGGGAAGGATATTTGGAAGGCAGATTCTGCCTCTCCATTTCTGCCCATCCAGAGGAGCTGACCCCAGCTGTTTGGAGCTGTTTGCATGGGATGGTTGTAGAGACAGCATGAGAGCCAATCACCAAGCAGTTGTCAGGGACTCTGTATGGGAGGGACTGGGAATTTGGTCCCCTGGGCTGACTTGAGGAAGCCTCTGGAGATGAGGTGGCAAAGTGGAGATAAAACAAGAATAACCAGGTTAAGGATTAGGCAAGGGAGGGGAGCTGGTATAAACCCTGTGATTTCTACCTACAGAAAGATTCTGTGGTGGGAAGAACCAGGCCCTGAGGTTCTTTCATTCAGCAGTTGTTAGTTGAATGTTATTAAGTGTCAGGCAGAGTATGGAGCACATGCTCCAGAACTAGTGGTGCGAAGGCAAAACAAATGGTGGCCAGGCAGGGTGAGGAACGCACTTTAGACAGGAAAAGGCTTTAGTCAGGGAGAGATGCCATGGGAAAATGATGCATAAACATCTGTCTGACAAAGTCCCAGGCCCATCTGCATGATGACCAAGGCAGGGCCTTAGTAGAGGAAAAGCACCAGGAAGGCCCTGAGCTGGGGCAAACCTGAGAGAAATCAGTATGGCCAGATCACTGGGAGCAAGGGGCAGAGAGGGGTGAAGTGGAGCAAAGAGGCAGCATGAGAAAGAGCCTGCATTTTATTCCAGCTGCAAGGGATGTTCTGCAGAGGATGAATTGGAAGGAGGATTATGGAAATCACTAGAGACTGATGGTGTGGAGTACATGGCTAGTAGAACAGCTGGAGAGAAATCACCAGTCTTTGAATTAGGTTTTGCTGTTGGGAGGGGTCACAGGTCACTCTCACATACCCCTTCCCCAGTTTATGGAACTTCATTGTATAAGAGGAGAACAGCTCTAAGGCTGTCGTATCATACCTGATACGTTGCTTACAGTGGTGCTGTGTAGTGAGTCTACAACCTAAGTATGAGGCTTCGAAATCACTATCATTTCATAAGGTCATCTTTGTCATTGGGTGACAAAGGATTCCTCCTTTGATTTAACTGGTGAGGTGAGAGTTATTCCACACTACCAGTTGACTTTCCTGCTTTAGTTCAGAGGAAGTTGAAATAATAGCATATTTTAGACTGTATTAAACTCAGCATCCAAAATCTGATTTTGTTTATGTCGCTGACCATGTGAGGTTGTCGGAATGCTTTGGTAATTTTCTCCTTTTTTCTTCTTGTCTTTCTCTCCAGATGAAGTCATAACATCTCATGGTGCAATTGAGCCAGATAAGGACAATGTACGTCAAGAACCGTATTCTTTGCCACAGGGTTTTATGTGGGACACTTTAGACTTGAGTAATGCCGAAGTGGTGAGTAAAACTCTTTAGTTCCACATGTGCATTCACAAATTGCTTCTGCGTTGGTCCTGAGCACCATAGATAGGAAGCTTATTATATCTTTTAGCTCAAGGAGTTATACACCTTATTAAATGAGAATTATGTAGAAGATGACGACAACATGTTTCGCTTCGACTATTCACCTGAATTCCTGTTGTGGTATGTCTTGCTATCAGGGTGTCATGGATTGGACTGTTAGATTGGGAGGTCTCATGTCTGTTCCTGTGTTTTTGGACACTAACTGGTGCCTGTTTTCCTTGTCTTCTCTGACTTCAGGGCTCTGCGTCCCCCAGGCTGGCTCTTGCAGTGGCACTGCGGGGTCAGAGTGTCTTCAAATAAAAAACTTGTAGGTTTCATAAGTGCTATCCCGGCAAACATCCGCATTTATGACAGGTACATTTAAAGCTGTTCATGTCACCTTTTGTTTTTCTTTCCCAAGAATTGCAATGAGAGTAGACTTTTAAAAATTACTCATTGGGAGCTGAGGTTGTGGCTCAGCGGTAGTACACTTGTCTGGCATATGTGAGGCACTGGGTTTGATCCTTAGCACCACATAAAAATAAATGAATAAATAAATAAAGGTATCATGTCCATCTACAACTAAAAAAATATTTTTAAAAAATTACTCATTGTGAGTTGTCAATAGTGGAGGAAGTTGTGTGTGTGTGAGGACAGGGACTGTATGGGAATTCTCCACTCAATTTTGCTGTGAACCTAAAAACTCTTAAAGTTAAGTTCATTAATTATTAACAAAAAAAGAAAGATTAGACTGTGAACCAAAAGGAGAAAGAGGATGGGCTTGGGTTGTGGCTCAGTGGTAGATTGCTTGCGTCGCACATGTGAGGCACTGGGTTTGATCCTCAGCACCACATAAAAATAAATAAACAAAATAAAGGTATTGTGTCCATATATAACTAAAAATATTTAAGGAAAAAGAAAGGAGGAGGACAAGACTCTGTCCACCCCTCTATCTGCCCCTTTTTCCTTCCTCCCTTCCCTTCTTTTCCTTTCCCTTTTCTTATTTTTCCTTTTCTCTATCAATCTCATACATGTACCCATTGTTATGTACCTGTTTACACACATGTACACATGTATGTATGTTTCAGAATGAATAAAGCCATAAACTGACATCCAAGATTTATTTTTTAAAAAAATCAAAAGTTTTAGGGGAGATAAAACCTTTCCCAGCCTGGCGCAGTGGCATACACATGTAATCCCAGTGGCCTAGGAGGCTGAGGCAGGAGAATCTTGAGTTCAAAGTCAGCCTCAGCAACTGCGAGGTGCTATGCAACTCAGTGAGACCCTATCTCTAAATAAAATACAAAATGGGGCTGGGGATGTGTCTCAGTGGTCGAGTGACCCCCAAGTCTAATCTCGGTACCAAAAGAAACAGAAAACAGAAACACACAACCTTTTCCTCCATAGGATAAGCCTCTGTTCCTTTGCTCTTGTTATCTAACCTAGAAAGTTGAAGATCCAACTATAAAAATCAAAGACCTAATGTGTAAAAGGTCTATTTACCATTCAGTGTATTAGGTTATTTACTGATAAAAACATGTGATCTCAAGGAATATTGTGTGCCAAACAAGAGGCTTACATATTTGGAAGCAGAGCTGGGATCAGGATTGAAGCTCTAGAAGGTTTACTGCAGCGTGGAAATGCACTGGCTCTGGACTGCTGAAGCCCTTCTCAGGGATCCTGGGGATTTGTATCATGCTTCAAAGTAACATCTTATCAGATTCTGTACCAGGGTGACTCAATTATTGTCATAATTGCATACATTGTAGGAAAAACAGATAAACTTTGAGGCATATCTGAACCATTTTCTAAAATGAAAACTTATAAAAGACTAAAATGTTAAAATTTATTTGGAACAAAGGGATTGAGCTTCCCTGACCTAGAGTTATAATCATTTTGGCAGGGATATAAGGCAAATAGTGTTTTGATCTGAATTTTTGAAACTAGAACTAAATGAAGCAATATTTTTCTTAAGTATTGTGTTAAAGGATGTCTTCCACATTCTTTGAAATTTTATGAGCATTTTCTTGTATTGTAAAATGTGTTCATCTTGTGTTGGCTCTAATTTTCAACATCTTTCTTTCTTAGTGTGAAGAAAATGGTAGAAATCAACTTTCTTTGTGTTCATAAGAAATTGAGATCAAAACGGGTTGCCCCAGTGTTAATTCGAGAAATAACTAGAAGAGTGAACCTGGAAGGAATCTTTCAGGCTGTATATACTGCAGGAGTTGTTCTTCCTAAGCCGGTGGCCACGTGCAGGTAATGGTAGCACTGTATCCCTACCCCAGGTCTTCTCTTTACCAAGCCTGTTGAGCATCATCACCATTTTGGTAGAAGTGTTACTCTCCTCAGGTGAGGGATTTTGCTCACTGGGGTTTGTGTAGTTTGTTGGTAGCAGAGATGGAGACCATTCATCTCAGTATATCATACAGCCACTTGGCGATTTTTTAAAAAAGTCTTTAACATTTCCCTGCCGTTGATACAGGATCTATATTTCTTTTTCTGTTACATTCAAAAGACTAGTGCTGTCTTTGTATGGAGAAACCCAGGGCATTGTGATCTAACAGTGTCCACTGTTGTGCTTTCTCTCCACACCTAAATTCAGTTTTCTTCCGTGCTTTGCAGCACTACTGAACCATTCCAAAAGTCTGATAAGCATCAGTTGAAAAGTCCAAGATGTACTTGTTTTCTAAGAATAAAAAGAAGCTTATGCTGTTTTTATGACTTTATTAGTTCTAATCAAGCTTTTAAGAACTGCTCCAGCGAGAAGACAGTCAACAACCTGTGTCTAAAACATAAGAGTTATCACCTTCAACTAGGAAAAAATGTTAAGTAAACTTACTATAAAAGATAAAACTGAAAAATTACTATAACCTATTAAATTATTGCATTCAAAGATAAACAGGATAAAAGACTTCACATGTATTTTAATACAAATCCTTTATCCCAGTACCTAAATTGGAATCATTTAAGAAATTTAGACTGGTTTCTCAAAAAAGTTGTTTTCTTTGGAATGTATCCAACTAAAAAGCTACTTATTTAGAAGAAATAGTTTCATGTTTTTAAACCTGTTAGTTTGCCTTTGATAAAATCAGTGGTGGCCATTAAACATTTGCAAACCAGGGTGTAATTAATATTTTTCTTGAGGTTTTAAGATTCTTCTTTAGTGAAAGAAATAAAAGGTAACAAATTTCAAAGGAACAAAAAGAGGAATGCAAGACATTTTAAAGATGAAAAAATGACTAAGAAAATTACTGCAGACAAAGAGGGCCAGCCTCGGCACTATGCCAGGCACAGCATAAGTATTTAGTAAATGCTTATGGAGCAGCCAGGCTGAGGCAGAGTAAAAACCTATAGAGTTAGAAATCAATTAGATTGTAAAACCTTTATTGTATTCCAGATACTGGCATCGATCCCTAAACCCCAGAAAATTGGTAGAAGTGAAATTTTCTCACTTGAGTAGAAATATGACATTACAGAGAACAATGAAGCTTTACAGACTTCCGGATGTAAGTAAGAATGATTTGCAGTTTTTGAAGCTGTAACAATTGAACCTTTTAAAAGGAAAGAAGTATTGCAGCAGTCTCAAAATGGACCTGTGTCTGTGAAAGGGAATATATAGCTAAAAAGACTGCGTAGAATTCAGGAACTAGGAAAATAGGGGAGTTCATTTGGAAATACAAGTTTATTTGTTTGATTTTTTTTCTTTCTTCCTTTCTTTTAAAGATTTTTTTAAGATCTTCAGTTTGTAGTGGGGTGAGATTGAATGAAGTCAAGTTAAGTTTTGGTATTTGGGTATTTATGGTCTGTTAAGTAAGGGGGAAGAAAAGTTCAAGTTGCCACTGATTTCTTGATACCATAGAGTGGAGGAGTCAAGTTTAGAGAAGAGGCCAAGGGAGAGGGAATAATGTTTCATTACATTATCTTCTTTTTTTAAAAGAACAAATTCCCAATATGAAAAGTTGTCTCTCTTAATAGGAAAAGTTAAGCATATTTAAAGTTAAGTAAGGCACATTTAAATGTGCCTTTGCTTTATTGGGGACTCAGATGGTGTGTTATTTATTACTTACTCTGTAAAAGATTGTCACAGACAGAGCAGCTTAAGACAGCACATTTATTCTTTTTTTCTTTAATTTTTTTTAATTGTAGTCGGATACAATACCTTTATTTTTATGTGGTGCTGAGGTTCGAACCCAGCGCCTCGCACATGCTAGGCGAGCACTCTACTGCTGAGCTACAACCTCAACCCCAGCACATTTATTCTTGCATGGGTTTTGCAGGTCAGGGATCCAGGTACCACTTAGCTATGTCCCATTCTTTGGGTTCTTATGAAGCTGTCATCAAGGTGTTAGCCAGAACTGGGGTTTCCTCTGAAACTTGACTGAGGAAGGACCTGCTTTCAGGCGTCCATGGTTGTTGGCAGGATTGACTTCTTTGCTGGCTGGTTGACTGGGCCTCAGCTCCTTCTTTGTAGGCTGTCAGAGGCCATCTTCAGTTCTTGGTCACTTGATCTTCTCTATAGGGCAGTGCACAGCATGGAAGCTTATTGACCAAAGCCAGTGAAAGCCAGAGAGTCTGTAGAGGGAATCTGCCAGCTAGATGGATTTAGAACTTTATATAATCAGTTCATGAACGCTGCCATTTCTATTGATGAAAAGCAAATCACAAATCCCACAGCTGTTGGTTAGAAACAAGTTCCAAGTCCCATTTCTATTGTACAGAAGCAAACCTTAGTCCCTGCCTGCACACAGCAGGAGCAGATCACACAACTTGTGAACTCCAGAAGGTGTGAAAACTGTGTGCCCTCTTAGAATATATACACCGCAGATGGGATCTTTTGTTTGAATTTTGCTCTGTATGAATTGAAACAAAAACTTTAAGCATGCCTATTTTTTTTTTCACTAGGAGCTAATTTCTACTTTGGTCTCCCCAAATTTCACTCTTTTGAAGCTAAAGCAGTCTAGCTTCTGTGTAGGGAAAAGATCCACTTACATACAGGCTGCATAAATGGATTTAATAATAAGGAGTTTTGTTATTTGCCATTGGTTTATTCAGAATGATTAGAATTTAAGATGCTAAAAGTATTTTTGGCTTTTATATTTCGGTACAGATATCAGTCTTTTCATATATAACAAAGTTTTGGTTGGTTGGTGATAAATCACAAGTCAGGCCTTGGTTGTGAAACTAGGCTTTGGCATCTCCCTTCAGTTAGCTTGTGCAGCAGCCATGTGGTTGTAGAGACTGCCTTTTCCCCCCATTAAATTGAAATTAATAGTATGCTCTGACATATATTTTTCAGTTTGTTTTCACAACTTTTTGAAGTTAGTTCTTCTTTTCTCCTTATCCAGATGAAAAAACAGACTTATAAAGGTTGACACTCATGCAAGGGCACATCACCAGTAAGTGGATGGTTTGAGATACAAGCCCAGACATTAGTGTTTCATCTGTTAGACCCTGTTGCTTATGCTGTCACCTTTCACATGCCCCTGTTAGGGGCAACAAGCACCAGCCAGGGTCATCATGGGCCACACTGTATAGTCATTACAATGCAGGTTAGCACAGAGAAGGATAGTTGCCACAGTCCAGACAGTTCTCATTGGTATATTCCAGTCTCCTTTCCCCCTTCTAAGACATGGAAAAAGAAGAGTGGGTAAAAGAGGTGAAAGTACAGATGTTGAAAAATTGAGCGGGGCGCACACCTGTAATCCCAGTGACTCAGGTGGCTGAGGCAGGAGGATTGCAAGTTCGAGGCCAGCTTGGACAACTTAGGAAGACCCTGCCTTAAAATTTTAAAGAATAAAAATAATAATGACTTGAGATGTAATTCAGTGGGAGAGCACCCCTGGGTTCAATTCCTGGTATCAAAAAAGAAAAAAACTGGAAGGTGCCAATAACAGAGGCACTCTGCCTCTTCTGGTAAAAGCTGGACAGTGCAGCATATGTGAGATCTTTTTTGTCTCCAGAAACCGGATTAATGAGACCACTGCTAGCAATCTAGTCAATTAAGAACAATTTTGTACCATTTAGCATAAGAAGAGCCTTACTGAAAGCAATTCTTGCTTTATAGGGAAAGTGTCATTTTCTGATCTCTCATATTGTTTCTGCTTATAGCACTTGCTTTATATCTTTCCTGGACTTCTGAATAGTGCAGTTGACATTTATTGGGCCAGCATTGTGCTGGGCAATTCAACTTCTATAATCTCATTTATTATTCATAACAGTCATAGGAGATCAGGTCATTATCCCCACATCATGGGAGAGGAAGTTGCAACACAAGATTGATGGGATCAAAATCTGCTAGGCAGATGCATGACTCTCCAAGTACCCACATCAGTAGCTTCCGTTCTCTAGCATACTGGGTTTCCCCATGAAACCCATCTTTCCGTATCTCCCTACCCTTCAGGGTTCTTTTTTTTTTTTTTAATTTGGAGTTGAATATTTCTAAATTAGATAGTGTGTGAGCGTGTGTGTGTGTGTGTGTGTGTGTGTGTGTGTGTGTGTGTGTGACTTTGAAGATAAAGGTCAATATGAAGTAGAAAAAAAGCAGGAGTCAGGTTAATCTACCAGGGGTCTAATTTTGTGCGACAAGAAGGATATACTTGCTA
The DNA here is from genome assembly GCF_047511675.1 of Marmota flaviventris. Classification (NCBI taxonomy): domain Eukaryota; kingdom Metazoa; phylum Chordata; class Mammalia; order Rodentia; family Sciuridae; genus Marmota; species Marmota flaviventris. The sequence continues at coordinate 38,556,285 of NC_092509.1, forward strand.
AGACATGTCCTAAAACATGTGTTCTGTGTTTAGTAGCATTAGATGGATTTTTAGTGTTGAACATCCTGGTTGCTCCTTTTTAAATCATATAACCATAATCATTGTTTGCATCTGCCCTGGAATGTTGGCTCTTAAGCCACTCAGTTTGACAAATGGAAGCATTATTGTTTTCTAACAGAGCTCAGGGCTTTATTTCCTTATGTATTTGTAAGCAGATTTTACACAGATTTCAATATATATACAGTCCAGTGAGTACTGGATATTAATTGAACCCTGGAAGGTACATCTGACTCAGATACAGGATTTTCATTTGACACATCAGATTTTCTGTTACTGGAAACATCTCTTCACTTTTCATTGACCTCTTAGGAAACATGGCCCCTTTACTTTCTCTCACTATACAAAAACTTAATGTTTTATCAAAGCTTGAGTCTTCCCACTTCTTCCTGAAGATAATAGCTAGAGTTGGTTTATTTCACATTTTAAAAATATTTTGTTCTTCCATTGTTTTTTTTTTTTTTAGCCATTGCTGGTTGGCACAGTTGAATCGTTTTCCCCTATTTTCTAGTCCCACCCCCTTTTTATGGCTGGTATGCTCTGTTCTGTTTTGCCTTAATGTGTCTGTAAATATTTCTTTGAAATGCTTGTAAATTGCCAAAGTTATGATGCTTTATTTGCCCAAACACTGTTTCACTAAGTCTTTAAATTTTACTACCCTCTGAGACCAAAGGATAGCAGTGTAGTCCAAGGACCCTTCAATGTCATAATGATGATTAGACTTAGGATTTGAATCCATGAAATCAACACTGTTTATATAATAACACTTAAACATAATTTGCATATTTACTTTCATCCTCTTAAAAATGTACTAAAAAGTGTTCCAGACGCTACATGGAATATTCCTTATGTCAAGTTTTTTGTTTTTAAATGTTCTCAGTTTAATTTCTAATTGGGTCAGTGTAGGTATATATCACCCACATAATCAAAGCTTTTCAGTAATTACTAGTACCAAGAGGTCCTGAGACTGAAATGTTTGAGAACTGCTATTTAAGAATGGCCACTGGACTAAAGGTGTGTTGCTTTAGTGATTTCACAGTGTGAATATTGAGTCAGTGAGAAATGTGTGCCAAAGAATATTTTGCTTCAGAAAGAAGTTGGCAAATTTCTCCCTTCTGAATGTTCTCTATTAATAGATGTCATATACCCTGTTGCTTTCATTAATTAATCTAATTGCTTGATATTATTTGTTACTGTACCAGTAACAAAAGAAAAAGAATGGCTATTTAATCAAGCAAAGAAAGTGTGTGTCATAACAGAAAATGATTTTGACCATGGTTTACATATCTATGTAAATAGATATGTGCTTTTGGTCTTTTAACTAGTATTTAGAAATACATGTTTATTTTTAAAATTTCAGTTGGGACCTGGATATTTCTGACTCATCAGCTTTCAGAGCAACAAAAACCAAAACATATGAATTGTCCATTAAATGTTAAGGATTCAAATTCTCTAAATTTAAGATTATTAAATGTCATTTTAGCTGCAGTACTGTGTAGATTACGTAAATCATCATTGAAGGGCCCCAGAGTAAATATGCAGCTGAGAACTTTTGGATCTGTAAATATAAGCATGGATCTCCTATTCTTCTCTCTTCATGCTGATTAATAATTAATTAGCACTCTGTCACTGAAACCTTGAAACCTCAGCACAACTAGTAACAATATATCAGTGGTACCTTCAAGATAAAAACCTATTTTACCCCATGAGATTCTACCTGGGTACCTGCAGGAATCATAATGATCTATTCTATAGGAAACTTTTATTTTAAAAGTATTTACAGGGCTGGGGGTATAGCTCAGTGGTAGAGTGCTGTGTAAAGCCCTGGGTTCAGTCCCCAGTACCACAGAAAGAAAAAAATATATATATATGTAAACCATTGAGGGCAGAAAGGTGGACAAGCAGTATTTTTGTTACTTGTTTCCTAAAATTTAACCAATATTTCTCCAAGCAAGGGAAATCAAGTTATTGGGGGAAAAGTAGGCTATTTTTTACTTTGTAATGTTTTTTTTTTGTTGTTGTTGTTGGGCTTTCTCAGGACTAGTCTTGAGTGCCTGGGTGTCTGTGGATAGTTCTAGAGAACCAGAGTGATGACGGGAGTTTTTGAGAACCAAAGTTGAACAAAATCAAATGGGGATCTGTCCTGACCTGTAGGCTTTTTATTCCTATGGCTTCATTTTAAAATTATAAAACTCTGCAGTGGTGTTAAAATGCCTACTCTGTTACCTTTTAATAAAACGATATGTCCTGAAATCCAGGCCCAGTATTTGATAGTCCTGCACCTTTAGAAAATACTTGGCTATTGAGCTGGAATATAGCTCCGTGGTAGATTACTTGCCTAGCATGTGTGAGGCCCTGGGTTTGATCCCCAGTAGGGTTGGCAGGGTGGAGACAGAAAGCAAATACCTAGATATTGTATTAAAATTCTTGCCTTCCCATCATTAATAAATATGATGATCATTATTATCCAAAGTACAGGTATGAAGATGTGAATGGTGTGAACATACTTGTATACAACTAGAGATATATGGAATAAGAATTGTAATGCATTCCGCTGTCATATATAAATTAAAAAAAAATTCTTGCCTTCCCATCCTGACCAATATGATTTACTCTTATATTGTTTTTGTTTCAGGAAACAAAATCACAACATCTTTTTTATGAACTGTTGAATAAGACAAGTTTCTCAACTGTGTTTTCAAAATGTTAGATTTGGTGATTTTTAAAGCAGAAACCCCAGAAGTCAGGCAATTGTTGTGCCCTGTCATACAGACTGTGAAAATTCTTGGTATTAGTTTATCAGTCAATTCATAGCATTCCTTTTGATTTTTTTGGGTCATGAGCAGTACTGACCAAAGACTTGCCACATAGAAAGAAGAACATTTCCTAGCATGTATTTTAACCCAGTGCTTCTCAAACTTTAACATGTATACAAATCACCAGGGAATCTTATTCAATTGCAGCTTCTAATACATTGGGTCTGGGATGGGGCCAAGATTCTGCTGTTCTAACAAGCTCCTGTGTGATGTGGATTCTCTGGGTCTGCAGACAAAGGGCATAAAGTAGTTTTACTCCTCTTACATTTAAACTTCTGGGATTTGTCTTATTTTTCCCTCCAACAAGGTTACCAAGACTTCAGGTTTGAGACCCATGGAACCAAAAGATATTAAAGCAGTGCGAGAATTAATCAACACTTACCTGAAGCAGTTCCATTTAGCCCCAGTGATGGATGAAGAGGAAGTAGCCCACTGGTTCCTTCCCCAGGAACACATTATCGACACGTTTGTAGTGGAGGTAAACATAAGGTGATAAGGTAGTACTAAGAAGTATGCACCACATATGATAAAGTTTGTTTTTCCATAAAGAGCACAGAGTACCAGTCTCTTCTTTCTTCCTCCAAGACTCAGTACTTCTGGATTAGATTTCTGCTCATCTTGATGGAATTGCATTTTCTTCTTAAGTTTCCATTTCTGGATTAGAGTGTACTTTTACTACATATTAATGCTTTTCTGTTGTTATCTGTGTGATTAATTGCTTTTCTCCTTTTTCAAAGGTTATTTTGGTTGACCTCAATCAGATGGCTGCATCCTAAGGCTTAATTCTTTTGGTTTTGGAATAACTGAAATGCCTTTGGTTGAGATGCCATGGATTCAGCCATTTAATCCTTGTTTAAGAAAGGAAGGAAGGAAAAGTAACAGTCCAGATTTTCCAAATTCTTGTTGAGATGAATCACTTGGAAGCTCTTTTGGTAGAAATGGATTGAGTTGCTTTTAATCTTGTAAATACTTGGAGTGGAGAGGGCCAGTTAGAAGTGACTCCAGGGGTTAGTTTACATTAGTTGTATACATAAGTGTTTACTTAGTACAGTCACATATTGCCTGAGTATGGGATCACAGGCCCAATGTATTAGTCAACATTTTGTCACTGTGACAAAATATCTGAGAAAATCAACTAACCTGAGGAGAATTTTATTTTGGCTCATGATTTCAGAGGTTTCAGGTCATGGTCTGTTGGCTCCATTGTTTTGGGCCTGTGGTAAGGCAGAACATTGCGTTGGAGGGACATGGTGGTTGGAAAGAGAGAGAGAGAGAGAGCAAGGGGTTGGGGATAAGATATGCCCTTCTAGGGCCTGCCCCTAGTGATTTCTTCCTCCTAAAACTTCTTCCACCTCCCAATAATGCCTTTATATAATGAATCCCTTAATGGGTTAATTCACTGATGATGTTAGAATCCTCATGATGCAATCACTTTCTCAAAGCCTCACCTCTGAACATGGCTGCTTTGGAAACCAAGCATTTAATACATGAGTCTTTGCGGGGACATTCCAGATCCAACCCATAACACTCAGTTAAGGCTGTAATGAAGGGGAGCCATGGTAGATATGACTCAAAGGACATTTTTGAAGAACAACTGAGCAGTCTGTTTCTAAATTTTTATTTCCAAAGCAACATAAGAGTTGCCATCTTTGCTTTTAAAAAAAAAATGTCATCTTTATGCACCTATGTGAGTTTCTCAGGGCAGCTCATCTCAAACTTTCTTGTTTCAGGACTCCTTTACTCTGAAGAATTATTGAGGACCTCAAAGAGCTTTTATTTTATGGATTACATCTATAGATATTTATTTATTCAAAATTGAGACATTTGATATTATTCCACATAACAATTTAATAATAATCAATTCATTACATGCTATCTAATGACCATATTTTGTATGAAAAACTATTTTTCCAAACCACAAAATTAGTGAAAGATGGTACCATTTGCATTTTTGCAAATCTTGTTAATGTCTGACTTAATAGAAGACAACTGGGAACCTATTATCTGCTTTTGCTTTCAGTCTATTGTGATATGTTAAGTATGTGAAGAAAATATTTCACATGAAGATACTACTATTAGCAAGCTTTTTATCCTCTATTGCATTAGAATCCATTGGTCTGTCTTGTCCTTGTTTTTTTTTTTTTTTGGTGCTGAGGTTTGAACCCTGGGCCTCTCACATGTTAAGCAGGTGCTCTGCCATTAAGCTGTCTTGTCCTTTGAATGAATCTTTTATCCGTATATGAGTTTTTAACATTTTACATGGCTATTTGGAAAAAAAAACTGATTCACTGAATTTTTTTATAACTTTATTTTGTTTATTTAATTTGTTTACGTGGTGCTAAGAATCGAACCCAGTGCCTCACACGCTAGGCAAGCACTCTACCACTGAGCCACAACCCCAGCCCCTGATTCACTGAAGTTACATTTCATCTTGTGGTATCAAAAACTCACATGTGTGGATATCACAACCTTTGTTATCAGAAAAGGTTATAATGTAACTCATGGTGAAGGATACAAGTTTTTCCCAAAATTTAACTTACACCTGAAAGCTCACATTTTATCATTGGCAATATATCCTGCCATTTTCTTTTTCTGGAACTGACAGGTTCTTATTCATTTTCAAAAAAATATGCCATATACCAAGTCTGAACAACCATAATCTTGCCAGTTTTACTTTCAAGTAGTGTTCCATGAAAAAAGTGGCTAGCTCAGCTCCCAAGTTGTTCTCCTGGAGGCAGCCTATGTGTTTCAGAGTGGAGATGGCAGCCTTCTAATACCTAGAGCTTTCATTTCTGCAAATGAAATCTTTCATTACTACTTCATAATGTAGAACATTGACTCTTCGGTCAGCCTGAGGGAAACTTTCCTGGTAGGACCTTTTGCTTTCTAAGAACTTTACGCAAATCACTGACTAGCACTTCTGCTATGGTTCCAACTGCCTGCTCTTCTTGGCCACCACCCAGCATAATATAAGGGGCTCAAAATAGGCTGCCAAGAAATAATTCTCACTTGTTGCTTTTTGTCTGGACAGAAAATTATGGTGAAAGAGTTAGCTGCATGCAGTTTTTTCAAGGAGACACTTACCTGGTATCACCATTGTCCTTTAGAGCTCCAGTGGGAAACTGACTGACTTCCTGAGCTTCTACACGCTTCCGTCCACAGTCATGCACCACCCTGCTCATAAGAGCCTCAAAGCTGCCTACTCCTTCTATAACATTCACACAGAGACACCCCTGCTGGACCTCATGAACGATGCACTCATTATAGCTAAATTGGTGAGTGACTCAGTCATTTTTGTTCAATTTAGTTCTTCAAGAGTATATGCCAAAATATATAAAACGTCTCATGGTGTTTTCTTCCATCCAGATGTAATTCATGCAATGCCCTCCCCAACCCCATACACACTATTGACAATGGAAGAATTTTGCTGTATTTCTTTTAAAACATTAGTGGCTGTTTTCATCATTGATTTTATTTCAATTTAACAAAAACGAAATATTGTATAAGTTAGAAAACTTAACCCTTATACAGGAAGACACAAAATTCATAAGGGATATAAGATGCAGCCTATGAATGTTAATTAACTTGAAAATACATATCTTTTTATTATTTTTCTATTTTCCCAGAAAAATTATTCTCAGGTAATTATTAAATAGATATCTTTCTTTTAAAAATAAATTTGAATCAGCTGACATACATTTTGATGATACATATTGAATATGGGAAAATAACTGCTCATGAGAAATTGGAAACAGTACTTGAAAAATGTCTTCCTTGATTTCTCTGGCGTTAGATCATTGAAAATATTGTATAAATTTGCTACTTTTGGTCTCTAAATCAACATTATCCCGATTGCTCATTTTCAGCAACTTTCCCTCAGTGGTCAATAAGTTAAAGTAGAAATTAAAATTTAGGTATTCCTTCTATATTACATTTTGCATAGTATTACTATCTAACACTTTTAAGAAATTTATTTTTTACCATTAAAATATTAAACTTACTTTCCAGTATCAGTCCAAGACAAACATGCTATTTAAAGTCTTTACAACTCTTAGCAATAGCTTCACTTACGTCAGGCCTTAGGCCAGTAATTAATAATTCTGGAAATGGAACCATCTAGACAACTGCTACCTTCTGAATCAGGAACATGGTATTTTCTGAAATCTTAATAGGTTATTTTTATGTCAGTGATAGCCATCAGAGCACATTTTTTTTTTTTTAATTCAGCATTTTGAAAGATCTTGTTGACTCACTGTTAGCTTTTTAAGACAATTTTGTATGGTCTTCCTAACCTATACTATACATTGCAGACATTAAGCCCTATTGTAAATGCATATCCAAGCTATTAGTAGAGGAATTAAATGTTGTATCAATAATTTCTATAGATAGTCCTTTGATGTTTTAATTTTAAATCCTTCTTTCTTTGGCAGAAAGGATTTGATGTATTCAATGCACTAGATTTGATGGAAAATAAGACCTTCTTGGAAAAACTCAAGTTTGGTATAGGAGATGGTAGTTTGCAGTATTACTTGTACAACTGGAGGTGTCCAGGAACAGATTCTGAAAAGGTAAGTTATGTTGACAAAGTCTTTGTAAACAAAGTAAGTCTAACTAGACAATTCCATCCTTGCTTCCCTTTGGATTATTCTAAATAGCTTTTAAAATCACAGATCTTTTGTATTATGTTATCAATTAATTTATTTGTTCTTACTATTTCATTTCTTTCCTCCAGGTTGGACTTGTACTACAGTAGATAGCTGTGTTGACTTCTAGAAGTCTGGCATCCTCATTTGTTCATATCCTATTTAATGATTCCTGGAACCGCCATTCCAAAGAAGAATAAAAGCACAACCTAAGTGAAATTGAAGTAGTTGGTAACAATCAGCAAAGATGAAAAAACACCCCATGTGTGACCAGTTGTACACATTCCTAGTTAGAATGTTAAAATGCATCTTTTCTTTTTTTGCTGTTTACCCACTTGTGGGAGGGATGAAAAGGTACAAAGAGCACATTTCTCTGGTTTTCAAATTTTTGGCTTTCTTGGTGAAGTGAGGGTACTTTTCCACTCTCTAGAAAGGGAACTGTTTTTCTATGAACTAAAGAGAAGTCACAGCCTCGTGTAAGAAAATCTCTGCTATTGTGTGGAGATAAGCTGCTGCATTTCTATTTATTAAGTGGTGGTGTATTTGTCTGTATAATAGAACAAAGGACCCATTTGGAAAATTTTTATGTATATCACCTTACATGACATCACTGGGAACATTTATGGAATGACAAATATGGAGCAAAATGAAAATGTACTGATTACTAGTACATTATTACTCCATAGGCAAAGTTGCCAAATCAGTAAACACAGAGATTTGTACTTTGATCTTCAGTAGGTCAATAGATGGTTTCAAAAGCAAAGTTTGAGGCAAACATTAAGTGTGCTCCCTGAAGAGCATACACCTGTGAATGACCAGACTTTTCCACTGCTGCACCATCTCCAGTTTCTTCTCAGCAACATCAAGGATACATGAGGGAAAGAAAATAAAAACTCTAAGGTCAAAACTAATGCCGGGTTGCTTTATTAGTGCTATAAGGCATTGATAGTTTGAATGTTTTTATTACTTATGCAAAATTGCACATATTCCTTTATGCTGACTTTTAATTTATCATGAACTGTCATGCTAATGGAAATGTCTTATTTGTAAATAAGTATTCATAATTTTGTTACCAATGGTGTTTTTACCTAGAATTTGAAAAACAAGAGTTTCACAGTGTACATGTATGTGTATATATCACCAGTAATCCAAGGGATAAATAAGATGCTAAACAAGGCTGCAGACTGGCCTTTACTCAAGTACCACAAAGTAGACACTTCTTCCTGCCTTTACCGTACCAGTGCCTCGGCTGCTCAGTCCAGAAAAAGATAAATTATGTTAGACAGCATAATGGCATTCCCTTCATGTTTTAAGTAATCCAGTAAAACCAGTCATTATCTTAAAACCAGGCAGGGACCATCAAGTATGGCCCCTGGACTTAATCTGGCCCATCATCTGTTTTTGTACAACACAGGAACTAAGAATGCTTTTTATCTTTTTTGATTGGGGGGAGATAGTCAAAACAGTGACATTTTGTGACATGAAAATTATATGAAATTTAAATTCAGCATTCATAAAGTTTCCTTGGAACACAGCCACCCTTTTGTTTGTGTCTCACCTGTGGCCACTTCATGCTACAAAGGCAAGTTGGGTACTTGTGCCAGACTGTATGGCCTCCAAAGCCTAAAATATCTGTTAACTGTCCCTTTTTAGAAGGTCTGTGGATCTTCATTTACTAAGGAGTTGAAAACACAGGTGTGGCACCCAAGACTGCCACTAGAGGGGACACTTGGGCCCCACAGTAGTGCCTAACTGGTTCAAACAATGTTCTTAAAAGACACAGGAAGACTTATCATTTCACAGGGTTCAAACTTAGCTGCATTCCATTCTTAACAGAAGGAGAAAAGCATCAAGAAACAAAACTGGACCAATTCACTAGAACACTCCTTGGGAACACCAGCATTAAATAAGAATTTACACACTCTGGAGTCAAGGCTTATTTACATATTCCAGTTATAGAATTCATGTTATTTACTTGATTCTTAAATACAATCAATATCACTGTCCTATTTATAATTCAAGCAGATTACCAGTGAGCATTTTGGAGAATCAGTACAACTTAAATGCAATATAGTATTTAGAAATTTTTAAAAAATTGTCCTGTAATGAAAATGCTGTATCTTTTCTTTTTAATTTGTGCCAAGATGGCACTAAGTAAAATCTAAATTAACAGATGGCATAATCTACTGAGTCATCCAGATTTTAGGCTGAAACTTTGGCAAAACCATTATCTTCCCCTAAACTACAAAAATAACTTTTCCAAATATATATTATAGACACTTAACACAGAACACTATGCTCACAAAATCTTGCCTGAGAACTCATGCTCAATTTTTTAAAAAATTTACTTCTTGCCACGTCTCACCTAATTGCCATCACAGTTTTCTGTTTGGTTATGTGTGTGCATGCTCATGCACAAACACACTAAGGATTAAATTTGGGGGTCTACCACTGAGCTATGCCCCTACAACTCCCGTCATACTTTTTATACATGTTAATTTCCAAGTAAGTTAACAATACACAGGAAAATGAATCCTAATTAAAATACTTTATCTGGCTTACTTCTATCCCATTGGGCCTTCATCCCAAGCAGATGTTTATGCCTGCCTACAAGGAAAGCCAAACTGACATGAAGTAAAAAAATATATTCCTTCTAAAGACAAAGTATTGCAAGGCATTTGGTATTTTTCCTTTGAAACTCAATGCTCCCAATCTAGTTTCATTGACCGTACTTATTAGAACCATGTCTACTGTGGCACATTTTCCAAGTTTGATGGGAAAATGTTAGGTGTTGTAGGCTACAGATGTTCTTGCTAACAAGCATTGTACCAGCCTTTAAAACAGTGAATTTATACAAGCATGGACATTAGTTTCAATAAACTTTTGTTTTCATATTCATATTTTTGATTATTTTCTGCACTTAAATGTTTTTAGGCTTCAGCATGTTTGTGCTATAGCTTCAAACATTCATACATACTTGAAGGAAACATTACACAGGATCCCAATATACATAAATATATTTCATTTTATTTGTTTCAAGCCTTCTTTATACAAGGTGTCCTTTTATCAATTGCATGAAAAGTTTATACAAGATTACTTCGAAGTATTTTTTTTACTTTTGGGTGGTTTCCTTATCTTATTAGGGTTGGGAATCAATTTCTTTATTTTAAGAGGCTGTAATGCTACAGAGACCTGCTGACCTTCAAGTTTTCTCTTGTGCTTTGAGAGGTCTTCAAATGAAGTTTCCAAAGTCTCTTTGTCTTGGATTCCCAAAGATTCAGTTTCTAAATTGTCTCCAATATTTTCAATTCTGTCCTGAAGCCATGGCACAGTTAAACTGGGCACTCTGGGAATGATAGCTCTTACTTCATCTACAAAGTCAGTGGTGTCTTTTTTGAATCCCAATGCTAGCACACATTTTAAGCCAATGACAGGGGCTAGTGTCGCACTGAGGCAGGGAACCTGACAGGCAGGAACAACTCTGCTTACACTTAACTGAATCAAGTGTGAGGTGATGATGGCAGGCTTGACTGACTTACATACCAGAACCAAGAGCAGTTCACTCCTTTCCAGAGCTCTGGTGACTTCATTAACACCTATGGCAAGCTGCTTCCTGATCTGCACAGGCGTCCACCCTGACACCTGCTGGTTAGCTTCTGGCCTATTCTTCAGATCCTCACTAGTATCAACACCTAGGCTGCATCTTTCTACCTTGTGCTTTTTTATAAAAGGCGTTTTTTTCCTTTTTTTCTTGTCCTCGATTTTCTGAAGTCCAATAGATTTAAACTTCTGCTCAATTGTCTGTAAAATGAAGTGCATGTCCTCCCTCTCCAGTGTGCTCCAACAGACAGCATAGGGGTTGTTCAAGGACGTCTTTACAACCAGAGGTCTGGTCTTGCGAATGGATCCTCTGGAAGGTGCTTGAGGGGCTGCAGGCATTTTGAAAATCCTTCATAGAAAAACAATGACAGTGGAACATTCATGTCAGCTAGGAAAGCCTGTCTTGAGACTATCTTGGTTATATTTTCTCTAATTCTTGATAAGCTAAAGCAAGTATTAAGTAGATAGGTCCCACCTTTTCCCCATTTTTTTCAGGTGACCTTGTCTTTCTTCATATACAGACAATATGGGACTATTTTACATCACTGCAATTACAGTGAAATCCCACTGTTAATTCATTTATTTAAAAATGTTTCTTTTTGTTCATAATTACCCTTTTCATAACTATATGATAGTTTTATAGATTTGTTAGCATTTCATACATTACTCTTTAGTTGGGTTTACTTTCATTTACTCTCACAGCATATATTCACTGAGCATCTCTAATGTGCATGTGCTATTATAGGCCCTGGGGCTCATGGTGACTGAGATCTGTGTCCTGAACATAGTTCCACATCTGTAAAGGCCCCAGAAGCCTCTGTGATTCATAATTAACCAGCATACAACTAAAACTTAAAACAATATTTTCATTCTGTCCCCTTTTATAAGTTTCCCTCCCACCCTGGCCCCTAGATTTCCTTATATCTTTCCTAAACATTTGATACATATGCAGACCTATACTCCTGCCCACGCTTATTACAAGCTGACTACTATGGCTGGCAGTTCCATGAAAACTAGGGAAACGTAGTAAGATTTAAAGATCCCAATCCACTAAGGAGAAATAGAAAGGTTTATTAATTATTAAGGATATGCTATAAACCACAGGTCTAGGGAGCATATCCTGTAATTCTTCCCAGAGGCAACTGTACATTCCTTTCTCTTCCTCAATGTTCTTCCTTCCCTTTCTGAAGCTCAGTGAGAAAGACAGGGACCCACCTGGCAAAACTAAAAGAAGTGAAATCCCTTCCAAATAAAGTTCAACACACAAGACCAGCAATAGAGTATACCAGTGTATAAAGTACTTTCTCCCATGTACTATCTGATTATTATAGCATTACTATAATTCCCCAATGTGTGGACAAGGAAACAGATTCAGTACCCAAAGTCACAACTACTTTTTTTACTCTTATAATCCTGCCTGCACTTCAAATATAACCTGTGGCTTTAAAAAAAAAAAACCTACACGGTTGGTTCTCACCTCAAATCAACTGAATTGGAGAGTACTGCCAAGAAATCTAGGCTTGTATTAAAAAAAAAAAGTCTGCTGCCAAGTGAATCCGATACAGCACCAAAATTAAGAAATCAGGTGTGGGTAAGGTGGTCTTTATATACTGGACAGGACTGAGAAATGGTCCACTCATGTCTCCTGGTCTCTAGTATTACAAATCACCTTTCCCCAGAAAGCAAAATTCCTGGGAATTTTGACAGAAAACTTTGGTCATGTCTGTATTCCCAATGCTGGAGATATCTGCTGCCTTCTCCCATCTGTCATATCTATTCTCCCAAGCTCAGTAATAAAAGTAGCTCATCTAAATCCAATGAAGTGACGGCTAGCATAAGACATCAAGGTGGAAGTGGTCAGGAATAGGGAAACAAATGAGGAGCAATATAAGTATCATCTAACAGAGGTTTCGCTTAATCAATACGACAGTTATTGGGTCCCAGGGTCCAAACAGCACAGAATAAATACTTACAATTAATTACTCTGATAGCAAAATAGGCAGTACCTTCCCTGGTCTGCAGAATCTGGTAGGGGGAGATGAAAAGTAGTTTAGATACGCAAATTGTAACTAAAAGCAACAAAAACCTTCAGAGAAAGGGTGCAAAACAGGAAGGGTGAAGGTGCGTCGTTCACTGCCTACAGGATCAAGTGCAACTTTAGGGTGATATACAGGGCCCTGAACCCTCCACATGCCGGCCCTGCTTTCCACTATCCTTTCTTTTTACCCCACACCCTGCATATCACCCCCAGGAGGCTACCAGTTTCTCATCAACATGTCTTTACACACATTCTCTTAGCCTGGAATAACCACTCCCACTCTCAGACCCACGACCACCTTCATAGTTAAGTATTTGCGGATTCCCTATGATGCACCAAGCAAAAACAGTCACTGGCCTCTAGGAGCTAGAGTTTACAAGCCCTACGGGCGGAGAATAAAGCAATGTAATGTGGTGCACGCTTTAAGGTCAGGTAACTACAGGATGCCAAGGGACGCTGAGCAGAGACCTAACCTAGTTGAGCGGGGGTTAGGAGAGGAAGGCTTCCTACAGGAAGTGACTTTTTTTTTTTAACTACCTCTGATGAATTCCTATCAAAAGGAATATGAAACACAACAGTGTCCCGGGGGAAGAATTAAAGAAAACTAAAAACTTCAGGGTCGCTGGGCAGAGATGCTAAGAAAAGTAGGTAAGGACCCAAGGGTGAAGACTCGCGAACTCCGGGTTTCTGGAGGAGGACGCCGGTTGCGGAAGCATTCCTGGCCCGGAGTTAACCCCTCCCTACAGTCCGCGGTCCAGCGGCGGCGCAAGAGGCATCTGGAAGCCGCAGGGACCTTGCGTGCTCCCAGACTTTGGGCTCCGGTAGCGCCCTGGGCCCGCTCCCACCCGGAAGGGTACCTTCTTCCGGCGTCTGCCCGCTCCTCCGCCTCACCACCGCGACTCCACACCAGCAGCCAGCCACAGCGCCGGCCCCACTGCGCCTGCGCCGCGCGTGCGCAGTGTCCTTGCCTTCCCCGCCCCGCCTTCCGGGAGCAGTGAATGGCGCGACATAGCTTGGAGCTCTTCAAGTTTCGTTACCTTGCGTTTGGTCGCTCCCAACAGTGTCGCGAGGAAACGTCAGAATAAGGCTCCATCGTTTAAAACAAACACACACACAAAAAAGTCCTGAATATAAGACCCGGGGTGAAGGTTCTACAGCGCTCTAAGCTGCAGTGCGCAGATGCAACATCTGTCTCGCGAGACCGCGAGTGTTGCCACGGTAACTGCCACTCACCGTCTTCTCTGACACCTTTGGGGATCAGGGTACCGCCAATAGTCCCCAGGACTGGTTCTCCTAGGGCACCCTTCCCTTCTAGCCCAACTTCAACTTCCAGCATATTGGAGCCTTCTTGCTCTAGGGACGCAAAATCCCAGCCCCTGTCCCATTCCCCACTGTCTATCGAATCCCTGCAGACTGCCCAGCACTATGAAAATCAAATAAGTGGGGAGTTGGAGAGTTGGGGAAAACACGAGCTTATAGGCAATAATGCAGGGACTCTTGAATCCCCCGAAAGTCAAGGGGAATTAGGCCTCCTTTGAGTTCAACACAGCAGTCCGCAGTATTCCATCACGGGTCTTCTGAGGCTGTTCCAACCAATGGAGACTAGGTTATGAATGGAGTCGCTGGGAAGTCGTGGACAATTGGTTATAGAATTGAGTAACATGTTAGAGGCCAGGAATCTGATTTGCTGATCTATTCTGGGCAACGTAGAAGTCGGTAGGTTGCTTTTGACGATAATGCCTTCTCTCTCACATTCCCTTTTTCTTTTCTTTTTAAATATATTTTTAAATTGTAGATGGACACAATACTTTCATTTTATTTGTTTATTTTTATGTGGTGCCAGGGATCGAACCCAGTGCCTTATGCATGCTAGGCAAGCGCTCTACCACTGCGCCACAATCCCGGTCTCCCTTTTTCTTTTCCGGTCTAATTTGGGTCCACTTTCCTTTTCCAGATTTTTCTCCTTTTCTCAGCCTGTTCACTTCTCGTTTTCTTCCTCATTTTTGGATCTAGCTTCTATATTTTCATTACCTCTGCAGTACTTAACGAGGTAAAACAGAGAATGTTACTTTTGGTCAAGATTATTGCAGGTCAGGCGTGGCAGCGCCCGCCTGTAATCCCATTGACTCAGGAGGTTGAAGCAGGAGGATCGCAAATTGGAAGTCAATCTTAGCATTTTAGTGAGGCCCTACACAATTTAGCGAGACCCACTCTCAAAAATAAAGGGGTCAGGGCTGGCTTTGTAGCTCAGTGGTAGAGCACTTGCTTAGGTTAAATTCTCAGCATGGCATATAAATAAATAAAATAAAGGTTCATCATCAACTAAAAAAAAAAAATAGAAAAATTAAGCATTAAAAAGAAGGGGGGGGGGGCGCCGCTGGGAAGTGGCTCAGTGGTAAAGTGCCCCTGGATTGAGCCCCTAGAACAAAACAAAAGTGATTATTTTTTTATTATTATTGCATTTTTTTTTTTTTTGCAAATTACACACAGTAAAGGCTGATGTGATTATTTATCATAATTACAAAGAACAAGGTTACAGTGAGTTTGAGTGTATTGATAGGCTTTTGTTTCATAAAATGAATCAGTAGTTTATGATGGTAAACTGTAAACACAATGCAGTTCTAAAGACAACTAGAGACACACAGGTCTAATTGAAATACTAGAATGATGGAAGGAACCTTGTAAATTTACAGTTTTAAATCCCTAAGATTCCATTTTTATACTTTGAATATCATCTGAGCTTCCATTTGCTCCATTGGAAATTATCAGCCATTGCATTACATGGCTCTGGAGCTAGGCTGACTAGGTTGAAATGCTAACTTCATCACTAGCATATGACCCTAGGCAAATCAACCTTATCCATGAAGTGATAAAAATAGTACCTATTGTGAAGATTAGAGGAGTTGATCTCTGTAAAATGATTAGCAATGTGCCTGGCACATAGTATGTGCTTGGTAAACTGAACAGTGACAACCTTGTCAAATTAAATTTATAAAAAATAAATGTAGCCTCTGTGTGTTTAGTGCTTGTGTTTTAAGACTAGCAATCCAACTTCCACAAGAATTTTGTTAAAATGCACAACTATATTTCAAAGGTTAATTTCTCTCCCATTTGTGTAGCACAAACATTACTACAAAAAAATAAACAAACAAACAAACAAAAAACCTAAAAACTTTCATGACCAAATCACCTCAAACTTTTTCCTTTCACTATTCCTTTCTAATTTATTTCACATAAATGCATGCTAAAAATAAAAATATAAATTTTGTGTACTGGTTTCTTTTCCACATTCTCTTTCTCAAACATAGGCTTACAGGGACCACTTTAACATTTACGTGTTTGGTATTCCATGATCAGTTTTACTTTTTTAAGAACAGCTGTTATTTTACCTTATAAACTATCAGTTGAGTCTTTGAATCACTTATGAAAACATTGAATAGTTTATAAAAAACCTTTCTTTTTATATTAATTCTAGAATTAGATTATTGTCAGACTTATATAATTGCCATGATATAACAGTGGTTTAATTCTGGGTGTTAAGTTGGGTCATTATTTAAAATCATTTGAATCCCAGCAAGAAAGTGTCAGTAGAAGAATGTAACAGAATAAACCACCAGATTCTTCTTTTTCTTCATGGCATTCTGGCCTTTGCTCTGTGCTGGTTATTGTTACAACACTTACATATATAATCACTAGTCATTTTCAATCAGTTGCTCTGAATTGTCAAGGATGAGCTGCAAAATCATAGAACAGACTTGGAGTCTGAGCCATTGGGAGCCCTGCTAGTTAGGACTATGTGACATGCTAAAGCACATCTGCATCCATGGAGGCAATGTGAATAGGAGGAGTTTCAAGCACTCCAGCAATTCTAGACAAAAGCATGGCAGCCCATCCATAGATAAAACTGGTAGGGAGAAAAAGAGTCTGTTGGATTCAGGCCATTTATTATCCTTACAGGATAGCAAACCCATGATCAACATGATGTCAGCTCCCAGCACCCCTAATATCATGGGACAACATCCCTAATCCCAGAGGTCAGATAACAGGTGTTATAAATGGTGAATGGCTCTGCACTGAGGAATTAACTCTAAATTTCAGCAAGTTGGAGTAGGTTCAGGGGGAAGTTACAAGGAAATAGAGAGATTTAATCTCAACTAAAACCAGGTAAATAGATGGGAAACACCCTTGGGTGGTGTCGTAATATAGAGAATCCTTGCTCCAGGAGAAATAACAAGGCACTTCAGTGAGCTGGACCCAGCCCATGCAGGTGTGGCAGTGTTGAGATGTTCGAGCCGTCTTGGACCTTGGCAGAGCTTATTTATTAAAAAAGAGCAATTTGCAGGGACAGGGTGGTACTGGGGATCTAACCCAGGAACAATTTGACATGGAAGTACGTCCCCAGCTTTTTAAATTTTTTATTTTGATCAGGGTTTCGCCAAGTTATTTAGGCCCTCGATACGTTGCTGGGACTGACCTTGACCTCCTAAGTTTCAAAAAAATAGAAATTTGAAAGATCATTGAAATCATATAGTCTCAAGGCTAGTCTGGAATGTTGTTCTCTCTTTTTTTTTTTCAAGCAACTTTATTTTTAAAGAGAAGTCTTAGGTCCACAACAATTTTCTTTCTTTCTTTCTTTTCTGAAAGAAGAGGCATACTGTGATGTGATGCTGAACTTTACATTTTCCATAGATTCTTAAAAAACAGCATCAATGCTGGAAATAAATTATGCCCATAATATAAAAGTGTCTACAATTAACTATTTAAAATGTCATAGAAATGTACAAATGAGTCCTAAAATTTTAGAATTAAAGTATAGACATTTATATGAAGTAGATTAGCACAGAAGTTTTTTTTTTTTTTGGTTGTTGTTTAATCATTGCTGTTTGTTTTTGTTTTGAGATGGGGTTTTGCTGTTTTCCAGGCTTCAAATCCCTGGTCTCTAGCAATCCTCCTGTCTCAGCCTCCCTGAGTTGCTGTTACCACAGACATACATCATTGCACCTGACTTTTTTTTTCTCTTTTCTTTTTCTCGACTCTTTTATTCCTTCTTTTCTTTTTTGACAGAATTCTTCCTGAAGCAGTT
Organism: Marmota flaviventris; assembly: GCF_047511675.1. NCBI lineage: Eukaryota > Metazoa > Chordata > Mammalia > Rodentia > Sciuridae > Marmota > Marmota flaviventris. The sequence goes on from NC_092509.1 coordinate 38,574,522, forward strand.
AAGCAGAACTGGTTGAGAAGCACTTTTAAATAGAAATGTGTATGTATGTGTATTATTATCCAGTGATAGAAACCAATCTCTCCCTCTCCCCCTCCCCCTCCCTCCCTCTTTCTCTCCTGTCGCATATATAGATCCTGGAAATCTGGGTCAGGTGGAACAGGCGTGCAGTCCTTAACCTTTGCGATAATTAAGAGGAAGTTAGGATGTTACAACAACTCAGAGAAAATGGGCGATCCAGCGGCAGAGAGGAACTCTCTGAGTGCCCTTCTCTCCTCCTGGCCAGCGCCGAGAAGCCGACAGCAAAGCGGCGCTGTCTTCGGGTCCCTGGGACCTTGCTGCTCACTGCCCCGCCCCGCCCTCTCAACACCTGACCCAGGGGAACCTCCCGGGCTCGCAGCGCAGCCAATGGGAGCGGTGGGCGGAGGACAGCTGCCCTTTAAGGAGCGGCCCAGCCTTCCCCAGGCACCCAGCGCCCGGAGAGCAGCACCATCCCTGCCTTTGTCACTATGTCCCTGCAGGTAACACAGGGCATAGGGAGGCCGAGCCGGGTGGGGGTGGGGGATGCTCTGAGAGGGAAGCACTCAAATGGGGCGTGAGACAGGCATGCATGCCACCCTCACCTGGGAGCGCTGGACGGCGACCCTATGGTCACTCCCACACCTGCCCCAGCGCCCTCTTATTGCAGAATAGACTGCACCTTCCCACCTATGGAGGATAGGCCATGCTCCCCGTGGCAACCCTGTGGGGCCCAGACACTGGTGAAACCACCCTGAGCGGAAAAGTAGGCACAGGCCTCTGGGACCCTGAGTGGGCCCTCCTCCAGCCACTCTCTTCAGGAGGGAGGCGACATCCACGGAGGGAGACCTTCGCGTTGGGACCTACTTGGGTTCTCATAGGCAAGTGTCTCTCTTAACAGCAGAGTTCTGTGGGGCTCTAACTTTAAAATACTGTTTTATTGATATGTCAGAAGTAGAAAAACTTAGGGAAAGGGAACAAATAGAATAAATAAGCGTCATCAGGCTCTCCTTCACCAGGGCAATAACCACTGCTAAACGTGACAGGTGACTCCTTTGTAGTCTTCCGAGTGCGTGTGTGCAATATGATTATAGGTGCACAGATATGTGCATACAGTGCACACACTTATGTTATTGTGTATATGCAATTTTGTTTCTGTACCTAGTACTATGAGCATTTTCCTATCATTAAAATCCTTCTAAAGTGACATTGTTTATATGCATAAAATTTCATAGAATAAACATAACTAATTTCTTTAACCATTTCTTCAGGCAAGATGTTATGGGTGGGTTAAGGACACCATGCAGAGTCATGGAGGTTCATACCCATGCCCTGTCACCCACTTTGTACGTGATACAGTTGATCTCTGTGCCTCAGCCTTCTCATTTAGAAATGAAGGACAAATAACTGTTAAATGAGCAGCAGGTACAGCATTTAACAGTGCCTGGTGGAGGGTAAATGTGCAATAAGAATAAGCTCATTAGATAACTTAATTCATACTGAACTTTTCCCCAAATAATCAAAACTTCCTTCAAATTAAAAGATCTAAATGGTTATTATTTAGCTTAGTAATATGATTTTTCACTATTGTTGTTAACTGGTTTTTTTATTTCTATTTTTTCTCTGTTGCTTTAAAAATATTTTCAGTAAGGATTTAAAGGTTCAGAATCATCACAGAAGAGCAACAGGCTAAGAAATATTAATAGCACCCACCATAATGTTATCTACTAACAATTCACTTGAGTACTCAGAGTATTGGTGAAAATACCATTTTAAAAAGACAGCAGGGACACTGAGTACAAGGTACACTGAAATCATACTATTTTTATAACTTTTACCTGAATCTAAAATAATTTCAAAAAAGGTTTCAAATACTAATAAAAATTAAAATTAAAAGACCAACAACTAGCTGATATATTTAAACCTTCATGACCTAACTGGCATTATGGCAGACATTGTACTGATACTTGTGTTGCTTCAAGATGCTATCAGTGACTCACTTAGTAGAAATGAGAAGAAGGGCGCAAGCATAGGAGCCCCAATCTTCTATGTTTTATGCTAGAATAAACAGAACTGGCTGATACTCCTGGAAGCAACAAGATAAATGGAATTCCTAACTCAGCTATGATCCCCCAGTTTTATCTTTAAATTGCAATGTGTTTACTCCCTCAGCAAAGCTTTAGTCATCTTAACTGGACGTATTTTATTCCTACATGGTGAAGCTAAAAATAGCAAACTGTCCCTTCAAGGAGGTACATCTTTTCAAGTCTAAGGGGATTTGTGATTTTATATTCAGCAACTAACTAACTCTTCTTCCCCACATGTATGTGTGATTAAGATCTGTGAAATTACTTTGTGAGGAGTTCTTATCTACCTGATTCAGTTCCTCATGGGAACGAATGGTTCAAAAAGGTTTTATCAAGGTCACGTGTGAGATGCCCACGTGCTTTGGCTGCAGAAAGTGAAGTTGAATTAAGTGTGAGTTATCCTTCAAGGCTGTCTTCAGCTAGGGTGAAATGTGAAAAGAAATGTAAACGGGCTGGACTCCGTGGTGCAGCCCATAATCCAGTGACTTGGGAGACTAAGGCAGGATTCTGCAAGTTTGAGGCCAGCTTGGGCAACTTAGTGAGACTGTGTATTTTTTTAAAGGGATTAAAGCTGTGTCTCACCTTTATAACTTTGTGATCTTCCTAATATCCAGTCACTCATTAATTCATCCAATAAGGATGTATGGACTGGACTCAGACCTGCCTTTGTCACCTGCTGGCAGTGTGTAAAACTCAGCTGTGGCCACCAAGGTGCATGTTTATACCTGCACTCCATTATGTATATGTGACTGAACAAACCAAAGCAACTTCACCCGGCTGTTGTGCTGAGCACTGGTAAATTCTGTCTATGCTTTGTCTCCCTCGTCCACTCAGCTAGCACTAACTACCTTCCCCCAACTCATCCCTCTGGGAAGGCTTCTAGAGGCCATCCCCTTTGGGCTGCCACTCCCTCCTCCAGTCTCAGAGCAGCCTGCTTCTCCTTTATAGCAAGTCTCACAAGGTCACTGTTGCCATGCATGTCTCCCTCTGGATTCTGAGCTCCTTCAAGCAGACTGCCCTGCTCGTCCCTGCCTGCCTAGCACAGGCCAGGCCCGTCCTAGGTGTTCAGTACACTGTTGATTAGCACGGTATCTGTGATGAGCTCTGGGAGGGAAGAGTCCACAGAATCAAATCAAGAGTATTTACATTCCTGATTGGATTTAGTCCTCACACCTTCCTGCTGAGACTCTTATAAAAGTTGGGTTTCCCTTATCTGAACTACTTTGGACCAAAAGCATTTCAGATTTTGGAATATTTGAATAAATAGAATGAGATATCTTGGGGATGGGATTCAAGTCTAAACATGAAACTCATGTATGTTTTATATGTGAATGCCGTACACACATAGCCTGGAGGTCATTTTATGTATTTTTAATGTACCTGTGTTTTGAATGTGCTCATGGTAGTAAGTGTGAAACTTTCTATCAGCACTCCAAAAGTTCTAACCTGGAAGCTTTTCAGGTTTCATATTTTCAGATTATGAATGTCCACCCTGTAGTATCTTTTTTTTTTTTTTCTCTGAAGCTGTACCTCAGAGGAGCTTGGTGTCTTGCAGAGCCCCACAGCAGTGTGCCTCAAAGGTAGAATAGAAATCTTGAGTATGCCATGCAAGTCCAGTATTATTTCCACTGCTGCTTACTGTGGTTGGGGAGGGAGAGGCATCATGGTGGAAGGGACAATGGAATAACACCCTAAAGTAGGAACAGATCAAATAGAGGTGCCGGGGGAGGCAGGCTGCATACAGAGGAATTCTGGGCAGTGTTCCCTACCTGGGGAGGGAGGAGGGACAGATGGGGATTGCTGAAATGGCATGGGACAGCATGTCAGGGTCAGCATGGAAGGGGTCCAAGATGTTCACTAAGATCTTTTTGTGGTTCTGTAGCCCCCAGAATATGAAGAATAAGTTCCCAGAAACTATTTCATGCAAGGCAGGGGGCTTGCATGATTTTTTTTAGAAACCTTAGAATATTAATCAAGGGTTGGCTGACCAAAAGGAATTGAGCTGGTATCACTGGAGAATAGCATGAATATTCATAGCACAGAACCTCTGAGATGCTGATACACCTGAAGAGAAGCATCCCTGTCCCCTCAGTCACCTGGCCTGGCTTGTCCTTTGGAGCCCTGATCACTCATGCAGCAATTGTTTTGTTTTCCTTGTACACGCACTACATGTATGTTATGAAAAATGTGGAGAGTACAGAAGTTTTAAAAACCCAGAAAACCTACCAATAGTCAGAGGCAATTACTGCTTACCTATTTTAGTATATTTATTTCTAGTCTGATTTTTTCTACATAACTTTCAAAGCTGAGTATATTGAAACAATTTTGTGTTCTTTGTTTAATGATAAGTTAAAAGTGTATTTCATGTCTTCATAATTGTGCTTTTATCAAGACTTCTTTTTATACCCACTCCTCCAAAGAACCATTTAATGCAACTAATAATAGCTGACCCTTATTGAATAATCATCATCTGCTAGGCATTCTCTTAAGTACTTTACATGTGTTAACTTATTTAAGTTCTCCTAACAAATTTGTTGTTATTGTCTCATATTCCAGATGAAGAAACAGACATAGGTTAAGTAACTTGCCCAAGGTAACCCAGCTCTTTAGTAATAACAATGAAAATCAACTCAAAGCCTGTGTCCTTAACCATGATGTTACGTGAACAGCAACTGAGTTTTCTTGAAGGGCAAGGCAACTTTCTCACATGCACACATCCTTCTCAATCTCCTACAGAAATCTGTTAGGAAGCAGGGCCATTTTCAAGGTTATTTAGCCTGAAGACCCTGGTCTCCAATTTATAGATGACTCATGTTCATCATAAAACAATTCTGGCTGTGCTACTGTCCTGTCTTTGGGGCTAGCTTTACCCAGCAACACTGCTGAGCTCATAGGCTTCTGAGCTTACAGTGGGGCTTTTTCTTCACTTTCTCTCCCAGGCCTTTGAACCAAAAGGGAACACTAACATCTGAGGAAAAATATAAGGTGGATGGGGGTGGGGCTGGGGCACCATGTTCACCTTCCCTAATTTGATACCCAGGCTACTGACGATTCCTGCTTACCCCCAACTTAAAGCAAATGCCACAAGGTAGATACAGTTTATTAAAAAGAATAAGATATTCTAATAAGAAAAAATAATCAGCTAAGAGGTCAAAAGAGGAAAGAGATGAAGTGTCCAGGAGTGCTCAGACTCCAGGGCAGGTAGAGCCGGACTTCCTCCCTGAATGGAAGCTACCAAGAGAGCAGCTGCTGTCCTGGTCTAAGAGTTGAAGGCCTTGGGAGGTAGAAAGTGCTGTATTTAGGATCTGGAATGGCCCTCTGAGGGGGACTAATTCTATGGTATCCTATACTATACCTATACATGACACTATTGGGAGATGGCAACAATTTTTTAAAAAGAGGAAGAGGCTAGTGGGAGGGCTCCAAGTCATTAGGGGCATGATCTTGATGTGGACTGTGGGCCTTACCCCTTCCTCCTTCCTCTCTTTTGTTCCCAGCCATGAGTAAAGTGGTCTTGATTCACCACAAACTGCTGCCATGATATGCTCCACAGGCCCAAAGCCATGGAGCCAGTCACTTGTGGGCTTAATAGAACTGTGGACCAAAATAAACCTTTTCTCTTTATAATTTGACTTCTCTCCAGTGTATGTTCTAGTGACAGGAAGCTGACTCACACAGAGAGACTAGGTTTTTCGGAGAGAATTCAGGATGGTGCAGACAGTGTTTCCCACTCAAGTATATTTGTGTGCTCAGTTTGCTGATCAGCTTTATGTTGCCAAACAACTTCTCTTTTCTGGACATTAGTTCATATTAAGTCTTTTAATCTGGGGTTTCTGTATTGCAACTCTATGAGAAATCCAACTAAATCAATGATATTGACTGCCCTCAGAACCAAGTTAATGCACTAGATAGGTATAAAGCCACTGTCACTGAAGAGTGTGGACACTACAAGAGGAATGTCCTGGACATAGGAGAGGACGGTGGTGTTCATAAGATGATCCAGAAAGCTGCACTGACTGTGGTGCCCTTTAAAATACATAAATTGATCCTTTCCAATGTCACGAATCTTATTTAGTTATCCATATTTTGTCTATGTATCAGGTGAAGTGTCCATGATTCCCAATAAATTAGGATAATTCTGGTGGAACCTGAGCAGCAATAGCTCATTTCTATTTGACCCCCTCCCTCTCCTCTCCTCTCGAGTCCCATTCCTTGGTGGTCAACACCCCCAAAGTGCAATGGGTCTTCGTAACATTAGCCCATGCACTGTGTGCCTTTTTCTTTGCTTTTTTTTTTTGTGTTATTTTATTTGGCTCTAGGCAGATTTTGACAGGGCCACAGAAGATGTGAAGAAGCTGAAAACAAGACCAGAGGATGAAGAACTGAAGGAAATCTATGGCCTTTACAAGCAAGCTGTCATTGGAGACATTGATATTGGTATTATATTATCCTTTTAAAAAATAAGGGCATACTTGGTGTTTGTGAAAGTGTGCAGTAAGAAGTCAACTTGACAGTCTCTCTTTCCTTCTTTTGGCAGCATGTCCAGCACTGTTGGATGTCAAAGGCAGGGCGAAGTGGGAAGCATGGAGCTTCCAAAAAGGTTTTAATTCTTCAACAAATTTCAAGTCAGCCTTCGTACTTCTTACTCTCCCACTCCACCAACCAGGGAGGTGACGTGATCTGTTTGTGTCTTTCTAGGGTTGTCCAAGGAGGATGCCATGAGTGCCTATATTTCTAAAGCCAAAGAGCTGATTGAAAAATATGGAATTTAAAGTGCAATAGATGAGAATGTGCTCCTTCTGAAGTCTTCATAATGGTATCTTGACCTTACATTTAGTGGGAAATGCACTGTTAATACTGGACCACAGATATTTTTGCTATGAGCAGGATTTGTAATACTTAGGAGTATGATGAAAATGCACAGTTAACTAAATTTCACTGGCTGAAACCAGATGACTTTAAAGGTTCTTTTAAAAAATCATTGCTCTGGCAATATGTATACCAAACCTTTTTTTTTTTTTTTTTGGTGGTATTGGTTCAAACCCAGGATTCAGGCATGCTAGGCAAGCACTCTACCACTGAGCTACAGTCCTACCTGTATACCAAAACTTTGATTATTTGCTCTTTTTAAAAGTTTTTTATTTTTTAGTTGTAGTGGACAAATACCTTTATTTTATTTTTTATTTTTATAAATAAAAATAAGATCAAACCCAGGACCTCGTGCTAGGCGAGTGATCTACCACTGAGGTACAACCCCAGCCCATGATTATTTGCTCTTTTGATGAATCTATTCTCAATAATGAGGGAGTGCTACTGGGGTAATAAAAACAGTTTATTAAGAATCAACAGCAGCCGGGTGCAGTGTTGCACATCTGTAATCCTAGCTTCTTGGGAGGCTGAGGAAGCAGGATTACAAGTTCGAGTCCAGCCTTGTGGGTCCCCGGGGTGTAGCTCACTCAGTGGTAGAACACCTGCCTAATGTGCATGAGTCCCAGGGTTCCATTCCCAGCACCACAAACAAACCAGGAAGGAAGAAACTTATAAGTCTGTTTTTAGCTCCTCAAAGAAGGAAAAAAACCACTGTGGAAATATTTAATTTTTACCTTTAAAACATAAAAGAATCAATAAAATGTATCTAGTGATCCACTGTACCCCTACTATGCCCCTTGGGATCAGTTTTGTTGGAGTGAAAATATAGAGTCTGGAATGATGATGACCCACACTACTCAGTCTTTCTTGTTGTTTCACAGGATCTTTGAAAGCTGGGTGTGGTAAGATACACCTGTACTCACAACTACTCAGGAAGCTGAGGCAGGAGGATCACAAGTTTGAGTTCAACCTGGGCAATTTAGTGAGACCCTACCTCAAAAAATAAAAAGCTAAAATGTAGCTCAGTGGTAGAGCATTGCCTAGAATGTGCAAGGTCCTAGGCCTGATCCTCAGTACTGCAAGAAAAGAGAAAGAAGAAAACTTGTTTGAGATTCCATGAGATAAACATCCCCCCAAAGAGTATATCTCTGTTTCCTGCCTAAGAGCTCAGGTTTAGGGGATCAAGATACAGCTCTGGCAAGGTGCTTATCTGGCATATGTGAGGCCCAGGGTTCTATCCAGCACCACAAAAACAAAACAAAACAACCCCCCCCCCCAAAAAAAAAAAAAAAAAAAGAATTCAGGTTTGATATGGAATTACCAGATGGATAGATTGGCTTCATTTTATCTAACGATCAGAACAAAGCAAAAACCTCTTGATCCACTAGATGAATTTCCAGGGAATTAAGCTGAGTATAAACAGTAATACCAAAATATTATGTGCTGTATAATTCTATTTAGGTGAAATTCTTGAAGTGGCAAGTTATACATATAAAGGACAGAATTGTGGTTTCCAGGGGTTGGGGTTGTGGATCAGTGATAGAGCACTTGCCTAGCACATGTGAGGCACTGGGTTTGATCCTTATTACCACATAAAAATAAATAAATAAATAAATAAATAAATAAATGTATTCATTTACGACTAAAAATATTTTAAAACAGAATTGTAGTTTACAGAGAGGAAGGAGATATGTGTGGGTATCACAGGGCAGCAGGAGGGTCCTGTAGTGTTGGAATGTTTTGTCTCTTGACTGTCGCAATGTCAATATTCTGGTTGTAATATTTACTATAGTTTTGCACAGTGTTAACGGGGGGGGGGATTTTTTTATTAGTGCATACTAGTTATACAGCATAATAGGTTTCCTTGCAGCATATTTGTTCATGCATATAGCACACTTTACTCATTTTATAGTATTTCTAAATTATTTATTAAAATTACCTGGGAATCTAGAGTTGCCTTGAAAAAAACTGAATTAAAAAAATCAAAATTGATTTCTCATTTGTAAATTTTGTGAAAGCAAAAATGATTCTCATCTTTGCTAAGTTTTACCTAAACACAGAAGTTTTCCATAATGAGGTCAAGGCCCAAGTCCTTCAAAGATAAGACACTAGCAATAGTAGGCCTGGTTGTAATTGAAGGCCTGGAAAGTCAGAGCTGTTCCCTACTGGACTTTCCCTCCACCAAGTGGAGGGGCAGCAGAAAAAGCCCACCCCCAAGCCCTGGCATTTGCTACATTATGAGACTTCTGATTGCGAACTATGTTGACTAAAGTGTTTTTCAAATTATAATCACAAATCTAAATTACTTGTTTTTTTTTTTTTGTACCAGGGATTGAACCCAGCAGCACTTACACTGAGCTCTTTTTATTTTTCATTTTGAAAGAGAGTCTTGCTTAGTTGCTTAGGACCTTGCTAAGTTGCCGAGGCTGGCCTCAAACTTGTAATCCTCCTGCCTTAGCCTTGAAGTCCCTGGGATTTTAGGCATGTGCCATTGTGCCCAGCCCACATCATTTTGGACTAATCTTTTAGTAAGGGGGCTCTGGAAATTGCATCAGAGTAAAGGGTAGTACAGTGTATACTAAACATTTAACATAATTTACTTGAGGTTGTTTCTAGCCTAAGTTTATTATGTGAATTCTAACTCCCTCTTGTAATGAATTTTATATTGTTTGTACTTTGTTAAAAGGGAAGATAAATTCTGGGAAATTCTCCTGTGTGCATTTTCCTTAATCTTATTTATTAAGACCCTACCTACAGGGCTGGGGCTGGGGCTCAGTGGCAGAGCACTTGCCTAGCATGTGTGAGGCACTGGGTTCGATCCTTAGCACCAATATAAAAATAAACAAATAAAATAAAGGAATTCTGTCCATATATAATTATAAAAAATTTAAAAGGCCCTACTTACATTATTTTAAAATAGTAAGAAAGAATGAGCTCATGTTATGTGATTGTAAACAAGTAGATGCTTTAAAAGTTAACATTTTAATATATAATGTTATGTTAAGCAGTGTGGAATATGAGAAAATGACATCAATCACACTAGGTAGTGGAGTTTAGTGTAAAGAAGTGAAAGAAATAAGGAAACTGGGGGAGTGAATCTGATTGCATTAGTCAGGCCTTGAAGAGAGGAACTAGTTTGGGAATTGAGAGAGTTCAGGGTCCAGGGATAATAATTCCAAGCATTTCCCCCATCACCCATTTTCACCAGTAAAATAACTGAGGAGGGCTGGTGGAGGGTATATCTCAGTAACAGAACACTTGCCTGGCATGCACAAGGCCCTGGTTTTGATCCCCAGCACTGGAAAAAAAATTGAAGGAAAAATAATACTTTACCAAGCATGAATTTTGTTGACAAACTTCCCACAAATGAGAATTAAGTGGAATTCTAATAGAAAGATAAAGGACTTTGCCAGAAGTGTTCCTTGCCTATTTGCCTTTCATCCACAGATACATAAATAATCCATGGAGAAATACATTTATTCATATGTAGTAAATCACCCTGACAGTAGAAAATGTGTGACTCCCAATCTCTAAAACTGCCGAGCTGCATCTGTATAAACAAGAAGACTATTGTAAGGCCAAAAGGAAAAATGCCTAAAAGTTGGCAAGCAATGATAGTTCTAGACACTTGGTTATGTAGTTCTTGATGAAGTTTTCCTTGTCAAGTTCCAGAAGATAAAAGAGATTTCCCGACAGCACATGAGTATAACATTTCCACTGGTTATATCTTTGCAGACTAAAACAAAATTTTATTTAATAACAACAAATGACATTTACCAGTACAAGTAAAGACTTATTTCCACATATTATTTCTCTAGGAGCTGATACCCAGTGGTAGAGTTACTTTCAAGGTGTCAGGTTCTTTGTGTCCTATATCTTTAATTTCTCGAAGACCTACCAGTATACAGTGGTATTACTTGTGTTCTTTCATTTTACATGAGATCAGTACCTCTCCATAAAATTGGGTTGAACTTTGTATTCACAGCAGTAACTTAGTTGACATTTGCTGAAAACCATAAAACACACATTTTAATAAATACCCAGAAGTATAAAAATAATTTTACCTGCTACATCCTTTGCTAGATCTTTAGATCCAACAAAGCATGTTAAGTGAGTCACAAGAAAGAATGGCCTTAGAGGGTGTATAAGAGGTACAAGCGAGAAAGAGCTAGTTAAGCAACATCCCGCGGAACCTCTTCCTGTTAATAGCGCCACTGACATGAAACAGGAGGCCTCACCTTTGGCTCTTCCCACAGTGCAAACATTTTTTCACTGGGGCATTTCTTTCTATCAGAAACTGCCTGAGCCTCACTGTGATCCATGAAGGTTCTGGGGACCTGCAAATAAATAAATTCAGGCCCTGCCCTCCTACTTCTCAGATACTGGCCGGGGAGAGATGTGAATGGAATAATCAGACAACTGAAGACAGATGGAAGTACTACCAAGCCAGGTGATTGGAGAACATAGGAGAAGTGGGGACAGGCTAGGGCGAAGGTGGGTCTCCCTGAGGAAGTGGAATGCATCTGAGTTCTCAATGAATAGGAAAGAACTGAGTGAATGGAATGAAGGCTGCAGGGAAAGAGAAAAGGAGTTTGATTTGTTGCTCAGAGAATAAAGTGGTTATTGGGAGAAATCAAGGTGAAGTAGTATGCAAGAGCCGGGGACAGGCCACATAGAGGACTGTGGTCATCCCAAGAATAAGTCACGATCAAACTTGACTCTCATCCTCCTGGATATAGTGCAGGGAATGGACTGGGAGGGCACAAGGTGCATAAGAGAACCAACTGAGGGGCTCTTTCAATAGTCCAGGTGAGGATTTCTCTTCTGCCTGGGATGTAAAAACTAGGAGCGCGACTTCCACCCTCAAGATGAGAGGGGAAAACAACAGATAACTCATGGGAAGCTGTGGTGCAGGGCGCACTACAGGCCCTTTAAGGAGAGGTGGGGTGCCATAGGCTCCATCCTGGCCAAGTGCACAAAGAGGCTCTAAAATCAGCTAGAGTTTTGACAGGGGTTGGGGACAATGATAGTGAAGTTGGAGCATGTTGAAAATGAAATCACTTAAAATTAAGCATAGAGGGAACATGACCAAAAACCAACCAAACAAACAAAAACCCGTGTCCTGTGGGTATAATACCATTCACTTCAACATAAGTGTAGCTCAAGTCCCAGGACAGTGGAGAAGAACAAAATAGAAAGACATTTGAAGAAATAATGGCTGAATATTTCCAAATTTGACAAAAATTATAAAGTCACACATCCAAGGAGCTCAAGAAACCCAAACAGAATAAGCAGTGAAAAATACATCGAGGCAGGTTGTAATCAAATTGATAAAATACATTTGAAAAACCCAGAGGACAATATGGACAATTGTCAAGCTGGAATTCTATAACTTGTGACTATATTTCTAAAGTGAAAAATAAAGGCATTTTTAGACACAAAAACCAAGAGAATTCTATGCATCAGACTTGCATTTAAATATTAAAAAGAACTTCTTTTAGGCAGAACAAAAATATCAGATGAAATTTGGATCTACTTGAAGAAAGAAAATGATATAAATAAATATAAAAGGATTTTCTGATTTTTAAGTCACTTAAATCACCACTGACTACACAAAAACAATATGTAGTAATTTGTATATTATGAAAGCACAAAGTTCAAGATAGGGAATAGAGTGACATTCTTTTCCCTCTTGTAAGGTACTAAAGGTATTAAAAATAAAGTGGTAAAATAAATTGAAGGTAAATTGAGATAACTTAAAGATGTATGTTTTGGATTCTAAACAAACACTAAAGGAACAAAACAGTGATCTATAGCTAATAACCCAATGATGGAGTAAAATTTTTTAAAAAATTAAAAATTAATCCATAAGAAAAGAGAAGATGAAAGAAAAAACAAAACCATGGGACAAATTTAAAACAAATTGCAAGATGGTAGACTTAAATGTAACCATATTAATAAGTAAAATGACATGATAGATTCCAATACTGCAGCTACAAGGCAAAGATGACTGACTTACAAAGCAAAATCTATCTACATGCTGTCAACAAGGGACACAGAGAAAAAGTACAAGAATGGGATAAGATAAACCATGCAAACAATAATAAAAGAAATGGGAATGGCTGTAATTAGTATCAGAACAACAACACAAAAGACTTGAAAATAAGAGGCTGGATGAAGTGGTGCACACCTGTAACCCCCGTGACTTGGGAGGCTGAGGTAAGAAGGTTGAGGCCAAGCTCAGAACTTAGTGAGACCCTCAGCAACTTAGTGAGACACTGTCTTAAAATACAAAATAAAAATTAATACAACCACTGTGGAAAGCAGTGTGGAGACTCCTCAAAAAAAAAAAAAAAAATAGACACAAAAAACCCTAGGAATGGAAGCACAATATGACTCAACTATCTCACTCCTTGATATTTGTCCAAAAGAACTAAAATCAGCACACTATAGCCATATAGCAACTTCACTGTTTAGAGCAGCACAGTTTACAACAGCCAAATTATGGGATCCACCTGGATGCCCATCAACAAATGAATGGGTCAAGAAAACCTATAGATATAATAACATATATATATAGCTATATAGATATATCCACACAATGAAGTTTTACTCAGCCATAAAGAAGAATGTAATAATGGTATTTGCAGGTAATGGAAGGAAATGTAGAAATTCATGTTAAGCAAAATAAGCCAGACTCAGAAAATCAAGAGCCCAGTGTTTTCTTGCATATGTGAAAGCTAGGGCCAAGTAAGGGAAAGAAGGTGGTGAGGGAGGGGATAAGATATCATGAAGATATAGGGTCGATCAGTGGAGGAGAAGAACAAGAGGGATGGAAGAAAGAAGGAAAAGGGGTAGAAGTATGAATTCAACAATATCGTGTTATATACATATATCAATGTAACAAAAAAGAATTACACCTGTATGTACATGTAGAAAATACCAAACAAAAATAAATAAAGGAGCGAAAGGAAGATCAATAAAGGAGAGGAAGGAGAATAGGGAGAAGGAGGAGGGAAGAAAAAGAACGAGGGGAATGGGGATTTTGATTAAATTCTTTGCACATATTATTTTGTCAAAATGAACCCAAATACTATGTATAATTATAATGCTCTAATAAAAATAATAAAAATACAAAATAAAAAGGTCAGGGGGTATAGCTATCAGTGGTAAAGTTCCCCTGGGTTCAAAAAATTATCTATCTATCTATCCATGCATCCATCCATCCCAGGAGAAGAACAAGAACATCATATTAAAGAGTTTTCACACTTAAGAAAACAAGAGTAACTAGCTACAGTGACATATAACTATAATCCTAGCTACTGGGGAGGGTGAGGCAGGGTGATTGAAATTTTGATGCCAGATTGGGCAACTTAGCCCAAGAGTGCAGACAGAAGGTGTCACTGGGGACATGGAGACTTCACTTACATTGGGACTGCTGTACTCCTTAAGGGGAAAAAACTTATAAAATGTAAAAAAATGCCCAATATGAATTAAATTAAATCAAACAAGAAATGAAAAAAAAAAAAAAAGAAAGAAAAAAAAAAGAAAAAATAAAAAAACACTCTGTAACTTGGGATTTTAAAATTCTGAATAGAAATAGACAATTGCACAAAGATGTGACAGAATATTGGGAAGAAATTGAATATAAAGATGAAAGTTTTTCCAAAACAACAAAAAATAGTTTCCTTAACACAGAGATGCAAAATATTTAAGTGGAAAGAAAGGGCAGGAATAAAAGGAGATAGGAACCAAATAATACAACTATAAATCAGAAACATGAACAACATCAGATTTTCTCTTGAAGGGCCTCTGTCTAATTTTGTAAAAACATTTTGTTGACTCTTGAATCAAACAACAACAAGAACAAAACCACAAAATTAATTATAGGACATTTAAAAATGATTTTAAAAACTTACTATATGTCAGAATTTACAAGATATAATTAAAGTAGTAATCAGAGAAAAGTCACAGCTTTAGGAAATTATGCCAAAAAGGAAAATAAGTTATCTAAAGAGCTCAATTCATAGATACAGAAAAATAAAAAAAAATTACATGGGAAAATGTAGAATAGAGAAATAATATGAATATGAAAATAACAGAATATGAAACTATGTTTATGCATTAGAAATCAGGACTAATTGAACACAGGAAACTGATTTGCAATACTATGTGCAAAGCATTTGGAAATTTACATGAAATCTGCATATCTTTAAAAGAAATGATTTAATAAAATTGACCCCAGTAAAAATAGAAAATTTAAATTCATAATTTTATTTATTTATTTATTTATTTAATTGGTTGTTCAAAACATTACAAAGCTCATGATATATCATCTTTCATACATTTGACTCAATTGGGTTATGAACTCCCATTTTTTCCCCAAATACAAATTGCAGAATCACATCGGTTACACACTCACGTTTTTACATAATGGCATATTAGTGACTGTTGTATTCTGCTACCTTTCCTTTAAATTCATAATTTTAAATAGAATACAGTTATTGAAGAAGTTTCCCCATACAAAAGTGTTCTGGGCCCAGATGATTTCATAGAAAAATTTTTAGGAACTCTCAAAGGACATAATGTTGATGGCACTTGAATCCTCCAGAGCACAGAAAAAGAAGGAAATATTCCACATTCTTTTTATGCAGTAGCTATAATAATCATACCTAGATGTGAAAAGATTAGAAAATACCAGCAATTTTAGGCTGATCTTACTTGTGAATGCATGTAGGGATTGGTGTGAAACGTGATTGATGTCAAGGGGAAAGAGCCTTAGCAGGGGCCTGAGTGTGTGCAGGAGCCAACTGATTAGCTCTTAGGAGGTCAGTCCTTGCCTCCTGGACAACAACAGTCCTGGGCTCACTTCCAAATAAGTCTGCCTAGTGTTGGGACCTGGGGAAATCCCTCTTTTCATTACTTCTTTAGAGTGAACTATAGAAAACATATTTTCATTTTGACATAAACATGTATGTGACAAGAAAACAATATTTAAAAATCATGAAACTCAAAAGATACTATACCTACTTCCACAATCACAGTTCATTCCCACAAAGGAAGCTCTTGTTGCCAGTTTTGTGTATTTTGTTGCCTCTGTGTATCTTCCACATCATTCTTCATTTTTATATAAACTTCCGTTGTATCCATCTGTACGTGTGTGTATCCTTTTTTTTGTGTATACATTTAGTTTTATTGTAACAAAGCAACGTGTACACTTTTAACGTTTAAAACTGAGCATCATCTTTCCTTTCCAGTGAAAACAAAAAAGAAAATTTAAAAATAAACAAACAAAATTACAATAGAGAATGTCAATTCCAATTAAAATCCTACAGGTTCTGCTGATTCTCCCATTGAGTGGCAGGGCTCAAGTCATCATTAGGAGAGAATTTTATTTTAAAAGTGTCATCTTAAACTGCAAGGATGTCCGTTAAACATCACAATTAAACATGCCAAAGGAGAAGCCATGTTGTCAAAATGCCCACTTAACCCACCCAAACATCTCAAACTCACCCTTTGCTGACCTTCTATAACCCCATTTTTTAAAGTTTTTTTTTTTTTTTTTAAACAAGAAAAAGTAGACAGATACATGTTGGTAAATGCTAACTGTCCATATTCACATAGAGACACAGTGTAATCTCTGAGCCCAATATACAGAGAAAGGAGGAAAAAAGCTAGAATTCTATGCACTACTACACAGGGGCCTAGCACCCTCCAACTTCCAGCAGAGTGAAGGGAGCAGAAGGTTTCTCTTTTTTCCCACAGAGCACGGTGGTGTTGATTCCATACAGTTTTTTGTTTTGAGACAGGAAGGGATAAAAATGAATTTAGAACAGAAGGGTGTAGAGATTCTTTTCCCATTGTACTCTGCTCAAGGTATTTCCCCCCAAAATAAGTTGAGAAGCATGGTTTGAGAAAAGAGACCTCAGGAACAGGGCGACTGAGCACAAGGGGGTGGGGGGGAGGGTGGAAAAAAGACTGCAACTTGCTCTCCTTCCATTTCCATGCAATTTCTCTTCTCTTTCCTTTTCCCTTCCACCTCTCACCCCTGTTTAATGTTAATCTTCTTCTCATGCTCTTCCTCCCAACTGTGTTCTTAGTTACTCTCCTTATATCAAAGAAAACATTTGGCATTTGTTTTTTAGGGATTGGCTAGCTTCACTTAGCATAATCTGCTCTAATGCCATCCATTTCCCTGCAAATTCTATGATTTTGTCATTTTTTTTAATGCAGAGTAATACTCCATTGTGTATAAATGCCACATTTTTTTTTTTTTATCCATTTGTCTATTGAAGGGCATCTAGGTTGGTTCCACAGTCTTGCTATTGTGAATTGTGCTTCTATGAACATCGATGTAGCAGTGTCCCTGTAGCATGCTCTTTTTAGGTCTTTAGGGAATAGACCGAGAAGGGGAATAGCTGGGTCAAATGGTGGTTCCATTCCCAGCTTTCCAAGAAATCTTCATACTGCTTTCCAAATTGGCTGCACCAGTTTGCAGTCCCACCAGCAATGTACAAGTGTACCCTTTTCCCCACATCCTCGCCAGCACTTGTTGTTGTTTGACTTCATAATGGCTACCAATCTTACTGGAGTGAGATGGTATCTTAGGGTGGTTTTGATTTGCATTTCTCTGACTGCTAGAGATGGTGAGCATTTTTTTCATGTACTTATTGATTGATTGTATGTCCTCCTCTGAGAAGTGTCTGTTCAGGTCCTTGGCCCATTTGTTGATTGGGTTATTCGTTTTCTTATTGTTTAATTTTTTGAGTTCTTTGTATACTCTGGATATTAGGGCTCTATCTGAAGTGTGAGGAGTAAAGATTTGTTCCCAGGATGTAGGCTCCTTATTTACCTCTCTTATTGTTTCTTTAGCTGAGAAAAAACTTTTTAGTTTGAGTAAGTCCCATTTGTTGATTCTAGTTATTAACTCTTGTGCTATGGGTGTCCTATTGAGGAATTTGGAGCCCGACCCCACAGTATGTAGATCGTAGCCAACTTTTTCTTGTATCAGATGCCGTGTCTCTGATTTGATATCAAGCTCCTTGACCCATTTTGAGTTAACTTTTGTGCATGGCGAGAGAAAAGGATTCAGTTTCATTTTGTTGCATAAGGATTTCCAGTTTTCCCAGCACCATTTGTTGAAGATGCTATCCTTCCTCCATTTCATGCTTTTAGCCCCTTTATCAAATATAAGATAGTTGTAGTTTTGTGGATTGGTTTCTGTGTCCTCTATTCTGTACCATTGGTCCACCCGCCTGTTTTGGTACCAGTACATGCTGTTTTTGTTACTATTGCTCTGTAGTATAGTTTGAGGTCTAGTATCACTATACTGCCCGATTCACACTTCCTGCTTAGAGTTGTTTTTGCTATTCTGGGTCTTTTATTTTTCCATATGAATTTCATGATTGCTTTCTCTATTTCTACAAGAAATGCGGTTGGGATTTTGATTGGCATTGCATTAAACCTATAGAGAACTTTTGGTAATATCGCCATTTTGATGATGTTAGTTCTGCCTATCCATGAACAGGGTATATTTTTCCATCTTCTAAGATCTTCTTCTATTTCTCTCTTTAGGGTTCTGTAGTTTTCTTTGTATAAGTCTTTCACCTCTTTTGTTAGGTTGATTCCCAAGTATTTTATTTTTTTTGAGGATATTGTGAATGGTGTGGTTGTCCTCATTTCCATTTCAGAGGATTTGTCGCTGATATACAGGAATGCCTCTGATTTATGCGTGTTGATTTTATATCCTGCCACTTTGCTGAATTCATTTATTAGCTCTAATAGTTTCTTTGTAGACCCTTTTGGGTCTGCTAGGTATAGAGTCATGTCTTCTGCAAATAGTGATAATTTAAGTTCTTCTTTTCCTATTTTTATGTCTTTAATTTCTTTCATCTGTCTAATTGCTCTGGCCAGTGTTTCGAGAACTATATTGAACAGAAGTGGTGAGAAAGGGCATCCTTCTCTTGTTCCAGATTTTAGAGGGAATGCCTTCAATTTTTCTCCATTCAGAATGATGCTAGCCTGAGGCTTAGCATAGATTGCTTTTACAATATTGAGGTATGTTCCTGTTATCCCTAGTTTTTCTAGAGTTTTGAACATAAAGGGATGCTGTACTTTGTCAAATGCTTTTTCTGCATCTATCGAGATGATCATATGGTTCTTATTTTTAAGTCTATTGATGTGGTGAATAACATTTATTGATTTCCGTATATTGAACCAGCCTTGCATCCCAGGGATGAATCCTACTTGATCATGGTGCACAATTTTTTTGATATGTTTTTGTATCCAATTCGCCAGAATTTTATTGAGGATTTTTGCATCTAGGTTCATTAGAGATATTGGTCTGTGGTTTTATTTCTTTGAAGTGTCTTTGTCTGGTTTAGGAATCAGGGTGATGTTGGCCTCGTAGAATGAATTTGGAAGTTCTCCCTCTTTTTCTATTTCCTGAAATAGCTTGAAAAGTATTGGTATTAGTTCCTCTTTAAAGGTTTTGTAAAACTCTGCTGAATACCCATCCGGTCCTGGGCTTTTCTTAGTTGGTAGTCTTTTGATGTTTTCTTCTATTTCCTCAATTGATATTGGTCTGTTTAGGTTGTCTATATCCTCCTGACTCAATCTGGGCAGATCATATGACTTAAGAAATGTATCTATGCCTTCACTATCTTCTAATTTATTGGAGTATAAGGATTCAAAATAGTTTTTCATTATCTTCTGTATTTCTGAAGTGTCTGTTGTGATATTGCCTTTTTCATCCCGTATGCTAGTAATTTGAGTTATCTCTCTTCTTCTCTTCGCTAGCATGGCTAAGGGTCTGTTGATTTTGTTTATTTTTTTAAAGAACCAACTTTTAGTTTTGTCAATTTTTTCAATTGTTTCTTTTGTTTCGATTTCATTAATTTCAGCTCTGATTTTAATTATTTCTTGCCTTCTACTTCTTTTGCTGTTGTTTTGCTCTTCTTTTTCTAGGATTTTGAGATGAAGTATGAGATCATTTATTTGTTGGTTTTTTCTTGTTTTAAGGAATGAACTCCAAGCAATGAATTTTCCTCTTAGAACTGCTTTCAATGTGTCCCATAGATTCCGATATGTTGTGTCTGTGTTTTCACTTATCTCTAAGAATTTTTTAATTTCCTCCTTGATGTCTTCTATAACCCATTGATCATTCAGTAACCTATTGTTCATTCTCCAAGTGATGCATGATTTTTCCTTCCTTCTTTTATCGTTGATTTTCAGTTTCATTCCATTATGATCAGATAAGATGCATGGTATTATCTCTACTCCTTTATATTGTCTAAGAGTTTCCCTGTGACATAATATATGATCTATTTTTGAGAAGGATCCATGTGCTGCTGAGAAAAAAAGTGTAACTGCTTGATGTTGGGTGGTATATTCTATATATGTCAATTAAGTCTAGGTTATTAATTGTGTTATTGAGTTCTATAGTTTCTTTATTCAACTTTTGTTTGGAAGATCTGTCCAGTGGTGAGAGAGGTGTGTTGAAGTCTCCCATGATTATTTTATGGTGGTCTATTAGACTCTTGAACTTGAGAAGAATTTGTTTGATGAACATAGCTGCACCATTGTTTGGGGCATATATATTTATGATTGTTATGTCTTGTTGGTGTATGGTTCCCTTGAGCAGTATGTAGTGTCCCTCTTTATCCCTATTGATTAACTTTGGCTTGAAATCTATTTTATTTGATATGAGTATGGACACTCCTGCTTGTTTCCGAAGTCCATATGAGTAATATGATTTTTCCCAACCTTTAACCTTCAGTCTATGTATGTCTTTTCCTATCAAATGCGTCTCCTGTAGGCAGCATATTGTTGGGTCTTGTTTTGTGATCCATTCTACTAGCCTGTGTCTCTTAATTGGTGAGTTTAAGCCATTAACATTTAGGGTTATTATTGAGATATGGGTTGTTCTTCCAGCCATATTTGTTTATTTATGTTACTAAACATGGTTTGTTTTCCTCTTTGATTATACCCCCCCCCCCTTACTGTACTACCTCCCACTGTTGGTTTTAATTGTTATTTTCCATTTCCTCCTCCTGTAATGTTTTGCCGAGGATGTATTGAAGAGATGGTTTTCTAGCTGCAAATTCTTTTAACTTTTGTTTATCGTGGAAGGTTTTAATTTCATCTTCCATCCTGAAGCTTAATTTCACTGGATACACAATTCTTGGTTGGAACCCATTTTCTTTCAGTGTTTGAAATATGTTATTCCAGGATCTTCTAGCTTTCAGAGTCTGTGTTGAAAGATCAGCTGTTTTCCTGATTGGTTTACCCCTAAATGTAATCTGCTTCCTTTCTCTTGTAGCTTTTAAAATTCTCTCCTTATTCTGTATGTTGGGCATCTTCATTATAATGTGTCTAGGTGTGGATCTCTTATGATTTTGCACATTTGGCATCCTGTAGGCTTCTAGGATTTGGGATTCTGTCTCATTCTTCAAGTCTGGGAAGTTTTCTTGTATTATTTCATTGAATAGATTGCTCATTCCTTTGGTTTGGACCTCTATACCTTCCTGTATCCCAATGACTCTTAAGTTTGGTCTCTTTATGTTATCCCATATTTCTTGGATGTTCTGCTCATGGTTTCTTAACAGTCTTGCTGAGCTGTCTATGTTCTTTTCAAGTTGAAATACTTTGTCTTAATTGTCTGATGTTCTGTCTTCTAAGTGTTCTACTCTGCTGGTAGTATTCTCAATTGAGTTTTTAAGTTGGTTTATTGCTTCCTGCATTTCTAGGATTTCTGTTTGTTTGTTTTTTTAATAACCTCTATCTCCCTGTATAGTTGATCTTTTGCTTCTTGGATTTGTTTATGTAATTCATTGTCGAAGTGATCTTTCATTGTCTGATTTTGCTGTCTAATGTCTTCCTTGAGACTCCAGATCATCTGAAGCATGTATATCCTGAATTCTTTATCTGACATTCCATCTGCTGCAGGTATTACCTTTTCTAACGTTGAGTTGACCTGCATTGCTTGTGGTCCTTTCTTTCCATACTGTTCGCATTTCTTTCTGCTTGGTGAGACTGTTGTGTTATTGAATTTCCCCCTATATATTTATATTGCTCTTGTATAGTTGCAAAGTCTCCCTCGCAGGCGTGGGCGGCAGCTCTGCCCCTCCCCCAACCGGGGCGATGTGTCTACCATGCTGACAGGTCGCTGGGCCTGTTTTGCCGGTGTGTCACAGGTCCGCCTGCCTTGCAGGCGCAGTTGGCAGCTCTGCCCCTCCGCGGGCCGCTGGGCCTGTTCTGTAGGTGGTCGCAGTTCTGCCTACCTTGCAGGCGCAGGGGCGGCTCTGCCCCTCCGCAGGCCGCTGGGCCTGTTCTGCCAGTAGGTCGCAGGTCTGCCTACCTTGCAGGCGCGTGGGGTGGCTCTGGCCCTCTGCGGGTTGCTGGGCCTGTTCTGTGTGTATATCCTTTTAATCTTTTGCAAAATTAGAAGCATACCATGATTCCATGTGACAATTTGCTTCCTTACTTGATTGTATAACACAGACTGTGGCTCTCCCTGTCCATGCAGATTTCATTCATTTTTTCAAAAATAGCATCATATCCAATAGTAGCTATGTTCCATGATTTATTTAACTAATTTTCTATTAATGGATGTTGATGATTTAATCAGGGGTTTATTTTGTTGTTTTTGTATATTTGGGTATTTGGTTACTAGAAATAATGCCATAAGCCAGGTTTAGTGGCACACAACTATATTACCAGTTACTTGGGAGACTGAGGAAGGAGGGTCACAAATTTGATATTAACAAGACCTTATCTCAAAATAAAAAAGTGAGAATGTAGCTTACTATTAGGGTGCTTGTCTAACATGCATGAGTCATGGGTTAGAACTCAAGTACCATATAAACAAAGAAAATAAAGCTATAGTATAGAGTCTTGTACATACACTTTGGCATACATTGGGAAATATAGCTTTAATTTAAATTTATAGAACTGACATTCAAATAAACCATAATCAGAAGGGTGTTCAGGAACTGAACACAATCCAAATGTCTCCCTCTAGAGTTGATAAAATACATAGAAGTCAGTACATAATTTTATAAGACTCCCTAGCTTGTCATGTGACTTGGACAAGTCACAAATTTATAATGGCAAAAAACCCATCTCCCACTTATTTAATTATCTCATTTAACCTGCAAAGCTTAAGCAAAGAAAAGCAGGTCATCTTGCATTGTATAAATCATCTAACTGAAAAGAAAGGGTGGAAAAGGACTCCTGAGGAGCTTCAGATGAGCTAGTTTTAAACATACCTGAGGCTGAACTCCAGATCATGTGTGTGGCTACTCCCTCCCTGGCTCACTTCACTCACAGGGGAATGATCTACTTCCTAGGAGTGTGGAAAGAAGTGGGGAAAGTAACTTCACAGTGGAGAAACCTGGCCCTAATATTGCAAGGTGAACAAGCTTATTCTCACATGTGATGAGCCGTGTTAACTGCATGTGTCCTCCATTGAAATGATGAGAATATTATTAGTAGGCTTTTCTTACCCAAAGCCATAATCAAGAGACTAAACATTATATACGTTATATATCATACATATTATAGAACCGGGGCTTCCTTGCCTGGGTATAACCCACAGAGATTTCCTCACACATTGGCCCCAAAGACCTTTTTTCACTTTATAATAAGAATAAGGAAGGACTCCAGAAGTTTCTGGCTTCAGTGGGTTATGGAGGCTGATATTTACCCATTTAGAAATTAAGACCTGTAGGAGGCTTTAATGGCTCTCTCATTCCAAGTCTGAAGAATCTGTAATGACTTTTGCCTTTTAAAGAACTGATCATACCTATACTCAAGGTGAGCAATTTCTTTTTCTTCCAAATCAAAACGATTGGTGTCCAAAGGATGGTAGTGCTTCATTCACATCCTGACACTGGTACAGATGCTCCATTCCCTAAGGCACTGCAGGCCATGTTGTTCACCTCTATGGGACTGAGAGGAAGGGTACTTGGTTATCATTTTCTCATAAGGTCCTCATCACATGTCTCCTCAGAAACCCTGGAACACAGAATACGGTGGGTTGAAATGTTCAAAGTGATGAGAGACAAACCTGTCAGCCAAGAATCCTATGGTCAGCCCATGTGTCCTTCCCACAGCAGGCAGCAATGATGGTGTTCCCAGATGCCTCACTTCTTTCAAGATGCTGCATCAAAATACCTTAGAATGGGGGGATTTTAAAAAAGAAACTGATTTCTTAAAATTCTGGGTTCTGAGGAGTCTGACAGGTCCAAGGTCAAGGTGCTGGGAGATTAGGTGTGTGGAGAGGGCCCACTTTCTCCATTTAACATGGGGGCTTACTGTGCCCTCACATGGTGGAGGAGGAAGGGCTACCCATTCCTTCAAGCCCACTCGTTTCTTCTTTATTTCCTTCCCTCTTTAAAATTATTTATGAGACAGATTACTGAAACCAGGGCCTAACACATGCTGGGAAACTACTCTACCTTGGATGTTAATTTCCAACACTTTTTATTTTATTTTGAGTCAGGGACTCACTAAGTTACCCAGACTGGCCTCAGACTTGTGCTTTTCCTGCCTTGGCTTTCAGAGTAACTCCAATGGCAGACCTGTGTCACCATGTCTGGCTTAATGTGTGTGTGGGCATACGTGTGTATGTGTGGTGTGTGGTGCTGGAGATCCATGCAGTGCCATGTGCATGTGAAACAGTGCTCTTTTCTAAAGTCATCTGTTCATCCATGGTGTCAGAGCCTCATGGCATAACCTAACCACATCCTGATGGTTCAGCTTTTCTATGCATTTGGGTAAAAGTTTCAGCTTAAGTTTTGGAGGGACTCACATTTCAAACCACAACACTAGATGAACAGGGGTCACCAATAGAGGTACCCTGCATGTCGGGAGTCCTTCCAGTTGAACTGAAGGACATTAGATAGGAACTCACAGCTAGATTGAGATAGGAAGAGTTCTGGTAAAGGCAAATTCATGATACTTATAAAAGACAGGGCTGCTTTTGTTTTCTAACAATTTAAGAGACTTATATAGCCAAAGCTCCAACTATCAGTCCATGTTTTTGAAAACACAATGCATGCACGTGTAACTTTGTGACATCAGTAATTGAGGCAGGATGTGTTAGAGATGCAAAGGAGGAGCACTTGCAATCTTCATGAATTTATGCCTTTTTTAGATCTACATAAAAGCAAGTTATCACTCTCCTATATTAAATGGGAATCACAAAGAAATAGCTCTAGTACAGAACAAAAATGAAAGAATGGGAATTCATGTTTTACTACAAAAATCAGCTAAGTAGGAAAGATGATAGGCATGTGGGAAATAAAGGCAAAAGCAGCCATAATACCACAGGAAACAACACAATGACAGAAGGCAGTCCTCCCTCATCAGGAGTTGCTTTAAGAGAAAATTCACGAAACACTCCAAACCAAAGACCAGAGGTGGCAGAAGAACCACAAAACAAGATCCACCTTTCTGTCTATAAAAACTAACTGAAGAAGTGCATCCAGCCCTGGAAGGATCTGGGGAGCATTTTCTAAGCAGAGAGAACAGCAAGGACAAAGGATCTGGGCATAAACAAGCAAAGAGGGATGGAGGTCCAAGAATGTGTGACCATACTGATGGCCGTGGAGTAAATGGAAAGCCAGACATAGGTCAGATGAAGGGCAAATTAGAACCAGGGTGTTCTGGTGACCCTTTAGCAGATGAGGGAACTGAGGCTCAGGGAAGTTGAGCCATCCTGCCGAGTCCCTTCTCTCACACCCTGGTTCCAAAGTCCTCACTACCACACTGTACCTAGGCCACATGGACACCTGTGTATCTCCTAGGTAACTATTTAAGAGATGGCTGCAAGAGACATAGACATTCAGACAGGCTGATTTAGCACATCTAGTAATTGAGTCCAGGCCCCCATCAAGGACATCAGTAGACTCCCTGCTGCATCACCTTTCTCTTGTCGATGTTCTAGTTACCAGAGGATTTCTCTAAATCACCTTGTCAGATAGGTGTTTTGATTATCTTGAAGTTGACTTCAATCTGACTCTTACAAGATCTTTCTAATTTCTGTGTAAGGAAACCACCAATGCACAGACAACAGCCTGAACCTGGGTGGGAGGCCAAACACTTTTAAAGTTAATGTATCACTCTTGATCTGTCTTCATGATCACCGAGGGTCAATTATGAGGTGAGTACTGAAGCCCAGCCTCACAAGTGGCAGTCAGCCCTCATAGAGGGTCAACTAACATAGTGAATAATACCTGAGAGAAAACAATAAGTCCTTTAAATAAATATTAAGCCTCTGAGATTTTGTTTGTTCTGTGTCCTCTGACATGATGGCACATGTATAGCATCATCACATCTGTAACAGAAAATTATTACATCCAACACTTGTTACTCCAGTTCCATATACCTGTAGGATATCCTTCCAATAGGACATTATTCTGGCCAGAGATAGAAAAATCTCAGCTAGCTTTCAATTGATCAATAGGTCACATATTCTTATCACAGTAAATCAAAGATAATAGAGTCAAAGGTATAAGGTATACAATGATGTTTAAATTATTTAGAGTGTGATTAAACCACTCTGCATACTAAATGACCATTGGTTAAAGTACAGCAAGAATTTAGTCATCAGTGTTAAGAAAAATGGACATGATAAAAATATACAATTTGACCAAAGCTGTGGGTTTCTACCAATCAAGAAATATGGGGTTTGAAAATGAATGGATTCACTGTTCAACTATGTCAGACACGAGAAAAATAAACTTGAGTGAATTACAAACTCAAATTCCAATCATTACCAAAAATCATATAGTAATAAAAAAAATTAAGGAAATATGCTGGATGAGCAATGAAATGAATAAGCATTATGCAATTAAAAACAATCAGAAACAGAACTTTTACAGTGAAATAAAGGAATAAAACAAGACACAAGAAGACTCCCAGCTTCTGGTTCTACTTAAAAGAAGATTGGAAGTTGTCCACCCTTGTAATAAGTCAAACACTGAACTAACCAAAAATTAGTCACTCTGCTAACATCCATCAAAGAATTGAGATCTCAGTGCAAACTGTTGGCCAAAAAATGGTGGATACAAGGACTGAGGCTGTAGCTAGTGGTAGAGTGTGTGCTTAGCATACATGAGGCCCTGGGTAAACTCTAGAAAGACCCATTGATGGGGAGAATTGCAACTCATCACAGCTGTAATCCAAAGGACAAACCTGGGTAGGATTTCTATAAGGGTAGAAAAACCTAACCTATAATAGAAAAATTGCTGGAGTCTCAAAGGTGACAAGTCCAAGAGTTAAAATCTTCAGACTCCTTACACTTAGAAGAGGTCCCACACCTTTGCAGGTCATCTCCAGGAGCCTACAGGTCCTCAGAGTGAAGTGTGGAGAAAAAACACTTATGCTTCTTGAAGAGCAGGGTGAAAAACTGCTTTTTAAATACTCCTAGAACATTCATTGCTTCTCAATGAGGCCTGCCATCAAGAGAAAGTATTTGGACTGACCCCACCTAACTGGGTTTAATCAGGGAAACACCAACCTGGAGAAGGAAATGCTCAACTCCAATCCACTCTATCCTTCCTGTCCCACTTGAGGGGCAGGCAAAACAGAGGAGTTCTTGTAAGAGACAAACTTGGGGACACAGGTTCACTAATAGCACACAACTTCATCACTGCAAGGAACAGTGCCTCCCCTCAACCCAAACCTCACAACCACATCACTAACATCTCTCTGCTTGAAGTCCTTGACCTGTAAGTCATGCCCAGCATTATCATGAATACTAAAAGGCAAGCAGAGAAGGCAGAGTCAGAGAAGTGTCAGAGCCAGACTCAGATAAGGCAGGATGTCAGAATGACCAAATCAGAAAATTAAAACAACTATGATTTGTACAGTAAAGATACTACAGGAAAAAGCAGACAACATGAAAGAACAGATGGTTTATATAAATATGATATACATATTCAAAGAAAAAGCAAAAAGAAATATTAGACAGCAAAACCAAAACAAATGAAGAATGCCTTTGCAGGGATTGTTAGTAGACCAGTTGTGACTAAAGGAAATTTCAGGAAGCCTGAGGATATATCAATAGAAACTCCTCAAATTGAAAAGCAGAAAGAAAACCAATGCAGAGCAAGGTGGCACAAGCCTATAACCCCAGATACTCAGTATCTGGGGGCAGAAAGATCACAAGGCAGGTTGGACAGCTAAGCATGATATTGTCTCAAAATAAAAAATAAAAATTTAATCTAGCTTGTTAGAAAGTTGGGGCAGTTTGGCCACTTCCTAACATCAGAGTCCCAGGGCTCATTATCCCAACATCAGGTCCCATCCCAGGGCTCCAGAGCTGCCCTGCTGTCATATGCACCAAGCCAGTAGAGGACTTTTAGGAATACCCAGAAGCTGGCAGTACAGCCCTAAGGTGGCACCAAGCTCGTCCACTGGCATTCCCCAGCTTAGTCACCCACCACAGCCAACCCACAAGTTCTGGGGGATGGAGCCCATGTTGTTCTTCATGAATAAGGTGACAGTGACTTTTAGTGGACAGGCAGTGCTATCCTCTGAACATTTTTACTAGTGTATGTCTTTGGGGGCTGCACATTTTCCTTGAAACCATTTTCTTTTTTTCTTCTTTTATCTCATTTGTTCTGATAGACTGCATACATTATTTTCTAGATGTTCCATTATTTTAATCTTTAGCATTTTTTTGAAATACTAGGTTTTTATTGAGTTTTAAAATTTTTTTGAACAGCAGTTTTATTTTCTAGTTGGGCTATTAGATTCTACTTTTATTAAATTATGATCAGCATATAGTATTTGTATTGTTTCTTCTCTTATGAGTTGAGATTTGCTTTTTGGAGTGTATGACCTGATTTTGTGAATCCTTGAGAATGTCTGAAGTGATGGAACATTCTATTATAAATGGGTACACTGTTCATATATATATGTATGTATGTGTATGTGTATGTGTGTGTGTGTGTGTGTGTGTGTGTATGTATATATAGTATTTAATATTCGGCAATAATTTTGTACTTATGTAATCTGCAATGGATACAGAAAGGAGAACTGAACCTTCTTTTGCTTTCTCCTTTTTTTATTCCAAAGGTTTTAACTGATAAACTCTGATGTTCTCTTCTTTTGAGCATAGAAACTCAGAGCTTCAAAATTTGTATTGGGCATTAATTTTTAAACTGAAGCTAATTTACTTCATTTAATGGTATTATTTCAGTGGTTTTTATGTGACAGGATCTGGGCCTGTCTCACTCTACCCATTGTGTTTTTCCATATGGCTGGTGTGCTTTGTCTGTCCTATTATCTCCAGCCTTCCTGAGATGATCTTTCTTGAATGTCTAAATAACAAATGCCTGGATTTTACTTTCTGATCAACACCGAGTCTTTTTGCCTGTAATAGGCAAGTTAAAGCCACTTACACTGCAGATGTTATCAATGTATTTGATGCCACTTTTGCATTGTGTTTTGATTCACTTGTTTCTTTTACTCAAAAAATCTTTTTTTCTATGTGATCTGTATTTTTTAAAGTTATGCTTTGTGTACCTTTTGATAATGGAAGGATTGTAGTTTTGGGTTTTAGAATTTTCTTTAATTAAAAGAACATTTTCATTGAATCTATAGGTATTTTCTGTTGGTCACTTGCAATGCAGAGGGTTGAAAATAGTTCATGTTCAATTCTTTTATTTTCTTCTTCCCCATGCACATTTTTTTCCAAGTTTATTTTTCTTAGGATTCACTGTAATCCATTTAAATTTATTTATACATCCATTACTTGATGTCACCATATTAAATGTATTTTCATTCTCTGTTTTTTTGCTAATTGTACTGGTTATGTCATTTCTTTTCCTTTGGAATTGATATCATTTTCATTCTGTTCTATACCTATAAGCCATGAATCTGTTCTTGTTGAAGTCACACGTAAGGAACGCTGCTCACTTCAGGGTTCTTATTATAATTATCACTTAATTTCTTGAATAGCAGAAGCTCATCCTTCAGTAATCTTTCCAAGAGGACTTGTGTAAAGGGCATTTGGGTTCCTATGTGTTGCTTGTGCTCATGCAGCTCTGGAACTGGGCTCTGTGGTGGTTCTGCTGGGGTTCAGAACTGGCCTCTACCTCTGCACTCACGCAATTTATTGAACTCCTCTGTGCCTCTTTTCTCATTTTTAAAATGAGGATAATCAGAACTCCACCCCCAAGAGTGTTTTGTGGACTAAAAAGGGTTATAGACCTGAAATGCTTACAAGAGTGGCTGAAAATGGAGTACTGCAAGGTCATTACTATCTCAGAAAACCACCCCCCACTGTGAAAGGAGCAAAAGTCTACCTTAATCTTTCACAGGGGACTTGAAACAGAATCCTGCCAACTGTTCACATGATATAATTCTGAAGAAAATTCTCAGGCCAATCAATTATTTTCCTTTTATAGGTGACTTTATTTCTTCTTTGGTTTTCCAACAAATTCTTTAGGATTTTGATAACTTTATCAGAATCAGTCGATCCCTTTCAAAAGTCATGATTTTTTTCAGGTAGAGCACTTATGGAGAAAAATGCATATCACTACACATGCAGCTTAATGACTTGTTATCAAACATAGATCCTTGTAATCGGGACCCAGGGAAAGATAGGGGACATCTTTATATTCCAGAAGCCCCCCACATGAACTTCAAATCACAACTTAGTAGACCTGCCTCTAGTAGATTTGGTGAACAATCACAGGAAAAATCAAACCTCAAAAATCTAAGCTGTTGGGCTGGGGCTGAGGCTCAGCGGTAGAGGTCTTGCCTAGCACATGTGAGGCCCTGGGTTCAATCCTCAGCACTACATAAAAATAAATAAAATAAAGGTATTGTGTCCAATTACAACTAAAAAAAATATTAAAAAAACCTTAGCTGTTTAATTCTTCACTATCTGAAGTTTGTCAGATCTTCACATATCATTTTGGATTGCTTTTGTGTTTTAAACAGCACAGCATACAAATCACCCCTGAAAGCACACACTTCCTTGCCACAAGGACATACCTCTGTGCCCTCCAAACTTTTGAGGACCTCTGGACAGATGGTCCCTCCCCCAAGGGTGCAGTGATGGCGCCTGCATTATTGTTACCTAGTCACAGGGCTTTACAGCCCAGCTAGGCTCTGGACGGGATCCATGCTGCGGCTGTAGATGTCCACATGTTGTTGCTCAGGATTCTACTCCTCGTGGATCTTCCTGGTTGTTCTCTCTCTTACTTAGGGTGAGAAGTCTCCACTGTTAACATTGAATGATTGGTTTTTCCCTTAATCTTGTCACTTTTCCTTCCTAATGGTGCTCTGCTGTTTTATGCACGTTTGTTTATTCCTACTCACGTTCTTCATAAATTGACCATTTGCCATAAGATGTCCTTCTCTTTCTTTGTAACCAGTTATGTTCCAAAGTTATTATTCTGTGTCAGTGGAGTCACGCCAACTTTGCTTATTTGCCATGTCTTTTCCCTCCTATTGTTTTGCACCTATTTTGTATTCTTGAATCTAAGGTATGTCTTCAATAGCAACTTGTTACTTGATCCTGTTTTTCAATCCACTCTGGCCATCTATTCCTTTTGATTTTAGGGTTTAGTCCATTTTCGCTTGGCGTGGTTACTGAGGAGGCAGAATTCACATCTGGCACATGTTTCAATATGGCATATGTGTGATGTTTCTCTGTTCCTCCACTTATGCCTTCTTCTTTCTTTTTTTTTTAACCTTTGTGTGGTGCTGAGGGTAGAACCCAGTGCCTCACATGTGCTAGGCAAGTGCTGTACCACTGAGCTACAACCCCAGCCCCACTCGCACCTTCTTTATTGCTAAGTGGATACCTTCTAGTGTAATATTTTAAGTCTCTTCTTGTTTCTTTTATTGAATTTTAAAATTTAACTTCTTAGTAATTGTCCTAGGGGAGTATTATGAGCTTTTAAAAACAATCTAATTTAGATTAATATTAAGTTCAAAATTGTACAAAAACTGGACTCCAATATAACTCCATTCCCTCCCAGTTCCTTTGGGCCATTTTGTAAAAACAAGTCTTCTCTTTGTTCATTTTAAGTCCTTCAACACAGTTTTGTAGCTCTTGCTTTCTGCAGTTGTCTTTTAAAACAAACATTGGAAGAAAGGAGTTATAGGCATGAGGTGTGCATCGTGTTCCGTATTCCCCACGGGCGCAACTGCTTTTGTTGCTGCTTTTTATTTCCCTGTGTGGATTCGAGTTATGGCTAGTGTCCTTTAATTCTAAGGGACACCCTTTCATAACTCTGTAGGGCAGGTTACTTGGTCTTGAGATGGAGAGAATAGGGGGCAGCCCCTGTGAAGATGTAACAGACACCACTGTCTTACCTACATTAAATAGTTTATCTTGGATAGACAATGTTCATTTGATCCATGGCTTCAGTTAATTTCATAGTTCAGAATTGTAGTTGCTTTGCTTGTGGGACAGTATATGTCTACCAGGTCCTTGTTCTCTGTTTACAGATGACAGTTGCCCTAGGATGTATTTAAAAATTTTTTTTAGATGTTCATGAACCTTTATTTTATTCATTTATTTTTATGCAGTGCTTAGAATTGAACCCAGTGTCTCACACATGCTAGGCAAGTGCTCTACCACTGAGCCACAACCCAGCCCCTGTAGGATAGTATTTTGATGTTGTTTTTTGTTCATCTGTTTTTGTCACTTTGGGGGTGGGGACATGATGTGCCCTTTTACTAACTAGGTAAAATCTTCTTTTATTTCTCCAAACATTCTTTAATTGTAAATCAGAGTATTTCTTGGGTTCTGTTATTTCTATACTGTGTTTCAGGGACACTTATTGTATAAAAGTTTAAGAAAAAAATAACCTAAAAAGTAAATAATAAAATCCCCAAGAAAAGACACATAGAATGCACAAGATGTGAGCAAATTAATTGTTTAAGAGCCAAGCTGTCCTTTGGCAGGGACAAGTTTTGTGCAGTATTGAATTCATCCTGTTTGAAGTCCTTCCCTCCTTCTTTGCAATGTAGATCATAGGCTGTTACTGAATTCCAGTGTTCTGGCACCCTCTAGTGCTACTAACGAGTAAAAGCCACTTCCCTTTAGCTTTTCCATCCTGCTTTATTAACTATTCCCTCCACTCTTCTTCCCCATACTCTTCCTTTCTCCTGTAATAATTTTCTAAGTCAATTTTTTCTAAGTCAAACTAGTCACACATTAGGAATTCCCACAGTTTTCCTGTCCTAATTTCCATTCCTCTTCAGGCCTACTGACCGTGGTTAGCCCACAGGGTCCCTGTTCCCTCCACGTTATTCTTTCTGTTGTCCCTATGAGGCTTCCATCATGATGCACCATCCTTGCTTCACCTGCAGCTCTGGTGGGGGAGGAGATCAGGACCCATGCCTGAGCTCCCTGGAGCTGCCAACTCATGGGCAGCTTCAGAAGCGGCACACTTCCTCCTCTTCCAGCTCTAAGAAATACATCACTTTCTGTTCCTGATCTTTTAACAAAGGTTTCAGGGTTTTTGACTTTCAAGCTGATAGAAAGAAAATTGAAAGTTAAAAAATAATCCATTCAAAAGAAGCCAAAACAGAGCAAAGAAAAAGAAGGATGAGCTGACAAGATGATATAATTAAATCCAGAATTGTTACAAGAGCTGTGCTAAATGCAATAGGCTAAATATTCTAATTAAAAGCCATAAATCAGACTAAATAAAAAATCATGCTTCTTATATGAAACAATCTAGAACACAAGGCCACAGAAAATTGAAAAGAAAATGATTCAGAAAGATAAGCTATACAAATACTAACCTAAAACCAGTGGTGTGACTGCGTAATATCACGCAAAATAGAATTTAAGTACAAATATTACTGGAGGGATGCTACATGATCACAAAAGGCTCAGTTCTTCAGAAGATTTTAAGAAATTATTTGGTTACACCCAATAACCTGGTGTGCATGTATTTAATGTGTATATTTTTGTAGATACCTATTATGGGTATGATGATTTTCTCATATTTTAAAAAAAAATTTTTTTTTAGTTGTAGATGGACAGAGTGCCTTTATTTTATTTGTTTATTTTTATGTGGTGCTGAGGATCCATGCCAGTAACTCACACATGCTAGGCAAGCACTCCACTACTGAGCTACAGCCCCAACTCTGGTTTTCTAATTTTTTTTTGATCTTTCATTTATTCTAGAGAAAATACTCTGAAAGCTGAATGATTTCACTTATTTGAAATTCATTGAGGCTTGATTTATGTTGAATCTGGTCTATTGTGAAAATATTTTGCAGAAATTTTTGTGTATGTATATGAATTGAACAATACTTAAAAAGAGACAGATAAGTAAAACAGAAGTTTTTAAAAAATATTTGTTTTTTAGTTATAGGTAAAAAATAAACTTTATTTTATTTTTATGTGGTGCTGAGGATCAAATCCAGTGCTTTACCACTGAGCCACAATTCCAGCCCTAGAAGTTTTTGTCTGATAGAAAAGCAGGTCTAGGGATATAGCTCAGTGGTAGAACACTTTTTTAGCAGGCACAGCATCCTGGATTCCATCTGCAGCAGTATACACATGCACACACACACACACACACATACGGACACATACATGTGGAACAAAAATTGGTATAAATAAATAATGGAACAAATTTTAGCAGCTTTAACCAATGTATACTTAGAGAATAGTGCACCCTTTCAGGGCATATAAACCATTCTTTTAAAGCACATTTCCAAAACTGATCATATTCTTCATCATAGAGTTTCATCAATCACTCAGAGTTTTTTCTTTGTAATTCAATGAGGAATCATACATTTTTAGAAAATGCTCCTGTGTACTTGTACCTATTTAGAAGCAATATACTTCTAAATAACATAGGGATATAAAGAATCCTAATAGAATATAGATATTACTTTGAACTAAACTATAAGAGAGGCTATCAAAATTTGCAGGCTGCACCTAATGCCACTGTTAGGGGAAAACATACAGGTTTGCCTGTGTACACAGGGTGGACAGAGGGAGCAAACTCAGATGAGAAGCACCTGTTTCAGGAAGTAAGAAAAAGAGGAAAAATGGAGCTCAGACATGGCTGCAGGTCGGGAAACACAAAGAACACAAATTAACAAATAGAAAACAACCCTTGATGGAGAAGGTCTACAAAGCCAAAAGGAGGGAAAGAGTAAGCAAAACCTTTTGGCTTTTGATGACTGATCCTGGGTGAGTGAGAAGGGCAAGGGCCTGAAGGAGGATGAAAAGGCTCATATCATTGCCTGGCTCACAGACATTTTAAAAGTCCACAAGAGGACAGTATGGAAAACTTTATATCCATACAGCAGGACTCTCAGATGAAGTAGACAAATTCCCAGAAAAATATATTTATGAAAACTTTTATAGCAACCTAGCAGGCAATCCCTGTAAAGTGGACAAATTTCTAGAAAAATGCATTTACCAAAAGACAAAATAAATACTCAAATAGGCTAAAATCATTAAAGATACTGCATTCAAAAATCTACTTGGTTGCTTCACGGCAAGTAGTTATTCTCTAGGCCTCCTCTTCCTGAGTTGTTCAGGGAATATTTTGAAATTTCTTTTTCCTGTTTCCACAGCTTGCTCCTTGATCTCAGACTTCTTCTTCCCAAAAGTATTGTCTCCTTTTCATGCAGCAGGCTTTCTAGAAGCTCTGAGAGAAGGCGACAGGCATGCAGCAGGCCTGTGGTGCCCTCTGGGTGCAGATGAGGGTCATCCTCAGTGCCTGACTAGTTTTGGGATATTAAATCAATCTGGAATTCTTGGGGCAAATTCTACCTGTTCATATTATATATTTCTTGTCAGTGTTGCTCCGTTCAGATGATCAGTATTTTATTAACCATTTTTGCTTTTCTTAAAGAGGGACAATAAGTGGTCTGTGGTTTTCTTGTCATGTTTGCTCTTGATTTTGTATAAGAGAATATTTGCCTTGTAGAATGAGTCGGTAACTGTTATTTCTTCCCTATTTTCTGAAAATGTTTGCAGATGAGAATCACAGCTCTGTTAAGAGCCACAATTCCCTTCCACTTTGCAAGTGCTCCTCTGTAATAATAGCCTATTACTCTACTTTCAATCGAAGGAACATTCCTTTAAATCTTAGGAAGACCAATTATTATAATTTTTAACCATCTCTCTTTCTTTTCTTTCTTTTACAAAATTGCACCACTGTAATTAAGGCTTTTAGTTTACATTTGGCCACCTCAAAATAGTTGTAACATTAGGTTGGTCAGTTTAAATACTGTGGCTCCCTGTTGGATAGACACACAATATTTACACCCAAACGTTAATGCATACAAAGCAACAAGGCATTGTTAAATAAAACAGCAATAGTTATTGCAAATTAGGCCTTGTGACCAATTATACATGATTAAAATTACTTCCCACGTTCACATCCACAGTACTCGTCCACCATTTAACATCTCAACCAAAACGTTACACATATGAAACAATCCCTAATAGGCAAAAATACTAAACCTGTATATTTGGTATGCAAATACACTTATGCATGAGCAAGCAAGGGATTCACAGTGAGAATCTATAGCTGCAGAAGCCTGAAAATGATTTACAAAAATTGTTAAATCATTAAACAATTGTTAAAATTTACACTTCTTGTTGTAGATTCCCCACTTACACACAACTGCAAACATTGTTCTCTATGTAAACAAAAAAGGGAAACACATAATAAGGAGATTTGAAAAGTCTGGACATTTTCTTCCCAACAGATATTAAAGGCAGCATCTTTAATCTGACATCATACTGAAAGGACTATAGTTTGAAGATAAGATCACTGTCTCCACAGGTTTTTGAAAAATTAAAAAAACCTATATACCTGTGTTAATCAAAGAGCTTATTTTATACAATACAATGATAATGACTTTGGATTTAAAAAAAAATTACAATAAGCTACAAGTATCTAAGAAGCAAAGTTTATCTGGAGTAGTCTATATAGGAGCTCTTTGGACTTTCTTTTATTATGCTAAAATAGTGATGCTTTTAGGATTTACATTATTGTACTCTCCAATACAAAGTATGGGGTATGTTAAAGTATACAGTACACCATTTAAATACATGTACAACATTGGTGGATGAAGAATGTCTCTTAGTGGTAATACTGGATGTAGCCTCTGGTTTTACCAGCTGCATACTCTAGGACTATTATATAAGTAAAAATCTCTCTTGTGATACTGAAAAATGATTAGAATGTGCAGACTGATATAGTAGCTTTCATCCGCCTCTTAAAGGGTACCACCACAGTAAAGTCCATTTAAGATGTTGGTAGGTTTAACAAAGTTGGAATGCTGGCACTGTTGAATTGGGCAACAGTTCTTCAAACCTGGCTCAGAGCTACAATGCATTCAATATATTAAAGCAGCTGAAACGATGACTTTTTGCAGGCCTTCCCAGGCACTGGAGTTTTTCTGTTAATTTGCCGCACTAGGTCATAAAAGATCTCATTAACATTTATTTTTGATTTTGCAGAAGATTCTACGAATGCACAGTTGTTCCACTGTCTTGCTAGATTTTGACCTTGTTCCTTTCCTACAACTCTTTCATCTTCCAAGTCACACTTATTACCAACCAGAATCATGGGAACATCATCAGTGTCTTTAACTCGAAGAATCTGTTCTCTCCGATCTTGTAAATCATTAAAGGTGGACTGTGCTGTGATGGAATAAACCATAGCAAAGCCTTGTCCATTTTTCATGTACAAATCCCTCACTGCTGTAAATTGTTCTGTTCCTGCAGTATCCAGGATTTCAAGCATACATTGTTGTGCATCGACTTTAACTTGCTTTCTATAAGAATCTTCTATTGTAGGATCATATTTTTCAACAAAAATTCCTTGAACAAACTGTACAGTCAGAGCAGACTTTCCAACCCCTCCTGAGCCAAGAACGACTAGCTTATATCACGCATGATGCAAACTTGTCAAACTGAGTACCTCTCATGCTATCACGGGGTTCCTGTAGCCAGAATCGCCCTGCGCTCCCTCTGGGTTGCTGCTCTGGGTGCCACAGCAGTCCTGTCACTGCCGCTGCCGCTCTGGCTGGTTTACACGCCTGACTCTGGGCCTCTCTTGCTTTTCTTATGCATCATTCATGGGGTCATTTTCTCAGGGTTTTTAGCTTTCAAACTTTTTTTGTTGTTCCTGGGATTGAACCCAGGCACACTTAAGCATGTGCCACATCCCCTGCCCTATTATTATTATTAGAGACAGGGTCTCACTGACTTGTTTAGAACCTCATTAAGTTTCTGAGGCTGGCTTTCAACTTAGAATCCTCCTGCTTCAGCCTCCAGAGTCAATGGAATTATAGGCAGCACCACCACAAGGGCACAGACTTAATTATATTAATAATTTTTGACCTTTTGTTCAGAATTATGAGGATCTCTAGACTTAAGATCCATAGCTAGAATTACCTCTGTGATAAATTTTCTAAATCACTCATTTCTATAGCAGGTGTGATTTCACTCATCTGCTTATACTGAGAAGCCTTGGGGAATAAAGTTAGCGAGCAGGGCTCCCTGGGGTCCAGGGCTAAATGCAGACTGAGGATGAGGTCTTGCTCTTGAGCAACATGGACACTCAAGCAACAAAATTACCTCTTGGTTTAAGGTCTGTGCAGGCAGAGCAAGGAGAGGAGCCTTGGAGCATCCTCTAAACACCCACAGCAGAGCACAAGGAGAAAATCTTTCCTCCCTTGGATGTGGCACCCAGTTAGCTGGCAGTAGCCGTGGGCACTAATGCTGCAGTCCACAGGTACAGGCAGAAGATGAACTGGAACTTCAGGACTGGGGAGGAAGGTGCAGAAGTGGCAGTATGCAACCTGTGAGGAGCATGTGAGGCCCAAGGGCATGTAGGAACTTGCAAGAGTGCTGGGAACCCCTGGGATACACCTCTAGTGCAGTGTTCTAGGGGCAGCAGCTGCTCTCTCATGTGGGCCCTGCTTAACAGGGGCTGGTACCACCACCACCAGTAGAGGAAGTTTCTCCAACAGCCGCAACCTCTACCTGGGACTGTTCCTGCTGCTGCTGCTGCTGCATCTGCACCTGGTGAGTCCCTCAGCACTTAGTATAGGCGGAAGAGTAGGAAGGCACTACAGACCCAGGTCTGTCTCAAGACAGAAAGCTGGTGTGTGTGGGAGGTGTCATGATTCTTAAGAGATGGGAGCAGAAGAACTTCTGGAATTTGGGACAGAGAATGTGCAGGGGCACTGGGATTCACCAGAAGGGAAAGACATAAAGATGACTTGGGGGTCTGAACTCATTAAAAATTGATGCTGGGTGAAAGGATGAGTCAGACTCTGCTTGTCACCAGGAGTGTTGACCCTATTTTGTAGGTGCATAACCTGAGGCCTCATAGCTTGTTATCTTGGGACTGTATTTGGTATAAAATGTTATTCAGGATTGGGGCTGGGGTTGTAGCTCAGCGGTAGAGTGCTCACCTAGCACGTGCAAGGCCCTAGGTTCGATCCTCAGCACCACATAAAAATAAATAATTAAAATAAAGGCATTGTGTCCAACTACACCTAAAAATAAATATAAAATAAAATAAATGTTGTACAAGATAGGCAAAAGGAAATGTCAGAGCTAACCTATTTCAGTGGTTAGCCCTCCACTCTTCCCATTTTGCTTTGAGAAGGCAGGTTCAATGATCACTTACTCCCCTTGCAATTTCCATCCCACTGGGGGATAGTAATCTGTAGAAAGATGTAATGGATCAATGTAAAGTACTTTATGCTAAAGAAGCATTGCAGCCCCTTGTTGGGGTTTGATGCTTTCATGAGGTTGTGATAGGTGGAGGCTTGCTGAATATTTATGTCGATGAACTTCTTAGCTAAGTGAAATATATCTAACTAACTTAATATTGAACTTTTTAAAAATCAGAACAGTGATTCCAAAATTTTCATATCCTGGTGCCAGTGTGCCTTTAGTTTTTAGAGAGGAGTTGTAGGTGGACATTATTGTTGTGAGGCTTCTTTTTCATACATCATCTGTCTCATTGAAACAATGCTTGCTAGCCTATCCTTACTCTGGCCTTCTGGTTTCTGAAAGTGCTCTCAGAAAAAGAAGGGCCCCGGGCTGGGGTTGTGGCTCAGTGGTAGAGCACTCCCCTGGTGTGTGTGAAGCACTAGGTTCAGTTGTATAAAAATAAATGAATAAAATAAAGGTATTGTGGGCTTGGGATGTGGCTCAAGCAGTAGCGTGCCCACCTGGCATGTGCGGGGTGCTGGGTTTGATCCTCAGCACCACATAAAAATAAAATAAAGATGTTGTGTCCACTGAAAACTAAAAAATAAATATTAAAAAATTCTCTCTCTCTCTCTCTCTCTCTCTTTTAAAAAATAAAGGTATTGTGTCCATCTACAACTAAAAAATAGAAATAAAAAAAATAAAAGAAGTGTCCCTACCCCACCAAAACTTCTCTTCTCTGGTCTTGAGCCTTAACTATATTCTTCTGCACTTCAGGGTTTCTTGTGATTGTTAACATCTTTTTCAGTTTTTCTTCTGACACAAACTTGGTTAAAAACAATACCTGACTGCTCACTGATAGCAGGGACATATTCTTAGTTCTGTTATTTAATATGTATGTCCTGAACATTCATGGTTTTTGCACAGTTTTAAAGATATTTAATCAAGATAGTCCCATTGTAGGAAGGATTCACCTTTTAATTAAATAGGAAACTTGAATAACTATGTAAAAACTTTATTGGGCTGGGGATGTGGCTCAAGCAGTAACATGCTTGCCTGGCATGTGTGTGGCGCTGGGTTCAATCCTCAGCACCACATAAAAGTAAAATAAAGATGTTGTATCCACCCAAAACTAAAAAATAAATATTAAAAATTCTCTCTCTCTCTTTTTAAAAAATTTATTAATTACTAATTATTCAAACATTTCTTAGCCTTAGAATTTATTTACATTTGTTTGGTAATGTAGAAAATAAGTTATTTGTTTACAAATGACTTATGTGTTTATGATCAATGCTAAAATATATACAACTAAAGCATTAGGCCAAATTGGGCAATTTTCAGGTTTTAATCTGCTTTATTAACAAGCTAATTTTCTGAAAAAATGAGCTGTATTCAGAGATACTTAGACTTCCATTTTTGCACATGGTCCTGTATGTATTCTTTGAAGTTGACAACCGAGGGAGGTGCAGGTGGAGCTTGGCACAGGAGCACTGGGGGGCCTGGTGCTGACCTCCTATGTGCTCCATGAGCGTTGGCTCATGTCCAGAGACATTGTGCCCAATCTTCAGCTCATCAGTTGTATGGCATTGTGTAAGTCAACCCACTTCTTCAGATCTCATTCTACCATCTGGGTTTCACTTGGTAATATAGCATCTGAGGTCCCAAGAGAGCAGGTTATTTGCCCAAGGTTCTATAGAGAGGAAGTGACAGGACTTGGAATGTTAGCCAAGGTCCTGTTGTGTCCATGTCTTTGGCCTTACACACACCATGCTGTCTGACATGGTGTATACCAGACTACTATGAGCTCCGGGAAAACAGTAGACTCACCTACATTTGGGTTATGACAATTGTGGGGCATCATGGTCAGCTCCAGTGGAGAGGAAGAGCTGAAGAGTGAAGAATGGAGGGGCATGCACATCCTTCATGACCCTATGAGGCAGCAGCACATATGATGCCCAGGCCTGGTAGGATGGGCTACCCCTTCTTCCCTATAGAGAGCCTGTGCTCTCTCATGGCCAAAGCATTATTTCCTTTCTTGTGCCTTCATTTGAGCCAGATGTGCTATTTTTCCAATTGAGCTTTTTGAATTTTGCCATAGGAAATTTTCTTGGTAAGAACCCCTTTATTTCTAATTGCAATAATTCTAATTAAATAGGATATTCTGTCAAGTCCTAGCATAGCCCTAGACATAGAGCAAGGCTTGGGAAGGCTAGTGGTTATTTTCACACCTAGTTGATGGCTTTTCCATGATAGACTGCAGCCACTCCCTCATTCTGCAGCAGCAGCACCTCTCCATAGATCCTGCATTTCTTTGGCCATTCTTCCTCCCACCCCACTTCTCATAGATGTCAGATTTCCATTGCTGTCAAAATCAACTGAGAAAAATCAGCTTAAAGGAGTGAAGATTTATATGGCTCACGGTTCCAGAGTTTCAGTTCCTGGTCTGTTGGCCCTGTTGCTTTGGGCCTGAGCCAAGGCAGCACATCATGGCGAGAGCCCATGGCCAAAGAGGCTGCTCATATCATGGCAGCCAGGAAGCAAAAGAGAGAGGTAGGACTGGACTCCCAATATTCCTTTTGAGGGCATGTTGCCGGTGATCTAAGTTCCTTCTACCAGGCTCCAGCTCCTATAGGTTCCACTATCTCCCAGTAGCACCACAGGCTGGTGACCAAGTCTTAAGCACATGGGTCTTGGAGGACTTTTAAATTATAGCAGATGACTTTGTGTGAATTATGGACAGGAGGGCTCCACCAAAAGTCATCCTTTGCTAGAACGTTTGACCGCAGCATCTGGAGGCCTCTGTGTAGGATACTACCTGCACACTCTTATGTAGCAAGCCTGGCCTGTTACACTCAATGGTATTTTGACCAACTGCTTGACATGTTGCTGTTTCTAAAAGGATTGCCTCTCATCTTGATCATTCCCAGCATTTACATTCAGTTTCTCTGTCAGAAAGCCTCTTGTAATTAAATCCTGTGGTCCACATTTTCTTTACTCCTTGGACTCTCAGAACTTCATTATCTGGGCCTTCCACTTCTAGGCCTTCATTTAGTCTCACATTGAAATTCTTCACCCTTTGTATTTTTCCTGTTATTCACTGGAACATGGCAACTCCCTCCTCCTGCCCTACCCTACATGAGGTAGAGTGGGGTTTGAGGTGAAGAGCTCACAGCCTGGCAATGCCGAAAAGACATTTTTCCCTGGTCCCTGGGCCTCCGCAAGAAGTGCAGACCACCAGCTGGATTTGGGGTGAATGCCATCTCTGGAAGTTGTCCTAAAATGCCCTGCTTTAGATGACTGCTTGAATGTGGGTACAAAGAGACAACTCTGTGCAGGGATCCACTTTCCTGAAGTACACACTTTGATGAGGGACTTCACCCATAGTCCCCAGTGCACTCATCTTCACTTTCTTGTGCTGATGCTACTGCCCCTGAGTGATGAGCCCACTCTTCCACAAAATCCCTCCCAAGTACTCTCACCCTCCCAATAGACCAGGCGCATCTGCAGCAGGGTCTCTGCACTCAGCTTGTGTTTCTGTATCTTCCACAGAGCGCTCAGCCCCTGCTGCACTGGGAAGTTGGATGAAACAGCCTCCACAATGGGGTCAGTTTCCTTTCTGTTGTAGTTGCACAAATTCACCACTAGGTTCCTGGCAGCTAGAACTGTGTCTGCACCCCAGTTACCTACTGGGGCTTCCTGAGATCCCCCTTAGCCACTGGCTATGGGTTGGGTAGTGCTTTCCTGGGATAAACCATGTTTTCTGTACTCTTCAATGCTCTCGTGCCCTATCATTTTGTTTTAACTGGAGACGCAGCTCACTCAGTTTGATCTCTTTTGCATGGTACTAGGTACTTGCAGGTGATTATTGTTTTCTGACTTTAATCTCTCAAATGATGAGCTCTAATTATTACCCAGGCTCATTCCCATTTTATTTGCCCTAAATCCCTTCTTGCTCCCTAATGAAAGGAAAACATGGAGTGGCTCTTCATGGTGCTAGATTTCATTTTTTTTCTAATGGATTTTCCTTATTGTCCCGGACATTATATTATATTACTATTATTACTGGAACAGGTAACAATAACAGATAACGCCTGTTAAGCACAGATGAGGGAGGTGCCTTTGTAAGAGTTTTGTGTGAACTATATCATCACATCCTCATCATGCCCTGGGGAGGCCCTGTCCCTATTCCATTTTCAAGCGATAAAACTGGCACAGAAAGGTTATTTAACATGTTTGTGGATGCACAGGCAGCCATGCACTCACCAAGCAGCTGCAGTTCTTACCCACCAAGACTTCCCATCTCTCCCAGGTCATTTCCCAGCTTGTGCTTTTATTGGCATACATGGACAGGAAGACACCCAACACTGACAGTGTGCACAAGAGTAGGGGGCAGAAAGGGAATTTCCCTGCCATGCTTGTTCCAGTGTGTTCCTGGAGGGCAGCCTCTGCACAGCCTCCTGTGTACTCCTCCCATGACATTGTGTACACAGGTGAGTGGACGTTTGCATGTGAGGGTCCCAGGTTTGATCATATAGCACCTTTGTCATCTAGTGTCCCATTTGATGTGTTCTGCAGGGTTTTCCCTACTCTGAGTGCAAAACATGGGCAAGCATAGTGGTGACAGGCACCCACATTCTATTCCTGCTCACAGAGACACAAAGAATTGACCTGGATTTCAGAATGTTCAGCTCTACACAGCAATTAAAGTCATCAAAGACACAAGGGCTCAGCGAATTCCTCAGGAAGAAAGGGGTAGGAGAATGGCACCTTCCTCCTCCATCATACAGGGGCTCACATTCCCCATGTCCTTGTGCTGGAGACCAGGGCCTTCTTGGCTGATGGACATAGTGATACACTGTCCTGGGGCTTTAGAATATGGCACATATTCAGCTGTTCCTGGATGTGCAATCTTATTTTCCCACTTGACAGAACTTCTGGCTCTAGAGAGCTCTTATGTCCATGTGGTGTGTCACCACATATAAAGGTAAACTCTCAGACTTATTTGGTATTAGGTAATCTATTTGACTATTTGAATTTGCACTCAGAGTTGAACACACATGCATCACCTGAGATAAGCTGGTGTGTGCTCACATAACAGCCAACTCAGCATCTCTCTGATTCAGGCTATATGTCGAGTGTGGTCAGGGGGCTTGGGGGACATGATTAGGAGGTTAAGCTCATTGTAGGCCTGTAGGGACACAGACTGATTGAAGCTCCACTTTGGGTTGGCTGCTCTCTCATCGTCCTCAC
The DNA here is from genome assembly GCF_047511675.1 of Marmota flaviventris. Taxonomy (NCBI): domain Eukaryota; kingdom Metazoa; phylum Chordata; class Mammalia; order Rodentia; family Sciuridae; genus Marmota; species Marmota flaviventris. Next base: position 38,619,432 of record NC_092509.1, read on the forward strand.
CTGATCCTAGCCGATCATTGGCAGACAGGGTAGCAGAGGCTGAGAGAGTGGCTTCATGCACTGACCCTTGACATTTGGCCTGGAAGTGGCAGATGAGCTTTTCACTCAGACATTGAGATCAGGGCAAGCCACGTGGCACACCTGACCTCAATAGAGAAGACTGCAGTCCCAACTGTGCCCCAAGGAAGTGCTGGAGCATCTGTGGGACAGAGCTAATGTTCATGGCAGCAGTCAACCAAGTGCCAGGTGTCCTGGGTTTACTGGGAACAGCAGAAGAAGGTAGACTGATCTCAACTCTGATAAGGTTAGCAGACAAGGATGGGCAGACCCGAGTAGCACATGACATGCACCTCATGGAGGAGGCTTAGGGGCTCTGTAGTGAAGTCAGGGACTGACACACTGCTGTGTCTAATGGAGAGCTGCTGTACAAATTTCCCTGACAATATGCTGTATGACTGGAAATTTTGTTTTTCTGGATCCAAGATTCAGTCACAGATCATTCATGGCTTCTGGTTGCTTGGTTTGCCCTTGTTCTAGAAAAAGTTCTCCCTACATTTCTGTTCTCTCCTGTGGCATTGAGAGTTGTTTTGCAGAGGTATTAACATGGACTCTTTTGATTGATCTCTTTGAGACTGGACACAAGATTATGCATTTTTTGGTCATTGTTTCTGCTAGGGAAGTGCTGTGTCCCTGTGCATCACCTCAGAGGGACTTGATGTTGTCCTTCCCCCTCCCCCTGCCCAGCCCATTCCTGGTGCTGTTCAGTGTGGCCACTGGGATGCTGGTTTCACCCAGATGTCATCTGTATTGCAAAGGTACCTGTTTTCCCCTCTGTATTTAGTAAGCCCTCTGGGAAGGAAAACCTGAGTCTGCATATATTGTGCTCCCAATACTCTATCACTCAATAGGTGCAACATAAATCAATATTCTTGCCTAAAATAATTATTACAATGGTGGTTATAGAGTATAATTTTCCATGTTTAGTTTTCTCTTCCCCTTTGTCATTTGGTTCTTCCACAAAGGAGAGCTTTCCTTTACCTTCCCCTGTGGCTTTGTACTGCTTGTTACCCTTGGTTTCATGGTATGACTTTTTATTCAGTGTGGTGTCACCCATTCTTGTCAACATTCCTTTTGATGTTCAAAGTATTCATAATTTGCAAGTGGGACCATTGAAGCAGTTCCCAAGTCCTTTGGAGGTATCCCATGGGTTGATGAATATGCTCTTACTTTCTTCCTCAGCAGGATGCTGCAGGCTTAGCTTGTGCTTTCCTTGCTCCAGACCCAGAAGAATCAACCATTTCTCCAAGGAGCCTTATCTTGCATGGTGGATGGCATTTAGAAACAAAATGATAGGGGAACAGTCATGTGGCCATGGTTAGTGGGTTGTATTTGCCTCTAGGCCCTTTCAGTGCACAGAGCTGGTAGAATGACTGATCTACTGATTGCATAATCAATCAACTGACTGAGAGTTTATTCTGAGACTGTGAATCCAATCCAGTCCCACTCCACATTGCATCTGTTTCTCCCACAGTGAGAACCCTGGTTGATTAGAATATCATCTCCTGAACCCCAGGTACACATGGGACTTATACTCCCTAACACTGCATAGATAAGTCTTTAAGTTCAGTTCAAGGTTGCTTATTTATTTATTTTTTAAAAATAAATCTCACCAGTAATATCCTGCTAGAGTGCTTGGTTATAAAGTTACTTATATTAATTCTTATTTTCCCCCTTCATCTTTGTTGTTATATTATCAGTGTGGTACATAGTTTTAGGTTTTCCCATGAGTATGTAATCTTATATTTTATGTGTATTTTAATTTTATATTTATTTGGGATAGTGCAGCCATCTATGGTCAGCCCAGTTTCAGTGACTCACAATATTATGTGACTGGGATGCAGAGCTTTAAAGGAGTAAAAACAAGTCATCACTTTGTGTTCTGTCTTGCCTAAATATTGAACACCCCATTATCTCCAAATGTACTTTATGTTTGTATAGCAACTCTGTACTTCTTTGTGGTATTTATAAAATAATTGTAATTTTTCCCCCTTCAATGGAAACTTGGACTAAAAGGCTATAGAATACTGGATCCAACAAAAGTGGCTTTTACTTCAAACTGCTATTGATTGACCTTAAATATAGAAAGGAAACAGAGGTTTTGGACACTGAAGGAAATTGAGAATCTTCCAGTCTTACCTCTTTTTCTCTGAAATAAATATTTATATTGAATTATGAGTATGTTTCTGTTTTTCTCCCCAAATCTTCATCATCTCAAAAGAAATGCCAGACCTTGAATATTTTTGTTTTATTGATCTTCCTTGTGTGGCTTTCAAGATGATGTAATAATCGGGGAAGAAGGTTGCCTGCATATAGCAAATACCCCTGAGCAAGCCCTGAAAAATCTCACCTGAGAACAGTCAGCTGACTTTTTAAATAATTATTTCTTTCTTATTATGTTATCAAAACCTCCGACCATCTCTGCAGGCAAAAAAACATTTGCTTTTATTGTTATTTTATCCTGTCTTAAAACTCATTCCCACCACCTGCACAATTCCCAAGGCCCTTCATCTCTCAGCATGAGCAGGAACCAGGCCTCTCTCTTCTCATAATGCTAAACTGCCCTCAAGGTGCTGGTCCCAGTGACTTGTTGTTGCGGTGTCCTTTCTGTCAGTGCTGTCAGCTAATAAGGAGGAAAGCACAGGGTGTCCTTGCCTCTGTGTGTGGAACCTGGGGGACAGTGCACGGGAGATCAGTGTTCAAGCTGAAGCCATGTTTTGGGGCAGGGCCAAAATGGCTCCCTTGCCAGACTTCCAGTAAGCTGTTATGCTTTTAGTGAGTGACTGAGGCTATGAATGGGCTATGTCATGGTCAGTGTGTAGTCAAGGTCAGATACATGATGATTCAGCAAATGTAATCAAGGTCATAAACATTTGCTTGTGGGGATGCACCAACTTGTTGGCAATATGCCTTCTTTGTTTGGCCTTTATATTAAAACGGAGTATGGAAAAGGCCCTGGGGGCTATTGCCCCTCTGAATAAAGGATGACCAATATTCCCACAGTGCTTTGCCTCTTCTTTCAACTGATGGATTCCTACATCTTGCTTCTTGGGCCTTACCCCTGCCCTCAGTCTAACACTGCAGAAAGGCTCAGTGCTGACCATGCATCAGGCACCTTGGGACAAGCAAAGATTAGACTCAGCCCTTGTACTCAAGGAACTTCTAAGTCCTTAAAAGGAAAGTCTGTAAAAGGTACCCTCTGAAAATGGTTCAGGTAACAGTGCTCTTGGAAACTGGAGAGCTTAAACCTCATATACACTAAGCCTTCTGATCACTGACTGATCAACAAAGCATGGCAGGTGCAACCTGTGATGTTGGGAAGAAGGGTGTACCTGGGCTTTGCTCATCCTTCACTCAGATTCATTACTTCTTAGTGTTCTTTGTGTGGCTCCACTTCCCTTTTCCTCAAGTGTGGGCCCTCTTGTCAAGTCTGTCTTTGAGTTTCATTAGTTCCTCTCTTTCTTTAGAGTCAAGAGGTTGTTCTGGCCTTACTTGTACCATCTGTGCTAACTGCAGGTGCCCTCACCTGGATCAGCTGATGTCTCCTCTTGCTTACAGATTACATCGAGGTGGAAGTCATGGACTCATGAGATCCCAACCACAGCTAATTTCCTGTGGATTCCCTACCTCCTCTAGTGCTCAAGCTTCCAGAAATGTCAAGTAGGAGTTCCAGAACTGAAGAGTGGAAGCAATGCAAGCATCCATTGATGGAGGAATGGATAAACATGTTGTCCATCCACACAATGCAATATAATTCACCCCACATTATGTTAAGTGTAGTCACACAATCACAACAGGACACTTGGTATGTCATTCTGTAGATGATGTATCTAGAGTCATCAAACCCACAGAAACAGAATGCAGGGGACTGGATTAGGGGCAGTGGGATGGCATTATTTCATAGGTGCAGAGTTTCTGTTATAAAGATGAAGTCTAGTAACAGATGGTGGTGATAGTGAATGTACTGAGAACTTCTGAATTCTATGTGCACTTAAAAATGGTTAAGATGGGCTGGGGTTATGGTGTAGTAATGCAGCCAATGTTTATAGCAGTTCAATTCACAATAGCTAAACTGTGGAAGCATCCTAGAAGCCCTTCAATAGATGAATGAATAATGAAAATGTGGAATATATATACAATGAAATATTACTCAACATTAAAAGAGAATAAAATTATGGCATTTGTAGGTAAATGGATGGAGCTGGAGAATATTATGCTAAGCAAAGTAAACCAATTCCAAAACAAACAAACAAACAAACAAAAAAACCAAAGGCTGAGTGTTCTCTCTGATAAGTGGATGCTGATCCATAATGTTGGGGGTTGGAAGAACTTTAATGGCACAAAGGGGAGGGAGTATGGGTAGAAGAAAGATAGTGGAATGAGATGGACATCATTAACCTATGTACATGCATGACTGCACATATGCTGTGATGCTACATCAGGTACAACCAGAGAAATGAAAAGTTGTGCTACAGCTGTATAGAAGGAGTCAAAATGCATTCTGCTGTCATATATACCTAATTAAAATAAATGAATTAATTAATAAAAAAGATTGTTTATATTAACATTAACAGGTTTATATTATCTTCAAATGAAGTCATAAATGAATATAGTATTGTTTAAATTTCTCAGTTTTAATTTCTATAGGGGCAAATATGAAAGAGGACACCAACATAAACAGAGCTCTTTGGGGCCCTCAGTGTTGGGAAAGGGCTGTGGTGAACCTTGTATCAGGTACCTGTCCAAGGGGCTGCTCAGGAGGGGCAGCCACTTGTCTGAGGCCTGGCTGACAGCCTATTGGGGACTCACATGGGCAAGGGCCACCCCTCCACTTGGAGGCTGAGGTGCTGCTGCTCCACAACCATGAGAGCTTCATAAATGCTCAGCATAGAGAACTATGCTGAACACCTAGCATCCTCTACAGCACCTCTCATGGCCACACCATCCAGCATGACTGGAAGTATAAACAATATATCAATAGTAACCTTAAATGTTAATGGCTTAAATTCACCAATCAAGAGACAAAGGCTAGTAACCTGGATTAAAAAAAAAAAAAAACAAATCCAACAATATGCTGCCTTCAGGAGACTCATATGATAGGAAAAGACATACAAAGGTTGAAAGTGAAAGGTTGGGAAAAATCATACCACTCACATGGTCCTCGGAAGCAAGCAGGAGTGGCCATATTCATATCGAATAAAATCAACTTCAAACCTAAGTTAATCAAAAGGGATAAAGAAAGACACTATATACTGTTAAAAGGAACCATCCACCAACAAGACATAACAATTATCAATATGTATGAACCAAACAATGGTGCTGCAACATTCATAAAACAAACTCTCCTCAAGTTCAAGAGTCAAATAGACCACAACACAATAATTATGGGTGACTTCAACACACCGCTCTCTCCATTGGACAGATCCACCAGACAAAAGCTGAATAAAGAAACTATAGAACTCAATAACACAATCAATAACCTAGACTTAACCGACATATATAGAATATATCAACCATCATAAAGTGGATACGCGTTCTTCTCAGCAGCACATGGATCGTTCTCAAAGATAGACCATATATTATGCCATAGGGCAACTCTTAGTAAATATAAAGGTGTGGAGATAATACCATACATCTTATCTGATCATAATGGAATGAAACTGGAAATCAATGATAAAAGAAGGAAGGAAAAATCCTGCATCACATGGAAAATGAACAATATGTTACTGAATGATCAGTGGGTTACAGAAGACATAAAGGAGGAAATCAAAAAATTCTTAGAGATAAATGAAAATACAGACACAACATATCAGAATCTATGGGACACAATGAAAGCAGTTTTAAGAGGGAAATTCATTGCCTGGAGTTCATTCCTCAATAAAAGAAAAAAACAACAAATAAATGAGCTCACACTTCATCTCAAAACCCTAGAAAAGGAAAAGCAAAACAACAGCAAATGTAGTAGAAGGCAAGAAATAATTAAAATCAGAGTGGAAATCAACAAAATTGAAACAAAAAAAAATTGAAAAAATTGATAAAACTAAAAGTTGGTTCTTCAAAAAAATAAATAAGATCGACAGACCCTTAGCCATGCTAACAAAGAGAAGAAGAGAGAGAACTCAAATTACTAGCATATGGGATGAAAAAGGCAATATCACAACGGACACTACAGAAATACAGAAGATAATTAGAAATTATTTTGAAACCCTATATTCCAATAAAATAGAAGATAGGGAAGATATCGATAAATTTCTTAAGTCATATGATTTGCCCAGATTGAGTCAGGAAGATACACACAATTTAAACAGACCAATAACAAAGGAGGAAATAGAAGAAGCCATCAAAAGACTACCAACTAAGAAAAGCCCTGGACCGGATGGATATAGAGTGGAGTTTTACAAAACCTTCAAAGAAGAATTAATACCAATACTTTTCAAGTTATTTCAAGAAATAGAAAAAGGAGATCTTCCAAATTCATTCTATGAGGCCAACAACACCCTGATCCCGAAACCAGACAAAGACACTTCAAAGAAAGAAAACTACAGACCAATATCTCTAATGAACTTAGATGCAAAGATCCTCAGACCCAGGAAGTGGGTCAGAGTCCACCTTCCGCCTCCATCTCCCTCCCACACAGGCAGGTCTAGTCCTGATTTCCATGAGCTTCCTCATCAATAAGAAGTCATGAGGCCAGGCCCATGAACAAAGAGCTTGTAGATGCCATAGTCTAGTCCCTGTTTGCTGATGACTAATTGTGTGCTCATTGCCAAATCCCAGCACACCTTAGGGCTTCTATTTTCTCTTCTATACCATGCAGATCACCTTTATCCAAGGTCCTTAGGAGGATGGCAGAGCACAGTGAGTGCAAAATCCTGCCACTGGGCCGAGCACACAGTGGCTACCAGGACCCTAGAGCTGCTGACCCACCACTGACAGCAGCTCCCTGAGCTGAGCGTCACAAACTGAGTCAAGAGACAATGCCTGAATTTAACCTGGGTTGACCCACTCCTGAGGTGTATGACTTGGGCAACTCACAAATCTTCTCTCAGTGACAGTTTCTTTTCTATTACATATGATTCTGCTTATGCCAGAATCTAGCTGTGATACTCAGAACAGGTCAGAAGTCCCAGAATATGAAGGAGCTCTTTGTATCAGGCTGTATCTCTGCCCTTATCCACCATCATGGCCTGGAGAGCTTAGCTACCACCTCCTGATTTATATCTGTGAGTGGCCAGCAAGCCTGACATCATTGCTGGACCCTGAAATCATCCCATCAAGACCTGAACTATTCTTGCCTTCTGTACTTCAGTCACCATTTAGCAGTCATCATGAAGATGTGGCTTTGAATCTATGGCTATTGAGCAGTGATGGCTCATGAGCTGGTGGGTCAGACTGGCTGATTGACAGACACATTAGGGTTTGTGGGAAAATTCCAAATGAGGGATATTTCATGTGGAACTGGTACAAAAATGTAGTAATAGGAAACTTCACCTGTGAGAACAGGGAAACCAACCATTTTTTTTAAGTTACAGATGAACAAAATACCTTTATTTATTTATTTTTATGTGGTGCTGAGGATTGAACCCAGTGCCTCACATGTACAAGGCAAGTGCTCTACCACTGAGTGACAATCCCAACCCCAAACCAATTGGTTTTGAGGATGGTTTTGATTGGCAAGACTACCAAGCAGAATAATGTGCTAGTAGCAGGTGTTCACATTTAAATTTACTTTTTAGCTGACACATAAAAAAATTGTTTATGGGGTACCTCATGACATTTCCATACATGTCTACAATGCCATGAATTTGAAGTTGAGTACTCCGAGTGATGAACCCAGCCTAATTCCATCTTAAGTTTGGGAGCCATCTCATCACAGTCATGAAAAGTTAATTTCTGTTTTACTATAAATTTCTGTGATTTCTAAACTTGTTTGTAATCCATGCCTGTGCCTTGAACTCACCAATGCCTTGTTTTCCCTGACCAGATAACAACCCTCTCTAAAACCTTAGTGGCACCTCATAAATCCTGGCTCCTCCTGACCAGATAACTACCCTCTCTGAAACATCAGCAGCACTTCATAAATTCTGATGTAGAGATCTAAATTTATTCCCTACCTTTAAATATTAAGCCATGTAGATCATTAACTTACTACCTGCCTTTGTATTATGCTTGTCAAAATCCTGTATCTATAAGTTCTCAAGACACCCCCCTTTGCAACTTTTTGTGCTATAAAACCTTGTTCCTGGACAGCTGGGGTGCTGATCTGTAGCCTGGGTTAGGAGAGACAGCTGCTGATCAGCTTATTTTTTTTTTGTGTGTGTGTGTACACAATGCAAGCTTGCTTTAATTTGATTTAAAATTGGAGTTGTGGTCTTTTCTTTTTGTCAGGGTTCAATACTAGGTGCAATTTTCTTAGTCATACTGGGTTCTGAGAAACAGATCTAAACCACATGTCATGTTTCTAAAATTTAAACAGCATTATACTGTGCCCACCATTAGCATTTTGTTTTTCTTAAGGCAATGTATTTGAGATTGGTTCTGTAGCTTCAGTTAGCTATAATGAATTTGTTTTAAGTACTCTATAGTATTCTAATATACACTTCTGAAAATTAGTTTTAGACTCTCAAGTCAGAAGACATTTAATTTTTTCAATTTCCTGCCACTACAATCTATGCTACAATGAATTGTCTTTTCAGGTTTGTTTTGTATGCAAAAGCCTTTCTAAGGCTTGTGTCTGGATAAGAAATAACCGGGTCCTCTCCAGCTTTATAAGATCAGGCTACATTGGTCCTCACAGTAGTTGTACTAATTAATAGTCCCACCAATTTACTCAGTTTTTGCCAACTGGTGGGGGCAAAATAGCTTTTCATTGTGATTTTAACATACATTGTCTTGATATTAGTAAGGCTGAGTGTCTTTCATGTTTATTAGATGTGAATTATCTGTACCCTCTGCTAATTATTCTATCAGAACATCTAATTTTAGGAGTCTTGGTATTGTTCTGCAAGTCTTTTCACTTAGTTTATCATCTCCTTTGATGTGCATACATTTTTCAATATAGTCCAATTTATTAGATTTTCTGTTTACTCAACAGTATCTACGGAACAATTAATCACAAGCAGGGGTTTTACACAGAAGGAAGCCAGGGTGGAAAATAGGCAAATAAGTGTCATCACATCACAAGTATGATTGGAAAGATAAAGCAAGGCAAAGGAAATGACCACACACCACACAGGATATGGAGAAAAGGCCTCTCCAAGAATATTTTGTTGAATTAATGTTTTAGATGAAGTGAGGATGAGTGTTTCTTCTGCTTTCAAAAAAATTCTTCCCCACTCCAAGGTCATGAAGATAGCCTACGCTGTTGTCTTCAAAAATTTCTGTCTTCTCTAATGCCATCCATTTCCCTGCAAAATGCCATGATCTTGTTATTTTTTAGTGCTGAGTAATATTCCATTGTGTATAAATACCACATTTTTAAAAATCCATTCATCTATTGAAGGGCATCTAGATTGGTTCCACAGTCTAGCTATTGTGAATTGTGCTGATATAAACATTGATGTGGCTGTGTCCCTGTAGTATGCTCTTTTTAGGTCTTTTGGGTATAGTCTGAGAAGGGGAATGGCTGGGTCAAATGGTGTTCCATTCCCAGCTTTCCAAGGAATCTCCATACTGTTTTCCAGATTGGCTGCACCAATTTGCAGTCCCACCAGCAATGTATGAGTGTACCTTCCCCCCCGCCCCCCCCCACCCCACATCCTTGCCAGCACTTATTGTTGTTTGACTTCATAATGGCTGCCATTCTTATTGGAGTGAGATGGTATCTTAGAGTAGTTTTAATTTGCATTTCTCTGATTGCTAGAGATAGTGAGCATTTTTTCATGTATTTGTTTATTGATTGTATATCCTTTTCTGAGAACTGTCTGTTCAGGTCCTTGGCCCATTTGTTGATTGGGTTATTTGTTTTTTTGTTGTTTAACTTTTTGAGTTCTTTGTATACTCTAGAGATTAGAGCTCTATCTGATGTTTTAGGGGAAAAATTTGTTCCCAGGATGTAGGCTCCCTATTCACCTCACATATTATTTCTCTAGCTGAGAAAAAAAACTTTTTAGTTTGAATTCATCCCATTTGTTGATTCTTGGTTTTAACTCTCTTGTGCTATGGGTGTCTTATTAAGGAATTTGGGGCCTGCCCCCACGTGATGAAGACTAGGGCCAACTTTATCTTCTATTAGACATAGAGTCTCTGATTTGATTCCTAGCTCCTTGATCCATTTTGAATTGACTTTTGTGCATGGTGAGAAAAAGAGATTATGCTAAGTGAAGTTAGCAAATCCCTAAAAAACAAATGCCGAATGTCTTCTCTGATATAAGGGGGATGACTCAAAATGGGATAGGGAATAAAAGCATGAGAAGAAGATTACCACTAAATAGGGAAGAGAGGTGGGAGGGAAAAGGAGGGAGAAGGGGAGTTGCATGGAAGATGGAAGACGACCGTCATTGTTATATAGAATATATGTATGATGTTGTGAGGAGAAAAAGGGAGAAAAAAGTGTGTCACATTAGATTGGAAAGAGAGAAATGATGGGAGGGGAGGGGAGGGGAAGGGGGGATAGGAAGGGCAGCAGAATAGAATAGATATTATGATTGCTGTATGTATATAGGTGACTCTATGATCAGTGTGATTCTGCAATCTGTACAATCAGAAAAATGAGAAATTATAGCCCAATTGATTCAAATGTATGAATCGCCAAGATCATTGTAATGTCATGTGTAACTAATAAAAACAAAATAAAACTTCTGTCTTATGCAATTGGATTTCCTCCTGCAAATGTCTGTGTATGGTGCAAGGGAGAAATCTAGTACTTTTCCCATTTTGAAATCAATGACCTGCACTCCACTGACTGAGTAGTCCATCATTTTCCTACTTACCTGCAAGAGCATCTTCAGTGTATAACAAATTTCCACATGTGCACATATGTAGTTTGTGACTGCCTTTGTATGGTGTCTCAACTTTATATCACCTGGTGAGATGTTTTTTCTACCCTCAACACTATATTTTATGTTTGTCTACATTGACATTTATAACTATAATTCATTCATTATATTGACTATATGGAAAATTGTTCATTTTCCTACTGAAGAATATTCCACTCACCCCCAATAACCTGCCTTTATTTATTTATTTATTTATGATATTGCAAATAATATCACTAAATCAATGCATGTCTGTTGGCACACTCTTTCTCTAGGGTATCTCTCCAAGGGTGGAGGCGCCGGCAGAGAAGGTGTGTAAATACACAACTTGGTGTGATGATGCTAAAGTTCTTTAAAATGGTTTTGAAACTCTCCAACCTTTCAGGTTATACTGACCTGCATCCATGTTGATGCCAGTTACTATCAATTCCCTAGCTGTGGCAAATGGAGTAAAAATTAAACAGTGTCTCATGGTGAATTAAGAAATAGTACAGACTGCAGATGAGAGGAGTTCTTATTTAATACCACAGGGAGAGGACTGGACTCCTGTAGAAGACATACTACAAACACTATCTTAAATTTAGAAATCAGAACTGAGATAGTTGTTACATGGACATATATTAATCCATTTGATTAAATAGAAAATCAGACTTTTTATGACAAAAGATAATTATTTTAACTATTTATTTTGAAAGGGAAAGCCAGCTTTTACCAGCTAGGTTACATGGGGAAGAAATCCACTAATGGAACAGTGTAAATTGTACCCCAAGGTTTTAGTAAAACACAAACATACCCATAACACACACTATACACACACAGAACACTATAAAAATTAACTATGTTATGCTTGCAAAATAACATGAAATTAATAATCCCATTTTCTTATCCAGGTGAAAGAGAAACAGGAATACTTATTTGTTGTGTTTGGATTTTTATTTTTAAAATATTTTTAGCACTAATAATGCCTTTTTCATATACATTCCAAAAACCTGAAAGAATATAAATGGCTCTAACAAGAGGATAATGAATTCTTTTGTAAGTTAGGTAGTTTCTGATTATTTTGTTCTTAAAAAATTCAACAAAGACTTGATTGAGATTGAGTTATCACCAGAAAGATCATTAAACAGGAGTTTTTGTGATAAACAGCAGCAATTTTTGGTTCACTGAATAGAATGAGCTTTTTAATAACAAAAATTGTGTATGTGAACAAACACTGCAACTGATCTTGCAATTTGACTCAAATGAAAAGTCTGCTGGACAAAAGGACATCACCCAAAGGCATAATCTAGAGTGGGAAAAATGGACTGGAAATACAGTTCAGAGAAAAATGGACAATGTAAAATTCCCAGGTATCAATGTTTTAATATGGTTTTAAGTAGATTCTGATGGCAGATAACTCATCTGTTACCATTAGATACACTAGAAACTGAGCAGAAAGGATTGCTTCAAAACATCAGTGTATGAAACATACCATAAAATTACATCTTTGAGACTGTCCACACATTTGGAAAACACGTCTAGAACATAAGAATGTGCAAGGTCCTAACACAGCTTCCATCAGCTCTCTCTGGAAGCACTGAGCTTGGTGTGTGCAGCCTGCTGGGGTAGGCCCTGGCTGGTAAGGTTGCACTTTCAGCAGGTACAACATTTCCACTTGGGTTTCATGTTTATCTGGGGGAGCCCAAGGCCTGGGGATACAACAGAGATAGTCGGGGGATACTTTGTTTTCATCCCCATGATATTATTTACCACATTCCCACACTTGCTACTAATAATAAGTGGTTTTCACCAATGGTACAGAAAAAAGACAGAGACAAACCCACACATCTGCAGACAACTATCTGATCCTTGACAAAGGCAACAGAACATACCCTGGAGAAAAGATGGAATTTTTAAACAAATGGTTATCCATATGTAGAAGAGTAAAATAAGACCTTTATCTCTCACCCTGCACAAAAATCAACTAAGAATAAACTAAAGCCCTAAGAATTAGACCAGAAATTATGCAACTCCTCAAAGAAAACATAGGGTAAACACTCCAATTTTTTGGCACAATGACTTTCTCAATAGGACCTCTAAAGCTCAGGAAATAATAGAGTAAATAAATGGAATGGCATTAAACTAAAAAGCTTCTGCACACCAAATGAAATAATGAAGAAAGTGAAAAATGGGAAAAAATGCTAGCTACCCTAGCAGATTTCTGACAGAGGATTAATATCTAGAATGTATAAATAACTCAAAATCTTAACACCAAAAAATCAAATAACTCAATTAATAAATGGGCAGATGAATCAAAGAGGCATTTCTCAAAAGAAGAAACAAAAATGACCAATAAACATGTGAAAAAATGTTCGACATCATTAGCAATTAGGGAAATGCAAATCAACTCTACTGAGGATGGAGAATGGGAGGGGGCAGGATGATGGGAGATAAAAGAGGGGTCATGATCTGAAATTGAATTCCATGCATGTGTAAGTTCATCAGGATGAATCCAACTACTATTTACAACCATAAAGTTCTAATAAAAAAAAAGGAAAAAGGGAAACCAAAAAATTTCACCAAATTTCATTGCACACCAGTTGGAATGGTAGTCATCAAGACTACAAACAATAATAAATCCTAGAGAGGATATAGAGAAAAAATAAACATATTTACACTGTTGGTGTAGTTGCAAATTAGTACAAGTATAGAAATCTGTATGGAGGCGCTCCTCAAAAGACTAGGCATGGAACCACCATATGACTCTGCTGCACAACTCTTCAGTATGGATGGCAGAATTAAAGTCATCTTACTATAGTGATACATGCATACCCATATTTATAGCAGCACTGTACACAATAACCAAACTATGGAACCAGCCTAGGTGTCCATCAATGGATGAATGGATAAAGAAAATGTGGTTTTTATACACAATTATTCTTTCTTTTTTGGTACCAGGAATTGAACTCAGGGGTACTTAATCTGAGCAAAATCCCCAGCCCTTTATTTTAAATATTTTACTAGAGGCCGGGTCTTGCAGAGTTGCTTAGAGCCTCACTAAGTTGCTGAGACTGGGTTTGAATGTGATTCTCCTGCCTCAGCCTCCTAAGTTGCTGGGACTACAGGCATGCACCACTGTGCCTGGCTATATACATAATTTTAATATACATTTTTCTTTATTCAGCCATAAAGAAAAAAGAAATAACGTCATATGCATTAAAATGAATGGAACTAGAGACCATCATTTTAAGTGAACTAAGTCAAACTCAGAAGTTCAAAGGTCATGTGTTTTCTTTGATACGCAGAAGCTAGAGAGGAAAAAAGAAAAGAAAGGTGGGAATGGATCTTATTAAAATCAAAGTGAAATCTATAAAGGAAAGAAACCAAGGGGTGGGAAGTGTGGATGTAGGGGGGAAGTGGTGGGGAGTGATACTAACCAAATGATATTGTTATATTGTGTGAATGTGCAAATACATAACAAATCCCATCATTATGTACAAATATAATGTGCAAATAAAAAATGTGGGGAAAAAATAATGTGTAGCCTGAAAATAGTAGCTTAAATATTTAATTAAGAAAATGAGAAAATAATAACATCAAAAAATAGCTACGATTCATCACATACCTGCTCATTTAGTACCTAACACTTCCCTATGAAGCAGGTAATTTCTTTTTTCTTTTTTATTTTTTTGAAGCAGGTAATTTCAAGGATTGTTAGCAGTGAGGATGCAGAGGTTTACAAGGCTAAGCATTGCCACAGGTATAGGTCACAGCACCGGGCAGAGCCGCTCAGCATGTGGCGGCTTGGCTTTCTCATCTTCAAACAGGGATAACAAAACTTGCTTTATAATTATTCCTCAAACATGTTTTCTTTATCAAAGTAAATAAAATTATAAACAATTGATAAGAAACAGAAAGTCACATGAAGTCATAAATTTGGACATAAGTGTTCACACACACAAACACTAGGAATAAGACTCTTTTTATAAAACACTCTCAAACATACTCTGAGCTTTGTTCCTCCTCACAGCAACCTGAGAGTCTACTTTCCACCACAGACATGAAGACACACAAGTGATTTAGCTCATATGAATTTTTGAAACTGCAGTGGATGGCCAAGTATAAGCAAAGCACCCAGGTCTCCCTCAGTCTGTAAAGGCCACACCAACTATACCCTGCAGGGTGGATACAGCCTGTCACTCAACTTACTTCTTGGGGGGGCTTTATTTTTTTCACCTTTTCTTCAGTGTATTCATCCAATATAGTCACATGACATCCTCGTGCCAACAAAGTCCTGCAAAATAAAAGCAAACATGAGCTACAGATGCCTTCCCTGGGTCCAGACAACCCAACCTAATGGCTATGAAAGGGATAGTGATCCAACCTCAAAGCACAGCATAAGTCAGTTGTTTTAAAGTTAAACAAAACTTTTTATTTTCAATTTTTTACTTTTGAATAAAGTGTAAGACCCTAAATATTGAAATGGCACAAAAAGGAATAACTGGAAAGTTAAATCTCCCCCCCCGCCCGGGGCCTTCTGTTTAGTGCCTTTTCCTTCTCCAGAGGCACCAACTGCTGCTGGTTCTTATACATTTTTGAACCCTGATGCAAAGATAAGACTACCAACTTCATTTTTAAGTCAAATTAAAGCAAGCTTCTATTTGTGTTCACAAAGAGAGCTGATCAGCGGCTGTCTCTCCCAACATGGGCTAGAGATCAGCCCCCCAGTCTTAAGGAAAGAGGTTTTATAGCACAAAAATTTGCAAAGGGGAGTGTCTTGAGAACTTACAGCCAACAGGATTTTGACAAGCATAACACAAAAGCAGATAGTAGGTTAATTATCTACATGGCTCAACATTTCAAGTTAGGAAATAAATTCAGATCCCAACATCAGAATTTATGTGGCACCACTAAATTTTCAGAGAGGGTTGTTACCTGGTCAGGAAAAGCCAGGCATGGGTGAGTTCAAGACATTCCAAGCAAGTTTAAAACATCAAAATATGGCCATGCCAAATACAAAACCTGGTATTTATAGAAAACAGAAATGTACTTTTTATAACTTTTGAGGAGATGGAGGCTGGGTTTATCAACATCTGTTTGGGGTCTGCACATACTAAAGAAAAATGTGTGTGTGTGTGTGTGTGTGTGTGTGTGTGTATGCATGTGCACATTTGTGCCATTGGTGGTGTTTCTGCCTTTCCCACAAATGGGAGTATACAAGAGGTATTTCTCTATAACTTCCTCTTTTGGTTTGATAATACAACCTTAAGATCACTATCCCTTCACATAAAGCTGGTTTGTTATTTAACCTCCTTGAAATAGTCCACAAGGTGGAAATGTCAAAATGTTTTTTTTTCCCTCTATAAGAGCTTTCATTAAACAGCAAAGCAGAACTGTAACACAATTTTAAATATTTGTAAATTAAAAGAATGCAAAATGTTTGTAGTTTAATTATATATTCATATAGCTAAAGTCACATATCAAATCTTACACTAATACATAAGATTATTCCATGATTAAAAGTAGCCCAGATCTAATAACCATAAACTATATTAGTAGATCTCTTTTCTTCTTCTCTTAATATTATTTCCAATACTGATTCCCTTACCAAATGGAATTCTAAAAGATAAATTAAAAAAATTTTAAATGACTAAGAATGACTAAACCTTGGCAAACTAAATGGTTGAATTTACAAAAAATTCTGGGAAAATAAAGAGCTAAAATACTAATATCAAAATTACCGTTATTGTGCATGTATATTCTACCATTTGTTCATGATTCTGTTACTAATAAACTCTCTTAAGGAATTTTGCAAGAGTTGATCTACTGGGTAAATGTCCTTGAGACCAAATGGTAATTGATCTCCCTAATATGTGGCTTACATAAAGTTATTCAAACTTTCATATTTATCTTTTGTCTGCTAAAAGTCTATTCTGCCAGAGAGAACATAAATCTGGAGTGAAAGCATTTGGAGTTGCTTACTAGTACTTACCAAGTTCTTTCCTGCCCTATTTCTATTTTTTTCTCAAGATTTTCGATCTTGAATACACACATGATCAGAACTCCTATATTTTCAGGTAACAAGTGGGTTATTTTATACAAAAGGAAGTTTTAAACAAATCTTCCCAGTATGAGACCATTTTTATAGTTGCAGTCCATCTTCAACTGCTTAAAGAGAAACCAGCAATCCTATCTCATTATTAAATATCACACAGGACAAGCTCTAGCTAAGAGAGTATCTTATTTTGGTTGAGTTTCAACAATTAGAGTCAGGTTACTCTCATAAGTGATTAACTATTAAAATTAATTTTACAAATATGAAATCTTTTTTTTCCTTAGGGAAAGAGAAATGGTAGGCACAAGATAGTGGACAGGGTACTTACATAAAGCTGTGCATTCAGTACATGACTTTGGTCACTTTTTCACAACAGGGTGGTTGTTTTCTTATATATTTTACTAAGCCTATATAATAGAAGACAGTGCTAAACCTATATATGAAAGAAAATTTGATAAAACATTCATTTTCAAGTATCATAAACATATTCAATTCTAATTATAAAGTCTCTACAATACATTTGCACATTTTCATAGACTAACATAATACACAAATTCATGGAAGTCTCTAGATATGCAGTTAATTTTACCTAGATCTGCCATTATCTTCATAAATATTCAATGAAGCCACAAACAAAGGTACTGTAACTTTTAGAATCTATCCAAGTTTTAAAGGAAAAAATGATCAGCAGAAATTCCATAAAACAGAAGGGAAACAAATCCCTTACTTTCTTTTGCTTTTTGTGTCAGTTTGAAAAACACTAGAAGCAGACATAGGTTTTCTATATATTGTTAAAGAACTTGGTTTTCTGATTTTAGATTCAGATTTTCTTCGTTAACTGCAACTACTCTTGCAGAGAGAGATCTTCAAGTGTGTGTTGGAATTCCAACACTTGATTAATAAAGTCATGTTTTTTCTTCCAGTTCACCTGATTTTCAGCATCAACTGCATCCATGTTTTCTTTTCATTGTCTTCAAGGTGATCTTCAGCCTTTAGCTATTTTAAACAAAGCTGCAATGAATGACCTCTTACACTGAATACATACACCATATCCTGCTACCTGCATACCTGCCTACCTATCTAAATATTCATGTATATAGAGGTCTACTTATCCATCTGGACATATATCTGCCTGGATGGATCAATGGAGAGATTGATAGAGGAACAGATACCCAAATTTTTTATTTTTATTTTTAGGTTTTTTTTTTTTTTTTTTTTTTAGTTTTAGATGGACACCAATATCTTTCTTTACTTATTTTTGTGTGGTGATGATGATTGAACCGAGTGCCTTACACATGTGAGGTGGGTGTTCTACCACTGAGCTACAGCCCCAGCCCACAAATGTATTTTCTAAATAAAAAATGTATCATTTAAAAGGGGACTGAAAACAGAAAAGAAGTAGGAGTTAAAATGTGATTAGAAGCCATGAGTGAAGGAAGAGAGACTCCAACCAACTCCTAGACACCAGGTTTGTTCTGGGGCATCGGAAACCAGAAGGAAACTCAAAGAAGCCTGAGATGAAAAAGGATAAAAGAAAAAAAATATAAACATTTGGGAAATATTCACAATATGTGAGCAAGAAGTCATCTGGAGAAATGTGTGGAGAACACCATGCTAGAACTCACATCATAACTGTGCTTTTGAGCCCCTGCTGTGGACACCAGGTGCTAATGATGCATCAGTGCAGGTTCATCAGTGTAACAAAGGCACCTTTGTGGATGATGGGGCCTTGCATGGCATGGGAGAATCCCTTCCCACCTCCCCACTTCTTCTGGAGACCTAAAGCTGCTCTAAAAAATTAAAGTCATAATAATAATCATGGTATCTGCCTCCATGAAGATTTGAGTTCCACGGGAAAGGCAAATATTAAATAACTTTGACAAGAAAGATTATATATTGAAATTAGAGCTACAAAAATTCTGTAAGGTGCTCTAAGAGAGGACAAAAAGTGATGGGAAAATCCCTAACAAAGAAGTGACATAAGTGGAAACAGTGTAAGCAGGGAAGAGGCAGAGAACTTTGTAGTGAAGGGAAAGAGAACAGACAAGGCAGCAAAAAGTGAACTCACTGGAGGAGTTCATGGGGGATGGAAGACAGGGAATAAGGACGGGTAAGGAACAGAGATAGAACACCTTGCAGCTCTTGTGATGATATGGGGTTCAAGAGCAACGAGAAGCCACTGAAGTGCTTTAAGCAACCTATGTGTGGGGACACATATGTGCATGGTAAATGTGTGATTCCATGTGCAGAATGTAGAGAGAGGGTGGGAGAACAAGTTAGGAGACTGTGGGTAGTCTGAGTAATAGTTGGTGACAGCCTACATGGGGGTAGTGGGGAGAAGGAGACAGATTGGAGCTATACCTGGAGGGACTAATTATGGGCTGGACACAGGGTTAACACAAAAGGAGGTGTCCAGGATGACTCAGTGTTCCTGGCTGTACAGCCAGATAAGTGGCCCAGGAGCTCAGATGATCAAGAACCTTCAGGTGACCCTGCTTCATCATACACTGACGAACACATCACCTGCAGGCTGGGATGCACACATCCTCCCCTCAAAGCAGGTGTCTTTGTTAAGGATCAACACTGGGGCACTTTGAGCAACTCTGTGGTAATTAAATCATGGCATGATGAGAACACCTGCAGAGAGTTAGCTCAAGAAGAATAAAGGCTCCAGGTTAAACATAAAGGTTCACAATATTCAGGACTGGGAAGATTGCTTCCAGCAAGAGAACAAACAAACAAACAAACAAAAAAAGGTATAGAAGAGGGAGCAGACAGCAATGATGACTTGCCCTTACCTACTACCTCTCCCCCTCTGCATCGCTCTTCTCCACTGTCCTATGTCTCTCATTCCTCCCTCTCCTATGCCCACATATGTACCAATGTCCTACAAATGGCTCTCAATGAAAAATAGCCAGGAGAAAATCACTGACATCTATCTATGTGCTAACTTCCCAAGAAAGTATTCTACAGAAGTATTATTTGTGTGTTGGTTAAACACCATTATAATACCAGTTTATGAACCATGACTTATTTATTCAGAAATTAAGACCTGGAATTTTAACAATATTGTATCAACTGAACATGACACCAGATACTAGAACTTGAGCCAGGTGGTCCACTCAGGAACACCTGGCTGTACACTCTAGTGACCTGTGTGTTCCCAAGGAAATGTCAGAACTTCATGTTGTTCTACAATAAGCAAATGACATTTTGGGTCTAAAGAAAGTCATCTGCTAATTATTTACATGGGAGAAAGTCACAGAAAGAGTACCACATTATATTTACATTCAATTTCCCCTTTATCCAAAACGAGGGTTTGTCAATTCTCAGGATTCAATGAACAAAGTTGTTAATCCCTCTAAGATATACTGTAAAGCCAGCAAGCAGAAACCCCGGATGTGGCTTGCTCTGCTATACATAGGTGGTGCTGAAGGCTTCAACAAAATGCTGTCATTGAGCCCCCACATCATGCCAGGAAATAGATACACTATTATCACTACTGAACAAGGAGAACAAAGTGTAGGATCAGTGAAGTTGAGTTACTTCAGGAAGATCACCT
This sequence comes from Marmota flaviventris, assembly GCF_047511675.1. NCBI lineage: Eukaryota > Metazoa > Chordata > Mammalia > Rodentia > Sciuridae > Marmota > Marmota flaviventris. The sequence goes on from NC_092509.1 coordinate 38,640,061, forward strand.
TGGTGGAGCAAGTCCTTGACCCCAGGACCCCAGTGCCAGAGACTGTTCTCTCATCTACTCTGCTGGGGTCCTTGCCAAATCAGTACATGAAAAACAAAAAACAAGAAGACACCCTACTTCCTCTGCATAGTGGAAGTGAACACAGTGTAAATTTGGGCGAACGAGGGGCTTTATCTCTCTAATTTGATTTATAAAGAAACTAGTAAAATCAGTTCATCACAAACCATATAAATGAACACTATGTAGCTATTAGAAATATCTGCAAAAAATGCTAAGAATTATCTTATGAAAAGAGGGTGTTAGCATTCAATATAGGGAAGGCCACCACAGTTTATACAGCTAATAATTAATTAAACCATCCACCAGTAGCTGTCAGTAATGAGAGTGGATTATTCACAGTGGGCAGGGCTCAGCATACTACATGCAAATATGGTGTCTACACTCCAGGGTTTACTCTTTGTATCCTAGCTGTTGATCACTAAAATAAAAGGGATATAGCTCAGATTTAACCAAATTATGTTCTAAAAGATGGAGAAATTATGAGCTGTCATGAATTACTAAGTGTAATGGACAAACTTCTATGACCCAAGGAAAGGTAGGATATACTAAATACAAAAGCCCAGTGTTGACATGCAGTGCCTTCTTCATACAGGCATACCTGTCACGAGTCATCTTTAGTAGAATCATAAGTTACTTGATTGGTGTGTATTCTTCCTTCTTTTAAGTTACTAGTAGAAACTGGGGACACCTCTAATCTCAGCTACTCAGAGGCTGAAGAAAAAAGATCACAAGTTCAAGACCAACTTTAAAGATAATTTGTCTCAAAAAATTAAAAGGGTTGAGAGAGTAGCTCAATGGAAGAGTGCTTCTGGGTAAAACCCCCAGAACCCAAAACAAAACAAAACAAATACAAATACAAACAAACTACTAGAACAGAGACACAGTCTGTGCCTAATTTGTTTATTTCCCAAATTCTAGAATCTGAAACACGTTTTAAGTTTTATGTTCTGGATCCTTGGTAAAATGGCTCCAAAGAAAATAACTCCTTATTCTTAGCAAAACAGAAACCAAAAAACAAACAAACAAACAACAAACAAAAATGTACTAGGTAAGTGTATTTGAACAAAACCAGTTCTACAAGTCATAAAGGATGAAAGGGGCCAAAAGAAAAGTCATAGACTTTTCAAAATCATTTTCTGAACTTTTTACATAGATTTGTAAATATATTCATTTATTCTACTCAGCCCCAGTTTTACCTTTGCAAAGGGAGATGGCAAATTCAAGAGATCAATGGATAGAAAGCCAGTGAAGCAGTGAAGAGCAAAGTCACCTTTGCGAGATGATTAAAAAAAAAAAAAACCCAAAACAAAAATAGACCATCAGAGCTTTTCCCAAAAGAAAAGTTCAGTCAGGCAGTCCCAGAGGACTCTCTGGAAAAGGGTGCTGTGACTCAGTATGCCTAGACACAGAAAAGGCTGACTCCACCCTTTCTAGCTACTGACAGTACACAGATGTGAAAAGTGTGAAGTAAAAATGACACTTATTTAACCTTTTAACTCAGAACCCTTTAAACAGGTCAGATCAGTACTCCTCAAACCACCCATGACAAGGGACACGCTTTAAATTTCCAGTTCCATCATGGTCTGAATCTCTAATAAAATACAATAAAACTTTTAGAGGAATTAACATTTCAAAATGAAGACATAAAGGATTCACAGCTATCATTTCAAGTTATTAGCTTAACAGGCATTAAATTTCTCCCTTAAATAGGTATTTTGTCACAGATCAGTAATCAGTTTTGATTGGCCTGGTTCCTGGTCCCTGGCCCACACTCTGAGTGACACTGCATTGGATCACAAAATTCCCATGTTCTGTAACATCCATCAATACCTGTAGGATACCTTTATGGAAATGCTGACGTAAAGCAAAAAGACAGACCATAACGGGATTAGAGTCAATTTCCCAACAAATATCCATCCAATCTACCTACACATTAATGGAAAGTTCTAGCTGGAATTCAGCTAAATTCATAGCTGAGTTAAAGTAAAACATTTCTTTCTGGCTTTTTGTTTTATTTTTAGTGAGACAGATTGGAAAATGAAAAAGTTGAGGCATTCAACATTTTGAAGTTGTAATTGTGCACCTGTTCAGGCAGCTGGGAGAACTAACTCCACTAGACATGGTTGTTGTCTCTTACTGTCATCTCTAACTGGGGACATGACAGGAAATAAAATACTCTCAGGCATCAGACAAACAATGGTGCTTTAATGGGTGGCAAGTGAATACCCAGAGCAAGAAGCAGCACTCAGGGCTGTGCCAAGAGAAGCTGCCTCAGGATCCCTGGCCCAGGTCAGATCAAGTGTTAGTAGTAGGCTACCATCCTCTGTGCTTCCTGCTCTCCACCCCTATCCATGCCTCAAGCTCCTGTGGGCCTCTGCCATGCACACTACTCCGATGATGCCCACACTGCTGCTCACTCCACTCCTTCCAGCTTTTGCTCAGATCTCACTTTCTCCATAAGGTTCACTGGTCTCACTCACAGGGCAGTATGCCCACCCACCTTACTCCTTTATATTTGTCCAAAATACTCATTACCTTTAACAGACAAGATTCTTATCTATTTGTTGGTTTATTGTCTGTCTCCCTGCACTTGGAAGAGAAGAATAAAGGAACAAGCATTAGCATCTTTTGTTCTTTTTAAAAAATATTTGCAGATGGACACAATATCTTTATTTTATTTTTAAGTGGTGCTGAGAATCAAACCTAGTGCCTCACATGCTAAGCAAGCACTGTGCTCTACCAATGAATCACAACCCCAGCTCCAGCCTTTTGCTCTTTGATGTTCTCCAAACACCTAGAATGTGCCTGATGCGTGGCAGACACTTAATATGTTTTATAAACTGAAACAAATCCTGTGTAAGAGGATGTGGTAATTATTTAGTTTTAATTTGCAGTAATATTTCTTTTTAGCACTAATCTGATTAGAGACATCAATAAAAAACATGATTGATTTATACTCAACTTATGTTCATTTCATCCCTTGAAAGTCATCTCTACTCTCACAAATCACTCTACTGCTTTAATAAAATTGGTTAGCTTAACAAAGCCAGTTTTCATAGTAATCCTTGAAAGAGTATACTGCTGTCCCTCAGAATACACAGGGAATTGATTCCAGAACTCTTCACGGATACCTAAGCCCATAGATGCTCCAGCTCCTTCTTTAAAAATGGCAGTGTTTGCATATAACCTGATAGTACCCAGCTGGATACATTAAATTACCTCTAAATTATTTGTATTAATCTGATGGAAAGTAGTTAATAGTTGTTACACTGTATTGTTTAGAAATAATGAAAAAAGGAGTACACATGTGTTCAGTGAATATGAAATCACTTTTCTTTAATAGTTTGGATCTGCAGTTGGTTGAGTCCATAGATGTGGAGACCAAAGATAACAGAGGACCAACTTGGACATTTTATCAGCCATGGCATTAAACTAAATTTAAGATTTTAGGAGTGAAGAAGATGTTCGCTATCCTCACATCAGTAATTATATTTTCTATCTTCTTAGAGACCTAAATTATAGCATTAGTGCTACTGGATGACAGCCATATACTGTTAGGAAACACATTCCTCCATGGGAATAATTACCAGTTTCTCTAAATGCTACAGGAAAAGTATGAAAAGACAAATGAGAACTGTTTTAAAGGTCTTCTTCAGGTAACACCAAGTTAGAAACAATATCTTCATTCTTTTCTTTCTTGCAATCATTACAAGTGAATAGGACTTATACATAAAATTGAGTTTTAAAACTTAGCTGTAGAAATCTCTAATCCTAAATCTAAATATTAAATAAAAAGTGAACGTATGTCAGTCCCAAGATAATCCCTGCATGAAACTTCACCTCCACCTCTGCTTCAGAGAAAAACAAATTCCATCATCCTCTCAGGTGCCTGGAATGAAACAGGAACCTAGCCCTTTATGTGGCATTCTTGAATTCTGAACCAGCTCCTGCAATCATGCCCTCTGTTCCCAGGACAGGCAGAGTGGGTACACTCACTGCCCATCCCCTGGCGCAGGACAGTACAGCTTCCCTAGTGCAGAGACCTGAGAATATTACCTCCCTCCTCAGTATTCTTCAAGCTCTAAGCCCCTTACAGAATAAAAGCACACTGCCCAAAGCCCTCTGTGACATGGCCCCTGACTTAGTGGCTAGACTTCCCACTACTTTGTACATACAGCACTATTCTCTGTGCTGTGCTACTTAAAAGCCAGTGTAAATGCCCAATTTTTTCCCCTCCTCACATTACAAATGCTGGTTCCTCTGCCCAGAATCTGGTCCTGCTCTGACTGCTGCCAACTGGTACTGGACTCAGGGATAACATTTATCTCCTGGAAGCCTCCCAGTTTCTCAGAAAAGTCCTATGTCTTATTTTTCTCTCTGTGATTATTTGTGTGTCTTTACTGAACTAATCAGGAATCTCACAAAAAGTAAACAGAACCTTCAAGCCAAGATCTTTCTGAATTTGGGTCCCTAGTACCAAGAACAGCCAAGCTAGTAGAAGGCAAGCAATAAATGTTAAAGGGACAGATAAATAACAGAGTGGATATGCCTGGTGTTATTCCATAACATACATGATGCTCCTGTGAAATATATCCCAGATCAACTACAAAATCTGTGCAGAAAACTAAGAATTCAACACACCAGACAGCTAAGCATAAATTCCTAAACACACCCATACATTTGCATACTTTGAAACATCATTTACAATGATAACAAACTTATGAATTAGCCTAATCACAGGCCAATACCTTACTCTAGAATAAGAAAGATCTTAAGATCTGGGTTTCTAACTACATAACTGAAAGGAGTTTCAGAAAAGGTCTTGAAGACAAGCTGGGTACTAGTCACATGTTCGATGAAAGGAGAGTGCAAAATCTCACCTGTCACTTCAAGACTCACCCAAGCAGATGATGGGGAGCCCAGAGAAGTACTTGCCCAGAATGGGTACTGGGAAATCACAAGGAAGTATTTATGGAACACAGCCCATGAAAGGGGCAAATGGTAGCAGGACTTCAGAGACCCAGGGCTCAATCTCTTCCTGGAGCCACATGAGGCTCAAGTTCCTTCAAAGCATCTTGCACCAAGAAAGGGTAACTTGAGGCATTGGGATATGTGTATATGTGCATGTGTTTGGGCAACTGTTCCACTTCAGAATCTGGAAACTCAGAGTGCTTTGAATACAGCAGGAAGAGCCCTGATGACATTGAATGGAACTGAACCAGAGTCAACCAGAGTAACAGTCATGGGAACTTTCCTTCAGTTTTTTTTATTGGTTGTTCAAAACATTACAAAGCTCTTGACATATCATATTTCATACATTTGATTCAGGTGGGTTTTGAACTCCCAATTTTACCCCAAATACAGATTGCAGAATCACGTCGGTTACACATCTACATTTTTACATAATGCCCTATTAGTAACTGTTGTATTCTGCTACCTTTCCTATCCTCTACTATCTCCCCTCCCCTCCCCTCCCATCTTCTCTCTCTACCCCATCTACTGTAATTCATTTCTCTCCTTGTTTATTTTCCAATTCCCCTCACAACCTCTTACATGTAATTTTGTATAACAATGAGGATCTCCCTCCATTACCATGCAATTTCCCTTTTCTCTCCCTTTCCCTCCCACCTCATGTATCTGTTTAATGTTAGTCTTTTTTTTCCTGCTCTTCCTCCCTGCTTTGTCCTTAGTTGCTCTCATTATATCAAAGAAGACATTTGGTATTTGTTTTTTAGGGATTGGCTAGCTTCACTTAGCATAATCTGCTCTAGTGCCATCCATTTCCCTGCAAATTCCATGATTTTGTCATTTTTTAGTGCTGTATAATTCTCCATTGTGTATAAATGCCACATTTTTTTTATCCATTCATCTATTGAAGGGCATCTGGGTTGGGTCCACAGTCTAGCGATTGTGAATTGTGCTGCTATGAACATCGATGTAGCAGTATCCCTGTAGTACGCTCTTTTAAGGTCTTCAGGGAATAGTCTGAGAAGGGCAATAGCTGGGTCAAATGGTGGTTCCATTCCCAGCTTTCCCAGGAATCTCCATACTGCTTTCCAAATTGGCCGCACCAGTTTGCAGTCCCACCAGCAATGTACAAGTGTACCCTTTTCCCCACATCCTCGCCAGCACTTGTTTTTGTTTGACTTCATAATGGCTGCCAATCTTACTGGAGTGAGATGGAATCTTAGGGTGGTTTTGATTTGCATTTCTCTGACTGCTAGTGATGGTGAGCATTTTTTCATGCACTTGTTGATTGATTGTATGTCCTCCTCTGAGAAGTGTCTGTTCAGGTCCTTGGCCCATTTGTTGATTGGGTTATTTGTTTTCTTATTGTTTAATTTTTTGAGTTCTTTGTATACTCTGGATATTAGGGCTCTATCTGAAGTGTGAGGAGTAAAAATTTGTTCCCATGATGTAGGCTCCCTATTTACCTCTCTTATTGTTTCTCTTGCTGAGAAAAAACTTTTCAGTTTAAGTACGTCCCATTTGTTGATTCTTGTTATTAACTTTTGTGCTATGGGTGTCCTATTAAGGAATTTGGAGCCCGACCCCACAATATGTAGATCGGAGCCAACTTTTTCTTCTATCAGACGTAGAGTCTCTGATTTGATATCAAGCTCCTTGATCCACTTTGAGTTAACTTTTGTGCATGGTGAGAGGAGGGGATTCAGTTTCATTTTGATGCATATGGATTTCCAGTTTTCCCAACACCATTTGTTGAAGATGCTATCCTTCCTCCATTGCATGCTTTTAGCTCCTTTATCAAATATAAGATAGCTGTAGCTTTGTGGATTAGTCTCTGTGTCCTCTATTCTGTACCATTGGTCCACCCGCCTTTTTTGGTACCAGTACCATGCCGTTTTTGTTACTATTGCTCTGTAATATAGTTTTAAATCCGGTATCGCTATACCACCTGCTTCACACTTCCTGCTCAGAATTGCTTTTGCTATTCTTGGTCTTTTATTTTTCCATATGAATTTCATGATTGCTTTATCTATTTCTACAAGAAATGCCATTGGGATTTTGATTGGCATTGCATTAAACCTATAGAGAACTTTTGGTAATATCACCATTTTGATGATGTTAGTTCTGCCTATCCATGAACAGGGTATATTTTTCCATCTTCTAATATCTTCTTCTACTTCTCTTTTTAGGGTTTTGTAGTTTTCATTGTATAAGTCCTTCACTTCTTTTGTTAGGTTGATTCCCAAGTATTTTATTTTTTTTGAGGATATTGTGAATGGAGTGTTTTTCCTCATTTCCATTTCAGAACTTTTGTTGCTGATATACAGAAATGCCTTTGATTTATGCATGTTGATTTTATATCCTGCCACTTTGCTGAATTCATTTATTAGTTCTAGTAGTTTTTTTGTAGACCCTTTGGGTATTCTAGGTATAGAATCATGTCAACTGCAAATAGTGATAATTTAAGTTCTTCCTTTCCTATTTTGATGCCTTTAATTTCTTTCGTCTGTCTAATTGCTCTGGCCAGTATTTCGAGAACTATATTGAATAGAAGTGGTGATAGAGGGCATCCCTGTCTTGTTCCAGATTTCAGGGGGAATGGCTTCAATTTTTCTCCATTGAGAATGATGCTAGCCTGAGGCTTAGCATAGATAGCTTTTACTATGTCGAGGTAAGTTCCTGTTATTCCTAGTTTTTCTAATGTTTTGAACATAAAGGGATGCTGTACTTTGTCGAATGCTTTTTCTGCGTCTATTGAGATGATCATATGGTTCTTATCTTTAAGTCTATTGATGTGGTGAATAACATTTATTGATTTCCGTATATTGAACCATCCTTGCATCCCAGGGATGAATCCTACTTGATCATGGTGCACAATTTTTTTGATGTGCCTTTGTATCCAATTCGCCAGAATTTTATTGAGGATTTTTGCATCTAGGTTCATCAGAGATATTGGTCTGTAGTTTTCTTTCTTTGAGGTGTCTTTGTCTGGTTTCGGAATCAGGGTGATGTTGGCCTCATAGAATGAATTTGGCAGAGCTCCCTCTTTTTCTATTTCCTGAAATAGCTTGAAAAGTATTGGTATTAATTCTTCCTTAAAGGTTTTGTAAAACTCCGCTGTATACCCATCCGGTCCTGGGCTTTTCTTGGTTGGAAGTCTTTTGATTGCTTCTTCTATTTCATCTATTGATATTGGTCTGTTTAAGTTGTGAGTATCCTCCTGACTCAGTCTGGGCAAATCATATGACTTAAGGAATTTATCGATGTCTTCACTATCTTCTATTTTATTGGAATATAGGTTTTCAAAATAATTTCTAATTGTCTTCTGTATTTCTGTAGCGTCTGTTGTGATATTGCCTTTTTCATCCCGTATGTTAGTAATTTGAGTTCTCTCTCTTCTTCTCTTCGTTAGCATGGCTAAGGGTCTGTCGATCTTATTTATTTTTTCAAAGAACCAACTTTTAGTTTTGTTAATTTTTTCAATAGTTTCTTTTGTTTCAATTTCGTTGATTTCCGCTCTGATTTTAATTATTTCTTGCCTTCTGCTACATTTGCTGTTGTTTTGCTCTTCCTTTTCTAGGGCTTTGAGATGAAGTGTGAGCTCATTTATTTGTTGGTTTTTCCTTTTTTTGAGGAATGACCTCCAGGCGATGAATTTCCCTCTTAAAACTGCTTTCATTGTGTCCCATAGATTCCGATATGTTGTGTCTGTATTTTCATTTATCTCTAAGAATTTTTTGATTTCCTCCTTTATGTCTTCTGTAACCCATTGATCATTCAGTAACATATTGTTCATTTTCCATGTGATGTAGGATTTTTCCTTCCTTCTTTTATCATTGATTTCCAGTTTCATTCCATTATGATCAGATAAAATGCATGGGATTATCTCCACCCCTGTATATTTACTGAGGGTTGCCCTATGGCATAATATATGGTCTATTTTTGAGAAGGATCCATGTGCTGCTGAGAAAAAAGTATATCCACTTGATGATGGTTGATATATTCTATATATGTCAGTTAAGTCTAGGTTGTTGATTGTGATATTGAGTTCTATAGTTTCTTTCTTCAACTTTTGTTTGGAGGATCTGTCCAATGGTGAGAGAGGTGTGTTGAAGTCACCCATAATTATTGTGTTGTGGTCTATTTGATTCTTGAACTTGAGGATAATTTGTTTTATGAATGTCGCAGCACCATTATTTGGTGCATAAATATTGATAATTGTTATGTCTTGTTGGTGAATGGTTCCTTTTAACAGTATATAGTGTCCTTCCTTATCCCTTTTGATTAACTTAGTCTTGAAGTCGATTTTATTTGATATGAGGATGGCCACCCCTGCTTGCTTACGAGGACCGTGTGCATGTTATATTTTTTCCCAACCTTTCACCTTCAGCCTGTGTATGTCTTTTGCAATCAGATGTGTCTCCTGGAGGCAGCATATTGTTGGATTTGTTTTTTTATCCATGTTAACAGCCTGTGTCGCTTTATTGGAGAGTTTAAGCCATTAACGTTTAGAGTTACTATTTATATATGGTTTGTACTTCCAGCCATGTTTGATTATTTATCTTCTTCTTTTTTTAAATTTAATTTAGTTTGTTTCTCCATGGTTAGCTTTCCCCACACCCTCTGTTTTTATAGAGGCACTTCCCACTGATGGTTTTGGTTATTGTTTTTCATTTCTTCCTGTGTAGTGTTTTGCTCAAGATGCTTTGCAATGCTGGTTTTCTGGCTGCAAATTCTTTTAGCTTTTGTTTATCATGAAAGATTTTTATTTTGTTGTCGTACCTGTAGCTTAATTTTGCTGGATACAGAATTCTTGGTTGGCATCCATTGTCTTTCTGTGTTTGCAATACGTTGTTCCAGGATCTTCTCGCTTTCAGCGTCTGTGATGAAAAATCCGTTGTTAACCTTATTGGTTTACCCCTGAATGTAATCTGCCTCCTTTCTCTTGTAGCTTTTAATATTTTCTCTTTGTTCTGTATTTTGGATATCTTCATAACAATGTGTCTTGGCGTTGGTCTACTGTGATTTTGTGTGCTCGGTGTCCTGTATGCATCTAAAATTTGTATATCCGTTCCTTTTTTTATTTCTGGAAAGTTTTCTGTAATTATTTCATTCAGCAGGCTACTCATTCCCTTGGTTTGAATCTCTGTACCTTCTTCTATCCCGATGACTCGTAGGTTTGGTTTTTTTATGTTATCTCATATCTCTTGGATTTTTCTCTCGTGATTTTTAACCAGCCTTTCTGAGTTGGCTAGGCTCTTTTCAAGACGATATATTTTGTCTTCATTATCTGACGTTGTGGCTTCTACTTGCTCCACTCTGTTAGTGATACTCTCAATTGAGTTTTTAATTTGGTTTATCGTTTCCTTCATTTCTAGAATTATTGTTTGATTTTTTAATAATCTCTATCTCCTGATAAAGATGCTTAACTTCTTCTTTTATCTGTTTATGTAATTGATTTTCAAAGTGTTCTTTCACTGTTTCGATTTGCTGTCTCGTATCCTCTTTAAGGTTCCATTCCATCTGTCTAAGGTGTTCCTTGAGTTCTTTATATGACCATTTTTCTGCTGACTCTAGGTCCTCCTGAATATTTAGGCTGTCCTTCATTGTTTGTACCCCTTTTCTTCCTTGCTTTTTTATGCTGCTCATGTTACTTCTTGTTCTGCTTGACTGCTGAGTTACTGTTTACTCTTATAAATTTATTTGATGCTTGGGAAGAAAGATATTAGAAGGGAAGGGAAGAAGTCACTAAAGAGAATGAGAGTAGGCAGGTAGAATTCAAGGAAGGGGGAATAAGAAAATTGAAAAGAAATGAAAAGAAATGAAAAGACAAAAGAAACAAAAACAAAACACACACAAAAAAGTTAGAAAATAAAGAAAGAAAAGAAAAAAAAATTTTCTACATATTGTGGGGTCGGGCTCCAAATTCTTTAATAGGACACCCATAGCACAAGAGTTAATAACAAGAACCAACAAATTGGATTTACTTAAACTAAAAAGTTTTTTCTCAGCAAAAGATACAATAAGAGAGGTAAATAGAGAGCCTACATCCTGGGAACAAATCTTTACTCCTCACACTTCAGATAGAGCCCTAATATCCAGAGTATACAAAGAACTCAAAAAATTAGACAATAAGAGAACAAACAAAACAACCCAATCAACAAATGGGCCAAGGACCTGAACAGACACTTCTCAGAGGAGGACATACAATCAATCAACAAGTACATGAAAAAATGCTCACCATCTCTAGCAGTCAGAGAAATGCAAATCAAAACCACCCTAAGATACCATCTCACTCCAGTTAGATTGGCAGCCATTATGAAGTCAAACAACAACAAGTGCTGGCGAGGATGTGGGGAAAAGGGTACACTTGTACATTGCTGGTGGGACTGCAAATTGGTGCAGCCAATTTGGAAAGCAGTATGGAGATTTCTTGGAAAGCTGGGAATGGAGCCACCATTTGACCCAGCTATTCCCCTTCTCGGTCTATTCCCTAAAGACCTAAAAAGAGCATGCTACAGGGACACTGCTACATCGATGTTCATAGCAGCACAATTCACAATAGCTAGACTGTGGAACCAACCTAGATGCCCTTCAATGGATGAATGGATAAAAAAAATGTGGCATTTATACACAATGGAGTATTACTCTGCATTAAAAAATGACAAAATCATAGAATTTACAGGGAAATGGATGGCATTAGAGCAGATTATGCTAAGTGAAGCTAGCCAATCCCTAAAAAACAAATGCCAAATGTCTTCTTTGATATAAGGAGAGTAACTAAGAACAGAGTAGGGTCGAAGAGCATGAGAAGAAGATTAACATTAAACAGGGATGAGAGGTGGGAGGGAAAGGGAGAGAGAAGGGAAAATGCATGGAAATGGAAGGAGACCCTCAGAGTTATACAAAAGTACATACAAGAGGAAGTGAGGGGAAGGGGAAAAATAATACAAGGGGGACAAACGAATGTCAGTAGAGGGGGCAGAGAGAGAAGAGGGGAGGGGAGGGGAGGGGAGGGAGGATAGTAGAGGATAGGAAAGGCAGCAGAATACAACAGACACTAGTATGGCAATATGTAAATCAATGGATGTGTAACTGATGTGATTCTGCAATCTGTATATGGGGTAAAAATGGGAGATCATAACCCACTTGAATCAAATTGTGAAATATGATATATCAAGAACTATGTAATGTTTTGAACAGCAAACAATAAAAAATTAAAAAAAAAACAAAAAAAATAATGATAATAAAAATAATGAAAATTAAAATTAAAAAAAATATAATAATAAAAAAATTAAAAAAAATTAGAAACATTAAAAAAAGTTAAAATACAACAACAATAAAAAATTGAAAATGAAAGAAAAAAAAGAAAAAGAAAAAAATGATAATATTAATAATAATAAATGCAGTCATAGAGTTCGATTAATTTCTCTTCCAGTAGGTGGAGCTGTGCCCACTGGGTCAAGCTTCTCCTCTCACTAAGTGGGAACCAATCACTGTGTAGAAGCTCTTCCTCACAGACTGGGTGGGTCTCTAATCCTGAGTGCCTAGGGCCTTCTCTTGTGTTTCCTCAAGCCAGGCCGCGCTCACCTGTGACGCTCACCACAATACTGGCTACACACCATGTCTGCTGCTCCTGGGAGCCCTGTTGCGCTGGTTTCAATGCAGTTATCTCCTCCGCCCGTGACATCAGTTCTCTGCCAAGTTGGTATCACATGTAAATGGTGACCGTTCGTTCCCTTTGCCGGGTGACCAGTGCAACGGGTGGGTCCTGACTGTCTCTCCCAATCCCCATTTCAATCCTGTGGCCACTGCCTATGAAGACTCGGTTGGCTTTTACCTCTGAAAGTTCCTAAGGGCCAACCAGTTATTTCAGCGGGATTGTTAGTGCTGAGTCACGAGAAGCAGGCGAACCGGAGCTTGGATGCAGCCGATCTGGGCTTGGTGTGTGTGTTCTGAGGGGCCCAGACTGTACACCCCAGATCCACGTCAGCTCAGCATTGCCTAGTGATCCTGGGCAAACAGCATTTATACAGTTTACAGCTCCCTATGCCCGCGCAGTTGAAGAGGTCAGAGACTTGATCTCTCCCCGCCCGCTGCCATGTTAGATCTCCTCAATGATATTCATGTTGCCCTTACAGCTTCCTGGCATAAGCAAGTTCTTGGGATTATACAAACTGCTGCTTCTGTTTCCAGTCCAGATTTCTAGAAATTAAACCCTGCCGCCGTCGCCTCTTCCCCGGGGCCATGCTCAGGGGCGCCGCGCTCGTCCGCGACCGTAGCTGAGCCAAAGAACCGGTGCCCAGCCCCCAGGGCCCAAGCGGCTGCCGCCGCTCTCCGGCTCCCTCTTCTGAAGCACGGGTCCCCTCGCAGGGGCATGCAGAACGACCCAAGAGCAGGCTCTGCCCGAGGGTGCAGCGGCTAACAGGCGACCCAGGTGCTCAAGGCTGCGGTCCAGCCTTTGGAGGACAGGGCTCGGCACGCAGCCCAGCTCCAACCTCTAGGTGCGGCTGCTGGACAATGTAGCCATAGCCATCAAGACAGCCGGCAGAAAGCAAATGGCGGCTCCCGTGGAGTGGATTTTTGGCACAGAAACCGCAGCCCAGCCAACGATCCCAATCCACAAACTCTCCCTGTATAAAAAATATTCAAAAAAAAAAAAAAAAAAAAAAAAAAAAAGGCAGGGCGCACTGAGCTTTCTTTGCCTAGGGTACTTACAATCAACTGCTGATTACACATTCACCTTTTCTGCCCGGAGCGAAGCGAAAGAGGAAGCAGATGGGAGCAAAGTGCCCGCAGCTTTGGGCGGCAAAGCGTCCGGGAGCCAAGCGTCTCTTTTTCGATCTCTTTGTTCTTCCTGCTGCTTGGCAAAGTGGTCCGCTACAGATTAACGGTGATAGGGGTTCTTACACGCTGTGCGAAATCTCGATTAAAGACACTGCTCTGAGCACCACGCTCAGCACTTCAGCAACCCCTGTGCGCAGCGGCCATCTTCCTCATGTTTTTTTTTCCCCATTATCTTTCCTTCAGTTTTTGAAGAAGATACATAACACTTCACAGCAAAGCATAACTATTGAGGTAATTTATGAGCTTGCAAAGGACAGTGTCTTCACTGAGCACAGCCTGGGAAGATGGCTGCTCTTATCATGGGGGCATGGGAGTTGCTCTTTTATTTTTCTGCATGAGCTTTTTTTCCATCTTCTTACCCTATGATCATCTTTCCTTAATCTTGAAACTTTTGGTGAATATTGTCTGATTTCTCTGGCAATTAACAATGTGTACACATTTACAATCTCTCTCCTATCGATTTTAACTGGTGGCTCTTTTTATTAAGCATTTATCCACTTCCTCAATTTTTAAGAGTCAATGCATGCAACACCAAACTAGAAACCAAATAAGTGTTTTCTGATGTAACAAACATCTAACTGTTGCTTAGTTAATGTAAGAATCTCATTTCTGGACATGCTGTGACAAATTTTGTAGTGAAAACCAGTTCTCAAAACTGTAAGTTGGAAAACCTGGGTTGCAGTGCTAGAGATGCTACTCACTAGCTATAGGACTTCTTCAAAGGCATTTAACAACTCTGCATAGAGCCTCAGCTATATCTTCAGATAAACAAATAACAACACATAACCCAGCATGCACTGTAATTACAACTCAACATGATATTCTTTGAGAATGCAAAGCCATCTGTGGAGGAACACTACAGAGTGGTGTGGAGTAGCTGTTGGTACAACTCACACTAGTAATAAATCCTCTTCATTCAGACCTCGAAGCAATTGACTATTACTTGGAGGAATAATTTCTATGCTTAATCAAGTATAACAAAGTAACACAACCTTTGGGATATTTAAAATAACAATATTATAAAAATGAGAATATTAGCAAGATCCTACTAAAAACAGGTCTTTAAATTTATTGAAAAATTCTAAACTTAAGATCTTTAGAAAATCAGCATTTGGAAGCATTTAATCACAGATCTTGGACTGCTATGTACAGCTGGAACTAAAAGGAGAGGAAGATTAGACACAGGAAAGAAAATTGACTTACTTCTTTTACTTCAGGCTTGAAGTGTTATTTAAGTGGCTTAGAAATCTCTGCCCATTGTCTGTTAATCTCAATTTTAAAATATAACGTTCAGCCCAAAGACAGATAACTTTCAATGAATTAGGCAACTAATCCATCCTTCAATGAAATAATCTCTGTCCATCTAGAATATGAAAGTAAAACCTATGCAAAAATTAATATGCTGGAAATAAATCAATTCAATTGACTCATGTCACCTCACAGCAGAAAGAGAGAAAAAGAGTTTTATATTAAGATGCATTAACAGAATCTGAAAATGTATTTTAAAATCATGTACCTGACTATACTGCCAACCAACTTAAATTTTATTCATAACCCACCATTCATGGATATTATCTGCTAGTTTTTCTCTTATCCTCTCTAGGTGAGGAGGCAACAATACCTAAAATAAAAAAAAAAAAAATCAGAAACATGGAAACAAGAAGCAACGTGCAGGGTCATAACACTGCCTCATAAGCAATTAAGATACAACAATATAAATAGGTGTTTCCTAAAATATCTATTTCCACAGCCCTCTTTGGGTAAATCTGGGATTTTTTTTTTCTTAGTGAGTACTTAGGTGTTTGGGAGAATTAATGAGCAAAGTAAAAAAAATAGAGTGTAGATGGGAACTACTGAAGGATTTTAATGGACATGTGACAACCACCAAGGGGTGCATTATTTAAAAAGAGAAATCACTCCAATGCTCTTACATCAACCTGACTGGTGTTCACAGGCCAGGGGGATGGCATGCCAGTACCTAAGTTATATTCCATGGGCTCTTTGAGCCTATGGATATCTGATTGCAGTAATTTGTGTTTTCCCTTACCTGTACTCTGGTCTTTTCAAGAATAAAAAGCATTTACCTGTTCTCACTACAAGCAGAAGCAGGAGCAGGAGCAAGAGCAAGAGCAAGAGCAAGACCAGAAGTCTTGCTGTGAGCAGTATAAAAACCTAAGTTTGCTAGTCTCAGGGCTTATATAGCACTTGATTCACTGCCATTGGTCCATATTTATGCTAATTAGGATTTGGAAGAAGTACCAATGTTACTGGTTTGAAACTCAAGCTAAAGAAGGCTTGGATATACTATAGGATGCTATTGGTCAACTTTTGGAGTCTCCACTCAGTTCTATCCCACTTCCATTTTCTCCTGCTGGTCCAAGAAACAGGAGGCTGAGGTCCTGGGATGGGGCTGCAGAGTTGCAGGAGTGGGTTTTGGCAATAGGAGTCAGTACCATGCCCAAGCCTGGCCACAGAAGGGTGACAGTTTAGCATAACTTGACTCTCAACACCTAAGGACCCCAATCTGCATGGAAAACTCCACACTGTTACAGGTCCTGCTTGACACAGGCACTCTGACCTACCCTGGTCACTACTCCATTTGCCCCAATTTATCGGTTGTTGATGCCCTGTCCTGTATGTGCACTGCTAATGTCTACTCTAGCCTGAGTCTCACCTTCTTAGTCTCCTACTAGCAACTTGGATGAACACACCATCTTAAGCGGTGTACAATTTACCAATCCTTTCCTTGATTATTGTGGTGGTGTTCCATCAGGAGTTTCTCCTGCAGTTTTGTTTTTAGAAAGGTCATTGTTTTACATTTCACCTGAGAGCCACAACTCACCTGTATTGATCTCTGTGTGGGATGGGAGGAAGGAGCCAAGGGTTGTCTCTCCACCCTGGGTAGCTGTCCAGCTGACCCTGCACTAATTCCAAACTGAGGATCCACTGCCCTGCAAGGTCAGCCACTGATGTGTCAAGAAACTAACTCAAGGATCTACTTCAAAATTCTGTTCTAGTGGGCCTATTTTTCTACCTCTGTGATAACATTAAACTGTCTTATTCTAACATTAAAAAAAGTCTCAACATCTGGTAGACAAAGATTCCAAATTTGTTTTTCAATATTATATTTGTAATAGTACACTTCCTCATTTCCTGTGATGCCCATAATCAGCTCTGTCAATTTTCACATACAAGAGAGAAAGCCCACTAAAATTTAGATTGAAACTGCAGTGATCTGTAGGTTAATTTGGAAAGAAGTGTTATCTTTGTAATGCCAAGCCTCTTGGTACATGAACATAGATGGCATTTCTCCAATAGTTAAAATCATCATTATTTCTCTCAAAATGCTTTCAATTTTCTGTGTAAAGATTTGCACATCTTTCATTGGAATTATTTCCAGATATATAATGTTTTATTATACTACTTAAGTGGATTCATTTAAAAATTTTTATTTTACAATTACCTTTTGCTAACATATAAAAAGGTAACAGTAATTTATGTTGAGCAATGTTTTTGCTTCACTAACTTTTTAAAAAATAGTTTTGTAGTTGTAGATGGACTTAATATTTTTATTTTATCTATTTATATGTGGTGCTGGGGATCAAACCCAGTGCCTTACATGTCAGGCAGGCACTCCACCACTGAATTATAACCCCAGCTCCATCATTTTTTTTAATTCTAAAAGTGTCCATTCAAAAAAAATATTTTTTAGTTGTGGATGGATACAATACCTTTAATTTAGTTTTTATGTGGTGCTGGTGATTGAACCCAGTGCCTCACGAATGCTAGATGAGTGCTATACCATTGAGCCACAACCCCAGCTCTAAAAGTGTCCACTTTTAATACTTGTTTTCAACATTGTATTGAGAGAATCCAAGATTTCATTGGTTTTCCATTCTGCTGATATTTCTTCCAGTTTAATGAAGTTTCCTTAATTTACTGCCATACTAGTATTACAGTGAATGGGTGTTATATTTTTAAAAACATTTTATGGTAACATTTTTTTATTCCTTTCTGAACATGGTGACACATAATAATTGGTTTTGTGAATACATAATTGATTTTTGAATCCCAACCTCATTGTAATATTTGATATATTGATGGATTTGATTTGCTCTTATTTTCTGGAATGTTTGTGCATCTATGTCCATGATGGATATTATAACTTTTTCTTTTCTTGTGAAGTCTTTGTATGTTTTAGAATCAGGGTTCAAAGTGGACCTCATAAAATCAGCTGAAACTCTGTCCTCAGAGTTTAAGATTGGTATTAGTGTTTCTTTAACTATTCAGTAGGACTGTCCAGGAGTTACCTGGGCCTGGACTTCTTTGTGACAGTAATGCTTTTAATTACCATTTAATTTTATTTAATAAACAGAGAGTTCATATTTCCCACTTCTTATGTGAGAGATAGTAAACTATTTTTTTTCCAGGAAATTTCAGTATCAGTGGAATGATTTTGATACCTTATGCCTCTTTGAAGTTCATTACATTGTTTTCTTTATTATTTCTTCTTTCTACACTTTTGGGTCTTTAATATTTACTTTTTGCTATCTTCTTAAAATACTTTGTCAATTTTTCAGTCATTCTTCTGAATTTAGGGCCAAAAACAGTATAAACAATATTTAATGCATCTGTAATTTTAGATATGTCTCATTTTGCCATTATTATTCAGTTTAAAATATTCTATAAATTTCCATTATAATTAACTCATTCTTTTCATAGATTTATGGGTTTTAATTTATCTTTTGTTATTGGTTTCTAGTTTAATTTCATAATGGTCAGAATATACTACTAAATTATTTCAAAACTTTGAAATTTATACTTGGACCATGACCAATTTTGGCAAATGATCCATCTGCACTTGAAACAGTTGTGTACTTTGTCAATAGCTGGTGCGGTATTCTGTACATTTATCAATCATACTGTTCAGATTCTGCATCCTCATTGACTGATACGATTACTTATTGTAATAGTTGAGATATGTATGGTTACATTGTAAATTGGTTTATTTTTCCTTATACTTGTTTTCCATTTTGGGCTTTACAAATTTAAAAGCCATGCCATTAGATACATATAAATTCATAATTATTTTATTTTTGTTATAAACTCCCCAATTTCATCATAATGAAATGTCCATTTTCATTTCTAGCAATACTTCTCACCATGATTCTTTTTCAGGTAGTAATGGAAATGTATTCAGTATCTTTTCCATGGAACTTGGTCATACGTACAACTTTGCCAACCTATTACTTTTTCCTTTTCTGGGATACAATCTCAAAGTATGCTTCTGGAAAACAGCACACAATTGTCAATGGTGTTTACTCAAGTGAAAAATTCATGAGTTTGTCTCCTACCTCTGTGCTGGGAATGGCTCAAACCCAGGCCTCCCACAGGTTAAGGCAGCACTCTATGCTAACCTACACCCAGCCTGGTGTGTGTAAATGTGTGTGTGTGTGTGTGTGTGTGTGTGTGTATATATATATATATATATATATATATATATATATATATATATATATATATAACACAGAATAGTATAATAGTATAATAGTATAAATGTTTATTTTCTGTGTGATTGACTTTGCTGTCCTGTTTTTACAATATAGAAAAGTATATCTGAACAGCTCTAGTAAATATAATATTTGTACTTTGGGACATAAACAGAGCTAGAAAATTATATGTCCAATCCTCCCCAAATAGTCTTTTAAAATTGTTGAATTAATGTGGCTATTAATCTTGTTCAGCAATTTGATGCAAATACCTAAATACAAAAAGTTTTTTTTTAGTGAGTCCTAAATGGGAAGAAAAAGGATTAGTAGATAGCTTCTTGAAAATAAAAAACTAGTAGCATTTGATTACAAACAAGACATTCTTAAGTAATGCCATCATACACATTCTACAATTATATTAAAAGTTTCAAATTTTGCACACTGTATATAAATACACATCACAATGATGCAATTAGCATTAATACAGAATACATACAAAATGAACAAAGTTTAGATTTAGATAAAAAACTTAATTGCAATCTTTTGAAAAAAAAGCTTGATTAGATATTATTTAATCTCTATGCTAATTTACATTTCTACAAATTTTAATTAAACATACTAGATTAAGCTGGTAAGAATGTCTGCAGTATCTACATTTAAAGAGACTACACTATAATTTTATAAATCCAAATTTCAAAAGAAGGGTACTTTAATAAATAATGGAATCCTCTTCTGGATTACTTAATTGCTATTACCTATATCTTGCATTTTCATATGAGCGTATATATACACTTAATACATACAACTATGGAGTCCTTGTAGGAAAGTAATGATCATAGAGTAATAATTACTGAGGATTAAAGTACCTGACAGAATGCTTGAATACCAACATGTTTTCTTTCTTGTCATAAAATTGGAGTACTATTTTAAAAAAGGCTCTTAAATTCACAATTTTTAAATTACTGAAAATGATTTAGATTATTTTAGCAGTTATATAAAAACACAGATACCTTTAGCTTACCAAATCACTGGCTAAAAATAATGGCATATTAAAAATCCCTTATGAAAATAAATCCCACTACAATTTTGAATGCTTTGTTAGGCAGTCCATTTGAGTAAAAAAGTAAGACTCATGTATTGGTTTGAAACTTTTTAGTTCAAAAGTCTACAAAGAGAACTGTATTGATGAAAAGTCTTTCCCTAAACTCAACTGTTACAGCTTTTATATTCCTTATTTCTCCATCCAAGCCAAATTTTATACTTGATAGTTATGTGAAGATCTATGTTACCACTACATAATGTTTAATTCTATTCACACATACTTCATTTTAACAATACCCAGTAATCACTTCAACAATTTATTATTTTATTTCTACATTGTCTCTGAAAGACAATGGAGAGATCCCTAAGCATGTTAGCCATTCCTTATTAAAGAAAAACTTCCCCTCCTTTGAAAATAACTTACTGTACCTTAATATTTTGTGTGTTTTTGAAAATATAGCCTCTTAATTTTAACAATGTGCCTGGGGATTTCTTCCCCTTCTGATTTACCAAAGTAAAAATAGCATATTCCTGAATTCACCCTAAAAAAGCTAATTTTTCTTAAAAATATATTGCTTTTCTAAACATAAGATGTCATTTAAATATGTTCCATAATTTATTTATGTAGACATTCTTTTTAAATTTTTTTTATTAGTTGTTCAAAACATTACAAAGCTCTTGACATATCATATTTCATACATTTGATTCAAGCAGATTATGAACTCCCATTTTTACCCCGTATACAGATTGCAGAATCACATCGCTTACACGTCTACTTTTTTACATACTGCCATGCTAGTGTCTGTTGTATTCTGCTGCCCTTCCTATCCTCTACTATCCCCCATCCCCTCCCCTCCCCTCCCATCTTCTCTCTCTACCCCATCTACTGTAATTCATTTCTCTCTCTTGTTTTTTTCCCCTTTCCCCTCACTTCCTCTTATATGTAATTTTGTAAAGGAAGGGTCTCCTTCCTTTACCATGCAATTTCCCTTCTCTCTCTCTTTCCCTCCCACCTCTCGTCCCTGTTTAATGGTGATCTTCTTCTCATGCTCTTCCTCCCTATTCTGTTCTTAGTTGCTCTCCTTATATCAAAGATGACATTTGGAATTTGTTTTTTAGGGATTGGCTAGCTTCACTTAGCATAATCTGCTCTAATGCCATCCATTTCCCTGCAAATTCCATGATTTTGTCATTTTTTAGTGCAGAATAATACTCCATTGTGTACAAATGCCACATTTTTTTAATCCATTCATCTATTGAAGGGAATCTAGGTTGGTTCCACAGTCTAGCTATTGTGAATTGTGCTGCTATGAACATCGTTGTAACAGTATCCCTATAGTACGCTCTTTTAAGGTCTTTAGGGAATAGTCCAAGAAGGGGAATAGCTGGGTCAAATGGTGGTTCCATTCCCAGCTTTCCAACGAAGCTCCATACTGCTTTCCAAACTGGATGCACCAATTTGCAGCCCCACTAGCAATGTACAAGTGTACCCTTTTCCCCACATCCTCACCAGCACTTGTTTTTGTTTGACTTCATAATGGCTGCCAATCTTACTGGAGTGAGATGGTATCTTAGGGTGGTTTTGATTTGCATTTCTCTGACAGCTAGAGATGGTGAGCATTTTTTCATGTACTTGTTGGTTGATTGTATGTCCTCCTCTGAGAAGTGTCTGTTCAGGTCCTTGGCCCATTTGTTGATTGGGTTATTTGTTATCTTATTGTTTAATTTTTTGAGTTCTTTGTATACTCTGGATATTAGGGCTCTATCTGAAGTGTGAGGAGTAAAAATTTGTTCCCATGATGTAGGCTCCCTATTTACCTCTCTTATTGTTTCTCTTGCTGAGAAAAAACTTTTTAGTTTAAGTAAATCCAATTTGTTGATTCTTGTTATTAACTCTTGTGCTATGGGTGTCCTATTAAGGAATTTGGAGCCCGACCCCACAATATGTAGGTCAGAGCCAACTTTTTCTTCTATCACACGCAGAGTTTCTGATTTGATATCAAGCTCCTTGATCCATTTTGAGTTAACTCTTGTGCATGGTGAGAGGAGGGGATTTAGTTTCATTTTGTTGCATATGTATTTCCACTTTTCCCAACACCATTTGTTGAAGATGCTATCCTTCCTCCATTTCATGCTTTTAGCCCCTTTATCAAATATAAGATAGTTGTAACTTTGTGGATTAGTCTCTGTGTCCTCTATTCTGTACCATTGGTCCACCTGCCTGTTTTGGTACCAGTACCATGCTGTTTTTGTTACTATTGCTCTGTAGTATAGTTTGAAATCTGGTATCGCTATACCGCCTGATTCACACTTCCTGCTTAGAGTTGCTTTTGCTATTCTGGGTCTTTTATTTTTCCATATGAATTTCATGATTGCTTTATCTATTTCTACAAGAAATGCTGTTGGGATTTTGATTGGCATTGCATTAAACCTATAGAGAACTTTTGGTAATATCGCCATTTTGATGATGTTAGTTCTGCCTATCCATGAACAGGGTATATTTTTCCACCTTCTAAGATCTTCTTCTATTTCTCTCTTTAGGGTTCTGTGGTTTTCATTGTATAAATCTTTCACCTCTTTGGTTAGGTTGATTCCCAAGTATTTTATTTTTTTTGAAGATATTGTGAATGGGGTGTTTTTCCTCATTTCCATTTCAGAACTTTTGTTGCTGATATACAGAAATGCCTTTGATTTATGCGTGTTGATTTTATATCCTGCCACTTTGCTGAATTCATTTATTAGTTCTAGTAGTTTCTTTGTAGATCCTTTTGGGTCTTCTAGGTATAGAATCATGTCATCTGCAAACGGGGATAATTTAAGTTCTTCTTTTCCTATTTTTATGCCTTTAATTTCTTTCGTCTGTGTAATTGCTCTGGCCAGTGTTTCGAGAACTATATTTAATAGAAGTGGTGATAGAGGGCATCCCTGTCTTGTTCCAGAATTTAGAGGGAATGGCTTCAATTTTTCTCCATTCAGAGTGATGCTAGCCTGAGGCTTAGCATAGATAGCTTTTAGAATGTTGAGGTAAGTTCCTGTCATCCCTAGTTTTTCTAATGTTTTGAACATAAAGGGATGTTGTACTTTGTTGAATGCTTTTTCTGCGTGTATCAAGATGATCATATGGTTCTTATCTTTAAGTCTATTGATGTGGTGAATAACATTTATTGATTTCCGTATTTTGAACCAGCCTTGCATCCCAGGGATGAATCCTAGTTGATCATGGTGCACAATTTTTTTGATGTGTTTTTGTATCCGATTCGCCAGAATTTTATTGAGGATTTTTGCATCTAGGTTCATTAGAGATATTGGTCTGTAGTTCTCTTTATTTGAGGTGTCTTTGTCTGGTTTCAGAATCAGGGTCATGTTGGCCTCATAGAATGAATTTGGCAGAGCTCCCTCTTTTTCTATTTCCTGAAATAACTTGAAAATTATTGGTATTATTTCTTCTTTAAAGGTTTTCTTCTTCTATTTCATCCATTGATATTGGTCTGTTCAAATTGTGTGTATCTTCCTGACTCAGTCTGGGCCTATCATATGACTTAAGAAAATTTATCA
The DNA here is from genome assembly GCF_047511675.1 of Marmota flaviventris. Taxonomy (NCBI): domain Eukaryota; kingdom Metazoa; phylum Chordata; class Mammalia; order Rodentia; family Sciuridae; genus Marmota; species Marmota flaviventris. The sequence continues at coordinate 38,664,021 of NC_092509.1, forward strand.
ATGTCTTCACTATCTTCTATTTTATTGGAATATAGGGTTTCAAAATAATTTTGAATTGTCTTCTGTATTTCTGTAGCATCTGTTGTGATATTGCCTTTTTCATCCCATATGTTAGTAATTTGAGTTCTCTCTCTTCTTCTCTTTGTTACCATGGCTAAGGGTCTATCGATCTTATTTATTTTTTCAAAGAACCAACTTTTCGTTTTGTCAATTTTTTCAATAGTTTCTTTTGTTTCAATTTCATTGATTTCTGCTCTGATTTTAATTATTTCTTGCCTTCTGCTACATTTGCTCTTGTTTTGCTCTTCCTCTTCTAGGGCTTTGAGATGAAGTGTGAGTTCATTTATTTGTTGTTTTTCTATTTTTTTGAGGAATGACCTCCAGGTGATGAATTTCCCTCTTAAAACTGCTTTCATTGTGTCCCATAGATTCCGATATGTTGTGTCTGTATTTTCATTTATCTCTAAGAATTTTTTGATTTCCTCCTTTATGTCTTCTGTAACCTATTGATCATTCAGTAACATATTGTTCATTTTCCATGTGATGTAGGATTTTTCCTTCCTTCTTTTATCATTGATTTTCAGTTTCATTCCATTATGATCAGATAAAATGCATGGCATTATCTCCACCCCTTTATATTTACTGAGGGTTGCCCTATGGCATAATATATGGTCTATTTTTGAGAAGGATCCATGTGCTACTGAGAAAAAAAAGTATATCCACTTGATGATGGTTGATATATTCTATATATGTTGGTTAAGTCTAGGTTATTGATTGTATTATTGAGTTCTATAGTTTCTTTATTCAACTTTTGTTTGGAGGATCTGTCCAATGGTGAGAGAGGTGTGTTGAAGTCACCCATAAGTATTGTGTTGTGATCTATTTGATTCTTGAACTTGAGGAGAGTTTGTTTTATGAACATTGCAGCAACATTATTTGGTGCATAAATATTGATAATTGTTATGTCTTGTTGGTGAATGGTTCCTTTTAACAGTATATAATGTCCTTCCCTTATCCCTTTTGATTAACTTAGTCTTGAAGTCGATTTTATTTGATATGAGGATGGCCACCCCTGCTTGCTTACGAAGACCATGTGCGTGGTATATTTTTTCCCAACCTTTCACCTTCAGCCTTTGTATGTCTTTTGCAATCAGATGTGTCTCCTGGAGGCAGCATATTGTTGGATTTGTTTTTTTAATCCATGTTACCAGCCTATGTCGCTTTATTGGTGAGTTTAAGCCATTAACATTTAGAGTTACTATTGATATATGGTTTGTACTTCCACCCATGTTTGATTCTTTACCTTTTTTTTTTTTGTAATTTGGTTTGTTTCTCCATGATTAGCTTTCCCCCCACCCTCTCGCTTTAATGAGGTACTTCCCAATGTTGGTTTTGGTTATTGTTTTTCATTTCTTCCTCTTGTAGTGTTTGGCTCAAGATGCTTGCAATGCTGGTTTTCTGGCTGTAAATTCTTTTAACTTTTGTTTATCATGAAAGATTTTTATTTCGTTGTCATACCTGAAGCTTAATTTTGCTGGATACAAAATTCTTGGTTGGCATCCATTGTCTTGCAGTGTTTGAAATACATTGTTCCAGGATCTTCTTGCTTTCAGCGTCTGTGATGAAAAATCCGTTGTTAACCTTATTGGTTTACCCATGAATGTAATCTGCCTCCTTTCCCTTGTAGCTTTTAATATTCTCTCTTTGTTCTGTATAGTGGATATCTTCATAACAATGTGTTGGTCTACTGTGATTTTGTATGCTCGGTGTCCTGTATGCATCTACAATTTGTACATCCGTTTCCTTTTTTATTTCTGGAAAGTTTACTATAATTATTTCATTCATCAGTTTGCTCATTCCCTTGGTTTGAACCTCTATACTTTCCTCTATCCCGATGACTCTTAAGTTTGGTTTTTTTATGTTATCTCATATCTCTTGGATGTTTTTCTCATGATTTTTAACCAGCCTTTCTGAGTTGGCTAGACTCTTTTCCTTTTTTGTTTTTTTAATTTTTTATTGTTGGTTGTTCAAAACATTACAAATTTCTTGACATATCGTATGCCACACTTTGATTCAAGTGGGTTATGAACTCCCACCTTCTCCCCATACACAGATTGCAGAATCACATCAGCTACACATCCATTGATTTACATATTGCAATACTAGTGTCTGTTGTGATCCGCTGCCTTTCCCATCCTCCACAATCCCCCCTCCCCTCCTCTCCCCTCCCCTCCCCTCCTCTCTCTCTACCCCCTCCACTGTATAACCATGAGGGTCTCCTTCCATTTCCATGCAATTTCCCTTCTCTCTTCCCTTCCCTCCCACCTCTCATCCCAGTTAAATGTTAATCTTCTTCTCCTGCTCTTCGTCCCTACTCTGATCTTAGTTACTCTCCTTATATCAAAGAAGACATTTGGCATTTGTTTTTTAGGGATTGGATAGCTTCACTTAGCATAATCTGCTCTAATGCCACCCATTTCCCTGCAAATTCTATGATTTTGTCATTTTTTAATGCAGAGTAATACTCCATTGTGTATAAATGCCACATTTTTTTAATCCATTCGTCTATTGAAGGGCATCTAGGTTGGTTCCACAGTCTTGCTATTGTGAGTTGTGCTGCTATGAACATCGATGTAGCAGTGTCCCTGTAGCATGCTCTTTTTAGGTCTTTAGGGAATAGACCAAGAAGGGGAATAGCTGGGTCAAATGGTGGTTCCATTCCCAGCTTTTCAAGAAATCTCCATACTGCTTTCCAAATTGGATGCACCAGTTTGCAGTCCCACCAGCAATGTACAAGTGTACCCTTTTCCCCACATCCTCACCAGCACTTGTTTTTGTTTGACTTCATAATGGCTGCCAATCTTACTGGAGTGAGATGGTATCTTAGGGTGGTTTTGATTTGCATTTCTCTGACAGCTAGAGATGGTGAGCATTTTTTCATGTACTTGTTGATTGACTGTATGTCCTCCTCTGAGAAGTGTCAGTTCAGGTCCTTGGCCCATTTATTGATTGGGTTGTTTGTTCTCTTATTGTCTAATTTTTTGAGTTCTTTGTATACTCTGGATATTAGGGCTCTATCTGAAGTGTGAGGAGTAAAGATTTGTTCCCAGGATGTAGGCTCCCTATTTACCTCTCTTATTGTTTCTTTTGCTGAGAAAAAACTTTTTAGTTTGAGTAAGTCCCATTTGTTGATTCTAGTTATTAACTTTTGTGCTATGGGTGTCCTACTGAGGAATTTGTAGCCCGACCCCACCGAATGTAGATCGTAGCCAACTTTTTCTTCTATCAGACAGCGTGTCTCTGATTTGATATCAAGCTCCTTGATCCATTTTGAATTAACTTTTGTGCATGGAGAGAGAAAGGGATTCAGTTTCATTTTGTTGCATATGGATTTCCAGTTTTCCCAGCACCATTTGTTGAAGATGCTATCCTTCCTCCATTTCATGCTTTTAGCCCCTTTATCAAATATAAGATAGTTGTAGTTTTGTGGATTGGTTTCTGTGTCCTCTATTCTGTACCATTGTTCCACCCGCCTGTTTTGGTACCAGTACCATGCTGTTTTTGTTACTGTTGCTCTGTAGTATAGTTTGAAGTCTGGTATTGCTATACCGCCTGATTCACACTTCCTGCTTAGCATTGTTTTTGCTATTCTGGGTCTTTTATTTTTTCATATGAATTTCATGATTGCTTTCTCTATTTCTACAAGAAATGCCGTTGGGATTTTGATTGGCATTGCATTAAACCTATAGAGAACTTTTGGTAATATCGCCATTTTGATGATGTTAGTTCTGCCTATCCATGAACAGGGTATATTTTTCCATCTTCTAAGATCTTCTTCTATTTCTCTCTTTAGGGTTCTGTAGTTTTCATTGTATAAGTCTTCACCTCTTTGGTTAGGTTGATTCCCAAGTATTTTATTTTTTTTTGAAGATGTTGTGAATGGAGTGGTTGTCCTCATTTCCATTCCAGAGGATTTGTCGCTGATATACAGGAATGCCTTTGATTTATGCGTGTTGATTTTATAGCCTGCCACTTTGCTGAATTCATTTATTAGCTCTAATAGTTTCTTTGTAGACCCTTTTGGGTCTGCTAGGTATACAATTATGTCACCTGCAAATAGTGATAATTTAAGTTCTTATTTTCCTATTTTTATGCCTTTAATTTCTTTCGTCTGTCTAATTGCTCTGGCCAGTGTTTCGAGAACTATATTGAACAGAAGTGGTGAGAGAGGGCAACCCTGTCTTGTTCCAGATTTTAGAGGGAATGCCTTCAGTTTTTCTCCATTCAGAATGATGCTAGCCTGAGGCTTAGCATAGATTGCTTTTACAATATTGAGGTATGTTCCTTTTATCCCTAGTTTTTCTAGAGTTTTGAACATAAAGGGATGCTGTACGTTGTCGAATGCTTTTTCCGCATCTATCGAGATGGTCCTATGGTTCTTATTTTTAAGTCTATTGATGTGGTGAATAACATTTATTGATTTCCGTATATTGAACCAGCCTTGCATCCCAGGGATGAATCCTACTTGATCATGGTGCACAATTTTTTTGATATGTTTTTGTATCCGATTCTCCAGAATTTTATTGAGGATTTTTGTATCTAGGTTCATTAGAGATATTGGTCTGTAGTTTTCTTTCTTTGAAGTGTCTTTGTCTGGTTTAGGTATCAGGGTGATGTTGGCCTCATGGAATGAATTTGGAAGTTCTCCCTCTTTTTCTATTTCCTGAAGTAGCTTGAAAAGTATTGGTATTATTTCTTCTTTAAAGGTTTTGTAAAACTCTGCTGTATACCCATCTGGTCCTGGGCTTTTCTTAGTTGGTAGTCTTTTGATGGTTTCTTCTATTTCCTCAATTGATATTGGTTTGTTTAGGTTGTCTATATCCTCCTGACTCAATCTGGGCAGATCATATGACTTAAGAAATTTATCTATGCCTTCACTATCTTCTAATTTATTGGAGTATAAGGATTCAAAATAGTTTTTGATTATCTTCTGTATTTCTGAAGTGTCTGTTGTGATATTGCCTTTTTCATCCCGTATGCTAGTAATTTGAGTTCTCTCTCTTCTTCTCTTTGCTAGCATGGCTAAGGTTCTGTTGATTTTGTTTATTTTTTCAAAGAACCAACTTTTAGTTTTGTCAATTTTTTCAATTGTTTCTTTTGTTTCGATTTCATTAATTTCAGCTCTGATTTTAATTATTTCTTGCCTTCTACTTCTTTTGCTGTTGTTTTCCTCTTCTTTTTCTAGGATTTTGAGATGAAGTATGAGATCATTTATTTGTTGGTTTTTTCTTGTTTTAAGGAATGAACTCCAAGCAATGAATTTTCCTCTTAGAACTGCTTTCAATGTGTCCCATAGATTCCGATATGTTGTGTCTGTGTTTTCATTTATCTCTAAGAATTTTTTAATTTCCTCCTTGATGTCTTCTATAACCCATTGATCATTCAGTAACCTATTGTTCATTCTCCAAGTGATGTATGCTTTTTCCTTCCTTCTTTTATTGTTGATTTTCAGTTCCATTCCATTATGATCAGATAAGATGCATGGTATTATCTCTACTCCTTTATATTGTTTAAGAGTTGCCCTGTGACATAATATATGATCTATTTTTGAGAAGGATCCATGTGCTGCTGAGAAAAAAGTGTAACTGCTTGATGTTGGGTGGTATATTCTATATATGTCAATTAAGTCTAGGTTATTAATTGTGTCATTGAGTTCTATAGTTTCCTTATTCAACTTTTGTTTGGAAGGTCTGTCCAGTGGCGAGAGAGGTGTGTTGAAGTCTCCCATGATTATTGTATGGTGGTCTATTAGACTCTTGAACTTGAGAAGAGTTTGTTTGAAGAACATCGCTGCACCATTGTTTGGGGCATAAATATTTATGATTGTTATGTCTTGTTAGTGTATGGTTCCCTTAAGCAGTATGTAGTGTCCCTCTTTATCCCTTTTGATTAACTTTGGCTTGAAATCTATTTTATTTGATATGATTATGGACACTCCTGCTTGTTTCCGAAGTCCATATGAGTGATATGATTTTTCCCAACCTTTCACCTTCAGCCTGTGTATGTTTTTTCCTATCAAATGCGTCTCCTGTAGGCAGCATATTGTTGGGTCTTGTTTTGTGATCCATTCTATTAGCCTGTGTCTCTTAATTGGTGAGTTTAAGCCATTAACATTTAGGGTTATTATTGAGATATGGGTTGTTCTTCCAGCCATATTTGTTTATTTCTGTTACTAAACATCGTTTGTTTTCCTCTTTGATTATTTCCCCCCCTTTACTGTCCTACCTCCCACTGTTGGTTTTCATTGTTATTTTCCATTTCCTCTTCCTGTAATGTTTTGCCGAGGATGTTTTGAAGAGATGGTTTTCTAGCTGCAAATTCTTTTAACTTTTGTTTATCGTGGAAGTTTTTAATTTCATCTTCCATCCTGAAACTTTATTTCGCTGGATACACAATTCTTGGTTGGAACCCATTTTATTTCAGTGTTTGAAATATGTTATTCCAGGATCTTCTAGCTTTCAGAGTCTGTGTTGAAAGATCAGCTATTATCCTGATTGGTTTACCCCTAAATGTAATCTGCTTCCTTTCTCTTGTAGCTTTTAAAATTCTCTCCTTATTCTGTATGTTGAGCATCTTCATTATAATGTGTCTAGGTGTGGATCTCTTATGATTTTGCACATTCGGCGTCCTGTATGCTTCTAGGATTTGGGATTCTGTCTCATTCTTCAAGTCTGGGAAGTTTTCTCATATTATTTCATTGAATAGACTGCTCATTCCTTTGGTTTGGAGTTCTGTACCTTCCTGTATCCCAATGACTCTTAAGTTTGGTCTCTTAATGTTATCCCATATTTCTTGGATGTTCTGCTCATGGTTTCTTAACAGTCTTGCTGAGCTGTCTATGTTCTTTTCCAGTTGAAATACTTTGTCTTCATTGTCTGATGTTCTATCTTCTAAGTGTTCTACTCTGCTGGTAGTATTCTCCATTGAGTTTTTAAGTTGGTTTATTGCTTCCTGCATTTCTAGGATTTCTGTTTGTTTGTTTTTTATAACCTCTATCTCCCTGTATAGTTGATCCTTTGCTTCCTGGATTTGTTTGCGTAATTCATTGTCGAAGTGATCTTTCATTGTCTGATTTTGCTGTCTAATGTCTTCCTTGATACTCCAGATCATCTGAAGCATGTATATCCTGAATTCTTTATCTGACATTCCATCTGCTGCAGCTGTTACCTCTTGTAAAGTTGCGTTGACCTGCATTGCTTGTGGCCCTTTCTTTCTTTGTCTTTTCATACTGCTTGCATTTCTTTCCTGAAGGCGCGGGCGGCGACTCTGCTCTCTCCTTATTCCAATTGGGGTGTCGTGACTACCACGCTGGCAGGTCACTGGGCCTGTTCTGGGCGCTGGCGGCGGCTCTGTTCTGCCCCTACTCCAATTGGGGTGACGAGTGTACCACGCTGGCAGGCCACTGGGCCTCATCCGCCGGTCGGTTGCAGGTTTGCCTACCCTGCAGGCGCAGGCGGCGGCTCTACTCTGCCCCTACTCCAAATGGGGTGACGTGTCTGTCGTATCGGCAGGCCACTGGGCCTGTCACGCTGGTCGGTTGCAAGTCTGCCCACCTTTCGGGCATGGGTGGTGCCTCTGCTCTGCCCCTACTCCAATTGGGGTGTCGTGTCTACCCCGCCGGCAGGTCGCTGGGCCTGTTCCTGGCATGGGCGGCGACTCTGCTCTGCCCCTACTCCAATTAGGGTGATGTGTGTACCATGCCGGCAGGCTCCTGGGCCTGATCCGCTGGTCTGTCGCAGGTCTGCCTACCTTGCAGGCGTGGGCAGCGGCTCTGCCCTGCCCCTCCTACCACGCCTGCGGACCACTGGGCCTGATCTGCAGGTTGGTCACAGATCTGCTCACCCTGCGGGCACGGGTGGTGGTTCCGCTCCGCCCCCACTCCAATTCGGGTCACGTGACCACCACACCGGCAGGGCCTGATCTGGGCGTAGGCGAAGGATCTGCTCTTCCCCTACTCCAGTTGGGGTGACGTGTGTACCACACTGGCAGGCCGCTGGGCCTGACCCGCCAGTCTGTCACAGGTCTGCTTACCTTACCGGCACGGGCAGCGGCTCTGCCCTGCCCCTCCTACCACGCCCGTGTACTACTGGGTCGCGGGTCTGCCCACCTTGCGGGCGCGGGTGGCGGCTCCGCTCCGCTCCCTCTCCAATTGGGGTCACGCGATCACCACACCGGCGAGTCGCTGGGCCTGCTCCGGGCGCTGGCGGCGGCCCGGCTCCTCCCCTCTGGCTCGATGACAAATCGAGAGAGACTCGGGAGTCTGTGCCTCATCCCCCCTACCAGGAGACCAACTGTTTCTATCGCCGCTGGTATTGATGAAGTTCTCTCCTCCGCTGCTTTCTGATGACATCAGATCTCTGCCATGTTGGTATCCTATGCGAATGGCAGCATTTCGTTCCCCTTGCCGGGCAACCAAAGCAACGGGTGAGTCCTGACCGGCCCTCAGCAGGATCCGGACCGAGAAGCAGTTTCCGCGGGCTCCTAGCCCTGGGCCAGGGAAGTTCCGGGAGCCGGAACTCAGCCGCTCCGTGCTCAGTGTATGCTCCGATAAGAGCAGGCTCCAAGAAGCAGCCCCCGCGGGCTCAGTTCCGGGAGCCGGAACTCGTCCGCCCTGCGCTTGGTGCTCGCTCCGATAAGAGCAGGCTCTAAGAAGCACCCAGGCACTGAGCCCGAGCAATCTGTCCACAAGCCGCAGGCGAATGGCAGCCTGAAATTACCTGTTCTATGGCTGAATGAGCTGCGGTCAGTCGAAAACAGGGATGGTGACGTCAGCTCTCCAACATGGTGGCTGCTGGCCTCCTCTGTGGTCTGACCGGTGTGGAGAACTGAGATGGACCGCTTCCTTCTCCCGTCTCGAACCCAGAATTCAGCCCTGAGTACGATGCTTGCATGGCTGGCAGAAACTGCAGCGCTGTATCCCTGCGTCGCTATCTCCTGACTCTTTTCAAGTCGATATATTTTGTCTTCATTATCTCACGTTCTGGCTTCTACTTGCTCCACTCTGTTAGTGATACTCTCATTTGAGTTTTTAATTTGTTTTATTGTTTCCTTCATTTCTAGAATTATTGTTTGATTTTTTTATAATCTCTATCTCCTGATAAAGATGCTTCTTTGCTTCTTTTATCTGTTTATGTAATTCATTTTAAATGTGTTCTTTCATTGTTTGAATTTGCTGTCTCATATCCTGTTTAAGATTCCATTCCATCTGTCTAAGGTATTCCTTGAGTTCTTTATTTGACCATTCTTCTGATGCGTCTAGGTCCCCCTAGTATTTAGGCTGTCCTGCATTGTTTGTACTCCTTTTCTTCCTTGCTTTTTCATGCTGCTCATGTTACTTCTTGTTCTGTTTGACTGCTGAGTTACTGTTTACTCCTATAAATTTATTTGGTTTTGTGTGTCTCTGGGGTCTCTCTTTTGTGATGGGAGACTATGACTAGAGATGATGAGTTTTGTTGCACTTTAATGCGGATTCATTCATTTCCTAAACTGTGTACATATTCTGATGGCATATAGCAGTCTGTGGTTTGGTCTTGGGACTTATATTTAGGTCGAATGATGTGATGGTATTGAGGATGGTATCTCTTGGCAACTTTGGAGGGTTGCTCTACTGACGAGGGATATTAACAGCAGAATGGTCTGGAGTATTTGGGGGTAGCTAGGGAATTGGTAGCACTATATAATGCCTCGGAACATTGACCTATACATATTTAGTAAATTACACATAAACAGTGTCATGATGCTTGGGAGGAAAAGTATTAGAAGGGAAGGGAAGAAGTCACTAAAGAGAATGAGAGTAAACAGGTAGAATTCAAGGAAGGGAGAATAAGGAAATTGAAAAGAAATGAAAAGATAAAAGAAAAATTAGAAAATAAAAAAAAATTAAAAAAACTAATAAAAAAATTTAAAAAAATAAAATAAATAAAAATGAAAAAAAAGCCCCAAATTAAAAAAAAAATGCAGTCTTAGAGTTCGATTAACTTCTCTTCCAGTAGGTGGAGCTATGCCCACCGGGCCAAGCTTCTCCTCTCAATACGCAAGAACCAATCACTGTGCAGCAGCTCCTCCTCCCCGTCTGGGCGGGTCTCCAATCCTGAGTGCCTAGGGCCTTGTCTTGTGTCTAGTCACTTCCCCACTTTTCCTCCAGCTAGGCCATGCTCATCAGTGATGCTCACCACAATATTGGCTACACGCCAGGTCTGCTGCTCCCAGGAGCCCTATTTTCTTGAATGACTGGGCACACTCTCCCTGTTTGTCATTCCCTCAAATCCTAAGTTTGTGGAGCTTGGGGCTGAGAACCCTCAGCGTATTTTGCTTGCCCTCCGGTAGCCATGCCCCCGGTAGCTGGTGCAAGAGACCCAGTTGTCAGCACTGGTGGGAGTGGTAGCCGCGGGTCCTGCGCTGCTCCTGATTCCCTTGGTCTGACTATCGCGCTCACGGGAGAGCTGGGAGGGGCCCTTGAGGTTTCCCCGCTGTGTGGAGAGGGAAGGCTAGGGAGTTACACACCTGCTGCCGTCGGTTTCAATGAAGTTATCTCCTCTGCCGCATTCTGGTGACGTCAGTTCTCTGCCATGGTGGTATCCCATGCAAATGGCGACAGTTCGTTCCCCTTTGCCAGGTGACCGATGCAATGGGTGGGTCCTGACTGGCTCTCTCAAGCCCCGTCTCAATCCTGTGGCCACTGCCTATGAAGGCTCGGTTGGTATTAACCTCCGCAGGTTCAGAAGGGCTGACCCATTGTTTCAGCGGGATTGTTTAGCTCTGAGTCACAGCGGTTTGTCTGCGAGAAGAAGGTGAACGGGAGCCTGAATTCAGCCAATCCGGGCTCGGTGTGTGTTCTGAGAGGCGCAGACTGTTCACCCCAGATCCACGTTAGCTCAGCATTGCCTAGTGATCCTGAGCAAACAGCATTTAGACGGTTTAAGACTCCCTATGCCCATGCAGCTGAAGAGGTCAGAGACTTGATCTTTCCGCGCTTGCCGCCATGTTGGATCCCCATTATGTAGACATTCTATCTGTGTTTATTCTAAATCTGGAACCAAAGAATGACTGGGCAAAGCCAATACTGCTTTGGCTGTTTCTACTGAACAAAGTCATACTACGCCATACTTTATAAATTATATTATAGTGATTTATAAATCTTTTCGTCAATAGAATCAGAAGAATAGGACATTTGATTTTTAAGACACTTAAGGAAATTAAGAATCTATGTAATATAGTAAAGAAAAAATTTTAAAAAGAAAAATTCAATTTAGAAGGGGCATAGAATTAACTAAGATTTAAAATGTCTCATTTCCTCATTTAAAATTTCTTCTCTTTCAATATTATAATTTCAGATTTCTTTTTAAAAAGGACTGAATTATAATATAGTAATTGTTAAACTATATTCCAGAAAGTCAAGCATCCTTAACATTTCTGTACAGGTCCATTTATCAGTCTTGTGCAAGAATTAGCAATTCATGGTTTGGGGATCACTTTTTACTTTTCCTGCAGAGTTGATGTGCACATCAAACGTCGTCCCAATTCCTCAAGAATCATCCACTCTGTTGCTGCCTTTGATTCTCTTTTCTTGTCTGCCTGCTCTGCCTTGGTGTGAAGCCAATTCCTACTTCCTTAGTAATAAATGTAAATGGCAATTTTCCTCCTCCACTATTCAAAGCCAGTGTTGGCCTAGTAAGCAAGTCTGAAATAATCTGAGAAGATAATTTAGTCTTCCTGCTGTTTGCTGCACTCTTACTTCAGCTTCACCTGCCGAATGCATCCATGCCTTTCTTTCTGGGCTTTCTTCAAAATTCTTACAGCCAACACATTTACATATTGAGGAACACATTATTTTTGCCTCATAGCACTCAGTAGTTTTTAAGACATCCTGAAATTGGCAATTACATCCCTTGCTATGACATTGATATGCTTCTCCTCCTTTCCTTTCCCTATCTTAGGCTTAAAATCTTCTGTATTTCTGTCAAGGCATGCCTTTATTGCTTTTTGCCTTTCATTTTCATGTTCCAAATTGTTATAACAATTAGTACAACTGCAATTGTTATAAAATTAGCCATTTATAAAACAATCACAGTATAATTTCAAACAGTGATTTTGTACAATTACAGGGCTTTCTGGGCCAACTGGCAGATACTCATGGGATTATGCCATTGAATGGAAGACTTGCCTGGGTGTGGATACCATATGTTCCAGTAAAATTAGAGCTGACTGCTATACACACATATGAAAATTGCTGTGGCTGAGAAATGTACTGAACTGGAAGCACTGCATAACCCACAATCCCTGTTCCTGGAGCTGGTGCCAGGACAGTACCTGGTGGCAGGTTAGGTAGGTTGTACTGGATCTGTGGCAGTGGGCTGGAAGGCATAATAAGCCATTGCTGTGGTTGGCTGCTAGTTACTATTTATGAAGCTGGGTTGATGCAACTGACATATGCACTGAGATTGTATTAACAACCACTGGCTTTGCTTCCTAAAGAGGCTTAATGCTTGTACTGGGATTCTGACTGGGTTAAGATACTGACTGTTGTGGCAGTAACCAATCAGACATAATGAAACTTCCTTCCAGGTACTTGAATCTGCTGGACATTTACCAGCATTTCCAGGGGGATTGGGAGCAGTTTACAGAGGAATACTTGTTGTTTTAAATATTTTTTTTTAGTTGTAGTCAGACACAATACCTTTGTTTTTATTTATTTATTTTTATGTGGTGCTGAGGCTAGAACCCAGGGCCCCGTATGTGCTAGGTGAGCGCTCTACCTGAGCCACAATCCCAGCTCTGGAATACTTGTCTTAAATTCTGATGTGCTCACTCCTCCAACAGTGATGGTCTGAACAGCTGATTTCATTGCCTTATTTGGTGATTTCAAAGGTGAGATGGCTATTTTATTTGGCATCTGCATTGTAGAATTAAAAGTTGATGCAATAACACCACTTCCAGATATTGTTATGGTCTCTGATGGAGTTCCAGGGGTAGACTGTGAAAGAATCCTACCTGCAATGACTGATGTGATAGGAGTTGTCTGTTCTATAACTGCTTTACTATTAATTGGTTTTGCAAAGATCAACTTCATGATTACTGGACCACAGGTTGGTGTTCCAGGCTTCTTAGCAATCTCATCTGACACCACCTCTATGATCATTCTCCTGTGATACATGGATTCCTTGGAGAAAGACAGTTTGTTAAATAAGTAAACCAACTGCCAGTTAACAAAGAATTAAATGAAAGCCACACTGTACACTTTCATTAAAACATTTGCATGGGGGTAAATCAATTATATTTTAACAGGCAATCAGTTTAAACCTTGAAAGTGGAAAGGGAAAGAAACAAATATTTAACTAGAATTTGTTAAACTATAAACCAACATTTATACCTACTCACATAGGCTTTGCAATGGTTACTTGTAGACTTGCTTTCTGTCTAATAGCTAGTATTCTCATTAGTTAACATGCTACTTTTCCTTTACTGACCATTTTTCATATTTACATGTATTTTATTTCTTTTTTTCTTTAATTTTTTTTATGGTTGTAGATGGACAATATGCCTTTATTTTATTTATCTTTATGTGGTGCTGAGGACTGAACCCAGCACCTCACATGTGCTAGACAAGCACTTTACCACTGAGCTACTGCCCCAGTCCCTTACATGTGTTTTCAAATTGCAGAACTATAAACTCACTGGACCTCCAACAGAGTAGTCTCCTAAGTGCTCTCAGGTACAGGCTGAGTAATTTTAAAATGGAAAATTCAAAAGTACTAAATAAAGACACACTGGTACAGCAATGATGTAAGAGAAATTATAAATAATTAAATAGCATCTCTGTGTACTGGAATATTGAATTTGCTTTCTATTTTAAACTGCATGAGACTGCAAAATCCTTCCTGTTATCACTTTGAGAAATTTACCATAAATTTAATTAAGCAAATGAGGTCACAAATGGAAGTTCAGTAATTTATTAAGACATTGGCCCTATTTTCTGGCTTTACTGTGGCTTTTTTAAAATTAACCAGGTAAAACTCCCTTGTTTCTCAGATGTTGAATGATGAAGCAGATTTAGTAGAGTAATCTTAGCACTCTTCCACACTAACACATGTGGACCTGATTCAAGGAAAGAACTTATAAGTTTTATTTGCAAATTTGATTATTTTTAAAAAAGTTTAAACAAGACAACAAAGGACTATGATCTACCACTTTCTAAATAATTCCTGTTTTAGAACAGGACAGCTGTTAGAATACTAATTAAATGCTGTATGAATTTGCTCAAACACTCAGGAAAACATGTATACTTATAATTCACTGTAACTAATAATTCCTCAAAGCACAGAATATGCTAAAATGGCTCATGCATAAATTTCCAAGTTAACAAATTCAAGTGGATGGATACTAATAATATAGTAGCTCTCTCCCATGTAGGCTACTATGAGAATTAATAAATACAATCAAATACCACAAGTAATTTCATATGAAGGAAATCAATAGTCAGGAAGAGGATGAACAACTTCTAGAAGAAAAAAAAGCAATGAGGGAGGACCATCTTATTACTAAACACTGGAACATTTCTAAAATGTCAGATCATTAAAATACAGCAGTTGACAATAACAGACATGCTTGTGTGACAGAATACTTAGTGCACAGTAACAGCATGAGAAGGTGAGTGAATTTACTGTACAATTTAAAAGGCATCACAGTAAACATAAAGGGGATTATCAGTCATGAATAATGATGGGATTATTATTAATAATTTTCCCAGTGGCATAACCATTGGGAAAAATCAACTGAAAATACTAATCTCAATAACCCTCAAAACATATTTACCAAGATTTAAGACAAAAACAAAGAAGAGAAAAGGAGAAAACTCCTCAAAGAATATAAACTACAACACCATGCTTTAAGAGAATAATCTTATGGGGCTGGGGATATGGCTCAGCAGTTGAGCGCTCACCTAGCATGTATGAGGCGCTGGGTTGGATCCTCAGCACCACATAAAAATAAGTAAATAAAATAAAGGTGTTGTGTCCAACTCAAAAAAAAATTTTTTAATAAGAAAATAACCTTATAAAAATGGTTACAGCAGTTTTCCTTACTTCTTAGCGTCTGCTGGATCTCTAGCTCACTTAGTCTTACATTCAAAACATAAATTACAGGTCCTACAAGATTTACTAGGCTTATAAAAAACCAGTTAAGACAATGTTGGGGTGTAAACTAATCAAAAAAGTCAGTAAGAGTATAATTATAGGTTATAGATTAGTAAAAAATTGTAGATTATAGATGTAAGATTTTTGACTCCATTTTGCTGCCATATATATATATATATATATATATATATATATATATATATATATATATACATAAACTGTTACAAGAGCTGTTTCTGAGAACTGAAATGAAAGATGTCTTCTTTCAAAAATTGTTTTCCTGTACCCCACAGAATGTACCCAACTCAGGATATGGTGGTGGTCGTGGTGAGCTACATCCTGGGTTTGAGTACATTCATGGGTCTACACGACTTTAAAATAGATTATCACCCCCACTCGGTAAAACTTAGGATATGGTTGTCCAACACTTGTTCAGATCCAAGATGTGATTAAGCTAACTGCTTTCTTTAGCCTCTGTAACTTGCTTGCTTGCATGATGCTGAGAAAAGCCCCTGAGTTGGTTTTTTTTTTTTTCATCCTTAAATTCCCAAGACACAGGCCAGGAAATTGTGGTTCTCCGACAGAGCATCTGTCTCTATGGGTGGGAGACAGTCCCTGGCCAGGTAAATAAAGCTCTCTTTTGTTTGAATTAGGACTTAACATCTTTTCTGAGGCAGCTCCCCAAAACAATAAGAGAAGAAGTGTCTTTTTAAATCCAAACTGCTTGGCTGGCTATCTTATCTGTTTTCAGCTGGCTTTCTTGACTAGTTCCTCTCTAATGTTACAGGAAATAAAGACAAAAATAGATACCAAATGTATAAGCTTTCTTTTTAAAATTTTTTTTTGTTTTGAGAATTTCACAGGTTTCCACATTGTTTATATCTGAACTAACTTATATCTGAGCTAAAAGTACACTCTGACCTGATGAAGAAGTTAGTATGGTGGCTATTTAAGTTTTTTTTTTTTTTTAATATTCTGTGTTAGTTAATGTATTTTTCTGATCAGTCTTATTTTATCTAACTCTAAAGGTTTTTACATTCTGTCTTTGTCCAAAGGGCAATTTCTCCAGGGTTAACCCTCAAATATATTCAAAAAATTTCTTTTAATAAATGCTTAGGAGAATATAAACATGGTGATGATGGGAATAAATCTGATAGCCATCAGGGACAAATAGCCAGCTATCTAAAACCTTTGGTTTAAGTGTCCATCATGGCTATTAGATTTTATACCTGGCATTTCCAATTATACAGGCCTATTGTCTATATATTATGTACTTGGTATAAAACTGGCATTTAAACAAATTAGCACTCATGAATTAAAATTTAAACAAGTAAATGGAGCCAAATAATTCAATTCAAATCAATTAATTACATAAAAATATAGATGTCTTTAAAATTCTAACTCTCAAATTTTTCTAGATGGCCAGACAATAAAATATTTATTTCTAAAAAATGTCTAAAATGTAATATAACATCCCTTGCTTCGAAAATTTTTCAACAGAGAAGAGATAATTAATATTGCTAATCACATTTTTCTGATAGTCTTATTTTATGATTAAAATAAGTAAATTAAATTTAAAATAATTGGGATAAATCATCATCAATATAGTTTCTTAAATAAATTAGAAATTACAACTGACACCCAACTACTTTCTCCTTTTTCTTTCCAATTGTTAAACAACAGGATACTGCCTCAAATCTCTCCACAGCAAGCTGAATTAACTGCCATTATCCTGGCTCTGGGATAAATATCTACTACTTTAAACATTGTTACAGATTTTTAATATACGGCTAAACCTGTCCCTTATATTTCTGTAGCTGTGTTATCCCCTCCTTTGGATTCCAATTTACTCTCTTTTTTTTTTAACCCTTCAAACTCTTTCACTGCATCATATGTCCCACATCTTTCTTGCTCATATACATAGCCACACCAAGATTCCTGGACATCTGACAGAGAATAACACCCACACAGATACACTGTGAGATCCCTTTATCCTTTATTTTCAGATGCTGTAAAATCTCATGGATTTTTCATCAAAATGCACAATCACTAAAGAAGATTTTTCCATTTCTTCCCAACAAGCTCATGCTATTATCATTAACTGTTCTCACTGTACACCCTTCTGGGCCCTTATGTGGGAATCTGAAAATCCATGAAGCCTACATTCTAATGCACTTTGGCAAATGCATGTTACCCATTTCCCTCCTTTTCATCCTTACTTCTTTCTTCATATTTCCACTGATACTCATTCTGGGTTTACCTGGGCTACCACCTATTGATCTAAAAACATATCTGCTTACATTTCTCCTTTATTACTCTGCTTTGACACTATGGGCAAGCCTACATATTTAAAGACAGATAAGTCCCTGAATATATAACCTGTGCTTTTGCACAATTTTGTATTCATTGGAATATAATTTAACCCATGGAATTCCCCATTCTACCACACGTCTTCATTGAATGAGCACACCATACCCTCAAGACATGCCTCTTAATACAAAAATAAAAAAGGGGACCTATCCCAAAACAGAATACAACTCTTAATTTTTTGAAAATGGGCATAAAATAAAGGATATAAGGGACAATGGGGACTCAGTGAACTTAAAATGTGGTTTCCAATTTTGAAAAGTTTTCTGAGAACTAGAATTTTTTTATATTTGAAATCTCCTGTTTACTTAGTTGTGTTTTCTTTTTTACTCTTAATATGCTCTAATTATTCTTCTTTAATAGAAAAACTGATTTTTATTATTATCATCAATGCCAAATAAGACTTGAAATCAATTAAAATCTTTCATTAAGCATAAAATTATTTTCACATTTGCTACAATTATAATAAGTACATTTAATTGTATCAAGGCACAAGCTCTGTTTAGATTTTAAAATATCCCTGACTGCAAGATTATGTATATAATATTCCCACTGTTGCTTATGTAATAGTAAATTAATGGAATTAAGTAACTATCTAGAATAAAATAAATGGAAATAATTTACTCATAAGATTCATATTTAAACCATCTTTATTTACAAAATACTCTTCTAAGAATTGTAATTCTGTTAAGCTTCAATTGGAGCAAAAATATAATCATTTGAGTAAAAGCAGAGATATATTACTTTTGAAGGCAGATCAAAACTATTGTCAGGTTTCTTATTGTGCTTCTGGATGTTCAGTAGCAGGCTCATTTGAGGGTGGAATCAACCCTGAAGGGAACTCACTTCTACTTTCAGAATGCAGGGGAGAAAGAAGGGGGAAATTCAGCTCTTGGGGGAAGATAATGAGGAAAAAACCACGGTCCCATTGGGAATGGAGGGCGTGGTGGGCCTGGTGGAAAATATTCTCGAGATGCTCCATACATATTTCTTGGGGGAGGTGGAGGAATAAAAGGTCCTCTTCTCATGAACTGACACTTGGATCCACTGGAAACAATGGACCTCTGATTGCAGAAGGATCTTTTTCTACAAGTTTAAATTCAAACTCATTTTCAGTTAAGTTTTGTCTGTCATGAGCATTTTGTTTCCTTAAATCATTGAGGTATCTTTCAGCACTCTGAGCTGCCAACTCATTACCATGTGCTTTCTTCTCACAGTACATAATCGGCCCCTGATAAGAATGAATGGTTCTCTCCAATTCTTCTTCAAGGTCTTTGACTTGCTTTCTATAGGTCTCCAGCTGTTCAGTTGCATGGCTGATGTTTTTCTCCATTTTGTAAAGTTTCTCTTCTCGCTCTACCGGGTAATTTTCCTCTCCTATTAATTTCCTTTGGAGTTTCATTACATTTTCTTGATGTAGTTCAATCATGACTTTGAGATTCTGCTGAAGATTCTGATTCTCACCTTTAAATTGTGTATTTTTTGACTGCAAAGATGCTTGTTCTGTCTTAAGATTTTTAATATGTTCTATAAGGTCTTCCTTTGTTTCAATTAATTCAGAAAATAAAGTAAAAATTTGATCTCTTTCTCCTTGTACAACACTCTTCATTTCCAATTCCAAGTTACCATCATCTGTTAAGACTTCTTCAAACACAGAAGCCCAATCTTTCATCTGCAGCAAATGTTCAGTCAGAGACTTAATGTGGTTTTCTTTATCTCTTAGAACTTGTTCTGCATGTACTTTGGAGTCTTCAAGTGTTTTCTGTTTATTAAGGCCCTTCACTTTTTCTTTCAATACTTCAGCTTCATATAAAAGCTGTTTCTGACTTTCCTGAAGTTGGGAATTTTCATTCAAAGTCACTTTTATTGCTACTGTAACTTCTTCTTCATTCATTTGAAATATTCTCAAGGCTGTTTTAGCTTCAGGTATTTGTGATTTGACGGATTTTGATTCATCTTCTAGGGACTTAATCCTTTTTGATATATCCACCATCAATTCATCCTGTTGAGAATGTTTAGTTTTCTCTTCTTTTCACTCTTTTTCTAGAAGGAGTATCTCATCCTCAAGTTTAGATATGGACCTATCCAGGTTTTCATATATTGCTTCCGAATTTTCTGCTTCTATTGAATCCTTCACCAAAATGGCATTCTTTAAAGATGACTCTAAGCCTTCATAGTCTTTTTGAACAAGGCTAACTTTTTCAAGTAGTTCACATTTTTCTTCAATTAGTCCAGAAAGTTTTAGAGCAAGCTTTTCTTCTCTTATCATGTAATGCCTGCTTCTCACAGACTGATAACTTCTCCAAAAAAACAAGAGAACAACAAAAAATCCAATAGCTGTATCACCAACTCCCATGGACAGCCATAAAGACTAGGGTGTGTTTCCATGTCTTCAGACAATGCACACCACAACCCTGCTTACTTCTTCCAGGACCACCCCCATGTAGGGATGAGGGGCAACCATTGCACCTCCATCACACTAAGGTTACTTTGGCTATTCCCTCCACAACTACACCATTCCCAGACATGCCAAAACATACTGTGGACTCTCAGGCCTTTGGTCAGGAACAAACCTGCACCAGGCAACAGAGCAGACCATTGTGAGCCAGCAGGTGGGGGTGAAGGGGCTTTGAGCATGGGCATGGGGAGCCCTGGTCATGGGCTCCCAGTGACTTAGCATATTCACGCTGCCTGTCAGGGAAGTCGTGGACCCTTCACTATGCTGTGCATCCTGAAGCAGCACAGGTTCAAGCCTGTCTCAATCAAGCCAGAGAGGAGTCCTCTCCAGGTCACCCACTGGTTGGTTTGGTTTAGGCCAGGCCAAGGCAGAACTTATTACATGCCATTCTATACACTCATAATATCACCCAGTTTGATGTAACTAAAATTCTAAAGCTCTGTAAAATTTTTAAAGGGCTAATATGTCATATATTTATATTTGTACCACTTGCTCTTTTGTTTTAATGACTCATTCCTTTCTCTCCCCTCCTGTCCCCTCTCTTTTTCCTTCCTTCCTTTCTTCTTTCTCTCTTTACCTTTTCTTCCAGTGTTGGGAGTTAAACTCCAAGGCCTTCTACATGCTAGGCAAGCTTTCTACCACTGAGCTTCATTCCCAGCCCTGTTGACACATTCTATAGAAGTAATATGAATTATTTCTATAGGAAAAACTAACCTGTTAAACTATTTTAACAGTAATTTTAGAAGAGTTTCTAACATGGGCACAAACAGTTATAACAAGTTACTTTAAAAAAGTACAGTATATGTAATGTTTCTAAAAAGAAGAAGCTTAAAACTTCAGATGGTTTTCGTGTCAGTTTTTCTAGACTACTATTTAAGAGTCTTCAAAATCTTTTTTCAGATGTTATTTTCTTTTGACTTCTCATAGAATGTAAAAATTTCTAAGTTGGCTGGTCATTATAAATGTATAGAAAACAGAAGGATATGATATGACTCTTTGAAATGGATTTAGCTTCTGAAGGTGAATTATGTTTTTGTTCAGATAAATAGTTCATTGCTTGATGTAAATAAAGGACATCCAATTTTTTTTCTTCCTAGTTATGCTTAATTGTTAATAAGCCAGATCTAATGTTTGAATCCTATTGGATTTTGAAATGGCATGGTGTGGTTGTGGAGGGAATAGCCAAAAGTAAAAGAAAATTTGATAGCATATCAAGTAATAATAAGATATTGAACCACACCTAGCTAAAAAGTGAAGTCTGGGGCAATTACCTTTGAGACTTTCCACTCTGCGACATGGGCATCTGGTCTGATCACTTATTAAATGTGAGAAAGTTTTGCACCGTTCATATCATCATTATCTAGATCACCAGAGATGATGATGACAGATGCAGTACCCCATGTGCTTCCGAAACATTTCCAAATTACAGTTATCCGTGCACTTTCCCACAATTTGTAATTTCATTTCCTATGAAAATTCTAGTACTGAACAATTTTTTCTTTGTAAAATGCAAGCATTGTGTTGTAGGAAATCAGTAGCATCCTATATTTAAAAAATAGTAACCTAGGTGTGGTGGTGCATGCCTCTAATCCCAGTAGCTCAGAAGGCTAAAACAGAAGGATTGTGAGTTCAAAGCCAGCTTCAGCAAAAAGCAAGGTGCTGAGCAACTCAGTGAGACCCTGTCTCTAAATAAAATACAAACTAGGGCTGGGGATGTGACTCAGTGGTTGAGTGCCCTTGAGTTCAATTCCTGGTAACCCTCTTCCAAAAAAAAAAAAATAGATTAGTGTTTCCTTTCAGACACGTTACCCTAAGAAATGGGTTACCCTAAGAAATGTTCTCACTGCTCCAGGTGTAGGATTCCTGAATCAACAGCACCCAGCAGAAAGGCTTTGGGCAATACACCCCACAGACTTAGAGGGGACATGGGTCATGGACCTCAGGGATCAAGGGCAGAGACGATCCCAGACACATACTAGAGTAGCTCCATTTCTGCTATTCTGAAACTGCCATCCCTTGTCCGGGTGGTAAAATCTTTTATAGTTAAAAATCTCCCATTATTTTTTTCTGAAGTATGTTATAGATGGTGGAATGATTGGTATAAAAGTCAACAGTCCTCACAGATACTGTCACTAGAGTCAGAAAACTAAGAGGCCAATATACATTCCCTTGCTGAAGGCAACGCCACTAAGGAAAAGAACTGAAAACAGTGTAGACCCTGAACTTCAACTTGCAACTACTACCACCCTCCCCACATTGCTGCCAAGCACTATTTTCACAGGAACAATTGCCGGGGTCCTGCCCTAGCAGGGTCCAGGGAGTCCTGAAGGATGAGTGGTGTCGGCGAAAAGATGAGACAGGAGTTGTTCCGTTCGAGCAATCTCCAGAGAGAGAGCTAATGCAGCTTTCTCTGGGTCATCTTTTATTACAATTTTTCTCATCATTATAGATTCAGAATACGTCATTGATTATATAATTTAAAACTTTGCCAAGACATGACATTTCCTTAACCATGATTGGGGGTACAAAAAATGTAACATTAATTTACATTTTTCCAGGATATGTCCTTCAGTTATGTAATTATTAAAAGTACAGAATCATTAATAAAATATGTCACTAATTTACATTTTTCAGATTTTCCCAAGATTTACTATTTTTCCCAAGATATTCTATTTTCTTATTAACTAATGCCAAACTACGTAACCAGACTCTAAGTCTCCTAACCAATCATTAACCTAAAGTACACTTGTACTTTATTTCTAATCTAAAATTCCCATCTAAAAAAGTCCCTTTAAATCTTATATTTAAAATACACTAAAGTTTATGAATCATTCTTAAAACATATCAGAAACCTATACAACTAAAAACTTAAGAATTTCTAAACTTAAGAATCTAAATAAAATAATATTTCTGACATTATTCTAAAACTGTGTCTTATAAAGCTATTTTAATTAATTCCTAAATTTATTCTCATAAAACTGGTTGAGCTGCTTTCTCAAAGAGTTTCTTTGTTTCTCAGTCAAGGTGCACTAGTTCTCATATCTTTATAATCTTTCTCAATAGAAAGTAAGTTCTAAACATCAATCCACTTTCCACCAATATTAACTATGCTCATCATATATCCCTATGTAAAGTAAGAAAGGGTTTATAAAAAGAGAAAAATATGTCTTTATATGTTTTAACTTTCCTAAATGTAAAAATGAGACTACATGTGGTGAACTTTGTAAAATAAGCATACTGATTAGGTTTTCTAAGAGGCCGGAAATATGGGCTTGGTTTCTAGTTGATATAATCAATGTGGTGCCTAAAATTCTCATGACCTTTCAAAGGATGATTGTTGTCCATTATCAGGTTTGTCCATAATGTACTGAGATAGAAGAACAGCCTTCTACTTTGTCCTTGGTATGCTGAGGGGTAGTAGAACAGCCTCCAAGGCATGAACTACCTGTTATGTTCTAGCCATCTGAAATTTAATTTGTTTGGCATTTAACATACTCATGCCTCCTGTCAGAAACATAAGCATGAAAATGAAAAGTCCCAATTACATAAAAAAGGGTCTCATGGTTTCGGTTTCCCACCAACCAGCGTGGCTTTGCCAGCATTCATCCTCATTGTGACCCTGTCAAGACAGTGGGAGAGCGGCTTTGCCAACACTTTTTCTCACTGTGACCCTGTCAAGACAGTGAGTGGGGGATCGCCTTCACCAAAAAATAAACTAGAAGTAGACACATATTGTTTAAGGGGGAAAAAACAAAACAAAACAAAACAAACAAACAAACAAAAAACAGAAGGGAAGATCCCCAGTTTAACAATAAGAGGGAGGACTAGTAACAGCACCCCAAGAATAAGAACAGAAATTGAAGAAAAGAGCTCCAGGTGATTTCAGCCCCAAGCAGAACAGGCCCAGGAGGTAATTTCCCATATGAGCAATGAGACAACAAAGGGCACACTCATTGCCTGGGAAGCACTGAAAGCAGGACATTGCTTAATGTCACAAACTAAATGCAAGTCCCTTCTGTTGAAGGAAGAGATGGGGAAATCCAGTATTTATTCCTCTCTCCCATAAACCCAGGACCACATGAGTCTATGAGAACACAAAATAATGTCCAGGATCTGGGGTCCAAGACTTTCACCATCTTCCAGTGATCATTTATAAGTCCAATTCTTTTTTTTTTTCACATAATTTTTTTATTTGTTCTTTTTAGTTACATGACAGTAGAATATATTTTTGCCATATTATGCATACATGAAGTGTAACTTATTCTAATTAGGATTCTATTATTTTGGTTGTACATGATGCAGAGTTACCCTGGTCATATATTCAAATACGAGGATAGGAAAGTTAAGTCTGATTCATTCTACTGTCCTTCCTATTCCTCTCCCACCTCTCTTCCTTTCATTCCCCTTTGTCTAATCCAAAGACTTCTATTCTTCCCCTCCCCAACCTCCCTTCTTATGGGTTAGCATCCACACAAATTCTTCACAGAAGTTTATTTGAAGAATAAGACCTCTGCACCAGAAAGGAAAACTATTCTAGAATGGTGATTCAGGTGGAAGTTAGCTTCCACAGTCTCATGGAGAATGTTCTGCCCTGAATGCCCACTTCAAGATCAACAACAACAGTATCCAGGTGACCTTGTGCATCAGTCCATTGCTCTTCCTCACATTGCTCTTCCTCACTGTGCCTCAGCCTTCAGGAATAGCAGGAAGAAAACTGACACTTACTGAACAAGAATAGAATTTTATTTGATGAAGTCAATTTTATTTTATGTAAAAGGAAAGGGACTCAGAAAGATTAAAGTAACTTCCCCAACAGTGAAATCAAGAATTGATCATAGATACCTCTGACTCTAGAGTTCCTGTTCTTCCCACCAAGCTAGTTTCTTCACTGTAGCTGAGATGGCCGAATTTTTATAAAATATTCCAATTAAGAAAAAAGCCACTGTAAACATTATCTTAATACCTCTAGAGATCACTTTTAAATTGATATGAATTATATGCTCTCTACTATGACACCTATGCCAGAAACAAATTTATAAACTATTGAGCTTCCAATTCCACAAATCATGCTAAGAATGTACATAAATGGTAACAGCATCCTTGAGGTGTTTTTATGAAAAGATAACTCAATGAAATGCCTACTTTTAAAATATGAAATTAACGTGGTTTAGGTATGAAATACTCCCTAAAAACTCACATGTGAGACAATGCAAGAAATGGTAGAGGTGAAACAATTGTGTTATGAGGCCATTGACCTAATCAGTGCCTTGATCTACTTGAATGGATCAAGTGGATGGTGACTATAGGTGGGTAGATTGTGGCTGGAGGAAGTGGGTCACAGAGGATGTGCCTTTCAAGTATACATTTTGTACCTAGTAAGTGGAGCTCTCTCTCCGCTTCCTGATTGCTATGTCCTGAGCCACTTTCCTCTACCACACTCTTCCACCATGCTGTTCTGCCTCATCCAGAGAGTTGACCCTCTATGGGCTGAGGCTTCTGAAACCATGAATGCCAAATAAATGTTTCCTCCTCTATGTTGTTATTCTTGGTTTTTTTTGCCTCAAAGACAAAAAAAAAAAAAAAAAAAAAAAAAAAGGCTGACTAAAACAAAAGTAATGCATACAAAAGGGCCATGTGAATTCCAGGCTCTTCTATTAACCATTGGGGCATCCAGCTCTCTTGCAAAAATCATTCCTGCTTGGGAGCCATGGTCCAAGAGGGCCAGGGCCCTTCTGGCAGGCTTGTTCCATGTTTTCTGCATGGGTGCAGAAGGTGAAATCAGCAGCTAGCCTTATCTTATATGGAGCCCTAAATCAGGTTTTCATTTTTCTTCTAGAGAACTGACCAGCACACATCGGAGATGTCCCATACAAACCAATGCACTATTCCCAAGGCAGGAAAACTTTGAACAGTGAAGGTACCAAGAAACTGCAGGGAGGGCAGAGGAAGCAAACCTCCAGCTTCTCTGAGCAGTAGGAGGGAACCAAGCATGGGTTGCCCCTCCCCTACCTTTCCATTTGCTATGAAAATGCTTGCTCTGCCCATGAATAAAAGCAACAACAAGTGTAATGTTCATGATTAGCTGTAGAAACATAATCACCTGGCTGACTGTAAGAATTCTGCACACTGTTAAATATGCTGGGCTTTCTTACAAGTGCTGTTCAACTTCCACAGACTCTCAGCCCATGGGTTCTTGGTGTTCAAAGCTTTTTGCCTACATAGATGGACTTCTTAACTGCTTTACAAAATTACAGTAAACACTAGAAACCAGTGGGGGTAGGACGAAGCAGGGAAGGAAGCAGAGAAGCCAGCCTTAGATGAGGAACTTTTGGAGAAGCAGAATTTGAGGTAGTAAGATGGAATTGAGGTGCTGGGCTGGTGGTGTGCTTGTGAATGGTGTCTCCAAGGAGACAATGTGTGGGCAGTGAGGGAGGGCAGAGGACCACTCTCTGGAGGTGGTTTTACTTGAGCAGTGGGAGAACCATGAGAAGCCAAAGGAGAACAAGGGTGGGTGATCAAGAACCACCATTTAGGGCCAGGCTATGGACATGGCAGCCACTCACCACCTGTGGCAATCAGGGACTTCAACTGTGACTAGTCTACACTGAGATGTGCACAGTACAAAATGCGCTCTAGATGTTGAGGTCTAGACAGACATAGGAAATGGTACAGTGAGGCCGTAAGTGAACCATCACTGCATCTAGCATTTGGGGGCAGGGAAATGGAGAAGCCGAATAAAGGACATTTTGTCATTTGGGGCATGGGAGATCTGCCTGTTTGTGCACTGCATACTGGCCCCCTTTTGATCCCTGCCACATTCTCATTCCTACTGACCCACCTGCGAACCGCTCACATTAATGGGATAAGAGCAGCAAAGGGATGGTTCTGGAATGTGAAGCATCTATAATTTATCAAGAAAAGAGTGTGGTTCTTCCACCTGTTAGGTTCTGTTTTCTATTTCAGATAAGATTATCAAGTTCAAGGCTGTAAGCTCACGAGAGGCCTGAGAAGAGTACTGCATGGGCACTGCTGGGCACATCCTGGATCCTAGGATCCCCAGGACTTTTCCCTGGGTGATGACTTCCCACCTGCCTTCATCTAAACATCAAATTCACCAGAAAATTTCCACCTGGTGGGAGGAATTGTATTACTAACTAACCGCAAACAAAGCATTTCCACTGCTTTTCCCCTCCAGTTCTCCAACCCCCCAACAAGTGAGTTTTGAAAAGGGTAACTGATGACAGCTATCCATAGCCTCTGAAGGGTGAGTCAAGCAGAAGTGGATCCTCATCTCAAGGACCTCTGAGAAGGTAGTATGGGGTAGCAGTCAGCAAATTGGCTCTGGCACAGGCTTTGATTCCTGGCTCAAAATGACCCATTTTGTTCCTTGAACTCTCTTTGCCTCAGTTATAATGGGGATAACAGTAATATATGATTCACACTGTGCTATAGTGTAGATGAGTGCCCCTAAAGTGTCCACTTGTAGAAGGCTTAATTCCCAAGTGGCGCTAGTAGGAGATGTTAAAGCCTTTCAGAGGTGGAGCCTGGGGGAGGTCTTTAAGTCATTGGGTAATGGGAGGTGTGCCCTTGTGGAGGAATATGGGATGTGGACCCTTCTTTATTTTATTCTTCTTCCTGGAAATAAAATGGATGGTCTTGCCCCACAACACATTCCCACCATGAGGTACCATAGACCCAAAGCAACAGAAACAACTGAACCTCAGAAAATGTGAGATTCAGTTTTCACTTTATGAGCTGCTTATCTCAGGTACTTCATTAAAGTAATATAAAGTTGACTAACACACAGTCTTCTGTGACTATTTGAGTTAATAAGTACACTTATGTAATTATAAGGCTTGTCTTCATCCTCACCCACTGTCCCTCCCCATTCTGCTTATAGCTGGATCCATCTACCCAATCACATTTGACTTGCTTTCTCAAAGAAAGGTCCCACCTATTTGTATTCCAAATACTAATCCCATTCGATCAAAGTTCTTAAACAGGCAATCAAATAAAGACTCTAGGATTAAATCCATATTCCTTGAAACAGGACTCAGGGTTAGACTTTACATGTTTACAAAGATCCTCTTTGTGAATCCTGTACTCTAAGTCCCAAAATGTCTATTCCCAGTATATGATGGGGTGAAGGTAGAAATGGGTTACCAGATAAATGTGCTACCTCCTCCTGCAGAAGCGGGAGTACTTATTGATCTTTGTATATTAAAATGTTTCAACATACAATGAAAGAGAAGGCCAATAACCCTGTACTATCTTTCTCTCTCTCTTTCTTCTTTCTTTCTTTCTTATTGATCTTTGTATATTAAAATGTTTCAACATACAATGAAAGAGAAGGCCAATAACCCTGTACCATCTTTCTCTTTTTCTCTTTCTTTCTTCTTCCTTTCTCCTTCCTTCCTTCCTTCCTTCCTTCCTTCCTTCCTTCCTTCCTCTCTTTCTTTCTTTCACCTAAGGGTATTTAACCACTGAGCTTCATTCACTCCCACTCTTTTTTTTTGATACAAGGTCTCACTAAATTGCCGAGGCTGTCAGGCCTCAAACTTGTAGTCCTCCTGCCTCAGCCTCTCAATTCACTGGGGTTATGGAAGTGTACCACCATGCCAGGCTCCCTACCATTTCTTTTTTTTAAAGATTAAGTACAAATCTAAGAACACTTTGTGTGATGGCAAGCAGTTTTAAAACTGATCCTCCATAAAACCTCTGGCAATGCTGACCTAGAATACAGTAATGAGAGACACTCTAAGGACTCTGGGTCCTTGGGTTGCCACAGATCATGACTTCTAGCCTCAGACCTCTGCTTGGAGTACTTCCTTGCCTGTCTCTTCCTCCTCTCTGCCCCCACTAGGTTGGGAAGTCCACCCCAACCTTGAGCAGTGAGATAGCCAGGCTCTGCCTGACCCCAAAGGCTGCACCACTTCCCAGCATGGCTCACACCCCACACCACTGACAGGGCACCAGTACTGTCCCAGTCCTCCATCCTAAGATCCCAGAGAGCAGGGGACCCTTTCCCACCACTTCCAAGGCACTGCTTCCAACAGCTTCTGAGTGATGGGTGCACATAAAATGCTACCAATTCTGCTTCAGTCAGCATGAAAAAGAAAAACAGAGGAGGGAGAAGGAAAAAGTTAAGTGCAAACATAAAATGTAAAACCACCCCCTAGTGGTTTAATTGGCCCATCAATGAGTTTAAAATAATATGATGGGCTTATGTGAATGAGTTTATATCATTGTGAGTTATGAGTTTGTTATTAATGCTATATGAATGAGTTCATGATGAACAATAGAAAACAGCATTTGGGGTAGAAGAAAGGAAAAGGTCCAGTAATGTCATGCCACATCTTATGTGCCTTTCACTTCAAGTGTCAAAGTTTTTAGAAAAACTTTCTAATAAAGTGCACAGGTCAGGGAACACCAATATTACAGTGAAGAACAATGAAGTAAAATATATTTCTGGAGAAATGACCTAATAAAAAGAGCTGAAGGAAATAACTTTGAAAATACAACATCATAAAGAAGTATCCACACTCCTGCCTGACACTGCATACGGAAAAAAGGGCTTTGCCAAAATGGAAGGAGATTATTCAATCCTGATAATTTCTACTTCTCTTAGGTTCAAAAAGACTGTGAAAGGCAGCAGCCCCAGCTGATTAAAAATATCAAGCATTGTCCTTGGGAAAAACTCTCTCTTAAGTTAAATATTACATAATTATTCCTGATTTTCATGACTACTTTTAGTTATTTGAATGATAGATATTAATAATTAAGTCCATAGGGGGGTTGTAGTTCGGTGGTAGAGCACTTGCCTAGCATGTGTGAGGTACTGGGTTCAATTCTCGGCATCATATATAAATGAATAAAAAATAAAAGTCCATCAACAACTTAAAAAATTCTAAAAAAATAAAAATTAAATCTAGTATAAAAGTCCTCTCTGTACCTACCAGGTAAGCTATAAATATCCTACTTGTTGTGCCTCTTTTGAAATGAATTACTTATACTAGATATCATTAACATTAAAGCTATTCAATTTCTAAAGAAGTCAAATTATTGATCAGAATACACATATAAAAATACCCTCTTAAAATTATTCTTTTTAGCCTCTACTGCTTAACCTTGGAGTGGTTTGCTCCAGTACTTCTCTCAGTCTTACCACCACAAATGCAGCCAGGTTATCAATAAAGAGTGCATAACTGGGATAAGCTGCCATTCATGACAGTATTCTTCTAGGACCTAGAATGCAGTCACCAACCTCCTCCAGAGCAAATCTGTGAAAACAGACTTCAATTCTATTTTTTAAAAATTAGAGACCATAATATTCTGAAAATCTATTTTCTCATAAATTGCTGGACTTTCCTTGACAGCCTCCCTCCTGAAAAAGTGAGTCCTCCTGTAGCTGTTGCAATTACACCTAAGGCCTAGAGATGCAGGAGACTCTACCTCAAGTCAATGTCTCTGTTGAAAGCATTTTTTCCCCATCTAGGAGCACACTGAAAGAAAATGTCAGTTAAAGGCCACAGTACAGGATAATCTAAAAACAGTAACCAGAAATTCATCTTATATCTCAAAAGTTACAAAATAGAGTACATGAAACCACTTAATGCTCAAGGAAAAATGAATTTTAGTGAACAAAAATTCATTTGGATATTGCTCAGATCAAAACAGACTAAAGATTTTCTTAAAGAGATTCCCATACTCAAACCGAAGGAAAATGTAATAAGAAGAGATACAGGGTGATGAGACTAAATTAACAAATGTAAAGAAGTTTTAAATCCCTAAAATGAGAGAACACCCACCACCAGTGACACACAGGACTGCAAAGAGATCTACAATCATAAGGCAGGTGGACGGCCAACACGATCCTCTCAGATATCACAATAAAAGCTTCAACAGTCGGCTGTGGTTGTGGCTTGGTGGACGAGCACTTGCCTAGCATGTGTGAAGCACCAGATGCAATTCTCAGCACTGCATATGGATAGATAGATAAGTAAGTTCATCAACAATAAAAATACTTCAAAAAAAGCTTCAACAGCACACATTCCACTTAAAGATTTCAAATGTTCTCCAGCTATGCTAAAGGTCCATGACCCATAAAACTCATTTACTCATTTTCCAAGATATATAATTTGCCTGTTGATAAGTGAGAGATCCCAGCCAACCACCCAGTCTCTGCTTTACTGTGATTACCATGCTATATATACATATTTTAAAGAAGCATTTAAAAATCAGGGGAGGAGATATAGGGGTGTAGTTTGCTTAGCCAAACCAAGTTCTGGATTCAATCCCTAACACAAAAAATGAAACTGATTCTCTGAGGAAAATGGCCCAGAAAAAAATCCAAGTACTAGCACTGTTGACTGAGCCTAGCATGACCAGAAAGCAAAGGGGCCTAAAAATAGGTATAATTCTTAGCAAAAAAAATTAAAAGTTTTGGATAAATCCAGGCTAATAATGCTGAATTTGTGGGTGAAGTAGTTGTATGGTGTGACTAATTATATAACAAATTCTGGTACAATGTGATGATTAATTCTCATCAAGGAAAAATGATGTGAAATTAATGTTTTCAGGTTAAAAGCACTTGGCTTGAGAAAATAAATAGGAAGTGATGAATAAAACACAGACTGTGAACTGAAAAGAGTACAATCAGAAAGAACCTTCCATGGTGCCAGAGCCAGATCAACAAAAACCACCTGGTACAAGGTTCATGGATGTGAAGATGCCATTTCACCCCAAATTGATACACAGGTTACTGCAGTTCTTACCAAAATTTCAATGATTTTTTTCTCTGTAGCTATAGATGAGAATATTCTATAATTTATATGGAAAAGCAAAGGAATTACAATGTAAAGCAATTTTTAAAAAGAGAAATGAAGCTGAAACACTTGATTCAATTTCAAGGTTTATGAGCCACAGAAATCAAGACTGCATGGTGCTGAAGAACAGATGGACACAAGGAAGAATTTAATAGAATATAGAATCCCATGCCAACTAAGAACTTTTAGTTACCTAACTGACCAAAGGCATGCTGTAAGCATGTTCTCCAGGGCAGCCAAAAGTTCCTGGCATATGATCAATGAAGCACACAATATGTGAGGGTTCTGCAATTAATCAGTTAACACATTATTCAGGTAACAGAGAACAGCTGACATGTTAGGGTTCTATAGAATGCCATATCAAGGCTAGAACAAGGACAAGGGGAACTTATGCCGGCTGGTCTCCCCAAGATAATCTGCTCTAGGTCACCCAGTGTGATCTAGTACTCTTTCCCAGAAAAAGTGGAAATAATCTGAAATTTACTATCTGTCCATGAAAAAGTGTTGGCATTTTCTGGAAGCTGCTAAAAATGTGAACCAAATTGTGTGTAATGCATACAAAGGACTCTTGTTCTTTCTGCCCCATAGTCTCAGGAATAGCATGGAGATACCTATTACTCTCTCAGCCTCATTTAAAAAGGGAATTTCAATCTATCAAACAGGTTTAATGAAGATTAAATAAAAGTAAAGGGCCTGTTCCTAAGAAGTGCACAATAAGGCTGGGGTTATAGCTCAATGGTAGAGCACCTGTCTTGCATGCATGAGGCCCTGAGTTCAGTCCCCAGCACCACATAAAAATATACAAATAAAAATAAAGATATAAAAAAAGAAGTGCACAATATATATGATATATTCTCTTTTATTCTCACTTTTATGGCCACAAATGACAACCAGATAAATGTTAAGAATGTCCTTAAAAACAGAAATTTTAATACTCTTCTAGCACAGAATAATAAATTTCATTTCATTAATTTGTTTTGTAATATTTTGAAATATTAAATGATCAAAAGATTTTAAACTTGGTCTGAAAAAAAAATTATCCTTTTTTCCAAAACTCACCTACCAAAATTGGAACAATACTGCTATACTGCAAAGAAGTAGAGTTTAAATTCTATTAACAAAAGATTAATAATCCAATTCTGAGTAAAGATTATCAAGCAAAACAGAAATCTAAGCCTGACAATTATTCTACAAGACTCATTCAGGCCTGGGCCTGTGGTTTTAAGTTCCTATATCTTTTAATGGTAATATATTTCTATTTCCCTTTATGAATGTAAACTAAAATTACTAAAGTTGGCAACAGAAGCGAAAGCCATACATAAGACTAGCATGGCTATTTTATTAATGAGAAGTTACATAACAGTTTCAGCAAACTACAGAGTTCCCTTCCTACAGTCTTTTAATATTTATAGAAATTTAAGAGTTGTCAATGCTAGAGTCCATTTTGGAAATGAAGAATTTCTATTGTCTGGCAGTAATCAATTCTAAATTACTTTAGTTCAATTTAAAAGCTATTTAAGTTATATTCATCTTTATTCATACAAATTAACAATAGGTCAACCCTGTCTAGAACTTGACTTAGTACCTCAAGTAACTGAACAAAACTATACTTAATAATGTCTTAATTCCAAACCAGTGAGTCACATCATTGACATTTTATCTCTAGTACACAAATAATGGTGGGGGGCATGGAAGGTGGGCAGCATACTGGGAACCATTTAAAGGACATTTATGTTAAAAGAAAGTGCTGGGGCTGGAGTTGTAGCTCAGTGGTAGAACACTTGCCCAGCACAAGTGAGGCACTGGGTTTGTACCTCAGCACCACATAAAAATAAATAGTCATTGTGTCCATATACAAGTAAAAAAAGTTTTAAAAAAGAAAGTGTTAAATGATCAAAGAATATACAATGCCTTAAAGGAATCAAAGAGAAAGCCTATAACTAATTAGTAGGACAAGTTCATAAATAGCATGCCAATATTCAAAAAAATTAAATTAAAAAACACAGTTCCTATGACCATGTTATTTCCATGCATCTCTATTTCATGGAGTCTGGATTTTTAAAGGTAATGAATAATTTTGATTTTTTCCAAGCCATTACACAGAAAACCTACTTCCATTTGTTGATTCTCAAATCAACAAATGTTGGCTTTTATACCTTAAGCTTATTTTGGAATAATTTAGATTTACAAAATATATTTATAAACACAGTAGAGTTTCTGTACACCCTTCACCCAGTTGCCCCTAAAGTTCATATCTTATAAAATTATTGCAACAGTAGTCAAATTTAAGAAATTAAAATTGATTTACTATTTTGAACTAAACTAGATTTTATCTGTTTTTCCATTAACATTTTTTTTCAGTTTCTAGAAACAATCCAAGGTATCTCATTGCACTTAATATATTTTTTTAACGTAATAACTTTTGGTACATGCTATACTCCTATGTATTATTAATGATGTCCTTCTTATGGTTATTATAGAAAATAAACCTGAAATTCCCTGGAAAATATGATTATTGGGTATTAAAGAAAAGTTACATGAAAAATCATGTAGACATGATATTTCTAATGTATTATTTAAAAGAAACTAAAGTCAGTCACTAAGGTATGACCCATTGCCTATTTGCCAAGAACAAATGACTTAATATTCCAGAAATAGCTCTTCAAAAGAGCTTGTTACTTACCTATTTCTCAAAGTTCTTATTGTCACAAGATATAGAGTATTCTTTCAATTAATTCTAAAATAATATATAAAGTAATAGATAATCCAGTTTTCAAATATATTTAAAAATTGCTTTCATTTTCAACTTTCATTTTTAATTACTGTGTATTTGTATTAAGATAACAAAAGAACTAATTTCAGGGAAAATAATGCATGTTTTATTACTATTATTATCTTTAGTTTAAAAGTGAAAGAATGCAGCTGGCTGTGGTGGCAATCCCAGAAGCTCAGGAGGCTGGGGCAGGAGGATCAAGTGTTAAAAGCCAGCCTCAGCAAAAGCAAGGTGCTTTTTTGTCTCTAAATAAAATACAAAATAGGGCTTGGGATGTGGTTCAGTGGT
This sequence comes from Marmota flaviventris, assembly GCF_047511675.1. Taxonomy (NCBI): domain Eukaryota; kingdom Metazoa; phylum Chordata; class Mammalia; order Rodentia; family Sciuridae; genus Marmota; species Marmota flaviventris. The sequence continues at coordinate 38,698,923 of NC_092509.1, forward strand.
TGAGTGCCACAGAATTCAATCCCCAGTATCAACTTCCCCAAAAAAGTAAATGCATACAAATTTCATAAAAGTTTTTAGATGAATAGAAAATGTTCCAGAAATAAAATAAATGACACAATGAATAAAACGGACTATGAAGAGTACTTCACATTCTTTTCTGAGTGCATAAAGCTGTGGAAATTACTAAATAGTCACAGACAAGTAAATCATATTAGGGGCATAGCCTTTGATGTGAAAACAGTAATCAAGAATTTGGTGTTATATTTTTGAAAGGACACATTTGGTAAACTGTCCATGTGTATCAGTTTTCCCGAAACAATCCCAATTTATACCCACTGTTTCAGTGCCCTAACCAATTTATCATGTATCCTAGATTTTTCAGTCTCCAGTGATTTTTTTATTGGACCATTGAAACAAGCTGAGGCACATTTGTAATTTTTATTCAGGCTCTGGCATGAGCTCATAGAGTCATGTATGAGATGCACAGGCAGTGAAGCCAGTCATCAATTTAACATGTTACATTGGAAAGACACCTAGCAGTATCCTAACTTTTATAAGTACCATAACTGATACCTGACTCTCAAAGAGACTACCCAGAAGAAATTCTCAATGCTGCTGCCCCTGCTTATGACTTTCTCAAACACCAATGGAACAAAATCAGGTAGAAAAAGTCTTTTATATGTTATTCTATAAAGCATGACTTTTCATCTAGATCAAATGTCATTTTAAAAAAGTCTCAGTTCTGATTCAAAATTGTTTTACATAGTTAAGGTAAAGTAATATATGTAATTTTGTTGGTTCCATTAACAGAAGAAATTCACAGAGTAATTATTTCAGCTTTCTCTGTGTCAAATAGAAAAAGTCAATTCCAATAATGGCTTGATTGCTCCATCTAATTAGTGAACTCAAAGTAAAGCTTTGAATGTTCATCTTGTACGACATGAAACACCTGATATTGTCCCTGGTAATCTCCAATGTCTGTAACTGCATACACCCAGAACCTGAAGACAAGCAGGTTTTCAGATGGCTGTGGGCAGGCTTGGAGGGAGAGCTGATTTTCTAGATAAAAGTTCTTAGCAGCTCAGATAGAAGACCATCTGCTTCAAGGATTCAGGCTTTCAAAACACGTATTAGCTTTCTTATACAATACAATTTAAACTATTACCAATTATAAAACTTATATTAAAATTGGCATGCAATCATATTTCTAGACTTCTGTTTTTATACATTTTATTTTATATCTTGTATTTTATTAAAATCAATATTAAAAAAATATTTTTAGTTGTTTATGGACCTTTATTTTATTTATTTGTGTGGTGTTAGAATCAAACCCACTGCCTCATGCATGCCATGCAAACGTGCTACTACTGAGCCACAACCCCAGCCCTTAAAATCAATATTTTGATGTACTTAGTTTTTTCATCTATATGGGCAGAATGTCCTTAATTAAACCATAAAGAATGGAGTATTAATAAATTGAAAAACAATTCAATCATTAAGAGAGTGAACATGCCAATAGGTTTTGCTATGAAGTCTTTCTTCATGCCTAAGCATATTCCTAAGGTTTATGCTGTCTAGCTTCCATTATCAATTAACAGCAACTAAAGAAATAGTTGGTTTAGCATTTCAGATGGAAAATATGCCAAATGTCTTCTTTGATATAAAGAGAGCAACTAAGAACAGAACAGGGAAGAAGAGCATGAGGAAAAGATTAACATTAAACAGAGACGAGTGGGGGGAGAGAAAGGGAGAGAGAAGGGAAACTGTATGGAAATGGAAGGAGACCCTCATTGTTACACAAAATTACATATAAGAGTTTGTGAGGGGAAAGGGGAAAAAAAAACAAGGGAGAGAATTAAACAACAGCAGATGGGGTAGAGAGGGAAGATGAGAGGGAAGGGGAGGGGGGATAGTAGGGGATAGGAAAGGTAGCAGAATACAACAGTCATTAATATGGTATTATGTAAAAATGTGGATGTGTAACCGATGTGATTCTGCAACTTGTATTTGGGGCAAAAATGGGAGTTCATAACCCACTTGAATCAAATGTATGAAAGATAATATGTCATGAGCTTTGTAATGTTTTGAACAACCAATAAAAAAAAAGAAAAAAAAAGAAACACCTGATATTGCTGTAATTGCTATTTCAATTCAGTTAAAAATTTCAACAATAGGGCTGGGGTTGTGGCTCAGTGGTAGAGCACTCACCTAGGACATGCAAGGCCCTGGGTTTAATCCTTAGCACCACATAAAAGTAAATAAATTAAAGATATTGGGTCCAAGTATAACTAAAAAATGAATATAAAAAAGTTCAAAGATAAAGATAAAATTACAGTTGATTCTCATTTATTCAGAATACTTATGTTTATGCTCCCATAAATTTTAAATTAGTGAATATCAAACTACTGCTCCTAGGAGATACAAGGTTAGAGCTGACAGTCTCTGGTCACATTTTCATCAACTGATCAAATGTACCCTGTTTTATGTATGTTTCTATTTCAAGATATTTAATATATTGTAAGGATTCTGGCTGTGCAAAAGTAAAAGGCAGCAAATTTCTAACACATATATTTTTTCTATAGGAACATTACATAGCACTTCAATTCTATGTTTGATAGTTAAAATTTTAAATAGCAAAATTACTAACAAAAAGCACCGCCCCCCCCAAATGCCCAAAACAACAAAACAAAAACCCTCAAACACAGCATAATCCACATAAAGGACACTTATTTACAGTATCAGACCTGAGAGAAGGTAGAAAATAAGTGTTCAGCTAAAAACATGTGTGTTGAGCTATCCAAATTTTATCACTATTCTGTTGTTTCTACTCATTCATTCCACTGAATGACTACAAAGTTCCATGTGTATTGATTTTGAAGTTATAATTAAATTTACAAGAATGAAAAAATTCACAAAAATAAAATCTGTGAATAAGAGCCAACTCTATTTTTGTGGTTATAATACAGCTACAATTTTTTGTGAAGCATAGATAGCATCATAGGAAAAATAACATTCTCACTAAAATAAAAACAATTATAAAACAAAAATAAATTTGGACTTGGTTTGTGGTTCACATATAATTCACAACTGTGCCAATATAAACTCTAATATACCACTACCAAAAACATTGGAAGCAATTCCACACTTCCACCCATAGAAACTATGAAAGTCTACCAAATTTTATGAGAATTTAGACACAAATAAAGAAAGGGGAGGAGTAGAGCATGCCTGTAATTCCAACAGCTCAGGAGGATGAGACAGGAGAAATCATGAGTTCAAAGCCAGCCTCAGCAACTTCAAGGCACTAAGCAACTCAGTGACACCCTGTCTCTAAATAAAATACAAAATAGGGCTGGGGAGGTGGCTCAGTGATTGAGTGCCCAAGTTCAATCCCAGGTACCAATAAAAATAAATAAATTAAAAGAAAGGAAATTAAAATATTTTTGTGACAAAGATGATGTCAAATTTAAAAATACTTCAACATAGTAGTACATGTAGTACATGACTTCTTTTTGTTTACCTGACTTAGAGTTCTTTGAATCTTTTAAGATCCACTTGGCAAAATCAATATCATTGATGATTTTCAACCACTTTCTAAATCTTGGTTTAATTTTATTCAAAGTCAGCTGTAACAGCTATGGATTAAAAATGTGTCCCCCCCCGAAAAAATTTTTATGTTGATGATATTTGAAGGTGTGGCATTTGGGAGGTGATTAAGGTTAGATTAGGTCATGTAGTTGGGAGCCTCATGATGATATTAATGCCTTTATAAAAGGATGTGACAAGATCTTTCTCTGTCTCTTCCTTCCTTCCTCTCAGGACATAACCAAACAGGAAGAAAGGGCCATGTAAGGACATAAGATCAAAGCAGCTCTGTAACCAGGAAGCAGGCCCTTGTCATAAAATGAATCTGCCAGCACTTTGGTCTTAATACCTCTCAGCCTCAAGAAATATGAGAAATAAATGCTTGTTATTTCAGTTATCCAATATAAGGTATTTTATAATAGCAGCCCAAATTAAGACAAAAATCTTTTAATTCAGTATGTAGTGTTTAAAAAGAGACTATTTTTTTTTTTACTTAAGACAGGTTTATCATATATGGCAGAATTAAATGAACCTAAGAATGTCTAAAAATTAGCAGCATGTAAATTTTGTAAAATTCTCAAGACCTATAAAACATACACAACTTATGTGATAAACTTTGTCTTCTAAATTTTTTTTTAACTAAAAGTATTCTAAATGGAGTATATAAGAAAATATCTGTGAGATAAAATGGGCTGGAATGTTTACAGATGAAATTATATTTTAAAAATAAAAATTTTAGAAAAAAATCTCAATTTGGTAGAATTTGCTTTGAAATGAACAGTTAGCTTAGCATTTATAATTAGAGAGCCTATTCTAAAATTTTTAAATCATAATTCATGGAAAAAGCAGCTATTGAAAAAAATATTTTTTTTTCAAATTTTTCAGTGTTTTCAAATTTAGCAACCATACAATGCAACTTTGAAAAAACCCACAATTTTATGAGATAATTAAAAATAATACAACCAGGGCACATCCAAGATGGTGGAATAGATGAAATACCATTTTTGGTTGTTCTGTGCATGAATCCGAGAAAGCTATCAGGCAGCTTTTCCACGGGTCTCACCTTGACATAATACAACATCTCAGAGCATGTAACAGGAACCCATACAGCGGATTTTCACAGAATCCACTAGAGCTGTGAACACCGAGAAGAACTCAGAGCCTCTGTGTTCCGGTAAGACTCCAGACTCTGGTCTCAAAGCCTGCAGCTTGAGCACATGGTGACTCTCAAGTTGTGGAGCAGAAACATCAAATCAGCACCTCTGCAGAGCGGCAGAACTCCAGACTATGATCTGCTCCCATGCAGGTCACCAGACCGCATTCTAGCCACAGCAGGAGGGCATCCCAGCTCCCCTCACCTCACCAGACACCCCAATGCAGGAAACAGATGGACTCCATCTTGGAAAACCTTTCTCTCCATCTTTTGGTGGGTGTGGCTACCAGCCTGGATCTGCGACTGAACAGAACTTTGCATGAAATAGAACTTTAAGAACTGAGTGACCAGAATAATATAATATAGAAAAATTGCATAAGCCACCCCCGTTTTTTCTTTCTCTTTTTCCTCTTTCTTTCCTTTTTATTTTTCTTCCTCCCTCTCTTCCTCTTTCAACCTCCTAATTTTTACTTCTTATAAATTTTCTATATACATATATGTGTTTGTTTTTATGCATTCTACAGTTCTCCCACATACTTGTCTACCCTAAATTACCTCCTGTCTATTCCCCTGCTACTAACCATCTTCATTAGAGTTCTCCCCCAAATTTCCTAAGTTATATTAACCCCATACCCTCACATCTTTCCCCCTTAACATAGTGTCATACACGTGACCTCCAATTCTCTGTCTGCCACCAGAAACTGTACACCTATTTGAAACTACTGATTATATTTTAAATAATAATTGGATACAACATTTCTAGACATTGATACTAACCATAAATGTCTTAATAACAATAATTTACTAATAGGTGATATATTGTTGATATTGGGAACTATCAACATTGTCCTTCCCCACGGGTAAAAATAATAACACACCAGTCCCACAGAGCAGGAAAGAAACACAAGCAACATGAAAAGACAAGGGAAGAAATTACCACAAATAATTCAAGACAACACATCATTAGAAGAATTAACAGAAACAGCAGAAAAAAAACGACAGAGAAAGATTTCAGGATTTACATGATTCAAATGTTTTGGAATCTCAAAGAAGACATTAGACAACACAGAGAGTGAAAGATCACTTTGACAATGAAGTACATGAACAAATCCAAGAAGCAAAAGATCACCTCTATAGGGAGATAGAGGTTATTAAAAAAAACACAAAAAACAGAAATCCTTGAAATGAAAGAAATAATAAACCAAATTAAAAACACAAAAGAGTGCAACACCAGCAGAGTAGATAATTTAGAAGATAGGACATCAGATAACAAAGACAAAGTATATCATCTTGAAAAGAACATAGACAGTACAGCAAAAATGAGAAGAAACCACAAGCAGAACATCTAAGAAATATGGGATAGCATAAAAAGACCAAATTTAAGATTTATTGGGATAGAGGAAGGCAAAGAGCTCCAAACCATAGGAATGAGCAATCTGTTCAATGAAATAATATCAGAAAACTTTCCAGACATGAAGAGTGAAACGGGAATCCAAATCCAAGAAGCCTACAGGACAATAAATGTGCAAAATCACAACAGATCCACACCAAGACACATTATAATGAAAATGCCCAACATACAGAATAAGGAGAGAATTTTAAAAGCCACAAGAGAAAGCAATCAGATTACATATAGGGGAAAACCAATTAGGATAATGGCAGATTTTTCAACACAGACCCTGATAGCTAGAAGATCCTGGAACAACACATTTCAAACTCTGAAAGATAATGGGTTCCAACCAAGATTCTTGTATCCAGAAAAACTAAGCTTCAGATTTGAAGATTAAATAAAAACCTTCCAAAATAAACAAAAGTTAAAAGAACTTACAGCTAGAAAACCGGCTGTAAATCCTTGGCAAAATATTTCATGAAAAGAAAATAAAAAAGAACAATGAAAACCAGCAGAAGGAGGTAGTACACTAAAAGAAAAACTAATCAAAGAGGAAAACTAATCAAGTTAAATAACAAAAATAAACAAATATGGCTGGAAATACAAACTGTCTCAAAAGTAACACTAAATGTTAATGGCTTAAACTCACCAATCAAAAGACATAGGCAAGCAGATTGGATTTTTAAAAGATCCAACAATATGCTGCATATAGGAGACTCATTTGATAGAAAAAGACATACACATACTGAAGATGAAAGGTTGGGAAAAATCATACCATTCACATGGACTGCGGAAGCAAACGGGGGTCTCCAAACTCATATCAAATAAAGTAGACTTCAAGTCAAAGTTAATCAAAAGGGATAAAGATGGACATTACATACTGCTCAAGGGAGCCATACACCAACAACACATAACAATCATAAATATATATGCAACAAACAATGGTGTAATTATGTTCATCAAACAAACTCTTCTCAAGTTCAAGAGTCAAATTGACCACAACACAATAATCTTGGGTGACTTTAACACACCTCTCTCACCACTGGATAGATCTTCCAAACAAAAGTAGAATAAAGAAACTATAGAGCTTAATAACATAATTAATAACTTAGACTTAACTGACATGTAGAATATATCAACCAGCATCAAGTGGATACACTTTCTTCTCAGCAGAACATGGATCCTTCTCAAAAATAGACCATATATTATGCCACAGGACAACTCTTAGCAAATACAAAGGAGTAGAGATTCTACCATGCATTTTATCCCATAATATTGGAATGAAATTGGGAATCAACGATAAAATAAGGAAAAAAATTTCCTTCATCACATGGAGAATGAACAATATGCTACTGAATGAATAATGGGTTATAGAAGACATCAAGGAGGAAATTAAAAAAATTTTAAAGGTAAATGAGAACACAGACACAACATATTAAAATCTCTGGGACACTATGAAAACAGTACTAAGAGAAAAATTCATTGTATGGAGTTCATTCCTTAAAAGAAGAAAAGACAACAAACAAATGACCTCACACTACATCTCAAAGCCCTAGAAAAAGAAGAACAAATCAGTAGCAAAAGCAGTAGAAGGCAAGAAATAATTAAAATCAGAGCTAAAATCAATGAAATTAAAACAAAAGAAACAATTGAAAAAATAAACAAAACTAAAAGTTTGTTCTTTGAAAAAATAAATGAATTGACATCCTTACCCATGCTGACAAAGAGAAGGAGAGAGAGAACTCAAATTACCAGCATACATGTTGAAAAAGGCAATATTACAACAGATACTACAGAAATACAGAAGATAATTAGAAATTATTTTGAAACCTTATACTCTAATAAAGTAGATGACAGTGAAGACATCGATAAATTCCTTAAGTCATATTACCTGCCCAAATTGAGTCAGGAAGATATACATAACTTAAACCAATATCAAGTGAGGAAATAGAAGAAGCCATCAAGACAACCAACCAAGAAAAGCCCAGGACTGGATGGATACACAGCCGAGTTCTACAAGACCTTTAAAGAAGAACTAATAGCAATACTTTTCAATCTATTTCAGGAAATAGAAAAAGAGGGAGTACTTCCAAATTTATTCTATGAGGCCAATATCACCCTGATTTCAAAACCAGACAAAGACACTTCAAAGAAAGAAAACTCCATATCAATATCTCTAATGAACATAGATGCAAAAATCCTCAATAAAATCCTGGAAAATTGAATACCAAAAACATATCAAAAAGATTGTGCACCATAATCAAGTGGGATTCATGCCAGGGATGCAAGGTTGGTTCAACATATGGAAATCAATAAATGTAATTCATCACATCAATAAACTTAAAGATAAGAACCAAATGATGATCTCGATAGATGCAGAAAAAGCATTTGACAATATATACCACCACTTTATGTTCAAAACACTAGAAAAACTAGGGATAACAGGAACATATCTCAACATTGTAAAGGCTATCTACGCCTCAGGCCAACATCATTCTAAATGGAGGAAAATTGAAGGCATTCCCTCTAAAATGTGGAACAAGACAGGGATGCTCTCTCTCTCACCACTTCTACTCAACACAGTTCTTGAAACACTGGCCAGAGAAATTAGACAGATGAAAGAAATTAAAGGAATAAGTGTAGGAAAAGAAGACCTTAAACTAGCACTATTTGCTGATGATATGATTCTATACCTAGAAGACCCAAAAACTCACCAGAAAACTTATAGAGCTAGTAAATGAATTCAGCGAAGTAGCAGGATATAAAATCAACACCCATAAATCAAAGGCATTTCTGTATATCAGTGACAAATTCTCTGAGAAGGAAACGAGAAACACTACCCCATCCACAATATCCGAAAAAAATAAGATACTTGGGAATCAACTTAACAAAAGAGGTGAAAGATCTATACAATGAAAACTATAGAACCCTAAAGAGAGAAATCAAAGAAGACCTTAGAAGCTGGAAAGATCTACCTTGCTCATGGATAGGAAGAATTAATATTATCAAAATGATCATACTACCAAAAGTACTATACAGATTTAATACAATTCTGATCAAAATCCCAATAGCTAAAGCAATTCTAAGCAGGAAGAGTGAAGCAGGTGGTATCGCTAGACCAGAACTTAAACTATACTACAGAGCAATAGTAAGAAAAACAGCATGGTATTGGCACCAAAACAGACAGGTAGACCAATGGTACAGAATAGAGGACACAAAGACTAACCCACAAAATTATGATTATCTTATATTAGACAAAGGTGCCAAAAACATGCATTGGAGAAAAGATAGCATCTTCAACAAATGGTGCTGGGGAAACTGGAAATCCAAATGCAACAAAATAAATTTAAACCCCTGTCTCTCACCATACACAGAACTTAACTCAAAATGGATCAAGGACATAGGTTTTAAACCAGAGACTCTGTGTCTAACAGAAGAAAAACTAGGCCCTAATCTTTATCATGTGGGATTAGGCCCCAACTTCCTTAATAATACTCCTATAGCACAAGAATTAAAAAACAAGAATAAATAAATGGGATGGATTCAAACTAAAAAGTTTTTTTCTCAGCAAAAGAAACAATCTGTGAGGTGAACAGAAAGCCTACATCCTGGGAGCAAATTGTTACCCCTCACACATCAGATAGAGCACTAATCTCTAGGGTATATAAAAACTCAAGAAGCTAAGCAACAAAAAAACAAACAACCCAATCAATAAATGAGCCAAGGACCTGAAGAGACTTCTCAGAATAGGATATAAAATCAATCAACAAATATATGCTCATCATCTCTAGCAATCAGAGAAATGCAAATCAAAACTACTCTAAGATATCATCTCACTCCAGTCAGAATGCAGCTATTATGAAGACAGACAACAACAATTGTTGGTGACCATGTAGGGAAAAAGGTACACTCATACATTGCTGGTAGGACTGCAAATTGGTGCAGCCAATTTGGAAAGCAGTATGGAGATTCCTTGAAAAGCTGGGAATGGAACTACAATTTGACCCAGCTATTCCTCTTCTCAGACTATACCCAAAGGGCTTAAAAACAGCATATTACAGGGACACAGCCACATCAAAGTTTATAGCAGCACAATTCACAATAGCTAAACTGTGGAGCCAACCTAGATGTCCTTCAGTGGATTAATGGATTAAAAAATATGGCATTTATACACAATGGAACATTACTCAGCATTAAAACAAAACAAAACAAAACAAAAATCATAGCATTTGCTGGCAAATGGATGGCATTGGAGAAGATAATGTTAAGTGAAGGCAGCCAATCCCCCCAAAACAAATGCGAATGTTTTCTCTGATATAAGAGGAGTGACTCATAATGGGGTAGGGAGGGAGAGCATGGGAGAATTAGATTAATTCTAGATAGGGAAGAGGGGTGGGAGGGAAAAGGAGGGGGAAGGGGATTAGCAAGGATGATGGAATGTGATGGTCATCATTATCCAAAGTACATGGATGAAGACTTGAATTGGGTGTCAACATACTTTATATACAAACAGAGTTATGAAAAATTGTGGTATATATGTGTATTAAAATTGTAATACAAAAAAAATGATAGGGCACGAGAGCATTGAAGAGTACAGGAAACATGGTTTATCCCAGGAAAGCACGACCCAACCCATAACCAGTGGCTAAGGAGGATCTCAGGAAGCCCCAGTAGGTAATGGGGGTGCAGGAACAGTTCTAGCTGCCAGGAACACAGTGGCAAACTGTGCCATATAAAAATTATCAGAGGTGACACTTTCACCAAATATTGTACCACTGTATAATTGAGAGTCACTGTTTTTTAGTTTATAATGTTTTTTAAAAGTAGGTCAGCCAATTATTTAGCATATATCATGCATTTAAACTTTATTATTATAAAATACCTCACTTCAGGTACTCAATTTTGGCATTTTATAGGGTATGGGTTAAATAGTTGTAATGAAGTGATACCAAAATACACTGGCTCAAAGAAGAAAAATAAGGTATTCTTTTTCATGAAACAACATGGAGCTACACAGGTGGCTGCCGGGGAGAACAAGCAGTACTGGTTTTCTCCACAAGGTCGTCCAGGGCTGATACCCTCAAGACAGGGATTCCATATAAGTTCAAGGAGTTGACACTGCAGTCAGTGGAAAGGAAAAGAAGATGGGCACATGGAATCCAGGACAATCACCTTTAAAAAGACAATTCAGAAGCTGAATATTTCACTGCTGTTTATATATAACTGGCCTAAACCTAAGCACACAGCCAATACTAACATTAGAGGATGATGAAATCTAGATTGTCTAACTGGTAGCCATGCTGCCAGCTAAACCACAGGGCATCTAATTCTAGAATTAAAGGAGAAGGAACTAGATAATGGAGAAGCATTCGCTTGTCTCTGCCATACCCTCATACAATTCTTCCTCAATAGTCATTAGAAAGCTCATTTTTAAAAGCACTTTTTAGATTATGACACTTTTGTTGAAAATCCACTTTGCATAAAACCCAAAGTCCTCACCATGGTTTACAAGTCTTCCCACTTCTGTTCTCCCCATTAACTCTCTAACCTCATCCCTAATAAAGATGCTCCTCAATTTAAATGGGTTACATCTCAAAACTATCATAATGTAAAATACAGTTCAAGAATGTGTTTAATATACCTGGCCTACCAAACATCACAGCTTGGCAGCCCAGCACACTTTAGAGCACCAGTCATTTATCTTCATGATCTGGTGGCTTCATGATCTGGGATCTTTAGCTCCCTGCTGTTGCTCAGCATCAAAAAAAGAATATCCTGCAGGAATAATGGCACATGCCTGTAATCTCAGCTCCTCAAAAAGCTGAGGCAGGAGGACTGCAAGTTCCAGGTCAGCTTGGGTATTTTAGCAAGAGCCTGTCTCAAAATAAAAAGAGCTGGAAATGTAGCTCAGTGATAGTTAACCACTGGATCTAATTTCTTTTCCACCCCAAATAAATATCATACTGTATATAACTAGCATAACAAAAGATTAAATTCAAAATATGAAATACTGTCCTACTAAATATGTATTGCTTTCAAGATGAAAAATCCTTGAATCAAATCATTATGAATCTAGCCATTTTAAGTGGAGCCACCAGTGCTCTCTTCACATGAAATAAAACCAAATAGACTAAAAATCTATATATATATATGAACAATGAAGCTATAAGACCAATGAAGAAAAAAAGGTAGAATAATATATTTGCAACTGTAAATGATTTCTAAAATAAAAGTATAAGGAACAAAGGGAAATTTTGATGAAACTGATTCTGTTGAAATTATGGACTTGTTTTTCAACAAAGGACAATATAAAGTTAAAGACAGAAAACATCAGAAGCATATGTTTGCAGCATCTAAAAAAGACAAAGGACTAATATTCAGTTTATGCAAAATACTCTTACAAAAACAGTAAAAAACAGGAAATACAACTGAAAATTTGGAAAAAAAATCAGAAAGTATAATGAGTGTTACCATGGGCTGGGCTTGTAGCTTACTGGTAGAGTGCATGTGTGAGGCACTGGGTTCAATTCTCAGAAACACATAAATAAATAAAATAAAGGTCATGGAAAACTAAAAATAAATATGTTAAAAAATGAGAATTACAAGAAAATTCAGTATGCCCCATTAAATTAAAAATTCAGATATACAAAAATATTATTTGTGGTTTATCTGAAATTCAAATTTAACAGGGCATCCTCTATTTTTATTTCATACATTTGGCAACTGTAGATAAAATCCACAGAGCTAACAAGTGTACAAAAAGAAGTTCAGCTTTACCAGCAATCAAAGAATGCAAATTAAACCAAAAATGCCATTTTACCTATTATATTAGCAAAGACTAGAAAACAAAGCATATATTGAAAAGCATACAATGCTTGCTTATTTTTTTCCAATTTATTACAAAGTACAACCTACCACCTAACCTAGATACTTTTTAAAATCAGTTAACTAGGCAATAAATGCTCAACTAGTCTCTGGATATGCAAAGAGACATGTGGTGAGCCGCTTCTGCCGTTTCTGCAGACTATGGTCGCCATTACGAGATGGCGCTGGCTCCGCTGTGGTATGTGACAAACAACTCCTTATCTGAGAGAGTTGGCACATGATTTTTCACCACCCTGTATACCACCCTGTGAGAAAGCTCCACGCGGCAGCTTTGCATTGGGGCTTGGGATGCTTTATTAAGGCTGGGAGGGGCATCCGGAGAGAAGAGGAGAAGAAGAAATATCAGGGACCTGAATAAACTGCTGAAAGAAGATTCCCGAGTGTTGCGTCTTCCTTGCGGGCAAGGGGTCGCGACAGAGACACATTTAAAATCCATTACTTTATAGCATAAATAGCACAGAAATAAATAAATAACCACATTTGGGAATCAATGACAGTTTTTTTCTTATAAAATACAGGTACTAATTAAGTATAATTTTTTTTTTACCAAACAATTTATTTATTTTTTTTGTCTTTTCAATATGTCAAAATAATTATATATATATATATATATATATATATATATATATATATGTTTTTCAAAACATTACAAAGCTCTTGATATATCATATTTCATATATTTGATTCAATTTGGTTATGAACTCCCATTTTTACCCTGTATACAGATTGCAGAATCACATCAGTTACACATCCACATTTATACATACTGCCGTACTAGTCTCTGTTGTATTCTGCTGCCTTTTCTATCCCCTACTATCCCCCCTTCACTCCCCTCCCCTCCCATTTTCTCTCTCTACCCCATCTACTGTAGTTCATTTCTCTCTCTTGTTTTTTCCCTTTCCCCTCACTTCCTCTTATATGTAATTTTGTATAACAATGAGGGTCTCCTTCCATTTCCATGCATTTTCCCTTCTCTCTCCCTTTCCTTCCCATCTCTCCTCTCTGTTTAATGGTAATCTTCTTCTCATGCTCTCCGTCCCTGCTTTGTTCTGAGTTGCCCTCCTTATATCAAAGAAAACATTTGGCATTTGTTTTTTAGGGATTGGCTAGCTTCACTTAGCATAATCTGCTCTAATGCCATCCATTTCCCTGCAAATGCCATGATTTTGTCATTTTTTTAGTGCTGAGTAATACTCCATTGTGTATAAATGCCACATTTTTTTTTATCCATTCATCTATTGAAGGGCATCTAGGTTGGTTCCACAGTCTAGCTATTGTGAATTGTGCTGTTATGAACATCGATGTAGCTGTATCCCTATAATACGCTCTTTTAAGGTCTTTGGGGAATAGTCCGAGAAGGAGGATAGCTGGGTCAAATGGTAGTTCCATTCCCAGCTTTCTGAGGAATCTCCATACTGCTTTCCATTTTGGCCACACCAATTTGCAGTCCCACCAGCAATGTACAAGTGTACCCTTTTCCCCACATCCTCACCAGCACTTGTTGTTTGACTTCATAAAGGCTGCCATTCTTACTGGAGTGAGATGGTATCTTAGGGTGGTTTTAATTTCCATTTCTCTAACTGCTAGAGATGGTGAGCATTTTTTCGTGTACTTGTTGATTGAATGTATGTCCTCTGAGAAGTGTCTGTTCAGGTCCTTGGCCCATTTGTTGATTGGGTTATTTGTTTTCTTATTGTTTAATTTTTTGAGTTCTTTGTATTATCTGGATATTAGGGCTCTACCTGAAGTTTGAGGAGTAAAAATTTGTTCCCAGGATGTAGGTTCCCTATTTACCTCTCTTATTGTTTCTCTTGCTGAGAAAAAACATTTTAGTTTGAATAAGTCCCATTTGTTGATTCTTGTTTTTAACTCTTGTGCTATAGGTGTCCTATTAAGGAATTTGGAGCCTGACCCCACCATATGTAGATTAGAGCCAACTTTTTCTTCTATCAGACGCAGAGTCTCTGTTTTGATATCAAGCTCCTTGATCCATTTTGAGTTAACTTTAGTGCATGCCCAGAGAAAGGGATTCAGATTCATTTTGTTGCATATGTATTTCCAGTTTTCCCAGCACCATTTGTTGAAGATGCTATCCTTTCTCCATTGCATGTTTTTAGCACCTTTGTCAAATATAAGACAATTGTAATTTTGTGGCTTGGTCTCTGTGTCCTCTATTCTGTACCATTGGTCCACCCGCCTGTTTTGGTACCAGTACCATGCTGTTTTTGTTACTATTGCTCTGTAGTATAGTTTGAAGTCTGGTATCACTGTACCACCTTTTTCACTCTTCCTGCTTAGAATTTCTTTGCTATTCTGAGTCTTCTATTTTTCCAGATGAATTTCATGATTGCTTTATCTACTTCTACAAGAAATGCCATTGGGATTTTGATTGGCATTGCATTAAACCTATAGAGAACTTTTGGTAATATCGCCATTTTGATGATGTTAGTTCTGCCTATCCATGAACAGGGTATATTTTTCCATCTTCTAAGATCTTCTTCTATTTCTCTCTTTAGGGTTCCGTAGTTTTCATTGTATAAATCTTTCACTTCTTTTGTTAGATTGATTCTCAAGTATTTTATTTTTTTTGAGGATATTGTGAATGGGGTGCTTGTCCTCATTTCCATTTCAGAAGATTTGTCGCTGATATACAGGAATGCCTTTGATTTATGCATGTTGATTTTATATCCTGCCACTTTGCTGAATTCATTTACTAGCTCTAGAAGTTTCTTTGTAGAACCTTTTGGGTCTGCTAAGTATAGGACCATGTCATCTGCAAATAGTGATAATTTAAGTTCTTCTTTTCCTATCTTTATGCCTTTAATTTCTTTTGTCTGACTAATTGCTCTGGCCAGTATTTCGAGAACTATATTGAATAGAAGTGGTGAGAGAGGGCATCCCTGTCGTGTTCCAGATTTTAGAGGGAATGTTTTCAATTTTTCTCCATTTAGAATGATGCTAGCCTGAAGCTTAGCATAGGTAGCTTTTACAATGTTTAGTTAAGTTCCTGTTATCCCTAGTTTTTCTAGTGTTTTGAACATAAAGGGATGTTGTATTTTGTCGAATGCTTTTTCTGCATCTATCAAGATGATCATATGGTTCTTATCTTTAAGTCTACTAATGTGGTGAATAACATTTATTGATTTCCATATATTGAACCAGTCTTGCATCCCAGGGATGAATCCTACTTGTTCATGGTGCACAATTTTTTTGATATGTTTTTGTATCCGATTTGCCAGGATTTTTGCATCTAGCTTCATTAGAGATATTGGTCTGTAGTTTTCTTTCTTTAAAGTGTCTGTCTGGTTTCGGAATCAGGGTGATGTTGGTCTCATGGAATGAATTTGGAAGACCTCCCTCTTTTTCTATTTCCTGAAATAATATGAAAAGTATTGGTATTAATTCTTCTTTAAAGGTTTTGTAAAACTCCACTGTATACCCATCCGGTCCTGGACTTTTCTTGGTTGGTAGTCTTTTGATGACTTCTTCTATTTTCTCCATTGATATTGGTCTGTTGAAATTGTGTGTATCCTCCTGACTCAATCTGGGCAAATCATATGACTTAAGAAATTTATCGATATCTTCACTATCATCTATTTTATTGGAATATGGTGTTTCAAAATAATTTCTAATTATCTTCTGTATTTCTGTAGCATCTGTTGTGATATTGCCTTTTTCATCCCGTATGTTAGTAATTTGAGTTCTCTCTCTTCTTCTCTTCATTAGCATGGCTAAGGGTCTGTCAATCTTATTTATTTTTTTGAAGAACCAACTTTTAGTTTTGTCAAATTTTTCAATAGTCTCTTTTGTTTCAATTTCGTTGATTTCCACTCTGAGTTTAATTATTTCTTGCCTTCTGCTACATTTGCTGTTGTGTTGCTCTTCCTTTTCTAGGGTTTTAAGATGAAGTGTGAGCTCATTTATTTGTTGGCTTTTTCTTTTTTTGAGGAATGAACTCCAGGCAATGAATTTCCCTCTTAAAACTGCTTTCATTGTGTCCCATAGATTCCAATATGTTGTGTTTGTATTTTCATTTATCTCTAAGAATTTTTTGATTTCCTCCTTTATGTCTTCTGTAACCCATTGATCATTCAGTAACATATTGTTCATTTTCCAAGTGATGTAGGATTTTTCCTTCCGTCTTTTACCATTGATTTCCAGTTTCTTTCCATTAGGATCAGATAAGATGCATGGTATTATCTCCACACCTTTATATTTACTAAGGGTTGCCCTATGGCCTAATATATCATCTATTTTTGAGAAGGATCCATGTGCTGCTGAGAAAAAAGTATAACCACTTGATGATGGTTGATATATTCTATATATGTTGGTTAAGTCTAGGTTATTGATTGTATTATTGAGTTCTATAATTTCTTTTTTCAACTTTTGTTTGGAGGATATGTCCAATAGTGAGAGAGGTGTGTTGAAGTCACCCATAATTATTGTGTTGTGGTCTATTTGATTCTTGAACTTGAAGAGAGTTTGTTTTATGAACATTGCAGCAACATTATTTGGTGCATAAATATTGATAATTGTTATGTCTTGTTGGTGAATGGTTCCTTTTAAAAGTATATAATGTCCTTCCCTTATCCCTTTTGATTAACTTAGTCTTGACATCGATTTTATTTGATATGAGGATGGCCACCCCTGCTTGCTTCTGAGGACCGTGTGTGGTATGATTTTTCCCAACCTTTCACCTTCAGCCTATGTATGTCTTTTCCAATCAGATGTGTCTCCTGAAGGCAGCATATTGTTGGATCTGTTTTTTTTTAATCCAGTTTACCAGCCTATGTCACTTTATTGGTGAGTTTAAGCCATTAACATTTAGGATTACTATTGATATATGGTTTGTACTTCCAGTCATGTTTGATTATTTATCTTTTTTTTTTTTTTAATTTGGTTTGTTTCTCCATGATTAGCTTTTTTTCCCCCACTCTCGCTTTACTGAGGTACTTCCCACTGTTGGTTTTGGTTGTTGTTTTTCATTTCTTCCTTGTGTAGTGTTTTGCTCAAGATGCTTTGCATTGCTGGTTTTCTGGCTGCAAATTCTTTTAACTTTTGTTTATCATGAAAGATTTGTATTTTGTTGTCGCACCTGAAGCTTAATTTTGCTGGATACAAGATTCTTGGTTGGCATCCATTGTCTTACAGTGTTTGATTACGTTGTTCCAGGGTCTTCTCACTTTCAGCATCTGTGATGAAAAATCAGCCATTAACCTAATTGGTTTACCCCTGAATGTAATCTGCCTCCTTTCTCTTGTAGCTTTTAATATTCTCTCTTTGTTCTGTGTATTGGATATCTTCATAACAATGTGTCTTGGAGTTGGTCTACTGTGATTTTGTATGCTCCGTGTCCTGTATGCATCTAGAATTTGTACATCCATTCCTTTTTTATATCTGGAAAGTTTTCTAAAATTATTTCATTCAACAGATTGCTCATTCCCTTGGATTGGACCTCTATAACTTCCCCTATCCCAATGACTCTTTAAGTTTGTTTTTTTTTATGTTATCCCATATCTCATGGATGTTTTTCTCGTGGTTTCTTACCAGCCTTTCTGAGTTGGCTATACTCTTTTCAAGATGATATATTTTGTCTTCATTGTCTGACGTTCTGACTTCTATTTGCTCCACTCTGCTAGTGATACTCTCATTTTAGTTTTTAATTTGGTTTATAGTTTTCTTCATTTCTAGGATTATTGTTTGATTTTTTTTAATAATCTCTATCTCCTGGCAAAGTTGCTTATTTGCTTCTTGAATCTGTTTATGTGATTCATTTTCAATGTGTTCTTTCATTGTTTGAATTTGCTGTCTCATGTTCTCTTTAAGATTCCATTCCATCTGTATAAGGTATTCCTTGAGTTCTTTATTTGACCATTTTTCTGATGCCTCTAGGTTCTCCTGTAGATTTAGGCTGTCCTGCATTGTTTGTACTCCTTTTCTTCTTTGCTTTTTCATGATGCTCATGTTACTTCTGGCTCTGTTTGACTGCTAAGTTACTGTTTACTCCTATAAATTTATTTTGGTTTTGTGTATCTCCGGGGTCTCTCCTTTGTGATGGGAGACTATGACTAGAGATGATTAATTTTATTGCACTTTAAAGCAGATTCATTTATTTCATAAAATGTGTATGGATTCTGATGGCATATAGCGATCTGCAGTTTGGTCTTGGGACTTATGTTTAGGTCGATTGATGTGATGGTATAGAGGTTGGTATATCTTGGCAACCTTGGAAGATTGCTCTAGTGATGAGGGATATTAAAAGGAGAATGGTCCGGAGTATTTGGGGGTAGCTAGTGAATTGGTAGCACTATATAACGCCTCAGAACATTTACCTATACACATTTAATAAATTACACATAAACAGCATCGTAATGCTTGGGAGGAAAGGTATTATAAGGGGAGGGAAGAAGTTGCTAAAGAGAATGAGAGTAAATAGGTAGAATTCAAGAAAAGGGGAATAAGGAAATTGAAAATAAATGAAAAGACAAAAAACAAAAAAACAAAAACAAAAAATAATGCAGTCTTAAAATTTGATTAACTTCTCTTCCAGTAGGTGGAGCTGTGCCCACCAGGCCAAGCTTCTCCTCTCGATATGCAGGAACCAATCCCTGAGAGGAGGCTCCTCCTCCCCCACTCTGCGGCTCTCCAATCCTGGGCACCCAGGGCCTTTCCTGGTCCCTAGCCACTTCCCCACTTTTCCTCCAGCCAGGCCCCACTTACTGGTGGCGTTCACCACAAACTGGCTACACGCCGGGTCTGCCGCTCCCAGGAGCCCTATTTTCTTGAACGACTGGGCACACTCTCTCTGTTTGCCATTCCCCCAGATCCAGGGTTGTGGAGCGCGGGGCTGGGGACCGTCAGCTTATTTTGCCTGCTTCCCTCCGATAGCCACGCCCCCGGGAAGTGGCGCAAGAGACCTCGGTTGTCAGCGCTGGTGGGAGTGGTAGCTGGTGGGAGTGGTAGCTGGCGGCCAGGCGCCGCTCCTGATTCCCTTGGTCTGACAATCGTGCTCTCAGGAGAGCTGGGGAGGGTCCTTGAGATTTCCCCGCTGTGTGGAGATGATGGTCATGGGGGTCACACACCTGCAGTCGCCGGTTTCGATGAAGCTATCCCCTCCGCCGAATTCTGGTGACGTCAGTTCTCTGCCATGATGACGTCCAATGCGAAGGGCATCCGTTCGTTCTCTTTGGCATCACCTCAAAAGGTTCACAGAAGAATCAAAGAGTTGTTTCTCTATTCCGCTGCAGCGTCTGTAGCACTGAGTCACAGTGCTACAGACAATCAACCAGAGACTGCGCGTGGGCAGCCTGAATTCACCTGCTCTGAGCTCGATGTGGGCTCTGAGGGGAGCAAACTGCTCGCCTTAGGTCCACTTCAGCCCAGCATTGCCAAGTGATCCTGAGCAAACAGCATTCAGTCGGTTTAAGACTCCCTTTGTCGGCGCAGCTGAAGAGGTCACAGAATTGATCTCTCAGTGCCCGCCACCATGTTCACAAAAATCTATAAATTTTTAAAGTTTAAATGTTAAGAATAAAATTACTGAATATCATGTGGTAGATAAACAATAGCTCTTTCATAAATAATACTATAATACCAATCTTAATGCTGGGTTAAGATTAATGTAATTGATGATCCTCACAGGTTAAGAAATTTGGCCTCTAAAGAAAAATAAGAGTAAGGATTTACATTTTTTTTCAAGAGATTTCATATAAAATTGTTTTATCAGAATCACAATTATAGCCTCACTACTAGATAATACCTATCTGGAAGGTACAAGGTATGACATAAAATCCGAGGTTAAGAAAAAAAGTACAGTCTTCATTAAAAAAAATACCCACTATTTTAAAAATTATTCTGAACTTATTACATATGTAAATATAGTACTTAAAAATAAAATTTGAAGTTAACAAAGAAATTATATGAAAAACTCATTTTGGCTTCTCTTTCTTCCAAGATAATCAATGCCCCCACTTTATCTTAACATGTATATAAGAAAAATAAATTTAAATAAAATTACTATAAATCAATTTTTAAAAATGCTTTGCTACACTTCCAGTAGTCATTTTATTTCATTGGTATTTCAATGGTAGTATTTTATTTCATTCTGAAGAATATATTATAAATATTAAATAACTGAATTAATTTATATGAATACTGCTATGATATAATAATTGTGGTAAAATGATTTAAAGATACTAAAATGATTCAACATACCTTATCATATAAAAGACATGATATAATCATCAAACCTTCTAAAATGTTAACAGGAATAATTGCTAGTTAACTTTCCTTCCAAAAGTAATACTATATATATATATATATATATATATATATATATATATATATATATATAATAAAAAGCAAAAAAGCAACAAACTTTCAGATCCATAATTCATCATCCATGAAGGTTAATCTTGGCAAACACATGATCAACCAGAGAATAACAAACATAAAAGTAACTCAATCTTCACCATTATTTTTACAGTACTTCTACCAAAAAATACATTTAATAATTCTTGAAGCAGCCTGAGTCTCAAATATGAAATAATTCTGAAATTGGTAGATTGAAAAAAAGTAATATTTGTTATATCCCCCTTTTTTTAAAGGTTCAAGAGCAAAATCAGAACTATATTATCACAATAGTTAACATGAATATGTTTAATATAAATGTAGAGAATAAAGAATACCTATTCTTCAACTTCAAGAAAGAAAAAGATTATTTTTCTGCTCTTGCCCCAAGCTAGAAACAACTTAACTCGAAATCTAGTTTTAAATTTGCCATGACCAATCAATCTTTAAGGTCAACTCAACTTTTCCATTCAGTCTAGAAAATCAGCTAATCAGCAACTTCCTGGATTTAGTAACCTCCTCAAAGTCAGTCAGTCTCTAAAATTCCAAGCTTAAAGTTAATCAATCCTTAAATTGTCTAACTTTTGAAAATCACCCAATCTTAAAACTCCAAGCTTTTTTCAAATTCCACTTAAGAACATTTTTTTGCCTGCTGGGAGAACAGTGATCTCCAAGCAGAGTATGCAATTCAGCTTTATTTCAGCAATATTTGATGGTGATCTCCTCACTCATTATTAGAATAAATGAGTATTTAGACATTAGTATTTTTCCTCACTGAAGTAAGAAAAATATACAATAATCCAATATAATGGCAAGTTTGGAATCTTCATCTTTTATAAAAAAGTACAATTCTTCTTGCCCAATATACATGCACACTAGCAAAGGTCAGACTCCTTCTCTCCCCTCCTCCAAAACCCACAATTTCATATTATTAATGGTCCAAATCCAGTCAATGAATGTACTATATGAAATATTATAATATCCAACCACTAAAACTTATACAAAGAATTGAATAACATCAAATAATCTTTTAAATACAGCTTAACTATTTAAGTATATATTCTTTTTAACCTAATAAAAATGATTATCTAGCTTTGTTCTGTAAAACCTGAAACTCCAAATTCAAAATCCTATCTTGGATTTATTTGGGCAAAGTAACAAAGTCTTAAATTCCCCAGTTAGAAAATAAAATAACTATTACCAGTTCCTATCACCTCACAAAAATGACATGCTCATTTAGAGTAGAATAAACTCTGAATGTTCCAGAAAGAAAATAAAAACTATATTATTATCATTTACTTTATTGTTATTGTCAAGTCAGTTTGAGGTTTAGGTTATAGTGGAAAGAAACAGCCTCAAACATAATATAAACAATGGCTACCCAATTTATATCATATATATATATATATATATGTGTGTGTGTGTGTGTGTGTGTGTGTTCAGGTATATATATACACACCTGTACAAAATATGCCTCTTTTAATGATGGGTATATATTGCAAAAAATGCACTCTAAACTTTTTTATTATATCTTATTTTATTTTATTTTTTGAAATGCCATAGTGAATACCAACATCTAGATTTTTGTATTGCCAAATTCTTAGGCTACATATTATATTTAAATTGAAGTTAATCACTGAACAACAGATAATTGTTGTATATTATACAGTTATAGAAATAAGCATATACACCTTATAATAATATGAATAAATAGACCTGTTTAAGTAACACAGAACCTTTATTTAAAAAGGGAATTGAAATTTAGGGAAAATTTGCAGTACTGTGAAGAAATAGAAATACAACATTATTTCCAAAGAAAATTGTTGAAATTGGGGGATATTTTCTGGGAAAAACTATATCCTATATATAGATATATCCTATATCTATAGGATCAAATTATAAAATGAGATAAATGGGAGGCTTAACCCTTGCATAAATCCATCTGTATCAGAATGGCAACATTAATCCTACCATGCTAACCACCTGCCTTAACTATGCTCAAAAAACAGCTGAGAGCTATCTCTTGCACTACTTCTGGATTCAGTGGCCTCAAAAAATATATTCTAAATAGCAAACAGTGCTACCTTATGATAAAACAAAACTCAGTGAACTTTTAGAGTTTCAACTTTGAGCAGTATTAGAAACACTCAATTTACCAACCAATTCAAGTGACAATTTACACTATGTGTCAAGAGGCCTATTTAGTCATGTAACCAAAGATTAGGTGAATTTATACAAAAAAATTACAATTTTATTTTTTGAAGAGGCAACACAGCTCAATGCAAACAGTAAAAATTACATTATAAGGGGCTGGGGTTGTGGCTCAGGGTTAAAGCACCCACCTAGCACATGCAGGGGGTGCTGGGTTCAATCCTCAGTGCCACATAAAAATAAAATAAAGTTATTGTGTCCTACAACTAAAACAAAATATTTTTTAAAATGACATTATGAATTTGGTGATCTTGAATACACAATGTAATCTCCCTAAACCAACTTTCTTATCTATAAAGTGGGAACAATTACTCAATTCAAGGGTTTTCAGGAAGATTAAATGGGCTAACAAATAATTGGTGTCTTTAAAAGGGTCACAGGCATCAAGACCTACCTCCAAATCTTAGACTTCCTTATCACTAAATTGCTTCAACAATATGGAAAGTCCTCTGACCTATGTCTGTTTCCTTATCCATCAAATAATGAAGATAATATAGTACTACATATTTTACAGGGTTTTCATGACAATGACATATGAAAACTAATGTAAAAAGGATCTTTGAACTATAATCAAGTAACTGTAAGAGAGCATGTACAAAAAAATTAAAGAAGATTTATACTAGCAAACCTGTTACAATGCAGGACTGTATAATGTCCAAATTACATTAATTTTATAAGAAAAAAAATTTATAGTTAAAAAACAACAAAAACTCTAGATCAATGCCAACTAAAAATATTTAAAGTTATTGTCACTAGTTTCAAGAATTATTTTCTGTGTAATTAATGAACCAAATTAGCCCAGCTATCCAACAAACTAAAAGCAGCTCAGGCATTTGCCACTTAAAACTACCATCTCCACTGGGGAAAGCAGAAAGAATAAAGAGGGAAGGAGGGAGACAGCCAAGAGAAAGACAGATTAAAAAGAGAAAGAGAACATAGAAGAGAAAATTTTGGGGAAGAAAGGAGAGGAGGAGAGCAGAGCAGAGCAGAAAAGAATAATGGTTTTGATCTTGAACGTCCACCAAAGGTTCATGTACTAAAGGTTTGGATGCCAGCCTGTGGCCTTATTGGTAGGTGCTGGAAACTTCAGGTGATATAGCCTAGTGGAAGAAAGTCTGGTCATTGCAGCATGCCCTTTAAAGCTTTATTGGTATCCCATCCCCTTCTTCCACTCCTTATCTCTCTCCCTCTCTGCTCCCCAGCAACTATGCACTCCCCATCATGATGTACTGTGCCACCACAGACCCAAAGCAATGGGCCAAGTAGTCATGGATTGACCCACACCAAAATCCTAGGCCAAAATAAATCTTTCCTAATTTTAATCCCAGATATTCTGTCCCAGTGATAGAAACATAACACAAAAAGAAAGAGTGATGTGAGCAGAGTGGACAGGAGAAGAGAGGAAAGGAGGGAAGAAATAAATGAAGTGATAAGAGAGATTTATACAATTTCTCAACATCAGCAGCACTGACCTTTTACAACTGGTTAATTTTTTTTTTTTTTTGTTAGGAGGTGGTCGGATGAATTGTTGGATGCTTCTGGCATCAACCCACTAGATATCTCACACACAGTTGTGACAACCAAAGATGTCTCTAAATATTGCAAAATATCGCCAGAGTGGGTTGAAGAAGACAAAATTATCTTTTTACTGGTCTAAATTCATAGTACCAAATTCCAATATTTATCTCTCTACAGATTGGTGGTTCAGAATGGAGCTTGATACTAGCAGCTTTGAAACATAACAAGAAAAAAAAAAGTCCATATATTTATATTCGCACTCTTGCAATGAAGGAGCTTTAAAATTAGCTTGAACAGGAAACTGAGGGCAGGTGGTTATCTGATAACTTGTCCTTAGTGATTTGGGCCCTGGCGGGATGTCACAGGAAGCCCAGACATAAGGATTCCCAGTCTCTGAAGGTGCTCTACATGCCAGACTTCACATGTCCACTTGAGGTACTGAGGGGAGAGAAACAGACATCTAAATCCCTTCACCAGGAATTTTTAAAAGGCCTGTCCATTTGGATGTCCCCCTGACTCCCAGGCTCTCTAAGCCTCTAGGGGAGAAGGTGCGGACCCTGCCCCACCCGGTGAGGCCTGGCCTTCCCGCATCTTGGTGCCTCCCTCCCAGAAGGCCACACTCCCGTTCTGAACAGGCACCTGTCCCTTGACCATGTCCAGCGGCTCCCCTGATCTTCCAAGATTCAAACGCTCACAGCCAACACGGCCACAGGACTGCCGGCTTGCACAGGAAAACTAGGAAGCAGCAAGAATACGCGAAAACAGTTTTCCTACAGCAGACGCATCATGGCGGAGGGAAGAGCGGCGATCCCGGAGGTCAGGAAGTCAGGAGGTCAGGTAGTCAGGAGGTCAGGTAGGCTGGCGCAGGCGCTCTTCTCCGGCTCCGCCCCCAGCACTACAGCAGGAGAGAGGTGGGTCCTCAGCACCGCTCCTGGTCCTTGGGCACAGGCGCAGGTGGCCGGTGCTGCCTCATGCCCATGGGCTTCCAGGGCGTGGACACTCCTGTCAGCACAACTCTGACAGGAGTTTTGCTCAAATTCTGTGCCTGGGCTTGGGAAATTCAACAGATAGGGAAAGAGACTGCCAGAAACACAGCAAACAAGGTGTCACCCCTGGGGTTAGAGCAGAGCATCAGGATTTCAATATTTTCCACATGAAAATAATTTTTAACATTTTTCAAAACATAAGAATCTACCTTTGGGCTGAGGATGTGGCTCAAGTGGTAACACTCTCGCCTGACATGCGTGGGGCGCTGGGTTCGATCCTCAACACCACATAAAAATTAAAAAAAAAAAAAAAAGGATGTTGTGTCCACCAAAAACAAAAAATAAATAAATAAATATTAAAAAAATTCTTTCTCTCTCTCTTTAAAAAAAGAATCTACCTTTATAGAAATTCAACTGTTGTTCTGCAAGAAAGTTTAAAGAAAGAAAAACAAGATCAATTCTCAATAATATAACAATACAAATACAAGGTAAAGTGACAAAAACATTGTGTTTTTGAAAATTCAAGAATGTAGTGATGATTTCAAGGTTCATATTTTCATATATGTTAGTGACGCATTCAGTGAGAAAGTTGGAATTGTTGCTTTCCTTTCAAATAAATGTTTAAAAGATTATAAATTGTGAAAATATAATCAGCAAATGAATTATAAACCATTTTAAAATTAAGGAATGTTTCCTTTTCCAATTTTGCTTTGCTTTTTAACATTTCATTTGGACTCTTCTGCTACCCCTTCAGTAAATGAGTTCCTCTAATTCACAAATATTTAAAAATATAGCTCCATAGAAAGGAAGCAGCATTAGGAGCTATGGTAATTCAAGCAAAACTAAATACAGTGCTTCAAATGTCACTAAAAATCAGTGTTTATTTTTATTCAATCATAAGTTTTATTAACAAAATGAAAGTTTTAGCTTCTTATATATGGACAGAGAAAACGTGCATTAAAGCACATTGTTCCCTTGTTAATCAGACATTAAACACAGAGTCCAGAATTCTATGAAGATTTTAGCAGCTCCCATGGGTAGCAGCTCTTTCAAATTGAAGAGGACAGGAACAAATTAATGACATTTTGTAAGAAATAAATGAGCCTTCAGCACACACCAATTACTGGTGAATTCAGAACCTGATAAACATTGTTGAGCAGAAATCAAGATAGGAAACGCTCCTGCAAAGACTTATTTTCAAAATGGAAAAGATGTTGCTGTGGAACTAAATATTTGCTAAAGTTCCTTCACTATTCTGTTTTTGCTTTTTTTATATTTTTCCATTCAGACCATCTCTAGATTTCAGTGATTCTCAAACTTTGAGATTTTGATAAAACAAACAAACAAACAGCAATAACACAGCACTTCAAGACTCCAAGGTGTCACATTCTCTTTTAAAACCAGGAAAGTGTCCTAAGTAATTTTCCTTTATATTTGCTTGACATAATTTCTTCCTTCAGTCTACACTTTTAAAATATTTAATTTATTTATTTATTATTGAAACTAGCATTAATATTTTTAAACAACCAAAAAAAATAAAATCAGCAAATATTTTTTTTCTTTATATCTTTTTTTAACCATATGATTTATTTTTATTTTTTATTTATTTATTTTTATTTATTTATTTATTTTAGTCATACATGACAAGCAAATAATTTTTTAAAGGAAAAAAAAATTAAACAGAAAAAAAAATTAACATGAGCTTTTACATATTACTGGGGTGAGGGGTGGTGAGGGATGGATGGGCAGCCTGAACCCTTTAGGACTTTTTCTCTGAAGTTTGGCATTTTCAACAGTTACTGCTGCAGCTTTAAGTGCTTTACAACTTCTATTAACATCCGAGGGAAATGTTAAGCTCAGAAATAAAACAATTGGGGTGATTTCTTTGCCTGGTGGGGGGAGTGGGTAGTCTTTTGATTGTGATGTTTTTGCAGTTTTCTGCTGGGGGTACATAAAATAACTTTATTTACAGTACTTTGATTTCACAGATTTTCTTTTTGTCTGCCTGGAACTGTTTCCATATCACATTAAAAGTACAGTATTCCATTACCATGTGGCTTAGGGATTTTTTTTAGTTACCCTTGTTATCTGTGTCTAGACTCCCCAGAATCTATTAATGGAAAAGTAATATTTAAAAATGTATTTGTTAACTCAAATTACAGATAAAAAAATGCTTAAGAGCTGGTGTTTTCTAAATGCTTATTATTCCAGAAGCTTTAAGATAATACATTGCCAAGTACCATTCTTGCAAATTTTCTCTTACATAATTGACCAGTGTTTATTTAATAAGACAAGCAGATATCTGTAAATAATTACTGGCAGTAGGTTACAGTTACTGGTTAAAAATAACTTTGGCCTATGGGCCTTGTTGCCTGTTGTAATTTTCATTTGTTTGTTTGTTTGATTTGAGCCCTAGAAGTGGAATAAAATTTGTCTATTTAAAATGTTGGCCAAAAAATATAGATTTAAATGTGTGTTTCTACTGACAACTAATAACTACTAATGCTCAGCCATCTTTTGTGATTGAAAGAAGAGTGGTTGGAATGTTGTGTTAGCTGACTTTCCTGCGTGTGTCAGAAAATCCTATTTATGAATTCTGTCAGTATTGTTTGCTATCTGAAAAAAATATCAAATCCAGGCATGAGTTCTTTCTAAATTCGAAAAACAATGAGAAATTGTATTATGTTCTGTGGGAAACCTTTTCCTTCAAAACATTCTTCACTAATAATGGATTTGAAAGAAATGGCTTAATTTTTCAATGACTGAAATCAGAAAAATTGGCTTGAGTGTCTCTTTTTTTTGGTGAGAAAATTTAAAAGTTTGTGAAATAAGCAACAAAAGGAGGTTATTCTTAATTATGCAGCTTATGTTAATATTAAGTATTGTTCTTTGTTTTATGTCAGTTTGAACAAGTAATTTTGTGTACATGCTGGACATACTTCAGTACCCATGAATGAATGTCTACTAGATTTTAGGATGCGGCTTTCTGAGTCACTTTGGAATTCTCAAGTATTCCTAAATATGATTTTTTTAGAAATGCTCCAACATTTTGAGTCCTAGGCTTGTTAAAGGATACATGTGCTATATGTAGAAATAGCAGAACCTACTGATTGTTCAATTCAGATAAATGGATCGACTCTTGGACTTTGGTCATGATTTTAAAATACAGAGGTAGAAAACAACAAAGAATAAGATGGACTCTTTCCCTTGAATGTAGAATTTGTTTTTATTTAATGATTCTGCTAGCAAACATGATGGCTAAAATGGTGTATTTATATCTATGTGTGAAATAAAATGAAATGAAATAAAATTCCATTTTATAATTTTCCTATCCTATTGAAATGATGCATCTAATAGTTTGGATGTTGGGAGGTTTTATGTTTAATTGGAGTTGTCAGGTATGAGTCCCTCAGAATTCTTTTTTAAATTCTGTCTTAAAAGAAATCTGATTAAGCTCTTGAGACCCATTGTCACAGAGATTTCCAATAGTAGTTAAATTCTTTTATTTTTAAATTGCTAGTGCCTTGAAGAAAAGTTTTCTTAGAAAACATGGTATTGGATGGTAACTTTTACACAGTTCTGAGCACAGTCTGGAAAGTATTTTGAAAGACAAATGGAAAAGCTAAACATTCTAAATTTAACACAAATACACTTGTTTTTGGATTCAGAAGAGAAAATCAGATTTTTCAAAGTAAATGCAAAAAAAAAAAAAAAAAAAAAAACTATACAGACTACACAAGGAGGAGGCTGCCTAACATATGTCAACAATAGATGTGTAGTTTATATTTTCATCCTTTGATTATCATTCCAGAAGGCTGGTGAAAAAACTTCTTCTTTAAGTCAATTGTATAGAATTTTAAACTTATTACATAATTAATGTGAATGTGAAAATTTATATGTCTTAATAAACTCACTTTGAAAGAAAAACAAATCCCCTCAATTTCCCATTTTGACTCCCTGAAATAGACCCCTTGGGTCTGTCACATACCCTACAAACTTATTTTTATTTCCTTATGTTTAAGTCATCCCCCCAGCCTGGGATCTCCTTGCAATGCCTCTATCTGCAGACTTTAATGGGGAACCAAAATCTAAAGCAAAAATGTGATTTGAATTACAAATTTCCAAAGTAAGTATCACAAGCTTAGTATCAAATGGTAGGTTTGGAGGTAAGATATAATAACCTCATAAATGGCATATTTACTATCATCATTATTATTCAAAATTGTTTTTGGAAACTTGTGTTAATACAGAAGGAAAAAAAATCAATGAAAATAAGGAATGTTTCCTTTTCCAGTAAATGAGTTACTTTCAGTACTGAAAATCCATAGGCAATTTGCATTATTTGCAGATGCTATAATACCTAGGAAGCCCAAGAAACAAAAAAAAATTAAAACACTTTTTTAAAATAAGAGAATTAGGTAGAGTGGCAAAATGTAATATAAATATACAAATATCAATGGACTTCCTCTGTACTACTGCAACTTTGTTGAATTACCAAAGGACTATAAATGTCACAGCGACTTATGATAGCCAAACTTTCTTATTAACATCACACGAAAGCTGAGACTTAGTGTTGAAGGTCACTCCTACAAGGGTTTCTCACATTCTCACATCTTGCTAGATATGCTAAATATGCAAGAAACTGATCTTTTCCTACCCATCATTTTATCAGGGTTGTTTTTACAGTGAGCAACCTTGATAGATGAGTTAATTTCTACTTCTGAGGCAACAAACAGAATTGCTCACTGTATGTGACAAAATAATGGGATTTTGAGCCTAGTGTACTTTTCCTGTAATGCAAGCCACTGTTTGTCCAGGCATACATCCGACTCACTTACATCACCACTGCAGGAATGGAGATTTAGTGAACTGATCCAAACGTGCTGATATCTTGACTGCTGCTTTTTCTGTACAGAACTGAGATGGTGCTCCACCATGTTCTTGAACCTCCAAAACTGTGAGCTAAATAAACCTCTTTTCTTCATAAGTAGCCTGCCTCCAGTATTTCATTAGAGTGACAAAATGTTGACTAATCACTCAAGTTATATAGAACAAGCATGGATATATAATCTTCTTACTAAGGAGGGAAGAGATAATGGCCAATAATGAAGTCAAACATTCAAATGATAACCAGTTAGATATAAATGGAAAACAAATTTTAATTTTTTTGGTAAAAATCAAAATTTTTGACTCAGTCTCCCACTGAAAGGCAAGCCCAGAAAGTTCTGAAATGGCTGAGAGGCACCAATCCAGCATATAACTTCAGAACCAGCTGTGTTGGCATAGGGTCAGGACCCCAGGGCTCAGGCCAGAGTCCCATGGAGGCACAGGGAATGTAGGGACAGTGCTTCCTACAGGACCTGGAACCCTGGTCTGTGCAGAGGGGAGGGGGGTTGCTGGACAGGCAGTTCAGAGGGAAGGATCTTCATCACACATAGAGAGGCTCTGAGGCCTTGGGGGCATACAGAGGGTGCAGGAGGGGAGAGGGCAGGACTCAGGAAGTGGAGCGAATCTGGCTGGTCTTTGAAGCCACTGCAGGCTCAGGTGCCTGGCTGTGCACCAAGGGATTGCCTTCCCTCAGTGCACTCAGCCCACTACCTCCACCACCAGACCTCCTTCCTGCCACAGCCCTGGGATCCATAACCTGCAGGCCCGCTGCTCAGGTACTTTGGGCATGAGATAACTCCATGTGCATGCCAGAGAAAAGCAGGGGGCCGTCCTGGCAGCATGCCCTCAACAAACGTTTGCTTTACTAGAAACCCGTGTGCACACCTACCGTGCAGTGGGGTGCCTGGCTCCTGGGCAAGAACCAGGAGGTTCTTGGGTTCAAGAACCAAGGAGGTCAGCCCACAGGACACCTGGACCATGGGGGCACTGCTTGCCACTGTCACTAGCTGGTAACCTGGGCCCTGTCTGAGCCTTCCTGCTGACCAGGTCCCATAGATTACCACCTGGTGGTCCTGGTTCAGAAGACCTGGCAGCCACCGTGATTGTGCGCAGCCTCGCCCACAGTCAACTTCAATCAAAGGCTGGGATTGTGCTCTGCTGCCTCCTCCAGGAAGGGATGAGGGGGTCGGGCTTTGAAGAAGTCTGAGACATACTGAAAAGTGATGCCAGCTTCCAGTGACCTTGGCAGGAGGCAGACGAAGACATCGCGGCAGTGGTGCTTGTGATCCGATAAGTGGGTGTAGCCTACGTACATGGCGAAGGCCACCAGGAAGAACTGCACAGTGGGCCACAGCAGCCGCGCCCACTTCCCGCAGAGCCACGTCTGCAAGGACAGCGCCAAGAACAGCATGCACTACATCCCGGAGGAGGAGTGTCCACAGTAGGAGGAGAGTCTGGCCTCGATGACATTAGCAGGGCTCCCCCTGCACACCCTCTCCAGCTGCATGTAGACCGAATAGTTGACCCAGCTCCAGTTTGGGTTGCAGACGGCCAGGAATTTGGGGCGCAGAAAACTGATCATGTACTTGGCCAGGCCCGTCAAGGATGGGCTCATGGCTGCCCCAAATAGGAAGGTGTCCAGCACCTTTTTGAGGACAGCCAAGTCTTATTGAAGAGAGAGCGGGAGTAGAGGCAGTCGGGGCACACCAGGTAGGCTTTCCCTGCGGAGACCAGGATGATGGTGGCTGTGATGGTGACCCTGGCTATGAGCCCATGGTTCATGGTGTCCCGGTCGTGGAGGCATCAGATGGAGTCATCTTCGCAGTAGAATCCTCGCTTGTATGGGGCGTTCACCAGGGTCAGAATGGCTCAGGATAGAGTCGCTCTGCTCCATGTCACTGCCGGGCCTTCCCCGCAACCCACAGCACACATCCCAGGGCCACAGGGTCACAGAATGCTTTTAGTGATAGGAAAAACAAAAACAAAACTATAAAAAGGGACATTTAATAAACAATTAGAATATGCATATTGTAAACTTTCTTGACATAATAATACCTCAGTAAGTGAACATGTATGCCATGTTACTGGATAGAAACGTAGTTTGATAAAAAAAAAAATAAATAGATGAAAAATAAAAGCCTTTTCTGTTTTAACACATTCCAATGCAAATTAAATTAGAACCTCAGTTTATGGTGTTCTAAATAGAAAATGAGTTTTATATCTGTGTATGGGCCATTTGGCTCAACCAGGAGAAACTGTTAAGTGATAAAGCAAGCTGCAGGAAAATGTGCCACATAATACAATTTCATAATCCAAACACCACTTGTTTTTGAATATATTAATATAAATGTAAATATATATCTTTGTAGGTGAAGGAAAATTTCGTAGGGAAACTGAGGAAATGATTATTTTTATCTGTATACATCTTGGTATGGTTTGACAATCGAGTTCAGTCCAATAGTACCTCTGGAACTGCCTCTTCCTAGACCTGACTCAGATCATCTATCTCTCCAAAGACTGACTGACTGCTGATACCTCAAGCATGAGGCTCAGCTGAGCACTCCAGCACCCAAATGTCCTGGTGGCTCTCTTATCCACCCTGTGAGTTGGCTTTCCATCACTGTCACCAAAATACCCAATGAACAACCTAGAGGAGGAAAACCTTGTTTCAGCTCATGGTTTCAGTAGATCAGTCCATTCTAGGCTGACTCTTTCACTCTGAGCCTGAGGTGAGGCAGAACACATGGTGGAAGATGGAGGAATGTTTCTCAACTTATGGCCCCTGGGAGAGAGAGGGAGAGAGGGAGCTTCATTGGCCAGGGACAAAATACAAACCCAAAGGTTCACCCCCAGTGACCTGCTTATATCCTATTCACCTATAATTATCACCCATTAACCCCTTCAAATTATTAATCCACCAAGTGGATTAATCTGCTGATTAGGTAACAGCTCTTATGATATAATCATTTCACCTCTGAACAATTCTGCATTGTCTCACACATGAGCTTTTGGGGAATACCTCCTATCTAAATGTCATCTACCATACTAGGTATAAACCTTCTCACACCAAAAGTCAAGGCTTTCTGCAATACAACCATTGATAAAATAAATTAGTGCTGTTTACATCTAGACCCTGAGAGGAACTGAGAAAGGGAAAAATGACCTTCCTGCCAATAGATGGCTTGTCCATGATGTCCTCAAGTCAACACAAGCAATGCTAATAGAATGAAAACCTCAGACAGGACTACATGGTGGTCATATCAAAAATTAGGTGGAGACTGACTCTGAAGCCACAGAAATCACTGTGTCCATCCCTTTTCTAACATGAGTGACAGCTGCCTCTTTACCAACATGGACTGTGACTCTCCAACAATCTTCCCACCCCTGAGATAAAAGTAGTTAAGATGCCCAATCACCAAGCTGCCTCACTTCCTTGACCCTGTCCTGACTCACATCTTGGAGTCATTGAATAGGAGCCAGAATCCTCTAAGGAGCACTGCTGCATGCTTCTTTCTGAGGTGCTTCTGTGTGGTTGTGGAGCCACCAGAAATCTAAGTATCTCTGACCACAGAATTCTGACCAGAATTCCCTAGCTGGCAAAGGGCTCTCTGCATGAGGCAAAACTCTTGCCAATTGTTCGAAAACAGTATTTTGATTCTGATCCTGTGGTGTCTGCACAGCTCCCCAGAGCTTAATCTCATACGGAGTTCATGCAAGTCAATAAAACTAAACAAACAGCCCATTAAAAATGGGAAATGCCAAATATAGGCTGTTTATAAAAATGACATACCAAACACTTGAGATGACATTCCATGTCAACAGTATAGTAATCCAAAGGAAATATAAAGTACATGTGTGTGTTTGCCTATCAATTACAAAGAATAAATAGATTGAGAAAACCTAATGTTGACAGTGTTGGAAAATGGAATTGTCATGCTCTGATAATTGCAATGCAAAATTGTCGAAACCTCCATTGTTCAGTCATTCACAATAGTCATTCACATTAGTCTTGGTAATGATTTTTTTTTGATACAACATCAATAGCACAGGCAACAAAAGCAAGAACAGATAGTGGACAACATTAACCCAAATTGCAGAAGGGGACAAATGTCAGGGCGGAAAAAAACCTTAACATGGGAAAAAACATTTGCAAACTCTTAACTTCCAAAATATATATAAATCCTAGAGTTTAATAGCAAAAAAGTTAATAATCCATTGAAATCATGGGCTAAGGACTGGAAGAGACATTTCTGCAAGGAGATTTGGCTTTTTATGAGCCTAAGCAGCCCCCAGGGTGTGAGCAGAGAAATGGTGCCCAGTGACTTTCCCCCAGGGACCTGAGATCTGCCCCAGCCAGTGGGGGCCTTGATTACAACGATCAATTTCAAGATAAAATTTAAAAGTTTTCCACAGTAACAATACATAAATTATTTGAGTTGGCATTCTTGGGCTAAAAGTAAGGGTGCACTTTAAATTTTTGCATATTTTCTGAAACTTCTCTGTAGAAGGGTTCCAAATGGGTTTCCTGGCTCACCAGGCTCCATGTGGCCAGGAGGAAAACTTCTGTCCCTCAGAATGCCTCGCAGATTTACTCATAGTGTTTGCACAAAAGACTTGGCAAAGACAAAATCTTAGCTAGTTATAGTTGTACACACTTGTAATTCCAGCAGCTCAAGAGGCTGAGGCAGGAGGATTGCAAGTGCAAAGCCAGCCTGAGCAAAGGCAAGGTGCTGAGCAACTCAATGAGACATTGTGTCTAAATAAAATTCAAAGTAGGTCTGGGGATGTGGTTTTGTGGTTGAATGCCCCAAATTTCAATCCCCACTACCAAAAAATAAAAATAAAAATAAAAACTTTACCACCCATCTACCAAGGAGTTGCCCTGCTTGCAGGTCTCCATGGAGACAAAAGATGCACATATGTTCCCTTGCACTTCCTGGGCAGGGCATCTGCTCTGAATCCACACTTCAGGACCCAGAGCCTGTGCAGGGATTGGGGGGGCACCTCCCACCAGAACCTCATGGGATTCCCTCTACCCATGGGAGAGGGGAAGGAAGGGCTATCTGTTCTCTCCAGGAGGGGTACCCTTGGCAGCCTGGGAAACAAAGCCAAAGATGGGCTGGGCAGACAGGACCCACTGAAGACATAGGCCTGTGGTGTCCAATGTTCACAACACTCGCAATCCTGTGAGTCAAGTGTCAGGAACCTAAGAAAAAGCTGCTGAGTTTCTGGGACATGGAAGTAGCTTCTTGTCTCAGAGTCCTGGTCCCTGGAGCCTAATGTGACCCAGCTCTCTGAAGCTCTTGAACTCTGTCCCACTCCATCCTTCCCTTCTTTCCCCCTTGCTCTCTGGAGTTCTGTTCCCTCCCTCCCTCAGCCTCTTTTTATTCCCTTTAAGTCTGTCTTCCTCTTACACTTCTCTCTGTCTCTATCTCTCTCTTTTCAAGTGTCTTATTTCTGTCCCTTTGTGGGCCCCACATACCACCACAAACAGGGATCAGTGTGTTGGGAGCTGGAGCAGAAGCTGTTGGGAACTGTTGGAGTTGTTACAAGTTGGCTTTGACCCTGGTCTTGTCCTGTAGCCCCTTGCTCCTTTCCACTGGGCCCCTTTTGCACAGCCAGATTGTCTCCCACCTGGGCTCTGATTCCTGGCTCTTTCCACATGGTGGGAATAGCCTGCAATTGCAGGAACCTCAAGTGCATGCTTAGGACCCCTGCAGATGGGGAGTGACCTGCTTGACCTTTGACACATCTCTACCTCTCTAATCTCATAGCTCCCATCAGAAAACCATACCTATTCACTATGTCCAGGTCACAAGAGTGAAGGGAAATTAATTTGAAGAACATTCTTTGTACACCAAAGCAGGAACATAAGTCCAGCCACCTCCAGGGCCAGGCCAGGAACGTGAATGAGCAGAGGGGTGAGCTGGCACACAGGGTAATAATCAGGGTGGGGACTGTGGCAAACTGGAGAGCCAAGGATGCAGGAATCTGCTACTCAGCTTTAGCTGATTACCACCATACATAGGTATATGGACTGAACATGGTCAAACTCCAGGGTTTCTAAAACTGGAACACAGATCTGTCTTTAAATTTGTTCATCTGGACAGTTTCACTTTGTGGACCGGGTTTGGCCTTGTTTCCACCAGCCTTCCTTTTCTGCATGTGAGGGCATAGCACAAGGGCCTCTCTGATCCCCCACCTCTCCATGAAAAAGTCACAGGCTGAAGACTCACCTTCAGAGCATCCCTTTGGATTAGTAATCTCTTTTACTTTGAAAAGAGTAACTTTGCATTGTGATACATTCATGCTGTGGAGGACATAATCAGGAGTTGTGCTAGACAGTAAAATGGTGGCAGGTGACTGAGGGGTACTTTTAGGTAGGGAAGGTGATTGGTCTCCATTGGTGAAGTTATTGAGACAAGCCTACATGTTGAGCAGAGTTAAGAAGCCTCACTGTCCCTTCTAGGAACTGAAGAGTGGGAGCTTGGCATCCATGTTGTGACTGTGAGGATGCAGGCAAGAGATGAAGACCTGATGTGCTGAGAAAGTTGCAGAAAGACCCTGTATCCACAGGATATCACACTGATGCCACCCCAGCCCTAGGACCTCAGGGCTTCAGGAGTCTTGTTCATATGGGACAAGAAGATATCTTTTAAATGCTAAAAACATTTGTTAGGAGTTCTATAACTGCAGCCAAGCACATCCCAATGTTACAGTATCTTCTGTTCAGAGTGAGCTGAAGTCCTGCTCAGGAAGAAATCAACAAAAATGCTATTGAGCCATACTTGCAGGCTGGTAATTTTCTAGGCCCTTAGAATTTGAGATCAGTTGAACTCAATCCTTGCTTTCACCAAACTGCAAACATGGAGAAAAAAGCATGCAAAGTGGTCAGGCCGTGCACAACAACTGCCGTTGCTTATGGCGACTGCACAGGGGAGATTCACACTTGAGGACCTGCTGTATCCTGGGCTGCCAACAGTGATGGCACAGCATGTTTTGCTGAATGGGGTGGATCAGTGCGTAACCAATCCCAGCTCCACGTGGGTCTAGACTGAACTTCCAGAGCAACAAGAAAACATTTCAGAAAATTCTAGAAAGCTTTGCTTATGGACATTTGAGCAAATCAGGGCAAATCACACTCCTGTGTGTTACATGCCTTGGTCCCCAGGCTGGGAACTCAATGACCTTGATGGTATGTGTGGCAGGAAGGTCACAAACAAATCATTGCCCTCCCTGTAGTCCCCGCACTCTGAACGATCAGGCATGGGTGGCCTCTCTTTGTTGAAAGCTTTGCCCAGGATGATGCAAGTCCCAGTTAAAATCATGTACAGTATGACTTTTGTCAAAAAAAAAAAACTTTTATGACCAAACATCTTTGTTAAATTTGGGGAAAATATTAAACACCTATGGATACACGTATGAATTTAATTTCTGAAGTAGATATTGGGTTCTGTTTAGAAAATATTCCAAGGCCTCTGTGGAAGTGACTGTACTTCAATTTATTTATTTTTTGTTAGAATTTGGTAAGAATATTGAAGAGGGGAGCAGCCTCCTTCACTAAGTTCCAGGTCACAGCAGTGCGGCCTGGATATCCACAAGCACAGCTCTCTAGAACTGCTTCATCCATATCCCTGAAATTTTAGACCTGCTGATTGACAGGTCCCCATCCTCCACTCCTGGCAACCCCCCTTCTACTGTGTCTATGAGTTGGACCATCTTATGGACCTTATGTGAGTGGAGTCCCGCAGTGTTTGTTGTGGAACTGGCCCACTTCTCTTGGCTCCCTATGACTCCCTTGTGTTGTCATGAACTGCAGGCCTTCTTTCTTTCTTTAAGGCTCCATTGTGTGATCAGCCACATCTGTAAACCCATGCATCTTCTGATGGACATCTAGATTTGCAGGTGGTGACATGGGCCTGGGGGTAACCTATGCCAGGGCTCCTGAGCAGTTCAGGGGGGTGGATCTGTGCTGGGCCTGAGCTCTGTCGGGTGTCACTGGTGGAAGAGTCCCGAGCCTACCCTGTTCCTTGCCCCCAACCCCCACCCCCGGAGTAGCAAGGCTGAATGGGGTGGAATCTGAACTCCGGTGGGAGTCTATTGGTGGTGGGACAGACCCAGGACTACCATGGGCCCTGGCTCCCCCGCAGGTCCTCAGAGCGGACCTGGGGGCCAGGCTTCAGTTCTGGCGTGTGTCTACTGGTGGGCAAATGTGGTCCTGGGAGGAGCCTGACCTCTGGCGGGGGTCAGCCGGTGGCAGGATGGACCCTGGGTTACCCTGTGTCTGGGCTCCCGTGCAGGTCAGTGAGGCAAATCTGTGCGGATTCTGAGCTCCTGCAGATGTCTGCCGGTGGATGGAGGCAATCCTGGGCAGAGCCTGAGCTCCTGCAGGCAATGGCTGGCAGTGAGTAGGACCCAGGCATTTGCTCAGGAGGTGGACAGTTGAGTCGGAGTTGTCTTCGGAAACCACTTGAAGTGGAACTAATTCGTGGGTCTTTCCATATACAAATTCTACGTGTATCATATTTTAACTTTGATGATTAGTCTGTGTTTTTTTTTGTTGTTGTTTTGCAACCTATATTTTTCACTACATAGCACAGTTTATTTGACACAGGGTATTGTTCATCAAAGGAGTACAAAATTCAGAACCTCACAGAGGCCAATGCTTCTAATGTCAATTCTGCATCTAACTAACTAACTGAACAAGTCATAACAGAATGTAGAGCCAAGGTGTTTGAGAAGAGGCAGTGAGATAATGAATTTGAATAAATTTAAATACATCAAAGGCAACCAAGATAACAGAGAAGTAGCATGATGCACAATCCATTGTTCACCATCAACAATGCTCATTTTGTTTCTGTGGCACTTCCATATTCCTGCCTCTTCATAGTAGCTTCTGGCTGTTCCTTATTTGCATTTAGTAGGGATAAACTTTCTGTAATTTCAACATCAAAGCTTACTTAGCTGTAGAGTTTTGACAGATGGTTGCACTGGTGCCAGACACATACCTCCATGGGAGACATATCCATTTTCCTTAAGGTTGTCCAGGATAGTTGCCCAGCATTACCTCCCAAATTAGCCCCTGCCTTTTTGGCCAGAGAGATCTTTTCACTCCTGATTCATAGAAGTCACAAGTTTTGCATCCTTAGGACAATGGATGTTATTTTTATATATAAGTAGTCTTTTGCTATTCTGATTTTACTTAGCTTTTAAATAGCAATAATTGCTGAATTTGATAAATTAAAGGAGGTAAAATCATGTTTTAAGGTCCTTGTTTCATTGATAATAAGTTAAGAGATATTCAATTGTTGAAAAATCCCTACATTCATAAAATGAGCTCTAGTTGACCATAATGTGTTGTTATATTGAAATGCTACTAGATTTGTATGTATTCATTTTATTCAGAGTTATTGAATATGTATTCATAAGGAAAATTAAATTATTTTTATTCATTGGTAATTACATTTGTGTTTCATACCATTTTCATGCCCTATAAATGTCATTTTTCTTTGGTCTTTTTTCATCTATTAAAAAATTTCTCATCTTTGATTTTGCTTTCTATTTTATTTTTAGCTTGGTTAGAGAGAGGTTAAATTACCTTGTCAGAGAATCAAATTTTGTGTTTATTCATCTTTTCTAGTGCTTTAGTTCTAGATCATTAGTTCTCCTTTTAGATTCATTAACTTCAATTTTTTTTAACTTTATCTAGTCTTCTTTTTATTGAAGTATTAAAATGAGTAATGAGCTCTATAATTTTAGTCATTCCTTCTTAATGAAGGTATGTAATGGTATAATCTTGTCTGTGTGTGTGTGTGTGTGTGTGTGTGTGTGTGTGTGGTGCTGGTGATCAAATGCAAAACCTTGCACATCGTAGGCAAGTGCCCTACCAAAAAGCTCCATACCTAGTTCTTTTTTTCTTTTCATTTTGAGACCAGGTCTCACTAAGTTGCTGAGGTTGGCCTCCACCTTGCCATCTTTCTGCCTCAACCTCCCAAGTAGCTGGGATTACAGGTGTGCACCATCATGCCTGGCTATAATCTTGCTTTTGACTGCAAATTATCTTTATCTTATTCAGTTTGGTGTTGGGAGTTTCTCTTTACTTGCTTTCTAGGTAGTATGTAATTTTAGTTGTAATCACTAATTTCAGTTTTCAGTTCTTGTGCTTGATTAAGTGTACTGTGCTACGTTGTTGGAAGTGTCCCTGCAGGAGGGCAAACTCTCAGGCTCACATGCTGTGTGATTCTACTCACAGTGCGTGACTGAGTCATGGTGTGGAGTCTGGAAAGTGGAGAGTGCTTTGAAGATGGGGCAGGAGGGAGCTCAGGGCATGGAGCAGGACTTTAAATTTCCCTGATGTTTTTCTTCCTGATTGGGTGTTGGTTAGATGTATGTTCCCTCTGTAACATTCATTGAACTATGCACTTCAGATTCATGCACTAACCTCTCCTAATGTTACCATTTTGTACAAAGTTTAAAACATAGAACCTATTCGAAGAGCTAATAAAAATATTTGGTTTTGAACTTCAAGGCTTTGGAAGCATTGCTCAGTGCTTGGTGATTGGTCAGCCTCTCGGGAACTGCTGTGAAGCCTATGATGATACAGTAGTGGGAGGCAATGTTTGATGCTTGTTCACAGTTTGCTGAGGCCAGAGATCATTTGTTGAATATAAATATGTGGAAATTCCCTGCTATTTGTTTTATTTCATTCAATATTTATTGAATCATTTTGTAAAACAATAACTGAATATATTGAAAGCTAGTTTGTACAGGGAGCTGTGTGTGTGTTATTTAATCTGAACACAATAGCATTGGGATGTCTCTACCTGCCTTTTGATTCTGTTTGCTGTGATTTCAGAGCACATGATGTTGACACTGGCTTGGGAAGGGAACACAGGGAATGAAGGTATCACTTCTGCTTTCTTACAGGCTATTATGCACCATGAAAGCCACATGAATGATGGCTTAAACTTGTCTAGATCTCAGCACAAAGAATCATGCACAGCTCAAGTCATCTGGAGCAATGTTTTCCTCTTCAGTAGATTTATAAGGTCCTTTTGCTTTTGTTGTTCTGGTAGTTTGATATTTCATTTTCATTTCCTTTCTGGGTTTACAAGTACACAATTCCAAAATGTATATACATTGAGGGAGGTCAGTAGAACACAATACAAAATGCTGCTTAGATAATTGTATTTTTTTAAATGAAGGATAAAGAAATGTGCTTTTAGAAGTTGTGCGTATAATTTGTAATCAAGAGCTACAGGTTGGGATTACTCTTCAAGTTGTTTTTGTGCTAGACTGACTTAATTCCCTTTTACAGAGAGAAATAATGAAGACTTAGATGCTTGATGAGGTTTGAACTACATTAAAAAGTGGTCCTTGTAATAACTGATTTTTCTACCTAATGATTGAAACAGTTGCATATCCACACTAGATCAATCATGTGGCCAAAGTGTTTTCTGATACCATTATATCAGTATACTATGTTATCTGTATAGGATGGATATCATCTGTCTCTTGAAATTTGCAAATTTCATGAGAGGAAAATATTTTTGAAATATGCAAATTTTATGTATACAGGTAATTCAATATGATGAAGATGTTTAAAAATTATACATTTTTTTATAAATTGGCGCATATATCCTTTTTAAAAATTTGCTTTTGGAAATTTTGGGAATGGACATATTTATGTTTACTGATGATATTTCTTTATTTTTGTGGTTGTATTCTACTTGTTAATGTTTCTACAAGGCTATTATGAGCTTTTATGTTAATTTCTTGTCATCATATATAAATTGCAAATACTTTCTACAGTGTATTAGTTTGGGAAAGAATTTTAAAGGCTCAGTGGTAGCATGCTCGCCTAGCATCCATGAGACACTGGGTTCGATTCTAAGCACCACATACAAATAAATAAAATA
Organism: Marmota flaviventris; assembly: GCF_047511675.1. NCBI lineage: Eukaryota > Metazoa > Chordata > Mammalia > Rodentia > Sciuridae > Marmota > Marmota flaviventris. The sequence continues at coordinate 38,741,805 of NC_092509.1, forward strand.
AAGGCCTATCAACAACTAAAAAATATATTTTTTTAAAGAATTCCACCACTGAAGAAATATCTGACTTAGGGGGCAGGGCTTTGGGTGGGGAGGGCGTCATGCGGGTCAGTTGCTAAGGCTGTGTAGCCCTTTCGTGGCTGTAGGATGGGACCCTGGTTCATCACCTCCACCTGACTAGGCTGGCTGAGGCCATGGGCGGGCAGCCTTGCGGTGGTGATGTAGCAGAAGTCGCCGGGCAAGGTGATCTGCAGACCGCCGGTGTCAGAGAAGCTGCAGAACAAGCCCCCGTTCCTTGACCTGCAGGACATGGTCACAGAGGTTATTAGGACCACTGGGTCTTGAAGGGCCTCTACACAGACGTCGAGATGAAGTCAGACAATGTCAAGGATAAAGATGCAAAAATCAACTTCCTAAAGACCATACATGTGGTCATGATGGTTTCGGGACTGAACTGTTATTGGGCACCAGCCTGAAAGAACAAATCAGCTGCGTCAGGTAAGTACAGAGTGCAGCATCAACAAGCTCTCCAGAGAGGATGCAGTGGAGAGAGGCCGGACGTGAGAGAAAGGGCCTTCTCTTCGGACCTCGAAGTCTCACCAGTTGAACAGTTAGAATGCGAGGGAAGAAGATTCCAGGGCTCACAAGGATAGAGAGGATACAGGAAATTCTGAAGTAAAAGAAGTACAAGCAGAGATGGAAAACAGAAAGAAGAGTTGAAAGAAGAAAGCAAGTCAAGAGGGAAAGAAAGGGAGAAAGAAAAGGTGAAGGAGAATGACGGACACGGACATAAAGGTGCTGAGAGGGACAAGTACAAGGAAGGGGAGAAGGAGAAAAAGCAGAAATAGGGCCAAGCAGGAGCAAGAGAGGGACAGACAGACGCAACAAGGACCTGGACCTAGATGCAGACCTGGAGGAGAGGGAGAGGAGGGTCTGAGAGACTGGGAGCAGTGGAGAGTGAGAAATGGGGAGCACTCCAGGGACCTAAACAGGGAGAACAGAGAACTGAAAAAGCTGGAGAGAAAGTAAGCTCAGGAGATGTCTGAAAAGTTGTCAGATGGATCCTTTAAAGACTCCAGAGGCTGAGATTTCTATGATAGTGTCCATGTCATTGATATCAAAACATCAAAACGATAATCCAAATATTCCGTGGAAGGTGTCCCTAAGCGATGCAGAAGGAGAGGCTGGACCTACTGGCCAAGATAAATCCGAGTTATTCAAGAATCCAGAAGCCCTCAGGGAGCTATCCTCCAGTGTCAGAGTACCTTGGACCAGTAGTGCAAGGCCAGCGCCTCCCCCGTCAAATTGCAGGAGAGAGCATGGAGACCTTAATGAGGGATAGGACAGGGAATGATAAAGTAATCTCAAATGTGATTATAGATTAACATAATTCAGACAATGAAGATGATGATCATTTTGTGGTGGTGGCTGCTCCTCAGATCTCTGAAATGTCAGAAATTGAAAACATTCTAGCAATGGAGCTAGAGGATAGTGAGAAGCATGGTGGACTTGTGAAAAAAAATTGGAGACTAAGAAAGATTATGAGGAAGTGCAGCAGTCATCCAAATCTGGAGAGAAGGAGAAATCCTTTGTCTTTGAGTTGGCATGGAAGAAGGAGAAGTATATTGTTTCCAAGGAGATCAAGAAGATTGAATGTTCATTCAGACCCTGTAAGAGTGTGCTTCCTCAGAGGAAGATCATGGACTGGATCCATGAAAATGTGGATGCCATGCAGAATGAGTTCCAGCTGTGGCACAGGGAGAACAAACAGCACATAGAGGCCCTGCAGAAGGAGCAGAGTATCACAGACTATGCCACAGAGTTCCTGAAATTCGAGATGGCTGAGCTGGAGCAGATGATTAAGGACCAGCAAAACAAATCTGTGCTATGAAGGCCAGCATCCTAAAAAACAAAGAAAAAAATCCAGAAGACAATGTACAGTATCAAGTTTACGTTGCCAAGGTGAATGCTGAGGATCTCAGTGATGAAAAGTCAACTTTGGTGTGAAAATGGAATGAAAACTAGGAAATCCTTACCCCTCCCCCATGTTCCATATGACTGAGAAGACAGACTATTTGCAGAATTATCATAGGCTAAGCTTCTGAGCTCTAAAATGTCAGCACATTGAGTGTATCAAGAGGCCATGTATTACCTCTCCTTCTGGTTGGATCCTTTGTTGGTTATAAATACTCTTCAGAGCACATTTTTTTAATATTTATTTTTTAGTTGTAGTTGGACACAATATCTTTATTTTATTATTTTATTTTTATGTAATGCTGAGGATAGAACCCAGGGCCTTGCACATGCTAGGCGAGTGCTCTACCGCTGAGGCACAATCCCAGCCCCTCTTCAGAACACTTTTGTGAGAGGTTTTTTTTTTGAAAGATTGTTCTCTGTTTCTCTGTAGCCTATTTAGTCCTGTACCAGAATTCTCATGCAGGTAAGTGACATCAGCACCCTACGGAACTGTCTTTTATTTCAGTTTTTAAGTCAGTATTTACTGATTCAGCCCCAGACGAAGGATCACTATGAACTTTCTGATGGATACTTTATACATAGAATGAGGCCTGAAAATGATCAAATTACATTTTAAATTTCAAGATGAAAAGTGTGGCTCAGAGCCTTATCCTTAGGTATGTATCAACTATTGGGGTTAGTTTTCTTCCTCTTCATGATTGCATAGAATATTTATGAGGTTAGCCCTATTAATTTTTGCTTGTGTTTCTAGCCCTTGAAGTTCACAAATGGATGAGATATTTCAGTGTGGCTGTTCAGGTCTTCATCTGATATGAAATTGCCACAGGGTCACCTTTGCTTTCATCCTGACTTGGCCCTGGGATTCCCCTGGTTAGTCTGAACAGAACCCCTGTATGAGGCACTAATATCTTCCTTCTCCTTTGCATAGGCCTGTGCACCTTGTATGGGAGAAACAGATGCCACAGGAGAATCTACATGAAGAAGACTTAGAAAGAAACATCAATACCTAAAATGTGTTGATGTCATCCAATTTTTTTTGAAATTATTTTTTAAGGCAAAGTTATTAATTTTTTAAACAGTTTGTATTTAGTTTTCCACTAAAATACAATATTGCAAATGTGAAAAAAGAAATATTTGCTGAAAAATATAAAATATTGATGAAAGAAATTGATGACACAATAAAATGGGAAGACATTCCATGTTCATATAGCAGAAGAATTAATGTTAAAATATCTATACTTCTCAGTAATCTATAGAGTCAATGCTATCCCAATGAAAATTACAATGATATTTTTCATGGAAATAAAAAAAATAATGCTAACTTTCATATGGAACCACAAAAGATGCTGGATGGCTAAAGCAAATACTACCTTATTTCATATAATATGGCAAAGCTGTAAAAATAATAAGACAGTATGGAAAATAGATTTGGAGACCAATAGAACAAAACAGAAAGAAAAGATAAACCCACTTGCGGACAGACAACTAATTTTTGACAAAGAAGCCAAAAATTCATAATGAGAAAAGAATAATCTCTTCAATCAATGATGCTGGGGAAACTACATATCCATGGGCAAAAGAAAAGAAAGTGGTATCTGATATTACATCATCAACAAAAACTAAAGTGGATTAAATATTTATATATAAGACTAGAAACCATACAACTGCTGGGAGAAAATATAGGAAAAATATTCTTGACATTGGTCTTAATAATGAGTTTTTGCATTTGATACCAAAAGCAGTGGCAACAAGAACAACAACAACAAAAAAGACAAATGGAAACATATCAAAATAAAATGATTCTTCATAACAAAGGAATCAATAAAATGAATACAACCTTTGAAATAGGAGAAAATATTTGCTAAACATATACTTAATAAAAAGTTAGCATCCAAAGTATGTAAAAGACTCGTATAACTCACAATCAACCATATCTGTAACTACATGAGTTATAGATATGGTGGTCTTGATTTTGATAATGATTTCAAAATATAAATGTGTATCAAAACCCCATGCTGCAATCTTTCAATATATATTATTTTATTTGTCAGTTAGTTTTTAATAAAGCTGGAAAAATGGATGTTGGAAAAGATAAGTATAATGAATACCAACTATACAAATCATTACTTGTAATGTGTGTAGAGTTTTAAAATGCATGTGAAATTAAAATGCATGATAACAATGATACACAGAAAGGATGAAGGTGTTAGGTTGAAAAAAAGAGGTCTGGGATTCTAAAAGTATTTCAAAAGGGGTAAAATTAATTCTTTTTACACTGAAACAAATCAGGATGTACACTGTACCTGCTAGGATAAACACTAGAAGAATAGTAAACATGTGTACTTAATGTGAGAAAAGAAAGGAAAATAAATGAATATATAATATTTTGGGAGTGGGAGTGGAAACATTCACGGGGTGGTGGAAGGAGTGAGGGGAAGGGTCTTCCACATCATGAACAGACCGGTTCAGCAGGATCTCCTCACTGCTCAGCCATCACCACCATGCCCATGAAAGTCTGTTCCCCATCTGCCCCCACTCTGCAGTACCTTAACTTGATTTCAAGAATGTAATGCAGGTCACGATGGTGAATTACAACATGCATGTAGAGCTGGATAAGGACACCAAAAAACTTATATTTTTCAGCATACCTCAGATCCAGTACAAAAACAACCCTTGGGTGCAGATCATGATGCCTTCACCCTTCCCATAGTTCTCTCCAGAGAGTAGATCTTAGTAGATGTACAGATTAAGACCCATAAAGTCAAGGAGCATTTCATAAAAATCTTGAGGAAGAAGGGAGAAATGTTGCAGAAAGAGGAGCAGGAGAAAAGATAGGTCTCTCATCCAGTCAGCTTTGACTGCCTACAGTACTGCCTGCCGGAGTACATCTGCCAAGTTCCAATGCAAGTGCCCTGCCCAAACCTGATGCCCTTGCTCAAGGGGATGACTGGAAAGAAGTTTCTCTGAAAGCCTGAACAGGGTAAGGCCCAAGACACTGTGGCCTGGGGCAATTATAGATGACCAGCGGGGAGATTGGTATAGGGTTATCTTGGCCCCAGGGAAGTCACCAATTCTGTCCCTAGAGAGACAAAGGAAGTGCACACACAAAAAATCATCTTTACACACCTATATCAAAGGAGGGAGGGAAAGAACTGCTATAGCTTAACTGCAGAAAAAAATATACCTACTCCATCACTCAATAAAACACTTCTCAATCCATCAAAATGTTCTTAGAATCTAAAAACAACAACAACTGCCGCAGTCCGGCTGCAGCAAAATAATCAGGGGGGGTGACGAATAACTTGTGTACGTTGATACAGCAGGAGTGGGAGCCGTTTATTGCAGGACAGGAGCAGTATTTATACATTCCACAGAGCTTATCTAATTAGCATAAACTAGATACATCAGTCAACCAATCAGGAATCTCTACACTTAATGACTCGCTTTTGTTACTTCTCAAACCACTCCCTCTGGCATTTTGCCAGGCACCATCCAGACTTGTTTACGAACTCTAACATTCCCCTGACTAAATGCCAGGTGTTATTTTGACTTGTTTACAGACTCTAACATTTCCCCCTTTTGTTTAATTTAAATAACGACCATAGTGGTTTTTACAGAAACACCATAAATAACCTGCTACAAACAGAAAGGGAGGATACAAAATGCCACAATACCAAGCCAATTGATGGCTCCATGCAAGAAGCCCTTGGAAAAATTATACCAGCAATGACACTGTTAGCAAAGATACCGAGTTACAATTTGTTATAGATTACAGTTTGTTGTCTCAGTCCAGGTAAAGCAGTGTCTCAACAGATCAACTCACAGTCCAGGTAAATCACAGTCCAGGTAAGTTCTGCAGGCAGTTAGCTTAAATCACAGTCCAGGTAAGTTCTGCAGGCAGCTAGCTAGATCTGAAGTTTTGTCCCTTTCTCAGCTGAAGTCTCGTCTGGTTCTCAGCAACACTGGAAATTCTTCCACCTTGGTCTTTACTGGCACTGGGACGAAGGCAGGAACTCCGGATGGCTAAAGAAAATCCTGTAGCATTCTACTAAGAAAACAACCTTCTGAACAATTTAGTACATTATCTCAAGGTTTTTTTGCATTTGAAATAAGCATTAATAGTGCTCATTACTCATCAGCTTTCAGGCGTGGGAGAACCATTGTAGCTTAGTTATTGGCATTGAAAATGACCAAACATCAGGGACGCCAGTAGCATCTTTTGTCGGCTGTAGCGTCCTGGGCAGCCCCAGATGGCCCTGGGGAGTGTCCCGGACTCAAACTGCTACTGGGCACAGGGAGCAAGAGCCTGCGAGACTGTGCCTCCAGGTCAGGTCTAGATTTGGGCTCCCGGCAGTGGAACAGCCAGCTCCCCGGCCAGGAGGCGGGGAAGGGCCAGTCGCCGCCGCCTCTTGGAAAATCCTTGCTGTGCTGTGACCGGCTTGCACACTCGGCAGCCGCCTCTCCGCTTCACGCACCCTCCGGTAACGAAAAGTATTTAGTAATAGCCTTTTGCTGCAACTTTTTTCCTGATAATCCTTCTTCTTCTGAACTTTCTTTTTCTTTCTGACTAGAGTTCCTGGGCTTCTATCAACACATGCCCTAACTATTCTTGGTTCCACTGGGGTGCCTTCTTCCCTTAGTAATTTACTTCTCACCCCTTCCATATTTTCATCATAAAGACAATACAATACACTGAGACAAAACAAGACACAAACATACTGTATCAATCTTCTCCATTTTCTCAAAATGGCCATTTTTCCTCTCGCCCTATCTGCCTAGGGACGAGCAGATTTGCTCCCGTCCTATCTTTGGACGGGCAGCTTTTTTTTTGTCACTTACCCCCAAGTGTCCCGGGGCTCCCCGTAACGGGCCACCATCTGCCGCAGTCCGGCTGCAGCAAAATAATCAGGGGGGGTGACGAATAACTTGTGTACGTTGATACAGCAGGAGTGGGAGCCGTTTATTGCAGGACAGGAGCAGTATTTATACATTCCACAGAGCTTATCTAATTAGCATAAACTAGATACATCAGTCAACCAATCAGGAATCTCTACACTTAATGACTCGCTTTTGTTACTTCTCAAACCACTCCCTCTGGCATTTTGCCAGGCACCATCCAGACTTGTTTACGAACTCTAACATTCCCCTGACTAAATGCCAGGTGTTATTTTGACTTGTTTACAGACTCTAACAAACAACAAAAAAAATAAAAAGAAAGCATAAACTGATGGACCACATAAAACATGAATAAGATGATAATGTAAACCTAGAGATAACAATAATTCCATTAACTATATGGATTTAACATTCAAAATAAGACTAAGTTTGTCAAACTGGATATAAAGCAATTATATGTGGTTGTAAAGGACATTTTGAATATAAGGAAACAGGATGAAAACCAAAAGAAGGTAATGTTGAGTGAAAAATACTCTGTCACACACAATGTACTGCATAATTCTATTCATATAAAGCCTACACATTAGCAGGTATCAGCTTGATCAGAGTAGGCAGGAATGGGCAGGATAAATTAGGGAAAACAGAACACAGATAAATTAGTTCAACTCAGGATAATCAGGTCTCTTTCTGTGCCGTGGGGTCATCGCCTCTCACAGTTCCTTTATTCACATTGTGTAAAATGATATACTTACTCCTCTGAGGAGGCCAATTGGGGGTTTGGGCTGGAAGCAATAATTGGCAGTTTTTGTTCCTATCAATGCTTGGGTCATTGAATCTTTTGCTTTAACCCTTCTCTCTGTTCCATTTGGCAACTCCATAGGACCTTCAAGTCTATTAAAAAATTTGCTCTTGACCAGCTATACCACATTGGAAATTTAAGTTGCTGTGTGACCTTCTCAAGAATTTCCCTCTATATCTTGCCTAAAGCTATACACAGAAAAATATATTTCCTTCTTAAGGACTTTGACTGCCTTCAGGAGCTTTGGGTTTACTTGAGGTCTCTGGATGTTTATTCTCTCATGTTTGCTCCTGCTATGGGATTTAGCTGAACTGCTTGAAGGAGAGAATATGTTATCTTGATTTGATCCAACTCAGCAGAAAAGGATAAATATTGAACTGCCTTAAACATTGTCAATTCCAACTCCCCAGTTTCACAGGTGAGAAAACTAAAGAAGGATTTGCACTTCATATGACATGCTCAGTTCATTTTTCCCCCGTGCTTCCTAAAAACTGCACCTAAATGACAATAAAATTATTTTCAATGGTATGAATGCAAGAGGACAAAGAAAACGAGAGCAGTAACACACTAACCAAAAAAACTTTAAAATCACAAAGTAAACAAAAGAGTGATAAATTAACATAGCAGATCTGCAAAAGCCTGAAAAACCTAAACCTAGATACTAGCAGGAAAGATTATCAGAAATGTTTCTCCTTCAAGAGGAGGCTGATCTTCTACAACATTTCTTGTAGGAGAACCTGAGCATTACAGATAAAGGGAATTTTGACTGCTTAAGACAACATTGAAGATGGAAACCCAGCAACCCTGAGTTTGTCTGGCATTTTCCTCTTTACTTAGGATAAAAATGGGTTGGAATTGAGCTACCTTAAGCTAGTTGCCTCAAAAAAGTGCAGAGCATATAGCTGTTTAAGCCATCAGATCCAGGTCAAAGTCTGCAGCACTACATGGGCTTTTCTTTAACTTTTAACTCCACGACAAAAAGCGTAACTAAATTGTAGAGCACAGTATAAATCCCCATGTTTTGATGCTTTTATGGAGATATAAAACATATTAATATTCATTTGCAAAGAGACAGATGAGAATGGCCTTTGGCAGAAGTTAAATTCCCTGAAATTGAAAATATGCTTCTGCTGAATCTTCCTGCTTTTCTTTTTTCTTTTGAATGTGCTTAATGAACCCAATTCAGAAAGACAAGTCGCCTCTCTATACACAGTTGATGCTTTCATTATCCCAAACTGATCTTGCTAGTAAATTCTCTCTATACATAAAAACTGGAGTTATTTTACTAAAATATATATTGTAAGTAGAGTTGCTAAGTGTTCTACATTTAGCCAGCCTTTTCTAAACCCCCAGCTCCACAAGCTTAGTACCTTGTTTATCCTTAGACTAATTATATGACCTCATTTTACCCCACTAGAAGATTAGGATTAATAATTCTTTTTTACCTAACACTGCTGTGAAAATTAAATGAAAATGCATTTAAGAGCTTACTTGTAATATTGTTTGGCCATAGCAAGTGTTCAATTAAAGTTTTTATTATTATTATTAATTTATTTTAGAAGAAAATTCTTAGCTTTTAAATTGGTTATTCATAAAATTGCTGGCAAAATTATTTTTAAAATGAAGTATTCCTGTCTGTACCTTATTTCGCTATAAAATTTCTGCATTGAAGGGAATCTTGCTCTCTTTATCTTGAAATACTTTTCTAAAAACAAAATTGCTCAACTATGAGAGATTCATTAATGGATGAGTTATCTGCACAAGAAGAACAATTCAGAACTGTCTGAAAAGGATCTTTATCCAAACACTGGGTTCTCCCCCAGCTCACCTCAGAAGTATAGCATAGATTTCTGATAAGACTCTTGTTGGTTCCTTCGTTTCCATATTTGGATCTTAACTGGCCCAAAGTTGGTAGGTATTAGGAAGGTAAATTAGTTCTCACCTCACAGCAAAGAATAGTTTCTTTCTAGAACCCTCATAAAGTACCCAATCTAGCACTTGCTGCCCTTCAAATAATTAAGCACAATAACTCAACATAAAATGCTAAAATACATCTCAGAGTGGAGCATTTGGCAAAGAGGTAGATACATAAACCACAAATATTTAAGCCCTCCAGAGCCTGTTTAAACAAATTGAAGATGTTGTGATATCATAAACTCATACAAGTACCTTTTGAGAAAATTCTGTGACTGCATTACAAATGCAGTCCTCTTAATGAGGAATCCTGGAGAAATTCCTATCTGAAAGTAGAATAAAAATAGTTGTAATTTTCTTGAGCTGTTGTATTTGTTTTTATCTCAGGAAAATATGAATCAGAACTGTTCTGGTTTCCTTTCTTGCCCTGAGATTGCTACAGTGGGAACTGGCTGCCCACCAATATCTACCCCTGCTCTTTCAATGGGGGAAGCCTGGACTTACCAACTTGCTTGTGAGTGAAGTCATGAGGCTTGTTCTGGCTAATGATAGTCAGTAGATTTAACATTATCAAAGCCTTTAAGGGCAATGCACTTCAAAGCTTCTTTCCTCGGTCAAAGTGACAGGCATGAATGCCAATAGGTACTCCATTAGCACAGAAATCAGAAAAAAAAAAATCTATAACCTAAAAGAGAAATTATTGTCAAAAGCTTCTGAGATTTTGGTAATTGCTCTTACTATGGCATAACCTGGTCTACCACAATTAATATAAATGTGTACAGTTAACTATACAGTCCTTTGATGGAAGGATGGTTAGTCATTATTTTATGTATCTTTATCTAATTTCTTGATGACTTTGCCTCACCTTGTTTTTCTTTTATTATTCAATATAGTCTAATTTTCCAATTGTGTATTTTATGTATCCTTATAAGCCTGGTTGAGCACAGATGAGAAAAAAATCTGATAAAATAGTATATTTGCATGAACCCTGGGGGAACATATCAGTATGAGTTGGCTGTGGAGGATACACAGATTTTAAACACAGCTGCTCTAAAAATTCTTACAGAAGGAAAGCTTACCTAAGCAGAGCACTAGTAGCTGTGTTTCCAGAAGGCTGCACTCAAGGGTGCCAGAAGTTTAGCTTACAGTAATAAAAACATTTTTGGCCAGTGTGGGCACAATGAGAGGGGACATTGTAAAAGAATTTAGGGAGGAGTTTTTATTTGCCTGCTTTCCCATATTCAAAATTTTTAAAATTCATGTTGATTGACTTTTCTTTTGTGTAAAGTTGACTCTAATGACTTTAAATTTTTGATTTTTGCGTATTGGCAACATTATTTTATCATGAAATTTCAGAATTGAAGGATATTCTTAATAGGGGTACATCTCTGTTCATACAAGATTTTTTTAAAAAATTATTTATTTAATTGTTATTTTTAAAGATTCTGGGGGGGTCAAACCCGGGGCTTCATGCATGCTTGGAAAATTCCTGCAATAAAAATGTCATTGCCCATGTATTTGTATGTAATCAATTTCCACCAGAAATAAGACATAAAAACATTCAGGAGTGTTCACCTTTTATTCATGCTCTGAGCAGGAAGAGACTGGTGTCACCATAAAAACTCTCAAACTCCTCCAACCTCAAGGTACGTAGAGTGAGTGCAGGAGCCCGGCAGAACTGAGAAACCCAGATTTTCCAAGTCATACTCAGCTGAGCCTTGGTTAAACCTTCATTCTTTGTTTAGCCTTCATTTGTGTTCTTAAAGATCCCAAACTTCGGGTGTCAGCCAAGATGGAGTGGAAGAAATTATTGGGGAACTGAAAATTAAACTTGAATAACGATTTGTAATGGGTTTTTTCTTCTTTGTTTTCCCGTCCTTTGTATTCCAGCTTTGATCTGAGATGGCATTAAATGACAGAAACATGCCATAAAAACTCAAGGAGAGACCCCTTTATTCTCGCCACAGGTCTGGTAGAGGGGTCCCTGCATACTAGTAGGCATGGAAGGAATCTTTGAGTTGTTTCGCTTCTCCTCTTCTCTCTCCCATCCCTGCCTTAGTCCAACTCCCATTGGGGAACAGCTTTACTGTGGCAGCAATTGTGATATTTAAAACCCAGAGAAAGGAAGAGAAAAACTAAGTCTCTGGCCAGAGAAGTAGGGGGTAAAAGGCCTCGGGAACTGGAGGCATATCAGGCAGACTCAAACAGCACAGCAAAGGTAAAAACAGAACTGATACCAGAACCACTGCTCTGAAAAGGAGAGACAACTTAAGGTCTGAACTTACCTACACAAGTGCTCATGAATATGTACACTTAAATTATTATTATGGCCTGCCAACTACATCATTATCATAAGGATTCAAACATGCTACTGAGAGAAACATCTATTGCCCATGGGGGATTTCTTCTGACCATGGTTAAGACTGTGCAATGGGTAAATGGGTACTTTGTAAATATTTGAGATCCACAGAAAGAAATAATTTTCCAAGTTTTAGGCGTTAAAAATTATTGTATAATTATAGTTGGCAAATAAAGGGTCTGCTGTGTAAAATCAACTTGAGATCAATTACATCAATAATTTCACAGAATTCTCTATAGGAGGGCATAAATAAAAATGCATAATACCTTAGAATAGAAATATTGCAAAGTCTTTGGGGAGAAACAGAAGATAGTTTTTAGTTAACAATGTGGAAAAGGCATGGACATATCTCCTTCTCAGGGCATATAATTTTGGTAAGGCAATCCTTCTTTTTTAATTGATTTTTTTAGATATATGGAACAGTAAATGTATTTTTGATGTATTATACATACATGGATTATAACTTAATGGGATCTAGTTAGGATCCCATTCTTGGGGTTGAACATGGTGTGGAGTTAACCTGGTGGTGTATTCATATATGAACACAGGAAAGTTATGTCTGATTTGTTCTACTTTCTTTCCTATAGGGCATATTTTTTATTATATACAATTTAATAAGTCTTTTTTTCAGATAGATCTTTACTACATCAACATATAAAACAAATAAGCATTCATAAGCTCTTATATTATTAATGATGGGTTACTTCAAAATTGAAGGGAATAGCTTATACAACTAATGAAATTCACCAGTCTTCATGAAGCCAAGAGACTGAAATACTATATATTTTTGATAAAAGTATATAAATTTCCACTTTCTTCTCTCAGGACTTCCATGCTCCCTCAGTTAACAAAACGTGATTACTAAAACAATAGCAGTTATGTCTGCCAATGGTAACATATTTAAAAGCTAATGAAGAATAATTGGTAAGTCATGAACAGATTTTTGACCTAGTTCCTTTTCTTTAGAAAAAAACTTTCACCTGGGTATCAGGACCAACCCCTACAGGGACAAGATCTTTCCAACTCCTTTAAAAGCACTCTAAACAACCATCTCCACTTTAATAGTTGGATGTAGATTGTACTCTTCAATCTGAAAGTCTTCAAGTTTGAAGTTGTCAATTTTCTCAACATTTTGAAGGATTTTGAGCTTTGGGAAAGCTCTTGGTTCTTGTAGAAGCTGAATTTTCAGTGGCTCAATGTGATTCAGGTAAAAATGTGCATTCCCAAAGAATGCATAAAGTTACCTGACTGCAGGTCCGTGATGTGTGTAATCATGTAAGGTAAGCAGGGCATAGCACTCGATGTTGAAAGGCACGCCCAAGCCCATGACTCCTGACCTTTGGTACAGCCAACAGGACAGCTCCCCATTCACTGTAGAACTGGCAGAAGGCATGGCATGGAGGCAGCACCATCAGAGGAAAATCTTTTGGTTTCCAAACACACATGATGATTCTTCTGTCTTCAGGGTTGGTTTTGATGATGTCGATCACTTTTTGCAGTTGGCCTACTCCTTGATCAGAATAATCTGAATCCATATCTTTGTGTTCTGCCCAAAAATGTCTCCAACTGGGCCCAGGACCCTTTCTTTTCTGGTGGAGAATCCCAGGCCATCCCAAAAGGCTTGAGATGCACTGGTATTCCAGATGTTTCTTGCCTGGAAGATAGTTCTTAGCTTTGTGGATCCCTTGATAAATCACACCAATTCCTCCAAATCACCATTCCAGAATACACATTTGGTTGTCAGCAGAGGAATTCATCTCTCAGGCTATAGCATGCTTTCATGAAAAGAAAAGAAAGACAGGGTGTCAGTGTCTATTCAGTCTTCCTTTCTGAAGCCACAATGTAGGATGGGCTTGATCTGCCCCAGGTACTGCAGCTCCCTGGGCTGCAGCCGCTGCTCTGTAACCTGTTCCTGCAAGGCTGGTAACAGGATGCACTGCAACTCAGAGCTGGTGGCAGGTACAATGAAGTCTCTCTCTCTCTCTCTCTCTCTCTCACTCTCTCCCTCTCTCTCTCTCTCTCGGTAGTCTTTTTTTTTAAACTAATTGATTCATTATAATTAGGTATATATAAGAGCAGAATGCATTTTGATTCATTGTACACAACTGCAGCACAAATGTACATTTCTATGGTTGTACACGATGTAGCATCACACCATATGTGCAGTCATACATGTACCTAGGGTAATGATGTCCATCTCATTACACCATCTTCCCTGCCCCCATATACCCTCCCTACCTTCCTTCCCCTTTGCCCAGTTAAAGTTTCTCCATTTTTCCCATGCCTCTCCTTTCCCCATTATGGATCAGCATCCACTTACCAGGGAGAACATTTGGCCTTTCGTTTTCTGGGATTGGCTTACTTTGCTTAGTATAATATCTCCAACTCCATCCATTAACCTGCAAAAGCCATAATTTTATTCTCTTTCAATGCTGAATAATATTCCACTCTGTGTATATATACCACAGTTTCTTTATCCATTCATCCATTGAAGGGCATCTAGGTTGCTTCCACAGTTTAGTTACTGTGAATTGAGCCGCTATGAACACTGATGTGGCTGCATTACTATAGCTTATTTTAAGTCTCTTGGGTATAGATCAAGAAGTAGGATAGTTGGGTCAAATGGTGGTTCCATTCCAAGTTTTCTAAGCAATCTCCATACTGCTTTCCAGATTGGTTGCACCAATTTGCAGTCCCACCAGCAATGTGTAAGTGTACCTTTTCCCCACATCCTCACCAATATTTATTGTTGCCTGTATTCTTGATAACTGCCATTCTTACTGGTGTGAGAAGAAATCTTAGCATAGTTTTGTTGCATTTCTCTAATTACTAGAGATGTTGAACATTTTTTTTCTATATTTGTTGATTTAATGTATACCTTCTTCTGAGAAGTGTCTGTTCAGCTTCTTAGCCCATTTATTGATTGGGTTGTTAGTGGTTTTTTGGTGTTAAGTTTTTTGAGTTCTTTATGTATCCTGGAGATTAGTGCTCTAACATGTGTGTGTCATCTGATAAAGACTCTTAGTAAGTCTTAATTGATAAAGATATTTTCAGCAATTATTGTAGGTCAAATCGTTACACTCTCCGCCTGAAAGAAAATCTAAGTGCTCTATAAGCATAACCTAATTATAAACTATTTATATCAATGAAAATTTTATAGAATAATTAATGAGGACTTGTATTTTCAGATGAAAACATTTTTGCTAATAGTTAAAAATGTACCTCTCATTTAAGAGTTCAAGTTACCATTTGGTAAGCTAATAGTGGGATGGGGTCCTTATAAAATATCTTGAAAACTTGGTTCTTAATAAATAGCATAAGTGAGACATATAAAAACTCCTATTTCTTGAGAATAGATGGAAAATTAATCACATTGGCTATTTTTATGTAAATGTAGACTGATGTAGTAGAATGATAGTTTAAAAATTTTAAAGGTCTCTGAACATGTGTTATTAATTTTATAGCATTATAATATACTTGTAATTATACTTAAAAATGATTTACTTCTCTAATTTCTTTTACCTGGTGATATTTCCTCAACTAAGGCATTAGCTAAAGTGTTCAGTACTCTTTCTCATAGAGAAAATGAGGAATCTGGTCAGCCAAGCATGGATAACAGAAATCCCACATAGGTTTGGGAACTCAGACAAACTTTTACCCTTCTGTCCTGGATAGATGGCATCTAGGAAGAACAAGGACTATTTGACAACTGCTTAGAAATCTTCCATGTCCCAGGGTCAAGAGAGGCAGCACTGTGAACTCAAGTGAGGCATAGGAATTACTTAGAAGATAAGAAAGTCCTAAAACTTTAAGGTCAGCATTAAGGGATAATAGCTCAGCAACAGCTGTATGGTGAAGTGCACACCATTATTAAGCAATGACTGAGGCTGAGTAGCCAAGGCCAGACAAATGGTAAAGAGAGCAGCCAGGATTTATGCCCACGTAGATATCACATTGGCACATGGACAAAGAATAAACTAATGGAACACAATAGCAAGCCCAGAAACAAACCTATACATTTGCAAACTTTATTTATGACATTTTATACCAGTGACAAAAGGATGGACTATTTACAAAAGTTGACCTGGGCAACACAGAAATTGAAAAAACCCTCCCCAAGTCATACATAATAAACAATACTAAATGTTGATTATAAAATTAGAAAATCTTTAGAACATGTAGGAGAATATTTTTAACTGTGGTTTACAGGTATTCTTAGGATTTACAAAGAATAGCCCATAAAAGATCAGATTATTGACAAAACTAAAACTATTTCCAACTTACAGGCTATAAAAAATGGCGGCGGGGCGGGGGAAGATTCTTTAAGTTTTTATTTTATTTCTTGGTTCTAAAAAAAAATCTTCAGTTTTCCCTGGACAAAAAACAAGAAAATTATGGTGTATAACAATGTTTCACATTTATATAGTGGTTTAGAGACTAGTTTCATAAAAGCCATTTATTGAATTTTCAAAAATCTCCTGCAAAACAAAACAAGTTAGGGCTAGGCTTACTGTTTTTGTTTTATAGATAAAGAAACTAGATTGTTGTGTTATGTTCAAGCCAGTCAGTGTTAAATTCAGAGGAGAAGCTGGGTCTTGAAATTGTATCAATAGACATCATTATCCAAAGTACATGTTTGAAGATACGAATTGGTGTCAACATACTTTATATACAACCAGAGATATGAAAAATCATGCTGTATATTTGTTATAAAAATTATAATGCATTCTTCTGTCATTTATTAAAAAAACAAATGCTATACCAAAAAGATTAAAGGATTTAGAATCCAATCAACTGCATTTGAGCCCTGGTTCCACCAGGAATTCTCCACAGGATTATTAGAAGAGAAAAGATAAGAAAATGTTTTAAAAACCAGTTATCTATAAGTCACAATAACAGCAGCTATTACATTTTTCCATTGTGCTGTTGAATTTGACAGACATTAAGCACTTGAATGTAGTAATCTCATATACTTCTTTTCTATTCCTCATAGACCCTAACTTCATCTTCACAACTAGAACCCTGTCTCCATAAGGGCAGGGATTTGGGGCCATTTCTTGGGTTGTTGATATCTACTACACTTATAACATCTCCTGGAACACAGGAAGGTTCTGATCCATATGAAATAAGAAATGAGTTATTTTATTAATTAATTTTCTACAAACTGATATTTTACCAATCAGATTCCATACCATCAGCATAAGAATACTTAACAGTCTGGACCTGTTTTCTAAGGAAATTGAGTTGGGAGTCCATGGATATAAGCTTAAAAAGAAAGACTAGAACAATCTGTATCCATCTATATAGTGCCATGGGTAACTTTCTAACTGAGTTCCCAGCAGCCTAAAACTTACCCTAAAATCAAACATGCAGTGAGTAGAATATCCTGGCAAGAACATAGACACAAAGAAAGACAGTGTTCTACCCCTGGCTGCTACAGACTTGATATATGGCCCCAGGCAAGTGAATTAACTCCAGATGTCCTACTCCAAGGAACATGGATTGGAATCAATGATGTTTAAATACCCTTTGTTCCTATCACACCTTTCATCCTCCAATCCAATGTGTCCCACTAAGGAAAATGTACAATTATAAATGTAGACTGTGATACAATACAGGGAAGGCTTTAAAGCAAATGAGAATAAGAAAACCTCACAATACATTTCAAATTTTAAAAGAGCCATGTTGAAGGAAAGGTATCAAATCCCTTCCCCTACTTTCTAAAGAGGTTTTACAAACTACTGCATATTTTCAATTCTCATCCCTTCTCTCTGTTCCTAAATCATGTATACTTAAACTTATCATTATTGATTGGCTCTAATAAATTTCTTAGAAAACATAGCAATTAAAATGAAACTTTTGGGGCTGGGGATGTGGCTCAAGCGGTAGCGCGCTAGCCTGGCATGCGAGCGGCCCGGGTTCGATCCTTAGTACCACATACAAACAAAGATGTTGTGTCTGCCGAAAACTAAAAAATAAATATTAAAAAATTCATTCTCTCTCTCTCTCTCTCTCACTCTCTCTTTTAAAAAAATGAAACTTTGTGTTATAGTTTTACTTCAAAAAATATTCCAAACCAAACATTCTTATCCTGATAGTGATTATTTGAAATATTATTTTCCAATTATGAGATTTAGTGGAAGTATCTGATATTAAGTGAATTTTAGATTCAGGTAAGAAATAAGTAGTTGATAAAAATCACCATGCAACAAATGAAACATAAGTTTCCTTTCTACTCATTCTATTACTTCCTTAAACACAAAGAACAAAAGGCCCATAAAAGCCTATATTGCAAGTGGTATATAAAACTGTTTATAAACACTTTACAGAAAGTGTATACAAAACTACAGAACAAATTTGGACAGCTCCTCTTTCCTATACAATATAAAGGCAAAGGATAACAGAAGTTCAAAATTCATAGAGAAACATCAAGTGGATAACACCAGTGAGGTTTTAAATGTAGATTATTTTACAAATAACTGTGGAAGTCAACTCTTGGACTCCTTCAGTCTCAATAAGTATAATTTAAAAATAGTTTTGGTGTACTTGAACCTTGATGTAAATGTTTACAGGTTTGTAGGCCTGGAAAACTGACAATAAGAAAGCAACAGAGGAAATTGCCCAAAATAATGATCAAGAAAACACTTGGGCCACCTGTTCTAAGGAGCTGAAAATCCAGACAATAATTAGATGATTTAGAAAGGATTAGTGGTTGGTCCCAACTATTTGAGTATCATTTATATTGATAATTTTCACCTTGGAGTACCAGCTCATATCAAGAAGGCAAATATGCATTTTCCAGCCATGTATGGCAAAGATGGACCTCAAATTCAATGCAGGGAACACTAAAATACTCTGTAAATATTTATTACATGATGAATAAGAAATGAAGAGATGGGATTTCACTAAAAGTGACTAATATATTCAACCATCCTCATTCTAGCAAATGCTTTTCCCTAGGAAAGGAACTAACAAGTGTATCACAACAGAGATTATAACAGTTTGGTTAAGTAGAGAAGAGATGTGTATTCAGTATAGAAGAAGAAGGGAGAGAAAGGTCCCAGGAAAGCTTTTCCCCAGCAAAGCAAAGCCTAATCCTATTCTTCCTGTGCTTGGGAAACTAGTAAATGGTGTCTAGATTATTTGAAGCAGCACAATTTCATTCTGGTACTTCTGTGACGATCAAACTGTAATCAGCATTTACAGAGCTTTATTGGGGTTTATTATCTTAAATACATTACAAAGATTATGACCTTTGAGAATTCATTTTACTTTGCTTCAGTTTCCTTATTAGTAGAGATATCTACATTATAGATATTTTCATTAGAGAGGAATAGTATGCTTGAAGTTTGCACATTTAAAATCTTGTGTTCTTACTTAGGCAGCTTATATCTTTCCAATTAGTAAAATCTTATAAATAATTTCTCAACAGTCTCGCATTGTTCTTATTTTCCCTATGTTTCTCCTACATTTTAATTTTTTTTTTATCTTTCTTGGTTATTTCATTGTGAATTGAATCAATTTTTTCTAATTATATTTTGAATATTGTTTGCCTGTTAAGACTGCTGCTTTATTGTGTGTATGGACACTATTGTGTGTATGGCTGTTTTCTAGTTAATTCTTATTTTTTCTCAGATACATCTCAAACAGAAAAGTTTAAAAATATATTTGTGGTGATCTTTAAAAAAACAATTTGCAATTTTGAAGCTGTTTATACATTAGGCCATTGATTTAATATACTCTGTATTAAAAATCCACTGTTCAGTATCTAAATTTTAAGTTATTTTACAAGAAAGGGTTGTGAATATGCCAAAAGTCTTTTTGACATCCAGGCAAATAATTCCATTTATATAGTACACACATCCATATGCACATACACAGTAAAGCAGCAGTTTAAATATAGGCAAACAATACTCAAAATACAATAGAAAAAAATTGATCCCATTCTCAATTGTAAGAAAGAATATGAAATAGCCAGGAATGATTTTAAAAATGAAAAATGTAGCAGAAATGTGAGAAAAATAAGAAAATGCAGGATTATTGAGAAATTTTATATGTACATAAAATTTATATATATGTTATATATTGATAAATTATATGAACACTAAGAAACTATATATATTCCCCCGCCCCATTTAAGACAGATGCAGACTCTGGCTAGATGATCTCTTTTGGTCTCCTTTATAATTCTCCTTTGATATAATCCACAGACCCATTTGGATTATTAACAAAATCAAAGAACATTTTGATTGTTATCTTTGCCTTTTGAAGGGAAAAATGCATAACCCAAAATGTTCCTTGAGGCTTTTCAAGGGATTTGGCCAGCTTGGACCTCATCCCTGCATCCCTCTCCCACCTGGTATCCCAGTTTGTCCAGCCCACTGGACTTCAGCAGGCCAGAGAAGGTTGGTGATTAACAGCCCTAACTACCTTAGCAGGCTGTCAAAGTGAACTGATGCCTGGGGCGATCTTATTTGCCACTCGCTCTCTCAGGAATGAAGCCAAGGTTCTTTACCAGGGTAGGAGCTTAACTGCCAGAAGACTGCATCCTCGTGGTCCCAGCACTCACGTATTTGGGAGAAGTTCTTTGGGGTGTGGACATTATTCAGAGCAGGGAAGAGACTTTCCTTGAGGCGTCTGCCTTGTCTAAGGGCGATCCTGCAAATCAGGGCTCTCCAGAGTTGATGCAGGGTTCCCTTCGCTTCCAACGCCAAGTCAGAGGGGCGGCGAAGCCCTAGTTATCCAGTCCAGGTCCTGCGAGTAGCCGTTGCTGGAGGCTGTTAACCAGAGGTGGTGGCACGCGCTGCGCGGGGAAGAGCAGAACCCCCACGGGATAGGGCGGTGGTCCAGGGACCTACCAGGCGCCTTTCCTATAGGTGACTCCTATCTGCTCTTCCTGCCCACCTCTGTCCCGCCCCTGGCAGGCGGCCAGGTCCTCTTTCTTTCTTTCTTTCTTTCTTTCAATAATTTTTTTTATTAGTTACACACGACAGTACAATGATCTTGACAATACATACATTTGAATCAAATGGGGTATAATTTCTTACTTTAGGCAACCGCCCTTAGGGCCACCCCACCGCCTACCTCCAAGAAGCTCCTGCTGCCAGCGGGCAGTAGGGACTAAGGAGCGCCCAGCTTCATGCCCAGGTAAGGGTTGGGGCAGTGTCTGTGACCCGCGAGGGACAGTGGCAGGGAAGTGGCGCCGAACCTCTGGGGATGTGTGGCATGCATCCGGGCTGGGAGAGCATGAGGCCGCCTAGCCGCTAACATAGACGCCAAGAATGATTTTAGGATACAGAGGGCTATGAGAGCTGACTTTAAGGAGAGAATAAGAGGGAGCAATTGAGCGGGACTGGAGGGTGAACTGGAGAGCTAATGCTCCCCTGGGTCTGGTCCACTTGGTGAGGTCCTGTGGCATTCGCAGCCGCCTACAGCTCATCCAGAGTCCCCAAATTGTATTGAAGGGTGATTTCTCTAGGAGCTGAGGTCCCTGTCCCACCAAAGCATCTATAGAGGAGTTTTCCTGAGAAAGCAGAGAAGTGCGATACTTATAAAGAAACAGAGAAATCTTGCCTGAAAAGGATCCCATCTCAGCTTGCTCACCAGCTCCCTATTCTCTTCTCCAGTACTTTGTATTAGCACCTTGGTAAAATCCCCCTTTGAGAATTTTTTTAAAGCAGTTGTTAATTGTTAGGATGGAAATGGGCCTGTAAACCTTGACGTAGCTGTTGTAATGAGACTAACTTTAAAAAAGGGTGTGTGTGTGAAAATCCAATGTATCTTCATGGGTTTTTCTTGTGGTTTCTGTACTTTGGTGATTGTCCAGGAGTCCAAACTCTCAAGAATTTTTGTAACTCATATTAGTCTAGTGGCTTTAGAGTTATTTTAGGCGAATTAGGAGCTTTGTGTTCCTTGTGTAAAAGTGCTAAGCCTGAGGAATGAGTTACAGTCTTGCTGTTCTTGCCTCAAGTGTTTAAGTTCAGATTCTGAATATTTATCCTTATAATGGCGTATTTTTTTTTGTGGTTAGAGGCCCAGGACCCCAGCTGCAGCCTTAGATGTGTATTCTGTGTATTGGTATCTAAAGGTAGGTTGATAAAGTTGATGTGTTTTCTGGATTTGGCAGAGCTTAGGTGCTAAGTTTTGACAGATGTATGCGGGTGTATGTTGTTCATGCTATATCGATTTTTAATACATTATTAAAGATAGTTGTTTTAAAATGAGAAGATTTAGTAATGTGTAAGCTTTCAATGTATATTCTTTATGAATATATTGATGTGATGTCTAGCTTGTGAAAAATTACTATCATCTTTCTTGGTTCCTTTTTATTATTATTCTTGGGAACAAAAATGCAAAGTAAGAGATTCAATTTGATGACCTTTAATATGTCCTTAGTACATGCATCTATTGGAAGAGATTTTGGTCACATTGCAAAATGTAATATCATCCTGCACTTCCTTTTTTCAATGGTCTTTTCAGCATAATATTTTGGTGCTTACATTCTTTGAAAAATATGTTTTATCTATTAAATCTAAAATATTTGAAGGTCCATAAATTGCTACTAATAGTTTTGTCAAACAAATATTTTAAAGCTTAAATATACTTTCGGATATGTAGTTCTTTATGTAACATATAAAGATTTGATGTAAAATATTTGTCATTTTAATAATTTCTGCATTGGAGCTGGGATTGTGACTCAGCAGTAGCTTACCTAGCACATGCGAGGCTCTGGGTTCAATCCTCAGCACCACATAAAAATAAATAAATAAAATAAAGATATTGTGTCCAACCACAACTAAAAATAAATATAAAAAATAATTTCTGCATTGTATTTTACAACTTTTCTTCTTACAATGATCCCTTAATTAGTTTATATGATTTGATAATTTGAAAGATGATTCTAGCAAACTCCCTTTCCCTTCTAATAGGAAATAGTTTTCTATTAGTCTTTTAAACTAGGGGACAGACAGGGAATCAGGAACCTCAGAATGGGAAGCATTGCTCTTTTAAACTAAACTGCAATCATCTGTTACTGAACACCTAATATTTACTGTGGACTTTGACCTCGTTTGTGTCTTGATTCATTTACAGTATTACAATCTTAAGTACTTTCCAATCCTCTGTCTTCTTTCTGAAATTGGGGGTTACAATAATAATTTTTCTTAAAATTTTCTTATAAGAATCAACTGACAAAATGAATATAGAACTATAAGCACACTGGGTTCCTGGAATACAGTAAGTCAATAGAACAATGCTGGCTATTGTCTTTATCCATTGTTCCTATATCTGAGGGTAATTAAACATAGGTAAGTTTGTTTTTTGGACATTATTTGATAAGGATACAAAGCCTCATGTAAAAATTATAGGTTTTTAGTTTAAAAGCTGAATTTGAACTTAAAACATGTTTATGTGGGAATCGGTTTACTTATCAACATTTTCAAATCGGTGAAATTTGCATAAATTCCGAGAGTCCAAGCTTTTCTTGAAAAACTTAGAATGGGTTGCCCACTTTTAATGGGGCATACACCCTCCACTTTGCCACAAGGCTGCCACTCCCTGAATTATTTCATCAAGACCTGTTTCATTCATGTGTGAACCTCCCTTGTTCCTTCAGACATCTGCATTTGTATTTTTTGTTTAACTCTGGAAATATCCCTTACTAAATTAAACAGTTAATTAGGTGGTCCAAACTATAAGCCAACTTTCATCCTTTAAAATGTGGAGGTAAATGATCCTGTATTACAATTTACAAAACATTTCCTCATAAAACTTAGGTGATACTTATATCAACTCTAAAAATTTGCTTGGTCATGCATTATTTTTAAAAAATATTTATTTCTTAGTTGTAATTGAGCACAATAACTTTATTTTATTTGTTTATTTTTATGTGGTGCTGGGGAACAAACTCAGGCCCTTGCACATGCTAGGCGAGTGCTCTACTGCTGAGCCACAACTCCAACCCTGGTCATGCATTATTATTCCATTTTACAGCTATAACATTTACTCCTACTTTTATACTAGCACTTAAAATATTGATCTAATGATTTAAAAGGTTTCTTTCAATTTTTAAATTTTCTATAATGCTACTTTTTAAAGATGGAGAAAATTTCTCTGAAATGATAAACTCCTGAGATCGGAGGATCACTAGTTCAAGTCCTGTAGCTCCAGTCCTGCATCTGGAGCACATGTTCTCTCCAAATGGCTTACGTAGCTCTTCCCTTATGGCTTTGCTGGTTGCAGCCCACATGGCCTCTCACTTGGCTTGTGTCTGCTGGATTTTCTCAACTTTCCTAGGCAGATGTTTCATGTTACTGGCATCTCTTAATCTTGGGAGTCTCTACTGCAGCTTTGTTTTCCTTCTCACATCTTCACACATTGCCCTTGCAGGGGTGGCCCATAAAACTCTGTCCTTGCTGTACTTTGCTTGGCCTCTAAGGTCTTTGAAATCTCAGTGAAAGCCTCCATGACCCCCTAATTCCAGCATCCTACATTACTGCAGAACCAGTACCACATGATTGACACCAAGGTCTGCCACCATCTGAAGCAGTAGTCAAGCCTCCTGGGACCATGGCTGCAACAGTCTTTGAGTGCATGGATGGCTAAGCAAGGCATAACAACTTCCTAGGTCCCCCCTGTGTAAGCCAGGTTCCCCTATGGTGTCTTCTCAATGAAATTTTTACTTTTACCCCTTAAGCATGAGATGCCCTCAAGCCATCTTTCCAATTGTTTCTGGGTGAAGTAATTAGCAATTTTTTAGTGTATATTCACTTTAACAACTATATTCCTTTTAACAACCACACCTTCTTAGTCCCAGTTTTTCTCCCAATTTTCTGGCCAAACTGCAGGTTTTTCAGATCTTTCTGCCTACTTTCTGCTCCTGATTATCACAACAAACTTGGCCTGCAGTATCCATGCCACCACCTGAATGACACCACAGAGGAAGTACACTAAACATTTCCAATAAAACTGAATTTCTCCATTTTACCTTTTCTTTCATTTTTAATTTTATATATCTTATGTATTTTGCAACAGTTTTGGACTTTTACATTTTTTGGTGGATTAAGTCTTCATTACATATAGTGACCCTTTTTACTGCTAATAAATATTTCTGTCTTAAAACATATCTTGTCCAATATTAATTGAGACACACCACTTTCTTTCATTAGTATTTCTATGGTGCCATTATTTTACTTCCAATATTTCTTTGTCTGTAGGTTTTATGTGGATCTCTCATAAATCACCTATGGCTACTAATTTCTTTTTGTTTTCCATTGGTGAGTTGGTGTTAAGAGCTCCTCTTCCTCGTGTTTCATTCTGATGGTTCCCCCCCCCCCCGCCCCTGGATTTCCTTTTAATAATACTATTTGAGTTTCCTAAATTTGAGTTTTTACACCTTGAACTTATTTGGGAAAACTCAGCCATCACTGATAGCTTTTTTTTTCCATTCTCTATTCTCTCTCCTCTCAAACTTAGATGAGATGTGTGCTTGACTTAAGCAGTCAGGAAAAGAGAGTTAAAGCCAGGCAATTTGACAAAAGGAATTCAATACAGGGAACTAGTTACACATGTTTTGGTGCATCTAAAAGCCAAATAGGAGATAATGAGACAAGTTAAACTTTCTAAAGTTTTTTTGCTATTTCTAAATAGCAAAAAACTATTGGCTTTCCTAAGACTATAGGGATACAAGGAGAAAATACCTTTACCAGAACTTAGAAGTGTAGGGTATCTAAAAACACTATGTTTCTGTTCTATAAGAAGAGGTATGATAGAGGACACACATTCATTGATGGAGACACTGCCACAAAACTCAGAGAAGAGAGAGGAGAAATATCCTGGCATCTCCCTTTCTCCTATCCTCTAGTTTCTGAAGCCAGTAGGGCAACAAGTATGGAGAATATAGTTTCGAGATGTCATCCTCAAAGATTCAGGTCACAAATAATCATGAATTATTCTGTGAGCAAGCTAGTCATTTAATTCTCTCCATATCTTTTAACTTGGCTTTTTATATTTTCTATTGTCTTGTCCCCCTGTATTGTATTCTGGGTAATTTTTTGTTTTGGTAAAACAAATACTGAATAAAACATATCCTTCTAGCCATTTTTGTGTGCAATTCACTGATAATTAAGTTCATTGAACCCATACAACAATAATCTCATTCCCCTTCCCCCTACAATTCTACTTTCTATCTTTGCATTTGACTATTCTAGACACCTCATTTCTCTTTTGTTACTGGATTATTTCACTTAGCATTTTTCATAGGCTCATCCATGTTGTAGTATGCATTGAAATTTCTTTCCTTTTTAAGGTTGAAGAATATTTCACTATACAGATATAACACATTTTGTTTATCTCTTTATCCATCAGTGGACATGTATCTCATTTCACTGCTGTAAACATGGAGGTACAAGCATCTGTTTGAGCTCATGTTTTTAATTCTTTAGAGGTATTTTGGAGAAACAGAATTGCTGGGTCATATGATAGATAGTTCTGTTCAATTGTTTAAGGAAAACCATACTATTTTCCACATGTAACCCAGCTATCCCAATCCTGAGTATTTATGATAAGAATTAAATCAGCATACTATATTGATACAGCCACATCAATGTTTACAGCAACACAACTCATAGTAGCTGAGTTATGGAAACAGCCCAGGTGCCCATTGACAGAGCAATGGATACAGAAAATGTAGCATATACACAATGGAATTTTAGTCAGCCATTAAGAAAAAAGAAATTATGGCATTTGCTGGAAAATGGATGGAACTTAAAATAATTCCAATTCAGTAAATCAAGGGTTAAATATTTTCTCTCATATGCAGAAGCTAGACCAAAATAAGGAAAAAAAAAAGAGGGAAGGGGAATCCCATGAAAATAGAAAAGAGATCAGTAGAGTGCAGGGAGGGAGTACAGGAAGGCACTGGAGTGGAGGGGGGAGGGATGGGAATAGGGAGGAATGGTGGAATGGAATTGACCAAACTATGCTATGTGTATATGTGAATACACCACAGTGAATTTCACCCTTATGTGTAATCTATAAATCATTAATTTAAAAAGAACTGTAAATAAGTTAAAGGCCAGTAAAGGGTAATGAATGGGGATGGTAGGAGGGGAGGGCAAGGGGAAGTATGGGGGATGGAATTGGAGCAAATTATATTCCAGTCTCATATAATTATAACAATATGGATCCCCATATTATGTATAACTATAACTAACTAATAAAAAATGTTTGAGGTTTTGATAGCAATTGCATTGAATTTGTAGATCACTTTGGGCAATATTGAAATCTTACCAGTATTAAATCCTTCAATTTATGAACATGTGATGTTTTTCCATTTATTTGTGTGTTCTTTAATTTCAATAATCTTTTATAGTTTTCAGTGTATAAGTCTCTCACATCCTCAATTTAGTTTATACCCAAGTATTTTATTCTCTTTGTTGTTACTATAAATAGAATCATTTTCTTAATTTCTTGTTTCTTTTTAGATTGTTCATTGTTAGTGTATGAAATGCAACTGATTTTTTTTTTTTTTTTAGGATTTATAAATTTATATGTTTTTTTTTTTCCTAGAGAAGAGAAAAACAAAACGAAAACAAATGAAAAACATGGTGTGAGGAAAAACTGCAAGTTGAAGGAAGACTTAGGAAAATTAACAAAGGGATTGTCTGCCTACAAGCCAGCAGAAAGTAAGTGATGGGTGCTTTTCTTGTCCCTCCAGGGAGGCCTGGTTATAACAGCAGCCCTAGGAACCCAGCCCCTATGGCAGCCAGACAAAGGAGCTCCCAGACTGTGACCCAAGGTGTGGAGGTCCTCAGGACACACCAAGTGCAGGGACAGACAGCCTTCCCAGAAGGCGCCCTTCACCGTGGAGCTTCCAGCATTTAAAAGGGCCATTTTCCTTTTAAGAAAGATGCTGAGTCAAACAAACAAACAAACAAACAAAGAAATCTACAAGAGGGAAAAAATGTTCCTGCTGCAGTGGAAGTCTTTGGTTTCCGTGGAAGGAAGGTGGGTTCGGTGCGTGGGACAGTGCGGGGTTGGCTTGCAAGGCTCTCCTTGGGCTCCTGGATCACACCTTTGCTAAGGTCTATAATTTTGGGATATTTTATTTTCTTCTGGCCCAGCACATTCTGAGCCCAAAATAACAGTTTCTATAATTTTGCCATCTTGGGTGTTGACCTGCGATTTTCATAATCTAGAAAAGCTTGTTTAACCTCACTCCAAACCTTTTGCTTTTGAAGGAGTTCTCCGAAGCTTGACTCCTCCTCAGGGCTATAGAAGGCCAGCAGGGTCAGCATGCGCTCCATCTCCCTAAGGCACACTGCTCTCCTTGCCCCCTGCTCTCTCCTCTAGCGCGCCTAGATCTGTCGCTGGCGGATCAGCTCAATTACATGCTGTTGCTGTTACCAGTTTGTGTCCAAGAGCTCCGGACAGGGACTGTTAATCAATGCGGTGGACTCCGGAATCAACTCCTGAATCCTGATTCTCTCATCAAGAGTATCCGGATCCACACTGGGTTCAATCCCAGATTCTAGGCGACAGTTCTCTGCTGCTTCCTTAAAGCCATCTGTGACCAAGTAGTTAATGATGAGGCGATTCATGTCCGCCCGCTGGATGTGTCAGTTGTTGAGCTTTTCCATCCATTCATCTTTCCTGATTTCATCAGGCTCTTCTACATAACTCATTCTGGTTTATTTCTTTCGGATCCCGCCTCCCGCGCTGGGCGGTGGCCACAGCGCCTCTGCAGCAGCTAACCCAACCAGGGAGGGGCAATTGCGGCCACCGCCCAGCAGAGGGAAGTGGAGGCCAAGGCGGGGGCGGAGGCGGAGGCCAGGCAGGGAACCAATGCAACTGATTTTTGCATGCTTGTTTTATTTCCTGAAACTTTGCTCTACTCATTCTGACAATTTTTTTTTTCCTCCCACATTTTGCTGCTGGGGATGGAATAGCTCCGACATGCATGCGCGGGGTGTGTGTGTGTGTGTGTGTATGCTCGCCTCAGGGTTTTCTACATATAAAAAAAGTTGTGCATAAACCATGGTAATTTTACTTATTTCCAGCCTTTTATTTCTTTTATTTATTTATTTTGCCTGATTGCTGTGTCCAGTAATATATTAAGCAGAAGTGAAAGTGGGCATCGTTGTCGTCCTCCTCCTATCAGGGGAGACGTCTTCAGTATTTCCACCGAGTATGATGAAAGTTATGGGCTTTTCACATATGCCTTTATTATGTTGAGGTAAGTTTCATCTGTGTGTAGTCTGTAGAGTGTTTTTTTTTTTTTTTTAATTTTGAGACAGCACTGAACTTTGCCAAATGCTTTTTCTGTATCAATTTTTAAAATATTAGTTGTATGTAATAATGGGTTCATTTTGACATCCGTACATGTATACAACATAATTTACTCCATTTCAATTCCTAGCATTTCCCTTTCCTTTCCCTCCTCCCTCCACCAACCCCTTCCTCTCTTCTATTGATATTTCTTCCATTAATTTATTATTTTCAATTGTTGCAGTATAGACATACATAAAATGGAATTTATTTTGATACATTCACACATGCCTATAGCATAGTTTGATCAATTTTATTCTACAGTTCCTCCCCTTTCCCATCCGTCCTTCCTCCGCCTGGATTCCCTACCTTTATTCTAGCGGTCTCCCTTTTGTCTTCATGAGATCTCCTCTCTCCCCTTTTTTTAGTTCCTTATATCTCTTTAGCTTCTGCATATAGGAGAAAATACATTTGACCCTTGGCTTTCTGAGTCTGGCTTATTTCACTTAGCGTGATATTCTCTGTTCCATCCATCTACCAGCAAATGATTCAATTTAATTCTTTTTTTTATTGTATCAATTTAAATGACCATGTGATTTTTTCTTCATTCTGTTAATATGATGTTTTTCATTGGTTGATTTTCATATGTTGAACTATCCTTGTATATCAGGAGCATATCACCTATGGCATATGGTAATTTCACTATGCTCTTAAAAATCAGGTTCCTACTGTTTCATTGAGGATTTTTGCATCAGTGTCCATTGAGATATTGGTTTGCAGTTTTCTTCCTTCTTTCTTTTTCTTTTATTTATTTTATGTGTATGTATTTGGCTTTGGTGTCATGGTAATGGTAATGCAGGCTTCACAAATGAGTTAGTAAATGTTCTCTATTGTTAAAATTTTTGAAAGTATCTGTGAAAGATTGGTGTTAATTATTTAAACACCTGGTAGTAATTCACCAGTGAAGTGATCTAGTCTAGAAGGTTTTTGTTGTTGTTGTTGTTGTTTTTGAGAGATTTTCTGATTCATGTCCTTACTGTTTTAGGTCTACTCAGACCTTTCTGCTTCTTCATGTTTCAGTCTTGTTAGTTTTTACATTTCTATGTATTTGTCCATTTCATCTAGTTTATCCAATTTTTGGTGTATGATTGTTTATAATACTCTCTTGTGATCTTTCTTATTTCTCTGAAATCAGTAATAATTTCTTATTTGTTTCCAGGTTTAGTTATTTATGTCTTCTATATTTCTCTCAGTAAATTTACCTAAAGACTTGTTAATAATTTTTTTTTATTTATCTTTTTCAAGAATTTACTCTTGGTTATTGATTTCTCCTTTCTTTCTTGTTCTATATTTTATTTATTTCCACGTTCATCTTTATTTTTTTCCTTTTGCTGCCTTTGGGCTTATGTTTCTCTTCTTACAATTCCTTAAGTTGTAAAGCTATGTTACTGATTTGCTATTTTTCCTCCTTTCAAAAATTTACTGTTGATAGTTACAAGTTTCTCTCAAAACTGTTTTCTCCTCATCCTGTAAGTTTTTCTATGTTGTATTTTCATTGCCTCAATACATTTTCTAATTTCTCTGATTTTTTCCCTATGACTTATTGTTTATCATATACTATTTAATTTTAACATTTTTTGTAGATTTCCAGTATTTCTAATGTCAACTCCTAGTTGCACTCCATTTTGATCAGAAAAGATACTTTCCATATTTTCATCTTAAAAAAAAAGTTTTAGGGCATGTTTTGCAGCCTCACATATGGTTTGTCCTAAAGAATGTTCCTTATGCAATTGAGAAAAATGTATATTCTGTTTGTTTGTTTGTTTGGATGTTATTGCAGAACATCAATTTCTCCTTTTAGTTTAGTTAATGTTTATATATGTTGGAGCACTAATGTTTGATGCATATATGTTTACAATTGTTATATCTTTTGGCAAATTCACAATTTAATCATATGATGTCCTTTGTATCTTATTAATAGTTTTTGGATTACAGTCTATTTTGTCCGATATTAGTATAGCTATCCCTATTCCATTTTTGTTGCTATTTATATGGAATATCTTTTTCTGTCTTTTCTCTTTCAACCTATTCTTGTCCTTCAATCTAAAATATGTCTCTTGTAGACAGCATATAGTTGGATCAAGATTTTTCCCATTCTGCCAATCTCTGACTTTATTTGGAGAATTTAATCCATTTACAATTGAAATATTGATAGGAAAGGACTTACTATTGCCTTTAAAAAATGTTTTCTGTATCTATTATAGCTTTTTTATCACTCTTTTCTTCCAGTTCCATCATCTTTTATGTTTAGTGTTTTTGCAGTGACATGTTTGGGTTTCATTTGTGTGTGTATGTGTGTGTGTGTGTGTGTGTGTGTGTGTATTTTATAGATATTTTCTTTGCTATTATCATGGAGGTTAAATATAACATCCTAAAATTGCAGAAAATCATTTTAAACTGGTACTAACTTAATTACACATAACACTTCCATTTTCTAGCTTTTCCCCCAAACTTTAAGTTATGGGTGTCACAAATTACATCTTTATATATTGTGTATTTATTAACATAGATTTATAAGTATATGTATGCATTTTATGTTTCAAATCCTATACAAAATTTTAAAAAGTCACAAACTAAAATAAAATTTTAAAAAGTCACAAACTAAAATAACAAAAGGCTGATTTTTATATTTGTCCATATAATTATTACTTTTACTGGACAACTTTACATTTTTATTTCATGTTACTGCCTAGCACCCTTTCATATTTCTACCTAACAGGTTTCCTTTATAATTTCTTATAGGAAAGATAAAATGGTCATGAACTCCCTCCACTTTTGTATATCTGACAATGTTTTAATTTCTTCCTCATTTTTGAAAGACAGTTTTGCCAGGCACAGAATTCTCAGTTGACAGTTTTTCTTCCAGCACATCAAATACATTGTCCCATTGTCTCTGGCTTGCAATATTTCTTCTGACTATTGGAGAAATCCACTGATAAACTTATTAGGAGTCCTTTGTATGTAACGAGTTGCTTTTCTTTTGCTACTTTTGGATTTCCTCTTTGTCTTTTGACGCTTTGATAATAATGTGTCTTGGTATATGAGTTTCTTAGGGTTTAACATGCACTTCACTGAGCCCTTGGATTTACAGGGCCATGCCTTTTCTTAAATTTGTGAAGGTTTTAGCCAATATTTCTTCCTTTCTCTGTCCCTCCTTCTTCTTGAATGCTTATACTGCATCTAGTGACCTGCTTGATGGTGTTTCATAAGTCCTTTATGCTCTCTGTTCGGTTTTTTTCATTCCTTTTTCTTTTTGCTTCTTCGAATATAATATCAAATGACTTGTCTTTAAGTTCATTGATTTTTCTGCCTGCTCAAATTTGCTGTCAAACCCAATGAAAATTTCAGTTTGGATATTTTATTACTCTCATCCTGAAAAAGTGCATTAAGATTATAATATTTCTTTAGCTCTAGCGGGGTCCAGAGGGTGGAACCGGTGAATTTTTCAACTTTTGAATTTTTCAAGTTTTGCAACAATAGGAGCAAGAGAGGGAGGGGGAAAAAGAGAGCCCAGAGCAGAAAAGAGAGGAGTTTGAAGCCAAGCGGGAGAGCAGGATTTATGTTTGGGATTTTTCTGGAGATCTTTTTGATCCCCCTGGGCTGTGGGCGACGGCGGTGCCAGCAGCAGCAACAGCTGCAGCAGCTGCCTCTTCGCTCAGCCGGGTCAAGCTTGGGGCAGGGCGAGCAGGCAGGCACTTAAGGCCCTGCGCGGGCCCGCGGCGGCTGCAGCCTGGAACCACGGGGCACTTAACTCTTCCGCCCAGGAGATCTGCTCTCTTGCCTTCTCCCTCAACCCAGGCTCTCCTTTCTCCCCTACCCACCCCGCCCCCATCCGGCCCTCTCCCGTGGCGCGCCCCGCCACCCCGCTTACACGCTCACGGGCGCCCCCCCTCACTCAGTCACGGTCCCCCTTGCGCACACACGGTCATCTCCCTGCAAAATTTATCCTGCGATCGCCACTCCTGCGGCAGTGTTCCGAGGACTGTAACCTTGAACTTTCCCAATGCGGTGACACATTCTCTTTTTCCCTGCCGCTGCCCTCCTGCGTCCCCCTCCCCGCCCTTTTTTTTTTTTTAAAAGCATTTCATCATCAACCACCACCCCAATCCAACCCACACCGAACTTTCGCTCACCCCCAACCCCCCAACAACAGCAGCAAAAACAACTGCAAAACAGGAAACGAATCCCGAAACCTAGGCAAAAAGCAGCTGACACCAGAGGCATAGGCACAGCGAGCAAGGCCAGCGCGCTCCGACTGCCAAAGGGTTAAAAGTGTACACTGGATCCCCCCCCCCCCCCCCCCCCCCCCGCACGCCACGCGAATTTGAATCTTTCCCTATTTAAGGAGGACTGGGTTTGTTGTGAAGTCGTGGTAATCCAGCGCAGAGTCTGGTCCTGATCAATCGCATCTCGGGGCTCAGATGACTGTAAAATGAATAGATGAAATTCTACCTTCTCGAAGATTTTCTTGGTCATCGCTGGGAAAGAGTGTTTGAAGGCGAAGTCATGATGAATTCTCCAATCTGTCTCAGGATGAATTTCACTCATTCATCGAGGCACTTCTTCCACATATCCACGCAATCGCCTATACTTGGTTCAACCTGAAGGTTGGAAAACCCAAGTGCTTTAAAAAGCATGAGAAGCAAATGTCAAAGGATGAAGAAAGAGCAGACAAAGATGAGCTTCTCAGTGAAACGCCTGAAATTAGCAGAAGTGGGCATCCAGGCTCCCAGCCAAACTACTCAAAGATATCTGCCAGGAGTACCAGGAGGACTCTGTGCTCACCTTGATTGGCAAGAAGCACCATGCTGTGTTTTATCCAATCCCTGACTAGAAAGGGTAAGATTAGAAGAATCCACATCCTGGGACAGGCAGACAAAGTCTGGCATCTGGCTCCAGACATGGTGATCCTGTTCAAAGTCATCCCTTTGGAAAGTACTAATGGAGAGCGGCTCATGAAATCCCCACATTGCACAAACCCAGCATTTTGTGTCCAGCCACATCATATCACAGTATCAGTTAAGAAGCTTGACTTATTTTTGGCAGTACTACGTGCAGGAGCAAGGTAGGAGCAGATCATTCTTTCTTCTAGCATGACAGTCCACAACCCTGGCTTAGGGAATATCTGGCTTGAGTTAGATGGTCCTCGAGGCCCTTAGATGTCCTCTGCCCTATCTGGGTACAGTGTTGTGCCCTCTTCCATTCACATGTCCACTGTCATATGTCAGTCATGTAAATAGACACGGAGCTTTCACACCTGGCTAGACTTGGGTATTTAAAGAAAGACCACAAAGACTACTTTTTTTTCCCCTCATGAGTACACACAGAGTAGTCTACAACATCTAGTTCATCACACTTTACTTTCTGTGCTAGGCTATGTCTCTTGTATTTAGTCATCTTTTCCCAATTTGGAATATAACTTTATTTATGAATAGTGAAACTTCTATTTAGTAATCTTTGTGTTAACCTCATAACTAACAAGCTTAGTGAACTTTTTTCAGGAATCTAGTGCTATTGGAACCAAAAATAGAATTAACATTTACTATTGTAAAATGTATAAGATAGCCACTATCAAAGCATAATCTAGGTAGAACTAGATTTATTTGATTTTAATATTTCTATCAACACCTACTTTTAATTGTGCAATATGCGCTATGGATGTAATGGAATAATATTTTTTGTGTACGTATATAATATTTTTCCAGAGTGACTTTAGAACCCTTTATAGTGTTAGTTTACTTGAATTTAAATTCATAAAACTTACCAAGGAGAGAGTTGAAGCTTTCCTTAAGGAACATTATAGACAAAAACAGAAAGTGGGCTCCACACCCAGTGGACCAGGCTGGGGCTGTGAGGTATCTGTTGCAGCCAGCAGGAGCTGGGAGGTGACACCCAGTCTCCAGTCCCGAGAGGTGCCCGAAGGAAAAGGAGGCGGCGGCTGTAGGGGTCCGGGGAGAAGCTCCTGATGCACCTCTGCTCAGCCAGAGTGTCGTGGCTGAGCGACAACAGCCCGCGCGGCGGAGACCCCGAGTGGCAGCAGCGGGCGCTGCCCTGACGCGCCCCGAACCGGGAAACAGGGGTCCTGGAGCGCGAGTGGCCGCTGTAGTCCGAGTGGAGTGCGCTGAGCCCAGGCTCCCTGCAGTGTTGGCCATAAGGAGGGACAAGGGAGACGCCAAGGCCATGAGGTACCCACAGTCGCCAGACGGAGCCGGCTCGCCACTCTGAGGAACGACTATGAGAAGAGCTGCGTGGGCCCGCTGCGGCAGGACACTCCGCGAGGCTTCTTCTTTCACCTCTGCAACATGGAGCCACCGCTGGCCTACCTCCCGCAGCCGCGGCCCGGCTCCCCCTTCTCCCAGGCGCGCCTCTCGCTGGGCGCCCTGGCCGCCTCTGTCTTCGCCCTGCTTGGCGTGGGGCCCGGGAGCTGGGCTGCAGGGGCCGCCAGGCTGCGGACGCTGCCGAGTGTGTGCTCGCACAGCCTCAGCCCTCTCTTCAGCGTCGCCTGTGCCTTCTTCTTCCTCACCTGCTTCCTGACGCGGACCTAGCGGGGCCTGGCCCTGGCCGGAGCGGCGGCTCCTGGTGGCAACTGGCGCTGCCCGCCTGCTGCTACCTGGGAACTTCTTGGTGTGGCACTGGTGGTCTTGGCCTGGGGGGGGGGGGGGGGCGGGGGGGGGAAGCGGCTGCTGCCCCGCACACGCCCCCGGCGGCGGCAGGTTGTTGGTGCTGAGCTGCATGTGACTGCTGACGCTTGCGCACCCCGTGCGGCTCGGGCACAGCATCCTGGTGCTGCTCGTCGCCAGCTTGGTCTGGTGGGTCTCCTTTGCCAGACTCTGGGCGCTGCTCTCTGCCTTCAGGCCGCTGCTCTCCTTCCTGGTCGGGGCCGTCAGATGCCTGCTGGCCCTGGGTTGGATCACTTCTTTTACCTCGGGGAAGCCGCTCATCATTCCTGGTTGTCCAGTACCATGGAAGAAAAAGTGCCCGTGATCAGACCAGGGAGGAGGTCCAGGTGCGCGTCGCTAGGAGAAATGGCAGCCGATCACTATGGCAGTGGCAAAATGTTCAGGAGACCTTCGTTGCCTTGTATTTCGAGAGAATAGATGATTCGCTGGGATTGGGACTTGAAGCAGTGGTGTAAGCCTCATTACCGGAATTCCGGAGGTGGAAATGGAGTTGATCTTTCATTGCTAAATGAGGCTTGCAATATGGTGTCAGATCTTCTGAGTGACCCAAGCCTTCCTCCGCAAGTCATTTCTTCCCTACGAAGTATGAGTAGCTTGATGGGTGCATTCTCTGGGTCTTGTAGGCCGAAGATTAATCCTCTCACACCATTTCCTGGATTTTATCCCTACCCTGAAATAGAGAATCCAACCGAGAAAGGAGATCGAAAACTTCACAAGGTTAAAATACAATTTTATCCCTATTGATAACATTTAATGACATTTTCAGATTAAAATTCCTTCATTTTTTGGGAGGGGGGGAATTGAACTCAGGGGCACTCAACCATTGAGCCATATCCCCAGCCTTATTTTGTGCTTTATTTAGAGACAAGGTCTCAAAGAGGTGCTTAGTGACTCTCTATTGCTGAGAGTAGCTTTGAACTCCTGATCCTCCAGTCTCACTCAGCCTCCTGACCCACTGGGATTATAGGTGCATGTCATTGCACCTGGCTAAAACTCCTTCTTTTAAAGTTATATTACATACAATTTCCTTTTGAAATCTTTTACCTTTTATTGACCTGCATGGGACCTTATATGAGGTTTTATAAACTCAAATAAATTCTAGATGAATATTTAGGTCTTTTAAAAAAATAATATTAAAATATTAATATTTTAAAAAAATAATATTAGGAGTTAGAGCTTGTATGGTAACAACTTTATATTATTATTGCTATTGTTAAGAAGTATGAACAATAAAAACATTTAGTTCTAGGCTTGTATAACAAACTAGCATTACTTTGTTGTACTCTTTAGAATCCAGAAATTGTTCTTATTGAACCCCAAACCATACATAATTCCTATATTCATTTTATGAATTATACAGTGTTACTTAAAAATAATTTTTATGAACCCTGTTTGTCCCTCACCCATTTAACCCACTGGAGATTGTGATAAACCAAGAGGCACTGATTTTTTCAATATTAGATTTGGAATTAATTTCTCTCTATCAGTACTAAAAAATAGGAATTTTTTCCTTTAGGAAATAATATTACTATTCTAAATAGGTATATGTCATGCTTTTTCATTGTGCTTTTATTTGTTTTATTTGATTATTATTAGTATCTTCACCATTATCTAAAACCACAAAACATTTAGGGATTATCTTACTTCAGCTAATTTACCCTATAGGTAAGAAAATTCAGAGAGGATAAACTTAAAATTGGTTACTTTTGTCAATTCTAATATTGGAATATTGGAATAGAACTTAGAAAAACGTAAACATAGCTTTTGGAACAATTTTGATAAGATAATTTCACTTTGTCCTTATCTCAGCATTAGGGTTAGAAATGTTGAAAGGTTTAGTGAGCAGAATTAGAGCAAAAGGATTTGAAAATTATTGATCACTCTCTGGATCATGAGTAATTATGTGATTCTTTTATTTATTTATTTAGGTACCAGAGATTGAATCCAGGAGCTGTTAACCACTGTGCCACATCCCCTGCCCTTCTTTTTTTTTAATATTTATTTTTTATTTGTACACAATACCTTTATTTTGTTTGTTTATAAATTTATGTGGTGCTGAGGATTGAACACAAGGCCTCCTTACCGCTGAGCCCCAACACCAGCCCCAACAGCCCTTCTTAAAATTTTTTATTTTGAGATAGGGTCTCCTTAAGTTGCTTAGGGATAAATTCTTTAGGGCCTCACAGAGTTACTGAGGCTGGCTTTGAACTTGCAATCCTCTTTCCTCAGCCTCTGAAGCTGCTAGAATTGCAGGCATGCACCACTGTTCCCAGATGATTCTTTTATTTCTTAAGTTCATATAGTTGTGCTTGCATTAGTCAGAACTCTCTTAATTGCCGCAGTCCGGCTGCAGCAAACTAAGGGGGGGGGGGGTGACGAACAACTTGTGTACATTGATACAGCAGGAGTGGGAGCCGTTTATTGTAGGACAACAGAGGTATTTATACATTCCACACAGCTTATCTTAATTAACATAAACTAGATACATCAGTCAATCAATAAGAAATCTCCACACTTAATGGCTTGCTGGCCTTACTTCACAAACCACTCCCTCTGGCATTTTGCCAGGCGCCATGCCATCCAGACTTGTTTACAGACTCTAACTCTTAATGGTGACAATTATGTGACTTTATTTATTTATTTAGCATTCTACCTCATAAGAAAAAGGTTAATCACAACATCTAAAATGGATAGCAATCAATAAAATAATTCATTAATGTATTCTTGAGTTAGTCTTTGCATTATTGTGTTGCTCTTTCTTTGCATTTTCTATTGAAATTTGTTGCTCCTGATAGTACTTTTAAAAGTAATTCTTTAAAAACCTTAATCATAAAAATCATATTATAAGGCTGGGGTTGTGACTCAGTGGTAGAGTGTCTGCCTAGAATGTATGAGGCACAGGGTTTGATCCTCAGCACCATAAATAAATATATACATAAATAAAGGGATTGTGTCAATCTACAACAAATAAATAAATAAATAAATAAACAAACAAATAAATAAATAAATAGAGGGTACGAACATTTAAAGTAAAAAACAAAATCATATTATAGCAGTATTATGTTTGTTACTATGTTTTCTATGTAGAAAAATTTATTGGTGTACTGGAAACATTTTAAACACAATAATTAAGCAGGATGTATAAATGCAAAAAAAAAAAAAAAAAAAAAAAAAAGAAAAAAGAAAGTGGACTGGCTATAGTAGTTTAAAATAAATCCCCCAAATAATGTAGAAACCGAGTACCATACCTATGTTTTTAAAATCTCGATAAAGAGTTATAAATGTTGCCTGCACAATTCCAGAGAGGTGATATTTTTCTGTGTATTTTGGAGCTTAATGAAATATGTTTCCTTATTATTTTTATTTTTAAAGACATTTTCCTTAAGTAGGTGAGAATTTATTTTCTTCAAAACAGTGTGTTAAAATATAGATGCCTTTGCATTAACAATGGTTCATAGTAAAATGTCATTTAAAAAAGCAGCATACCAAAAGTGGCCTGAAAGTTGAGCTGCCACAGATGGTGGGTCATTTCCGAATTTGGCCTGGTGGGAGGGAAAATGGCCTGCAGATAGCCAGGTGGCAGACAGTTATATGATGGTGTTACATAAATGCAGGTTTTAATATATTGCTGGGTCCATTATTATCATTTAAAAAAGTAAAATATAAAATTACTCTTTTGACTCAAAAATCTAGGTATTTACTAAGTGCTTTTTGCCCTGATATTTTCTTGATATAATTTTAGGAAATATGTTTAGATATTTAGATGTCATTTAGTCTGATTTTAAATAATAGTATTGGATATCACTCATTTGGAAATATTATGTTTTCTTTAAAAATACAGTATTGCATTTACAATTTCCATGCATTTAAGAACTAAAGTCTTAATAATGATGGTTTGGGGAAAATATATTTTCATCAAAATAAAATCTCATTAACACATGACACTTAATTTGATTGACAGCTGTCTAGGAGGTAACATTTTTTAAGGCAGGCTGTATATATGTGTTGGATTGACTATAAATGCATTGTAACTGTGTTGTGAAAATTAAGGCTGGAATTAAAGTTTTAAAAAGTGGGAAAAAGATTATATTATTTCTTTCTTAAATATTTTATGGAATTTATTGTCAAAACTATTTGAAATTTTCATATTTACTTTTTTATATTGATCTATTCACTATCCAACAAATTTTTTTTTGGAGCATGTATTTTGTATTAGGCATAGTTTTAAAGTCTTTGGTATTTTAGTGAACAAACTGGACAAAAGTTCCTCCATTCATGGTGCCTACATTCCAGTAGTGAAGAAAAATAGTAAATAAAACATAATAACAGGAAGTTATGTTGTGTGTTAAGAATAAATAAAAAAATAAAGCAGCATAAGGATGACCAGGAGATGGGAGGCAGGACAGGGTAGAGGAGAAGGGCAGGTTGAGATTGTAGATAGGATGGCCAGGATAAGACTTACTGAGAAGGTGATAAC
Source organism: Marmota flaviventris (assembly GCF_047511675.1). Taxonomy (NCBI): domain Eukaryota; kingdom Metazoa; phylum Chordata; class Mammalia; order Rodentia; family Sciuridae; genus Marmota; species Marmota flaviventris. The sequence goes on from NC_092509.1 coordinate 38,782,229, forward strand.
TGGTATTAGACTTGAAGGAGTTGAAAGAGCAAACTGTGGATATCTGGAGAAAGAGCATTCCAAGCAGAGGAAACAAACAACCCAATGGGGGATCAGCTTGGCTTCATTTTAGAACAAGTAGGAAGGCACTTTGGTTCTTCCAAAGATTTAAGTGCAGGTTTATGAATGCAAGTATAATAGTTGTCAAGATGAATGTTAGAATTCTGTAATAAGATACTTTTATTTGTTGTTTTATGGTCTTTTTTTCTATCTTGGGAAAAAGCCCAATAGCTCCACATGTAATAAATTTAAAAAGATGAGTCTTCATTTTTAAAATGTAGCTTTGTAAGTAGCTTTTCAAAAATATGGCAAATACATATATCAAAGTATATTAAATATATGTTAAAATAATCCTTTAGCCTACATGATCATATAATTAGTAACTTAATTATGTTTTTAATTTTATGGGCCAGATAATTGTTTTTTATTCCATGAATGCTAAATGACTAGACAAAATATATGAACATTCAATTGTTATGTAGAATGCAATTTACTATAGTATTTAAGCAACTAGTTGTTCACTAACTGATATTTAGAAGTGTGTAATTTCTAAATTGAAGACTTCTAAATTGAAGAAATTCAGTAGTTAGAATTTCTTTAACATATAATTTGGAAGAAATCATTTCAAATGGCTTCATTTAACCTACTTGTTGTGAGTTGTTTTAAATGGTATTTGACTAGGTGTATTCTGTTCCCAAAATGCCTGTGTTTTTTGTCACTGTATGACCATTGTTTTATAATATAGAGACACACTGCTTTGAGTATTTGTGTGATTGAACATTGTAGAGAAAATCACATTTTAGACACACTTTATAATTATAAGTGTCCAGATTTGTATATTATTTTCTGATCACTTTAGAGTTAATTATTTCTTTTTTTAAACACTTTTATTTTATTTATTTATTTTTTATATGGTGCTGAGTATCATATCCATCTTCTCACATGTGTAAGGCAAGCGTTCTGCCATTGAGCTACAGACCCAGTACAAGAACTGATTACTTCTTCACCTGGTCTACCATGGCACTTTATGCATATTTCCATGATCACCTTTCATTATATGCTTTAGCTACATAATTTCTAGCCTGTCTATAAGTTGCCTATCTTTGTATCCATACAAGGTGCTGAAATACTGACATGGCTCCTGCAGCCTCACAGCCAGGTCTCTTGGTACCTCCGGAGAAGCAGCAGTGGAGCAGTGGAGTGGCCAAGTGGCAGACCTGGTAGGTTCCAGCACTGGTGGCAAGCAGGTGGATCCTACCATTCAGATGTGGCAGGACTGAGGTGCCTTGGGCCAGTGTCAAGGTGAGCTGGGGCAAGTCAATTTGTCACCCTCACAGCAGCCTGGTCTGCATACAATATGATCTTTATTTTATTTTGAATTTTTATATTCTTTTCAGTTCTCCCTAATCCTTATTTTTTCTCCCTTATTTTAAAAAATGCTTTTTTGAAGAACCATATTTATTCATTTATTCAGCACTATAAATTTAATATCAACTCTCTATCAGGCACAGAGGTAGCCATTTTCAGACTTGAAACTGAACATGATACATAAAAACTCTATTTTTAGAATTAATAGATAAACATTACTTATTTAGCTAATATTTACTGGTTGCCTATTATGTGCTAGCCATTATTGTGGAATTTGTGGATAAATTAGTAAAAATAACAAAGTCTATGTCCCCATGTAGGTTACATTCTAATGGAAGAATACCAGAGTAAGGAGGTAAGATTTAACTATGAAGGTCAGTCAAAAAAGGCCTTCCTCAGGATATAAAATCAACACGCATAAATCAAAGGCATTCCTGTATATCAGCGACAAATCCTCTGAAATGTAAATGAGGACAACCACTCCATTCACAATATCTTCAAAAAAAATAAAATACTTGGGAATCAACCTAACAAAAGAGGTGAAAGAATTATACAATGAAAACTACAGAACCCTAAAGAGAGAAATAGAAGAAGATCTTAGAAGATGGAAAAATATACCCTGTTCATGGATAGGCAGAACTAACATCATCAAAATGGCGATATTACCAAAAGTTCTCTATAGGTTTAATGCAATGCCAATCAAAATCCCAATGGCATTTCTTGTAGAAATAGAGAAAGCAATCATGAAATTCATATGGAAAAATAAAAGACCCAGAATAGCAAAAACAATGCTAAGCAGGAAGTGTGAATCAGGCGGTATAGCGATACCAGACTTCAAACTATACTACAGAGCAATAGTAATAAAAACAGCATGGTACTGGTACCAAAACAGGCGGGTGGACCAATGGTACAGAATAGAGGACACAGAAACCAATCCACAAAACTACAACTATCTTATATTTGATAAAGGGGCTAAAAGCATGCAATGGAGGAAGGATAGCATCTTCAACAAATGGTGCTGGGAAAACTGGAAATCCATATGCAACAAAATGAAACTGAATCCCTTTCTCTCGCCATGCACAAAAGTTAATTCAAAATGGATCAAGGAGCTTGATATCAAATCAGAGACACGCCGTCTGATAGAAGAAAAAGTTGGCTACGATCTACATACAGTGGGGTCAGGCTCCAAATTCCTCAATAGGACACCCATAGCACAAAAGTTAATAACTAGAATCAACAAATGGGACTTACTCAAACTAAAAAGTTTTTTCTCAGCAAAAGAAACAATAAGAGAGGTAAATAGAGAGCCTACATCCTGGGAACAAATCTTTACTCCTCACACTTCAGATAGAGCCCTAATATCCAGAGTATACAAAGAACTCAAAAAATTAGATATTAAGATAACAAACAACCCAATCAACAAATGGGCCAAGGACCTGAACAGACACTTCTCAGAGGAGGACATACAGTCAATCAACAAGTACATGAAAAAATGCTCACCATCTCTAGCTGTCAGAGAAATGCAAATCAAAACCACCCTAAGATACCATCTCACTCCAGTAAGATTGGCAGCTATTATGAAGTCAAACAACAACAAGTGCTGGCGAGGATGTGGGGAAAAGGGTACACTTGTACATTGCTGGCGGGACTGCAAATTGGTGTAGCCAATTTGGAAAGCAGTATGGAGATTTCTTGGAAAGCTGGGAATGGAGCCACCATTTGACCCAGCTATTCCCCTTCTCAGTCTATTCCCTAAAGACCTAAAAAGAGCATGCTACAGGGACACTGCTACATCGATGTTCATAGCAGCTCAATTCACAATAGCAATACTGTGGAACCAACCTAGATGCCCTTCAATAGACGAATAGATAAAAAAAAATGTGGCATTTATACACAATGGAATATTACTCTGCATTAAAAAATGACAAAATCATAGAATTTGCAGGGAAATGGATGGCATTAGAGCAGATTATGCTAAGTGAAGCTAGTCAATCCCTAAAAAACAAATGCCAAATGTCTTCTTTGATATAAGGAGAGTAACTAAGAACAGAGTAGGGATGAAGAGCAGGAGAAGAAAATTAACATTAAACAGGGATGAGAGGTGGGAGGGAAAGGGAGAGAGAAGGGAATTTGCATGGAAATGGAAGGAGACCCTCAGAGTTATACAAAATTACATACAAGTGGAAGTGAGGGGAAAGGGAAAAATAATACAAGGGGGAGAAATGAATGTCAGTAGAGGGGGTAGAGAGAGAAGAGGGGAGGGGAGGGGAGGGGGGATAGTAGAGGATAGGAAAGGCAGCAGAACACAACAGACACTAGTATGGCAATATGTAAATCAATGGATGTGTAACTGATGTGATTCTGCAATCTGTATATGGGGTAAAAATGGGAGTTCATAACCCACTTGAATCAAAGTGTGAAATATGATATGTCAAGAACTATGTAATGTTTTGAATAACCAACAATAAAAAATTAAAAAAAATAAATAAAATAAAAAGTTTTGGGTAAAAAAAAGGCCTTCCTAAGAAAGTCATATTTGAGCTGAAAATAAAAGGATGAATAGAACCAAAGAAAAAGACTAATTGAAGACAAATCATTATTGAGGATGGGAATAAACTCAATATGTTTCATGGACATTTGTTTGTAGGTGGAAACAAAAAAATGTAGGACATTTTTTTTAGGTGGAACAATTTAGGAATTTATTACTGTTTCCATTTTTTTTTTCAATCAATAGTGAATTGAGGACACTGCTTGTGAAGTTTTTGGGAGGAGGCAGACAGTAAAAGGAAACAATTTGAGGAGAGAAAAAAATTGAAGATGGATATTGTGAAGTAATAACTTCAGCAAAAAGGGAATATACAAGCCAGGGCAGTGAGTAGGATTGCTAGGCAGTGTTGAGGGGCTCTAAGGAGGTTTGTTAGTCAACAGGCTTGTATGGATTATTTTCATCTACAGGCACAGGTGTGAAGAAGATACGGGGTTTAACCAGAAGAGATTTTATGTTTTATCAGTGCACTATAGTTATAGATAGAAATGGAGCCCTTTTGACATAATCATACATACATGGAATATAGTTGGTTCCAATTCAGTCCCCTATACTTCCCCTTTTCATTCTCTCCTCCGTCCCCTTTTCCCTTCCTCTAATATTCTAGTCTTCCTTCTATTTATTTATTGTTTATGAATAAATATGTTATGTTATTTGTGATTTATAGATATATAGAAAGGTGAAATTCACTGTGGTACATCATATATGTACATACAAAATTTGATTGATTTCCATTAATCATTCCTCCCCTAACTCCTTCTTCTATTCCACTGATCTCCCTTCTATTTTGATGGGACACTCTCCCACCTTATTATTATCAATTTTTGCCTTATTTTGATCTAGCTTCCACAAAAGAGTGAAAACATTTGACCATTGACTTTCGGAGTCTGGCTTATTTCACTTAGCATGAAGTTATTTAGTTCTACTGTATATCAGAAAATAAATATAAAAATATTTATTTTGTTTTAGTTGTAGTTGGACACAATACCTTTTTTGTTTATTTATTTTTATGTGGCACTGAGGATTGAACCCAGGGCCTTGCACTTGCTAGCGAGCGCTCTACTGCTGAGCCACAATCCCAGCCCCTAATTTCATTCTTTTTTTTATGACTGAGTAAAACTCCATTGTGTTTGTATACCACATTTTCTTTATACATTCCTCTGTTGATGAGCATCTGGACTATTTTCATAACTTGGTGATTGCGAATCACACAGCCATAAATATTGATGTTCCTGTATTGCTATTAGTATACTAATTTTAGTTATTTTGGGTAAATATCAAGAAGTTGTATAGCTGGGATGGTGGTCCTATTTCTTCTCATTTGAGGAATCTGTGTACTGCCTTCCAAACTTGTATTAATTTGTAGTCCCACCAACAATATATGAGTGTATCTTTTTCTCCACATCCACACCAGCATTTATTATTAATCTTGATGATTGTCATTCTAACTGGAGTGAGATGAAATCTTAATGTAGTTTTTTAAAAAAAATACATTATTTCTGATAATTTTGTTTTTCATCACTATATTTTTAATACTTTTTTAGTTATACACGGACACAATATCTTTATTTTGTTTATTCATTTTTATGTGGTACTGAGGATCGAACCCAGTGCCTCACATGTGTGAGGCAAGCACTCTACCACTGAGCTACAACCTCAGTCTTCAATGTAGTTTTAATTTGTATGTCCCTGATTGCTAAGGATGTTGGTCTTTATTTTTTTATATATTTGTTGGCCATTTGTAATTCTTCCTTTGCAAAATCTCTGTTTGGTACTTTTACCTATTTATTGATAAATTTTTTTGGTGTTAAGTTTTTAAAGTTCTTTCTATATTCTGTATATTAGTCCCTTGTTGGATGAGTAGCAGGCTCACTATTCATGCTCTTAATTGTTTCCTTTGCTGTGCCATCTCATTTATTGATTCTTGGTTTTATTTCTTGAGATTTAGGAGTCTGGTAAAGGAAGTCAGTGCCTCTGCCCACAGGTTGAAGTGTTAAGACTGTGTTTTCTTCTAGCACTTGCAAAGTTTCTGGCCCAATTTCTAGGGTTTTACCCACTTTGAGTAGATTTTTGTGCAGGATAAAAGATGGTTTTATTCTTCTACAAATGGATAACCAGTTTTCTCAGCACCATTTATTAAAAAGGCTATATTTTCTCCAATATAAAATAAAGTTTTTGGTATCTTTGTTGAGCTCAGATGACTGTCTGTGTGTGGGTTTATCTCTATGTTTTCTATTCTATTCCATTCATCTTCATGTTTATTTTGATGCCAATACCATGCTGATTCTTTTACAATAGATCTGTAGTATAATATGTTTTGTAGACTGACATAATACCTTTACTTATGTATTTTAATGAGGTGCTGAGGATCAAACCCAGTGCCTCACACATGTACACAAGTGCTGTACTACTGAGCCACAACCCCAACCCCTGTAGTATAATTTTGATATTATGTATAGTGAGACCTCCAGCATTGCTCTTCTTTCTCAGAATTTCTTTGGTTATTCTGGGTATTTTGTTCTTCCATATGAATTTTAGGACTGATTTTTCTAATTCTGTGAATAATATAACTGGTATTTTGATGGGCTTGTATTTAATCTGCATAATGCTTTTGGTACTATGACTATTTTGGCAATATTAATTCTGCCTGTCCAATGACACTGGAGGTCTTCCCATCTTCTGAGTTATCTGTTAGTTTATTTTCAGTGTTCTATACTTTTTATTGTAGAAAACTTTCATCTCCTTGGTTAGATTAATTCCCTAGGTTTTTTTTTAATTATTATTTTTTGAGTTTATTGTGAATGGGGTGGTCTTCCTGATTTCTTTCTCAGAAGAATCACTGTTGGTGTATAGGAAAACTATTGATTTATGAATGTTGATCTTGTATCCTGTTACATTTCTGAATTCATTTATCAGCCCTAGACATCTTCTGGTGGGAGATCTTTGGGTCTTTTAGATATAGGATCATGTCATCATTAAACTGAGACTGTTTGACTTCTTGTGTTCCTGTTTGTATCCTTTTGTATCCCTTTAAATTTTCTTCTCTTATCTGATTGCTCTGACCAGATTTCAAATAACAATATTAAACAGAAGTGGTGAGAATGGAGATACTTGTCTAATTCCTAATTTTAGAGGAAATGTTTTCCATTTTCCTCCATTTCATATGATGCTGGCCCTAGACTTGTCAAGTATGGGCCTTGTAACATTGAGACAAGTTCCTTTTACCCCTAGTTTCTCCAGCATTTTTAACATGAATGGATGCTGGATTTTATCAAAGGCTTTCTCTGCATCTATTGAGATGATCATGTGATTCTTGTCCTTAATTCTGTGTAAGTGGTGAAGTACATTTATTGATTTGTATGTGTTGAAACAACCCTGCATAAAGTGGAATGAAACTCACTCGATCATGCTGTACTACCTTCTCAATGTGTTTTTGAGTGTCATTTCCCAATATTTTATTAAGGAGTTTTGCATCTGTGCTCATTATGGATGTTGGTCTTAATTTTTTTTTCCTTGATGTATCTTTGGTTTTGGTATCAAGGTGATATCAGGTTCAAGATGAATTTGGGAGTGTTCTCTCCATTTTTGTTTCATGGAAAAATTTGAGGAGAACTGGTGTTTTTAAAAGTCTGGTAGAACTCAGTTGAGAATCTGGCTGGTCTTGGGTTTTTCTTTGTTGAGAAGCTTTTAATTGTTATTTCAGTTTCATCATTTGATATTAGTCTATTTACAGTTGTGGTCTAATTCAGGTAGGACATATATGTCTAGAAATGTGTCAGTGTCTTCTAGATTTTCCAGTTTATTGGAGTATAAAATTTCAAAACTGTAATGATCCTCTGAATTTCAGAATTGTCTGTGGTGATAATTTTTTTCATCCCTAATTTTGTTGATTTGGGTCTTCTCTTTCTTTTCATTAGTTTTTCTAAAGAATCAATGAATCTTGTTGATATTTTCAAAGGATAAACTGTTGCATTGATTCTTTGTATTATTATTTTTTAATTCTCAGTTTCATTAATTTCATCTCTTAATTTTTTCCTGTCTTCTGACTTTGGAATTTGATCTTCCTTTCTAGGCCTTGGCATATAACATTAGATTGTTTAACCAGGACTTTTTAAGTATAAGAATTCAATGCTATAAATTTTTCCCTTAGAACTGCTTTCATATTTTGATTGTTATATCTCTGTTTTTGATATGTTATATCTCTGTTTTCCTTTGTTTCTAATAGTTTGTTATTTCTCCCCTGATTTCTTCTATGATACATTTCTCACTCAAAAATGTATTATTTAATCTCCAGGTGTGTAAGTGGTTTCTGTTTTTTATCTTGTTGATGGTTTCTAATTTTCTTAGAGGGAGCTGCTTAGAAAAACATCTAAGTCTGAATTCAAATCAATGAGAGCTTTACTTACCTGGCCAGGGATTGTCACCCACCATAGAGACTCAAGTTCTGTGAGAGGACAGCAGCTTCCTGGCCTGTATCCTGGGAACTTAAAGATGAAAACCACAACTCAGGGTCTTTCCTTAGCATCATGCAAGTAAGCCAATCACAGAAGCTAGAAAAAAGCGGTCAGCTTTGCAACTCACATCTTGGGTCTGAGCAGGTGTTAGACAATCGTATCCTGAATTCAAGGAGATGATTGGGAGCAAGAATCTACTTTAAAGTCTCGGGCCACCAAGACCACCATATCCTGGGTTGAGTACATTTTGTGGGGTACAAAGTACAGAAAACAATATATTATAGGAAAACAGCTTCTGTTTTAGTTTCTCAGAAACAGCTCTTGTAACAGTTTTTTTTTAATAGAAGGCAGCAAAATGGAGTCTTAGGCCTGTCTATGATAGTTCTTGCTTTATAATTATCTTACCTCACTTATCAAAAGATTATATCTATAATCTATATGTTTTACTAATCTACAACCTATAACTTAACTCTTATTGATTGTATTTATCAGTTCACACCACAACAATTTGATTCTATTATCATCTGATAGAATGAAAGGAATTATGTATATATTATATAAAATATCTGTTTTATTTTAGAAAAGTTTTCATGTGCTGCTGCGAAGAAAGTGAATAAACTTGTTGATTGATAAAATATTCTATAGATATCTGTTAGGTCCATTGGATTTATATTATTTTTTGAAGGGTCTTAGTTTATGTATGGATGTCCTATTTATTGGCGAGAGAAGTATACCACTGAAGTCATCCAGAAATATTGCATTTGAGTCATTTGAATCTTCATATTGAGTGGAGTTTGTATTATGTTCCTAGCTGCACCAAAATCTGAAGCATAAATATTTGTAATCATTCTATCTTGTTGTTGGATGATTCCCATAAGCTGCATGTAGTGACTTTTTTGTCTCTACCAGTTAATTTTGAATTGAAGTCTACTTTGTCAGATAAAAAGTAACTACTCATACTTGCTTTTATTCTTCATTTGCATGGTATATCTTTTTCCATCCTTTCACCTTCAGCCTGTAGATGTCTTTACCTGTAAGATGAGTCTCTTGCAATCAACATATGATTGGGTCTTGGTTTTCAATCTATTTTGCCAATCTATGTCATTTAATTGGAGGGTTTAGACCCTTTTCATTCATTGTTGTTATAGGGAGGTGGCTTTTGTTTCCTGCCATTTTGATTTATTTCTAATGGTAATTCAGACTTGATTCTCTTTAATTAACTATTTTTCTAGAAGATTCATTCCATATGCTGGCTCTGATATTTATTTTTAATTTCTTCTGCATGAAATATTTTCTTGAGTTTGTTTTGTAGTGCTGGCTTAGTGGTTATGAATTCTTTTAACTTCTGCTTATTATGGAAGGTTTTTTATTTCATCTTCAATTCTGAAGTATAGTTTTGCTAAATAAAGCAATCTTGATTGGGTCTTATTATCTTTCAAGGTTTAGTAAATATTACTCCAAGCCCTTCTGGATTTTAGGGTATAGATAGAGAAATCAGTAGAAATTCTAATTAGTTTATCTTTAAATGTGACTTTCTTTTTCCTTTTGTGGATTTTAAAATTCTATCCTTATGCTGTATGTTTTACATTTTTTATGTTTCTTCAAGAGAATCATTCTTTTTATCTTGCCTGTTGGGGGTCTTAATGCCTCTCATATTAGAATTTCCATCTCATTCCTAATGTGTGGAAAATTTTCCAATATTATTTCATTGAAAAGTTTGTTCATTCCTTTAGATTGTATTTTGGTACTTTCTTCTACTTCAGTGATTCTTATATTTGCTCTCTTAATTTTATTCCATATTTGCTGAACAATCTCATCATTGTGCCTTACCATCTTTTCTTTACTGTTGATTTCATTTTCAAGATTATGTAATTTGTCTCTGAGGCCTAGGAATATGTCTTCTTTGTCATGTAATCTATTGGTGATGCTTTCAACTGAGTTTTTAACTTGATTTATTGAGTCTTTTATTTCTAGAATTTCTGTTTCATTCTTTCTTATAATCTCTTTATATTGAAATTATCTTTCACTTACTATATTTTTTTCTTAATTTATTCCTTACATCTTCTTTCTTTCATTGAACATTTTAACTTGAACTTCCTAAATTATTTCTCTGACATTTTCTCATTGTTATGTCAATGGAATCAGTTGGAGTGTTGTATGCTTTGGGGAGCTTGTTTCTGGCTGGGATGCTTACTTTTCTACTTTTAAGCAAGGGAATATTTAGTGAACTTCTTTCTATTAAGTGGTTCAGTCTGGGTTAATATTCAGGTATTGATACTTCCATTCAACAAGTATCCTCTACTGTTCCCAGAATCAGTAGCAATGAGAGAAACTACTAAGTCTGATTAGCTGCAATCACTTTACAGCAAAGCTATGTACTCATAAATCTTAGGGGAAAAATAAAACATAGTGAAAATGTTCTTCCAAGTTCCTCTAATAAGTGTAAAAAGTATAGTGATGTTCTTGAAGTGGTTGAGAAATTATCTAGTAAAGATAGCAAAGTTACTATTACACTATGTAGGGGTTAAAAAGGGGAGAAGAGAACAATGGACAAAGGGGTAAAAAAATAGAAAAATACAAAGATTTTTAAAAAGAACAAATGGAGTGGGGTTTTAGGCAGAAGCAGGTAATGTAAGATGGGAAAGAGAGACTATGAAGAACAAGTATAAACCTGAGATTAATAATAATAATAATAATAATAATAATAATAATAATAATAATTCCAATTAACACTTTAAGACATCAGAAGCAATATATTCATTGAGGGCTGCAGTGTTGAATAATAGGAGCATATCTGTCAATTAAATATGAAAAGTAATATCTTACAGATACTTAAGATACTTACAGATATTAAGATGAACTCCTCAGGAAAAATTGGGGCACAGACCCAGTAAATTCGAAAGTTCCTGCAAGCTGCTCAAAGGCTCCCTACAGAAGGTGTTCCTGCACTCGCTGAGAAATGCAACTGCTTAGAGCTACTACAACAGAGAAAAGAGCATAGAGTGCACAATGAATAATAACTGAGTGTGTGAAGTCTCAAGCAAGTAGCAGAAACTGTGTTTGATTTTTCTTTGCAATTGCTTTCATCCCTATAGGGCAAAACTAAATGTAATCTGAAAATTCAAAGCATTTCTCCTAGCAAACCCTTGAAGGTAAAAGAAACAAATTTGGAGGGCAAGGTGGAACTGGTGCAAGAATCAATCTTGCCCAGTATCTAAAACATCCACTGAAAAACTTGGTCAGAATTTCAGTCAATGCGAACATTAATGCAAGCTACCAAAATGCTCCTCCAAACAGGTGTTACTGCATGTGCTGAATACTGCAACAAGGGCCAAAGCCAGAGTGCACACTGAGAACTGAGTCTTTGAAGTTTCAAGCAGTTAGCCTGAACCATTTTGGATTTCCAGGACAAAATGCATTCATCCTTATAGGACAAGAAGAAGTGAAAATGAAAATTCAAAGCATTCCTGCCAAAGAATACTTGAATCTAGGAAGAACAAATATTGAACTGGTGAATGACCAACTTGCCCAGTATCAACAAAATCTATGAGAAAAATTTATGCAGAAATTCCAGTAAATTCACACTTTCCTCCTAAGGCCAAGCCCACACAATAGAATGTGTTCTTGCATGTGCTAAGAAAGGCTTCTGCCGAGGGATACTTCAACAGAGATCAAAGCAGCAAGTGCGCACTAAGAACTATCTGAGTCTTTGAAGTTGAGAGAACCTTGCACAAACTCTGTTCAATTTCTATTTCCAAAGACATTCATTGGTATAGTGTAAAACAAAGTGAAACCTGAAAATTCAAATACTTCTTTCCAGGAAACTCTTGAACCTAGGAGGACCACATTTGGGGACAAAGACGAGACTGCAGAAAGTATCAACCTGGCCCAGGATCAACAACATTTTTGGGAAAAATTTAAGCAGATATTCCAGTAAATTTGAACTCTCCTGCAAGGTTCCAAAATACTCCCAATAGAAGGTGTTCCTGCACTTGCCGAGAAATGCTTCTACTTAGGGCTAAACAGGGAACAGAGCAAGAAGTGAACCCTGAAGACTAACTGAGCATGGGAATTTTCAAGTTACTAGCACCAACCATTTGGATTTCGAATTCCAATTGCATTAATCCCTACAGGGAAAATTGAAGTGGAACCTGAAAATTTGAAGTCTACTTGTCAGCGAACCCTTGAACCCAGGAAGACAAAATGTGGGTTGCCAGTGAGAATGGTGAAAAGATCCATCCTTCTTAGCATCAATGAAATCCATAAGAAAACTTTTTCTAGAGAGTTCAGTAAATTGATATTTTCTTCAAGGTTCTGAAATGCTCCCCCCCAAAAGATGTTTCTGCATGTGTTGAGAAATGCTTCTGATTAGGGCTAATTAAACAGGGATCAGAGCACAGAATGCACACTGAGAACTAACTGAGTGTGTCACATTTGGAGAAACTAGCACAAAAACGTGTTGGATTGCCACTTTCAATTGCATTCATCACTATAGTTCAAAATTGAAGTGAAACCTGCAAATTGAAAGTGTTCCTGCCAGCGAACCTTTGAACCTACAGTGACCAAATTTGCGGGCTAATGAAATTCATGAATGCATCCATCCTGCCCATGATCAATGAACTCCTCAGGAAAAACTGGGGCACAGATTCCTGTAAATTCCCAAGCTCCTGCAAGCTGCTCAAAGTCTCCCCAAAAAAGGTGTTCCTGCACTCATTGAGAAATGCAACTGCTAAGAGCTACTTCAAAGAACTCCTCAGGAAAAATTGGGGCAGATTCCAGTGAATTGGGAAGCTCCTTCAAGCTGCTCACAGGCTCCCTAAAGAAGGTGTTCCTGCACTTGCTGAGAAAAGCAACTGCTTAGAGCTACTTCAGCAAAGAAAAGAGCACAGAGTGCACACTGAAAAATAACTGAGTGTGTGAAGTCTCAAGCAAGTAGCATAAACCATGTTTGATTTTTTTGCAATTGCTTTCATCCCTATAGAGTCAAACTAAAGACAATCAGAAAATTCAAAGCGTTCCTCTCAGCACATCCTTGAATGCACAATAAACAATTTAGAGGGCAAGGTGGGAATGGTGCAAGCATCAATCTTGCCCAGTATCCAAAGCATCCACTGAAAAACATGGTCAGAATTCCAGTAAATTTGAACATTAATGCAAGCTGCCAAAATGCTTCCCCAAACAGGTGTTACTGCATGTGCTGAATATTGCAACAAGGGACAAAGCCAGAGTGCCCACTGAGAACTGAGTCTTTGAAGTTTCAAGCAGTTAGCATAACCATTCAGGATTTCCAGTGCAAAATGTATTCAAATTTTCAAACTGAAAATTCATAATATTTCTGTCAGAGGATCCTTGAAGCTAGGAAGACCAAATATTGAAGAGCAAGGTAAGACTGGTGAATGACCAACTTGCCCAGTATCAACAAAGTCTACCGAAAAATTTATGCAGAAATTCCAGTAAATTAATACTTTCCTGTTAGGGAGGAAACCCACCCAATAGAGGGTGTTCTTTCATGTGCTGAGAAATGCTTCTACCTAGGGATACTTCAATAGGGATCAATGCAGGGAGTGGACACTAAGAACGAACAGAACCTGAGAAGTTGAGAGAACCTTGCACAAACTCTGTTTTATTTCCATTTCCAATTACATTCATCAGTGTAGTGTAAAACAAAGTGAAACCTGAAACTTTAAAGCCTACATTCCAGTAATCTCTCGAACCTAGGAGAACCATATTTGGGGACCAAGTTGAGATTTCAGAAAGTATAAATCTGGCCCAGTGTCAACAACATTTGAGAAAAAATTGAGCAGATATTCCAGCAAATTTGAACTCTCCTTCAAGGTTCCAAAATGCTCCCAATAGAAGGTGTTCCTGCACTTGCTGAGAAATGCTTCTGCTTAGGGTACTTAAACAAGGAACAGAGCAGAAAGTGAATCCTGAAGACTAACTGAGTGTGTGAACTTTAAAGTCTCTAGCACCAACCATTTTTGATTTTGAATTATAATTGCATTGATCCCTAGAGGGAAAATCAAAGTGAAACCTTAAAATTTGAAGCCTACTTGCCATCAAACCCTTGAAACGAGGAATATCAAATGTGGGGTGAAAGTGGGAATGGTGAAAAGACCCATTTTTCTTAGGATCAATGAAATCCATAAGAAAACTTTGTCTAGAGATTTCAGTAAATTGGGATTTTCTTGCAAGGTTCTGAAATGCTTCCCCCAAAAGATGTTCCTGCATGTTGAGAAACACTTCTGATATGGCTACTTCAACAAAAAACAGAGCACAGAGTGCACACTGAGAACTAACTGAGGGTGTCACATTTAAAGAAAATAGCACAAAATGAATTGGATTGCCACTTTTAAATGCATCCATCACTATAGGTCAAAATGAAGTGAAATCTGCAAATGGAAAGAGTTCCTGCCACTGAAACCCTGTACCTAAAAAATTAAATTTGTGGGTATGAAGAAACTCGTGAATGGATCCTTCCTGCCCATGATCAATGAACTCTTCAAGAAAAATTGGGCCACAGATTCCAGTAAATTTGGAAGTTCCTGCAAGCTGCTCAGAAGCTCCCTACAGAAGGTGTTCTTGCACTCACTGAGAAATGCAACTGTTTAGAGCTACTTCAACAAAGAAAAGAGTACAGATTGCACACTGTAAAATAATTTGAGTGTGTGAAGTCTCAAGCAAGTAGGACAAACCATGTTTGATTTTGTTTTGCAATTGCTTTCATTCCTACAGAGCAAAACAACAGGTAATCTGAATATTCAAAGTATTCCTCTCAGCAAATCCTTGAATGTAAAGAAACAATTTGGAGGGCAAGGTGGGACTGGTGCAAGAATCCATCTTGCCCAGTATTCAAAACATCCACTTAAAAACTTGGTCAGAATTCCAGTCAATTCAAACATTAATGCAGGCTGCAAAAATGCTCCCCCAAACAGGTGTTACTCCATGTGCTGAATACTGCAATGAGGGACAAAACCAGAGTGCACACTGAGAACTGAGTCTTTGAAGTTTCAAGCAGTTAGCCTAAACTGTTCTATATTTCCAGTTCAAAATGCATTCATCCTTGTAGGGCAAACTGGAAATTCAAAGCGTCCCTGCTGGAGAATCCTTGAACCTTGGAAGATCAAATATTAAAGGGCAAGGTAAGACTGGTGAATGACCAGCTTGCCCCATATCAACAAAATCTACAGGAAAAATTCATGCAGAAATTCCGGTAAATTCATGCTATCCTCTTCGGTCCAAAACCCAGTCAATTGAAGGTGTTCTTGCATGTGCTGAGAAATGCTTCTGCCTTGGGATACTTCTACAGGGATCAATGCACGGAGTGCACACAAAGGACTAACTGAGTCTGTGAAGTGGGGAGAACCTTGCACAGACTCTGTTTGTTTCCCATTTCCAATTACATTAATTGATATAGTATAAAACAAAGTGAAACCTAAAACTTCAAAGCCTTCATTTCATGAAACTCTGAACCTAGGAGGACCATATTTGGGGACCAAGGTGAGACTGCAGAAAACATCAACCTGGCTCAGGATCCACAACTTTTGCAGGAAAAAATTGAGCAGATATTCCAGTAAATTTGAACTCTCTTGCAAGGTTCCAAAATGCTCCCAATATAAGGTGTTCTTGGGCTTGCTGAGAAATGCTTCTTCTTAGGGCTAGTTAAACAGGCTACAGAGCAGGAAGTGAAACCTGATTAACTGAGTGTGTGAAGTTTCAAGTCACTAGCAGCAACCATTTCAGATTTTGAATTCCAATTGCATTGATCCCGAAAAGGAAAATGGAAGTGAAACATGAAAATTTGAAGCCTACTTGCCAGCAAACCCTTGAACCAAGGAAAACCAAATGTGGGGTGCAAGATGGGAATGGTGAAAAGATCCATCCTTTTCAGGATTAATGAAATACATAAGAAATTTTTGTCTAGAGATTTCAGTAAATTGGGATTTTCTTGCAAGGTTCTTAAGTGTTCCACCCAAAAGGTGCTCCTGCATGTATTTCAAAATGCTTCTGATTAGGGCTACTTCAACAGGAAACAGAGCATACAGTGCACACTGAGAACTAACTTAGGGTGTCACAATTGGAGAAAGTAGCACAAAATGTGTTGGATTGCCACTTTCAATTGCATTCATCACCATAGTTCAAAATGAAGTGAAACCTGCAAATTGAAAGGGTTCCTGCCAGTGAAACTTTGAACCTACAGTGACCAAACTTGCAGGATAATAAAACTCGTGGATGGTTCCATCCTGCCCATGATCAATGAACTCCTCAGGAAAAATTGGGGCGGAGATTTTAGGAAATTTAAAAGTTCCTGCAAGCTGCTCAAAGGCTCCCTATAAAAGGTATTCCTGCACTTGCTGAGAAATACAACTGCTTAGAGCTACTTCAACAGAGAAAAGAGCACAGAGTGCACAGTGAAAAATAACTGAGTGTGTGGAGTCTCAAGCAAGTAGCACAAATAGTGTTTGATTTTTTTTTAAAAAATTGCTTTCATCACTATAGAGACAAACTAAAGACAATCTGAAAATTCAAAGCATTCCTTTCAGCAAATCCTTGAACATACAATAAACAATTAAAAGGGCAAGGTGGGACTGGTGCAAGAATCAATCTTTCCCAGGATCCAAAACATCCACTGAA
Organism: Marmota flaviventris; assembly: GCF_047511675.1. Lineage (NCBI taxonomy): Eukaryota > Metazoa > Chordata > Mammalia > Rodentia > Sciuridae > Marmota > Marmota flaviventris. The sequence continues at coordinate 38,799,269 of NC_092509.1, forward strand.
AAACATGGTCAGAATTCCAGTAAATTTGAACATTAATGCAAGCTGCCAAAATGCTCGCCCAAACAGGTATTACTGCATATCCTGAATACTGCAAGAAGGGCCAAAGCCAGAGTGCACATTGAGAACTGAGTCTTTGAAGTTTCAAGGAGTTAGCATAAACCATTCTGGATTTCCAGTTTGAAATGCATTCATCCTTGTAGGGCAAAAAGAAGTGAAACTGAACATTCAAAGCGTGCCTACCAGAGAATCATTGAACCTAGAAGACCAAATGTTGAAGGGCATGGTAAGACTGGTGAATGAACAACTTGCCCAGTACCAACAAAATCTGGGGAAAAATTCATGCAGAAATTCCAGTAAATTCACACTTTTCTGCCAGGGCCAAATCCCACCCAATCAAAGGTATTCTTTCATGTGCTGAGAAAAGTTTCTGCCTGGGGATACTTCAACAGGGATGAAAGCAGGGAGTACACACTAAGAACTTACTGAGTCTGTGAAGTTGAGAGAACCTTGCACAAACTCTGTTCTATTTCCATTTCCAATTGCGTTCATTGGTATAGTGTAAAACAAAGCAAAACCTGAAAATTCAAAGCCTTCTTTCCAGGAAACTCTTGAACCCAGGAGGACCATATTTTGGGACCAAGTTGAGACTGCAGAAAGTATCACCTTGGCCCAGTATCAACAAAATTTGAGGGAAAATTTGAGCAGATATTCCAGTGAATTAGAACTCTCTTGCAAGGTTCCAAAATGCTCCCAATTGAAGGTATTCCTGCACTTGCTGAGAAATGGTTCTGCTTAGGGCTACATAAATAGGGGACAGAGCAGGAAGTGAAACCTGAAGACTGAGTGTGTGAAGTTTCAATTCCCTAGCACCAAGCATTTTGGATTTTGAATTCCAATTGCATTTGTCCCTTAAGGGAAAATTGAAGTGAAACCTCAAAATTTGAAGCTTACTTGCCAGTGAACCCTTGAACCAAGGAAGACCAAATGTGGGGTGCAAGATGGGAATGTTAAAATATACATCCTCCCAGTACCAATGAAATCCATAAGAAAACTTTGTCTGGACATTCCAGTAAATTGGGACTTTCTTGCAAGCTTCTGGAACACTCCCCCCATAAGGTGCTCCTGTACGTGTTGAGAAATGCTTCTGATTTGGGCTAATTAAAGAGTAAGCAGAGCACAGAGTGCACACTGTGAACTAATTGAGTGTGTCACTTTGGAAGTAGCTAGCATAAAAAGTGTTGGATTTCCAGTTTCAATTGCATTCATCACTAAAGTTCAAAATGAAGTGAAACCTGCAAATTGAAAGCATCCCTGCCAAGAAACACTGAACATAGAATTACCAAATTTGCAGGGCTAAGGAATCTTGTGAATTGATCTATCCTTCACATTTTTAATGAACTTACTCAGGAAAAAATGGGCAGAAATACCAATAAATTTGAAAGTTACTGCAAGTTGCTCATAGGCTCCCTAAAGTAGGTGTTTCTTCACTCGCTGAGAAATGCAACTGCTTAGAGCTACTTCAACAGAGAATAGAGGATAGAGTGCACCCTGAAAAATAACTGAGTTGTGGAGTCTCAAGAAGTAGCACAAACTGTGTTTGATTTTCATTTGCAATAGCTTTCATTCCTATAGGGCAAAACTAATTGTAATCTGAAAATTTAAAGCATTCCTCTCAGCAAATCATTGAACATAAAAGAGACAAATTTGGAAGGCAAAGTGAGACTGGTGCAAGAATCCATCTTGCCCAGTATCCAAAACATCTGCTGAAAAACTTGTTCAAAAATTCAGTAAATTTGAAGATAAATGTTAGCTGCTAAAATGCTCTCCATAACAGATATTACTGCATGTGCTGAATACTGTAACAAGAAACAAAGCCAGAGTGCACACTGAGAACTGAGTCTTTGAAGTTTCAAGCAGTTAGCCTAAACCATTTTGGATCTCCAGTTCAAAATGTATTCGTCCTTGCAGGGCAAAAAGAAGTGAAACTGAAAATTCAAAGCATTTCTGCCAGAGTACCCTTGAACTTAGGAAGACCAAATATTGAAGGGCAAGGTAAGACTGGTGAATGACAAACTTTCCCAATATCAACAAAATCTATGGGAAAAATTTATGCAGAAATTGCATTAAATTCACAATTTCCTGCTAGGGCCAAATCCTACCCAATAGAAGGTGTTCTTGCATGTGCTGAGAAATGATTCTGCGTAGGGATACTTCAACAAGGATCAAAGCATGGAGTGCACACTAAAAACTACCCGAGTCTGGGAAGTTTAGAAAACCTTGCACAAACTCTCTTCGATTTCCATTTCCAATTGCATTCATTGGTATAGTGTAAAACAAAGTGAAACCAGAAAATTCAAAGCCTTCTTTGTAGGAAAATCTTGTACCTAGAAGGACCATATTTGGGGACCTAGATGAGACTGGAGAAAGTATCTCTGGCCCAGCATCAACAACATTTGCAGGAAAAATTTGAGCAGATATTCCAGTAAATTTGAACTCTCTTGCAAGGTTCCAAAATGCTCCCAATAGAAGGTGTTCCTGCACTTGCTGAGAAATGCTTCTGCTTAGGGCTACATAAATAGGGAACAGAAGACTACTGTGTGTGTGGAGTTTCAAGTCAGTAGCACCAACCGCTTTGGATTTCTAATTCCAAAAACATTGATCCATACAGGGAAAATTGAAGTGAATCCTGAAAATTTGAAGCCTACTTGCCAGTGAATCCTTGAACCTAGGAATACCAAATGTGGGGTGCAAGATGGGAATGGTGAAAGATCCATCCTTCACTGTACTGATGAAATCCATAAGAAAACTTTGCCTAGAGATTCCATTAAATAGGGTCTTTCTTGCAAGGTTCTGGAATGCTCCTCAAAAAAGGTGTTCCTGCACTTCTGAGAAATGTTTCTGATTTGGGCTACTTCAATAGGAAACAGAGCACAGAGTGCACACTGCGAACTAACTGAGTGTGTCACCTTTGAAGAAACTAGCATGAAACATGTTGGATTTCCAGTTTCAATTGTATTCTTCACTACAGTTCAAAATGAAGTGAAACCTGCAAATTGAAAGCGTCCCTGCCAGTGAATCTTTGAAACTGGAATGACCAAATTTGCGGGGCTAATGAAACTTGTGAATGGATCCATCTTTGTTGTGATCAATGAACTCCTCAGGAAAAATTAAGGCAGAGATTGCAGTAATATCGAAAGTTTCTACAAGTTGATCAAAGCCTCCCTACAAAAGGTGTTCCTTCACTTGCTGAGAAATGTAACTGCTTACAGCTACTTCAACAGAGAAAAGAGCACACAGTGCACACTGAAAAATAACTGAGTGTGTGAAGTCTCAAGCAAGTAGCACGAAACATGTTTGATTTTTGTTTGCAATAGCTTTCATCCCTATAGAACCAAACAAAACACAATTTGAAAATTCAAAGCGTTTCTCTCAGAAAATCCTTAAACATACAAGAAACAATTTTGCAAGGCAATGTGGGACTGGTGCAAGCATGAATCTTGTCCAGTATCCAAAACATCCGCTGAAAAACTTGGTCAGAATTCCATCACATTGAACATTAATGCGAGCTGCCAAAATGCTCCCCCAACCTGGTGTTACTGCATGGGCTGAGTACTGCAACAAGGGACAAATCCAGAGTACACACTGAGAACTGAGTCTTTGAAGTTTCAAGCAGTTAGCCTAAACCATTCTGGATTTCCAGTTCAAAATGCATTCATTCTTGTAGGGCAAAAAGAAGTGAAACTGAAAATTCAAAGCATTCCTGCAGTAGAATCCTTGAATCTAGGAAGACCAATTATTGAAGGGAAAGGTAAGACTGGTGAATGACCAATTTGCCCAGTATCCACAAAATCTAGGGAAAAATTTATGCAGAAATTCCAGTAAATTCACACTTTCTTCTAGGGTGAAATCCCACCCAATATTGGGTTCTTGTATGTGCTGAGAAGTTCTTCTGCCTAGGGATACTTCAACAGGGATCAAAGTAGGTAGTGCACATTAAGAACTAACTGAGTCTGTGAAGTTGAGAGAACCTTGCACAAACTCTGTTCTATTTCCATTTCCAATTGCGTTCATTGGTATAGTGTAAAACAAAGCAAAACCTGAAAATTCAAAGCCTTCTTTCCAGGAAACTCTTGAACCCAGGAGGACCATATTTTGGGACCAAGTTGAGACTGCAGAAAGTATCACCTTGGCCCAGTATCAACAAAATTTGAGGGAAAATTTGAGCAGATATTCCAGTGAATTAGAACTCTCTTGCAAGGTTCCAAAATACTACCAATAGAAGGTGTTCCTGCACTTGCTGAGAAATGCTTCTGCTTGGGGCTACATAAATAGGGAACAGAGCAGGGAATGAACCCTGAAGACTAACTGAGGGTGTGAAGCTTCAAGTCACTAGCACCAACCATTTCACATTTTGAATTCCAATTGAATTGATCCCAAAGGGAAAATGGAAGAGAAATATGAAAATTTGAAGCCTTGTTGCCAGCGAACCCTTTAACTGAGGAAGACCAAATGTGGGGGTGCAAGATGGGAATGGTGAAAAGATCCATCCTTTTCAGGATTCAATGAAATACATAAGAAAACTTTGTCTAGAGATTATCGAAAATTGGGATTTTCTTGCAAGTTTCTTAAGTGCTCCCCCCAAAAGGTGCTCCTGCACATATTTCAAAATGCTTCTGATTAGGGCTATTTTAACAGGAAACAGAACATACAGTGAACACTGAGAGCAAACTTAGGGTGTCACAATTGGAGAAATTAGCACAAAGTGTGTTGGATTGCCACTTTCAATTGCATTCATCAGTATAGTTCAAAATGAAGTGAAACCTGCAATTTGAAAGGGTTACTGCCAGCAAAACTTTGAACCTACAGTGAACAAATTTGTTGGCTAATAATAGTAGTGAATGGTTCCATCCTGCCCATGATCAATGAACTTCTCAGGAAAAATTGGGGCAGAGATTTTAGTAAATTCCCAAGTTCCTGCAAGCTGCTGAAAGGCTCCCTACAAAAGCCTGCATGTGCTGAATACTGTAACAATGTGCACTCGCTTGTGTCTCTTGCACTCACTGAGAAATGCAACTGCTTAGAGCTACTACAACAGAGAAAAGAGCATGGAGTGCACATTGAAAAATAACAGTGTGTGAAGTCTCAAGCAAGAAGCACAAACTGTGTTTGATTTTCATTTGCAATTGCTTTCATTCCTACAGAGCCAAACTAAAGACAATCTGAAAATACAAAGCGTTCCTCTCAGCAAATCCTTGAATGTACAAGAAACAATTAAGAGGGCAAGGTGGGACTGGTGCAAGAATCAATCTTGCCCAGTATCCAGAGCATTCACTGAAAAACATGGTCAGAATTCCAGTAAATTTGAACCTTAATGCTAGCTGCTAAAATGCTCCGATAAAAGGTATTACTTCATGTGATGAATACTGCAACAAGAAACATAGCCAGAGTGCACACCGAGAACTAAGTCTTTGAAGTTTCAAGGAGTTAGCCTAAACCACTCTGGATTTCCAGTTCAAAATGCATTCATCCTTGTAGGGCAAAAAGAAGTGAAACTGAACATTCAAAGCATTCCTGCCAGAGAATCCTGGAACCTGGGAAGACCAAATATTGAAGGGCAAGGTAAGACTGGTGAATGAACAACTTGCCCAGTATCAACAAAATCTGGGGAAAAATTCATGCAGAAATTCCAGTAAATTCACACTTTCCTGCTAGGGCCAAATCCCACCCAATCAAAGGTGTTCTTTTATGTGCTGAGAAAAGCTTTTGCTTGGGGATACTTCAACAGGGATGAAAGCAGGGAGTGCACACTTAGAAGTAACTTAGTCTGTGTAGTTGAGAAAACCTTGCACAAACTCTGTTCTATTTCCATTTCCAATTGCATTCATTGGTATAGTGTAAAACAAAGTGAAACCTGAAAATTCAATGCCTTCTTTCCAGGAAACTCTTGAACCTAGGTGAACCATATTTAGGGGCCAAGGTGAGACTGCAGAAAGTATCAATGTGGCCCAGTTCCACAACATTTGCAGGAAAAATTTGAGCAGATATTCCAGTGAATAAGAACTCTCTTGCAAGGTTTCAAAATGTTCCCAATTGAAGGTGTTCCTACACTTGCTGAGGAATGCTTCTTCTTAGGCCTACATAAATAGGGAACAGAGCAGGAAGTGAACCCTGAAGACTAATTGAGTGTGTGAAGTTTCAAGTCACTAGCACCAATCATTTTGGATTTCAAATTCCAATTGCATTGATTCCTACAGGAAAAATCCCAGTGAAACCTTAAAATTTGAAGCCTCCTTGAACCAAGGAATACCAAATTTGGCATGCAAGATGGGAATGGTAAAAAGGTCCATCCTTCCCAGTACCAATGTAATGCATAAGAAAAATTTGTGTAGAGATCTAGTAAATTGGGACTTTCTTGCAAGGTTCTGAAACACTCCCCCAAAAGAGTGTTCCTGCACATGTTGAGAAATGCTTCTGATTAGGGCTACTTCAACAGGGAACATAGCATAGAGTGGACACTGAGAATAAACTGTGGGTGTCACATTTGGAGAAAGTAGCACAAAACGTGTTGGATTTCCACTTTGAATTGCATTCATCACTATAGGTCAAAATGAAATTAAACCTGCAAATTAAAAGCATCCCTGCCAGCAAACCCATGAAATTAAAATGACCAAATTTGCAGGGCTAATTAAACTTATGAATGGATTCATCATGCTCATTATCAATGAACTTCTCAGGAAAAATTTGGTCAGAGATTCCAGTAAATTTGGAAGCTGCTCAAAGGCTCCCCAAAGGAGTTCCTGCTCTCACTGAGAAATACAACTGCTTAGAGTTACTTCAACAGATATAAGAAGATAACTGAGTTTGTGGAGTCTCAATCAAGTAGTACAATCCATGTTTGATTTTTGTTTGCAATTGCTTTCATCCATATTGGGCAAAACTATGTGTAATCTGAAAATTCAAAGCATTTCTCTCACCGAATCCTTGATCGTAAAAGACACAAATTTGGAGGGCAAGGTAAGACTGGTGCAATATTCAATCTTGCTCAGTATCCAAAACATCCACTGAAAACCTTAATCAGAATTCCAGTAAATTTTAACATTAATGTTAGCTGCTAAAATGCTCCCCATAACATGTATTACTGCATGTGCTGAATACTGCAATAAGAATCAAAGCCAGAGTGCACCCTGAGAACTGATTCTTCGAAATTTTAAGCAGTTAGCCTAAACTGTTTTGGATTTTCAGTTCAAAATGCTTTCATCATTGTAGGGCAAAAAGAAGTGAAACTTAAAATTAAAAGCATTCCTGCCAGAGGATACATGAACATAGGAAGATCAAATATTGAAGGGCAAGATAAGACTGGTGAATGACCAACTTGCCCAGTATCAACAAAATCTATGGGAAATGTTCATGCAGAAATTCCAGTAAATTCACACTTTCCTGCCAGGGCCAAATACCACCCAACAGAAGGTGTTCTTAGATGTGCTGAGAAATGCTTCTGCCTAGCAATACTTCAATAGGGATCAAAGCAGTGTGTGGACATTAAGAACTAACTGAGTCTGTGAAGTTGAGAGAACCTTGCTCAAACTCAGCTCCATTTATATTTCCAATTACATTAATCAGTATAGTGTTAAACAAAGTGAAACCTGAAAATTCAAAGCCTTCTTTCCAGGAAATTCTTGAACCTAGGAGGACCATATTTGGGGGCCAATGTGAGATTGCAGGAAGTATCAGTGTGGCCCAGTAACAACAACATTTGCAGGAAAAATTTGAGCAGATATTCTAGTAAATGTGAACTCTCCTGCAAGTTTCTAAAATGCTCCCAATAGAAGGTGTTCCTGCACTTGCTGAGAAATGCTTCTGCTTCGGGCTACTTAAACAGGGAACAGAGCATGAAGTGAAAACTGAAGACTAACTGATTGTGTGAACTTTCATATCACTAGCACCAACCATTTTGGATTTTGAATTCCAATTGCATTGATTCCTACAAGGAAAATTGAAGTGAAACCTTCAAATTTGAAGCCTACTTGGCAGCAAACCCTTGAACCAAGGAAGACCAAATGTGGGCTGCAAGATAGGAATGGTGAAAAAATCCATCCTTCCCAGTACCAATGAAATCCTTAAGAAAATTTTGGCTAGAGATTTCAGTAAATTGGGACTTTCTTGCAAGGTTCTGGAACGCTCCCCCCAAAAGGTGTTTCTGCATGTGTTGAGAAATGCTTCTAGTTAGGGCTACTTCAACAGGAAACAGAGCACAGAATGCACACTATGAACTAACTGTGTGTGTCATCTTTGAAGAAACTATCACAAAACATGTTGGATTTCCAGTTTCAATTGCATTCATCACTATAGTTCAAAATGAAGTGAAACTTGCAAATTGAAAGCATTCCTGCCAGTGAACCCCTGAACCTAGAGTGACACAATTGTGGGGGCTAATGAATCTCTTGAATGGGTCCATCTTACCCATTATCAATGAACTCCTTAGTCAAAATTGGGGCAGAAATTCCAGTAAGTTCAGATATTCCTGCAAAAGGAGGTGTTCTTGCACTCGCTGAGAAATGCAACTGCTTAGAGCTTTGTTCAACACAGAAAAGAGCACAGAATGTACACTGAAAAATAACTGTGTGCAGCCTCAAGCAAGTAGCACAAATCATGTTTGATTTTCATTTACAATTGCTTTCATCCCTATAGTGCAAAACTAAGTGTAATCTGAAAATTCAAAGTCTTCCCCTCAGCAAATTCTTGCACATAAAAGAATCAAGTTTGGAAGGCAAGGTGGAACTGGTGCAAGGATGAAACTTGCCCAGTATCCAAAACCTCCATTGAAAAACTTGGTCATAATTCCAGTCAAATCAAACATTAATGCAAGCTACCAAAATCCTCACAAAAGAAGTTGTTATAGCATGTGATGAATGCTGCAACAAGGGACAAAGTCAGAGTGCACACTGAAAACTAAGTGAGTTTATGTAGTTTCAAGCAGCACACACAAATTTTGTTGGATTCTAATTCCAGTTACATTCATCCATATAGGTCTAAACACAGTGAAACCTGAAAATTTAAAGTGTTCCTCGCAAGGAACCCTGAACCTAGGAAAACTAAATTTGGGCAGGGAGCTAAATGAGATTGGTAAATGGATTCATCCCATCTAATGTCAATGAAATCTGTAGAAAAAATTTGTTTAATTTGTTTACTGTTTTCAGTAAATTCAGACTTTTCTTCATGCTGTTTAATCTCTTCCAAAAGGAGGTGTTCTTTTACCTGTTGGAAATGCTTCTGCTTAATGCTAAGTCAACAGGAACAGAGCAGTGAGTGCACACTGAAAATTAACTGAGTGTGTGAAGTTTCAAGCACCTAGCACAAACTGTTTATATTCCAGTTCTAAATGCATTCATCTCTACAGGAAAAAACGAAGTAAAACCTGAATATTCAATGCCTTGTTTCAGGCAAACCATTGAACCAGGGAGAACAAAATTTGAGGGAAAAGGTGGGACTGGTGCAAGGATCAAACTTAGCCCAGTTTAAAAAAAATCTGCTGAATAATTGGTCAGACGTCCAGTCAGTTCAAACATTAATACAAGCTGCCAAAACACTCTCAAAAGAAAGTATTACTACTCACATTGCATACTTCGATAGGGGACAAAGCTGGGAGTGCACACTAGGAACTAACTGTGTCTGTGATGTTTCAAAGAGCTAACAAAAAACATTTTTTTTGGATTCCTGATTGAAAATGTATTCATCCTTGTAGGGTAAAAAATGAATCCAGAAAATTCAAAGCATTCCTGCCAGAGAATCCTTGAACCTTGGAAGACCACATATTGTTTGGCAATGTAAGACTGGTGAATGATCATCTTGCCCAATATCAACAAAATCTACAGGAAAATTTTATGCAGAAATTCAAGTAAATTCACACCTTCCTGCTAGGTGACAAATTACACCCAATAGAAGGTGTTCTATCTCATGTTAAGAAATGCTTCTGCCTAGGGATACATCAACAGGGATCAAAGCAGGGAGTGCACATTAAGAAGTAACTGAGTTTGTAAAGTTTCAAGAACCTAGAACAAACAATTTTTGAGATCCATTTCTAATTACATCCATATCTATAGTGCAAAACAAAGTGAAATCTGAAAATTCAAAGCCTTCTTTCCAGGAATCTCTTAAACCTAGGAGTACCATATTTGGGGACCAAGGTAGGACTGCTAAAAGTATCAATCTGACACAATATCAATAAAATTTTCAGGAAAAATTTGCACAGAAATTCTTGTAATTTTTAACTCTCCTGCAAGTTTCCAAAATGATCCCAAAAGAAGGTGTTCTTGCACTTGCTGAGAAATGCTTCTTCTTAGGGCTACTTCAACAGGGAACAAAGTAGGGAGTGTACACTGAGAACTAACTGACTTTGTGAAGTGTCCAGCAGGTGTCACAAATTGTGTTGTGCTTCTAGTTTTAACTATATTCATCCTTATAGGTCTGAATAAAGTGTAACCTAAAATACAATCCATTTGTGGCAGCAATCCTTGAACCTAAGGTCATGTAATTTTGGGAGCATGATGGGACAAGTGAAAGGATAAATACTTCCAAAAACTAACGAAATCCACAGATTAAAATTTAACATATATTTCAGTAAATACAAAGTTTACTGCTATGTGCCAAAACAAACTGAATAGGAGGTATTCCTGCACATGCTAAGAAATGCTTCAGCTTAGAATTACTTCAGCAGATTTCAAAGTAGGGAATGCACACTGAGAACTAATTGAGTGTGTGAAGTAGCAAGCAGGGAGCACAAAGCATGTTGAATATCCAATTCCAATTGCATTCATCCCTATAGGACAAAACTAAATGAAACCTGAAAATTCAAAACATTCCTACCAGTGAACACTTGAAATGAGGAAACAAAATTTTTGCAACAATATGGGGCTGGTGAGATAATAAAATATGCATAGAATCAATGAAATATGCAGAAAGTAATGGGCAGAAATTCCAGTAAATTTGGGTGCTCCTGCAAGCTGCCAAAACATTTAAAAATGAAGGTATGCATCTGCTGATAAATGCTTCTACTTAGTGTTTCTGCAACAGGTAACAATGCAGGGAGTGCACACTGTGGAAAAAACTGAGAATTTGATGTTTCAAGTAGCTAGCCTACACCATTTTAGATTTACTCTTCCAGTTGCATTCAACTGATAAGGTAAATGAAGTGAAACATGGAAATTGACAGTGTTCCTTCCAGGACCCCTTGAATCTAAAAGGAGCAAACATATGAAGCAAGGTGAGACTGGTGAAAGATCAAATCTGCCCAGTATCGACAAATACCACAGGAGAAATTTGGGCAGAGTTTCCAGTCAATTCAGAATTTCCTGTAAGCTGAAAAATGCTCCCAAAATAAGGTGTTCTTGCATGCACTGAGAAATGCTTCTTCTTATGTACACTTCAACAGAGAATAAAGCTGGAAGTGCACACTTAACAGTGTGTTGAGTTTCAAGCAGCTAGCACAAACCGTGTTGGATTTCAAGTTCCAATTGCCTTCATCCCTATAGGGAAAAATGAAGTGAAACTTGAAAATTCAAAGTGTTCCTCTCAGCAAACCATTGAACCCAGGAAGATCAAATTTGGGGGGTAAGGTTAGCCTAGTGTATGGTTAAATACTCCCCATTATCAACAAAATGTTCAGAAAAAAATTTGGATAAAGATTCCAGTAAATTATGACATTTTTGCAAATTGTGGAACAGCTCCCCAAAGAAGGTTTCCTGAATGTGCTGAGAAATGCTTCTGCTCAGGGCTACCTCAAAAGGGAATAAAGCAAAGAGAGCACACTGAGTACTAACTGAGTACATGAAATTTCAAGCTGCTACCACAAACCATGTTGGATTTCAAGTTGCAAATGCATTCATCCCTGTAGGACACAACAAAGTGAAACATGAAAATTTAAAGCCTTCCTTTCTGCAAACCCTTGAAAATAGGAATAACAAATTTGGGGAGCAACGTGGGACTGGTGAACAGATCAATCCTTCCCAGTAGCAACGACATCTGCAAGAGGAATTTGGGCAGAGATTCCAGTAAATTCGACTTTTCTGCAAGGTGCCAAAACTTTCCAATAGAAGATTTTTCTTCATGTGCTGAGAAATGCTTCTGCTTCAAGCTACTTCAACAGGGAACAAAAGAGAGAGTTCATATTGAGAACTAACTGACTGCATGAAGTGTCATTTAGCTAGCACAAAACGTGTTACATTTCCAGTTCTAACTGCATTCATCCCTAAAGGGCAAAACGAAGTGAAATCTAAAAATTGAAAGTGTTCTTGAAGCGAAACCTTGAACTTAGGAGGACAAATTTGGGGAGCAGGATGGGAATGGGGAACTGATCAATCCTGACTAGAATCAATGAATATTCAAAACAACTTTTGGCATAGATTTCAGTTAATTCAGAGTTTCCTGCTAGGTGTCAAAATGCACAGAATAGGTATTGCTGTAGGTGCTGAAAAATGCATCAGCTTAGGGCTACTTCAACAGGGAACAAATCAGGGAATTCACACTGAGAAGTAAGTGACTGTGTGAAGTTTCAAGCAGCTAGCATAAACCGTGTTGTGTTTCCAGTTCCAATTGCATTCATTCCTATAGGGAATAATGAAGTGAAACTGAAAAATTCAAAGTGTTTCTGCAAGCAACCATTTGAAACTAGTAGAACCAAACTTTGGGAGCCAAGTGAAACTGGTGAAAAATGTGTCCTGCACAGTATCAACAAATTCTGCAAGAAAATTTAGGCAGAGATTCCAGTAAATTGATACTTTCATGCAAGCTGGTAAATGCACTCTAAAGAAGGTGTTTCTGTATGTGATGAAAAATGATTTTGCTTAGGGCAACAACAACAGGGAACAAAACATGGAGTATGCCTTGACAACTAACTGAATTTGTGAAGATTCAAAGAGGTAACAAAAACTGTATTTGGTTTTCATTCTATTTGCATTTATTCATATATGGCAAAATGATGTGAATACTAAAAATTAAAAGTGTTCCTTCCAGCAACCCCTTGAATCTAAGAGATCTAAACTTGGGGAGTCTGGTGGGACTAGTGATTTGAAGCATTTTGCCCAGTATCAATGCAGTCTGCAGAAAAAAAATTGGGAAGATATTACATTATTTTGTATTTTCCTGCAATCTGAAAAAAACACTTCCAAAAGAAGGTGTTTCTGCATGAGCTGAAAAATGCTTATGCTTAAGACAATTTCAACAGGGACCAAAGAAACAGGGAGTGTGATCTGATAACCAATGGAATGGGTGATGTTTCAAAAAGTGTTTGGTTTTCAGTTCCAATTGCATTCATCCCTAGAGGGCAAAAAAGTGAAACCTAAAAATACAAATTGTTCAAGCCAGTGACCCCTTGAACTTAAGTGGACAAAACTTGGGGAGCAAGGTGGGACAGGTGACAGAATCTATGCTGCCCTGTGTGAAGGAAATCTGCACAAAAAATTTCAGCAGATATTCCAGTAAATTTGTACTTTAATGCAAAGAGCTGAAACAATCCCAAAAGAAGCACTTCCTTCACTTTCTGAGAAATGCTTCTGCTTAGGGCTACTTCAACAGGAAACAAAACAGGAAGTGTGTCCTTGAAATAACTGAGTGTATGAAGTTTAAGTAGGTAGCACAAACCATGTTTGATTTCCAATCCCAATGATATTTATTTTTATAGGGCAAAACAAAGTACAACCTAAAAATTCAAAATGTACCTTCCACAAACTTTTGAACCTGGGAGGGACAAATTTGGGAAGCCAGTTGGGACTGATGAAAGGATCTATCTTGCCCAGAATCAACAAAATGTGCAGAAAAATTTGGGCAAACATTAAATTAAATTTGTACTTTCCTGCAAGCTGCTAAAATGGTCTTAAGAGAAGTTTTCCTGCATGTGCTGAGAAATGCTTCTGCTTAGGGTTATTTCAATAGGGTACAATTTAAGTAGTGCACACTGAGTATTAACAGAGTGTGTGAAGTTTCAAGCAGGTGGCAAAAATTGTGTTTTATTTTCAGTTCTAATTCCATTCATCCCTCTAGAGCAACATGAAGTGAACCCTAATAATTCAAAGTGTTCCTGCCAATGAACCCTTAAACCTAGGTGGACCATACATCAGGAGCAAGTGGGAGTTAATAATTGATCAATGCTTCCCAGTATTAACAAAATCCGAAGGAAAAATATGAGCAGAGATTTCAGAAAATTTGTATATTTCTTCAAGCTGCTGAAATGCTTCCCCCAAAAGGTGTTTTTGCACATGCTGAGAAATGCTTCTGTTTAGGTTAACTTCAACAGGAACAAAACAGAAAATGTGCCCTGTGAACTAACTCACTGTGTGATGTTTCAAGCAGCCAGCAGAAACCATGCTTGATTTCCAGTTGCAATTAAATTCATTTCTATAGGGCAAAGCAAACAGAAACATAAAAATTCAAAGCATCCCTGCAAGTGAACACTTGAACCTAGGATAACCAAACTTGGAGAACCAGATTCCACTGGTGAACACATTAATACTTCCCAGTAATAACAAAATCCACAGAAAAAAAAATTTGGCAGAGATTTCTGTAAATTCACACTTTCATGCAATCTCCAAAACACGCCCCAAAGCAGGTGTTCCCTCATGTACCGAGAAATGCTTATGCTTAAGGGTATTCAACACGTAATAAAAAGGGGAGTGCACCCTGAGAACTGACTGAATGTGTGAAATTTCAAGCAGCTTACACAAACTGTGTCCAGTTCCACTTGCATTCATCCCTATATGGAAAAAGGAATTGAAACCTAAAAATTCAAAGCAATCCTGTCATCTACCTTTTGAGCAAAGTAGGAACAAACTTGGGGAGCCAGGTGGGACTGGTGAAAGCATCTTTCATGCCCAATATTGATGAAATCTGCAAGAAAAATTTTGTACAGAGATTCCAATAAATTTGTACTTTCTTACAAGCTGCTAAAACAATCCCAAAAGAAGGTGTTCTTGCACATGCTGATAAACAGTTCTGCTTAGGGCTACTTAAACAAGGAACAAAACAGGGAGTGTGACCTGAGAACTAACTGACTGTGTGAAGTTCATGCAGCTGACACGAATCATGTTTGATTTCCAGTTTAAATTCCATTAATCCCTATAGAGCAAAATGAAGTAACACCTAAAAATTCAAGGCATGCTTTCCAGCAAGTTTTTGAACTTTGGGATAATAAACTTGGGAAGCCAGATGGTACTTTTGAAAGGGTCTATACTGCCCAGTATCAATAAAATCTGCAAGAAAGATTTGAGCATACCTTCCATTAAATTTGCACTTTCCTACAAGCTACTAAAACACTCTCAAAATAAGGTGTTCCTGTAAATGATGGGAAATGCTTCTGCTTCTGGCTATTTCAACAGGGTACA
Source organism: Marmota flaviventris (assembly GCF_047511675.1). Taxonomy (NCBI): domain Eukaryota; kingdom Metazoa; phylum Chordata; class Mammalia; order Rodentia; family Sciuridae; genus Marmota; species Marmota flaviventris. The sequence continues at coordinate 38,814,640 of NC_092509.1, forward strand.
ACGTAAAGAGTGCCCACTGGGAATTAACTGAGTGTGTTAAGTTTCAAGCACAAACCATGTTTGATTTCCAGTTCTAATTGCATTCATCCCTATAGGGCAAAACGAAGTGAAACCTAAAAATTCAAAGCATTCTTGCAAACAACCCGTTGAATGTAAGATGGACCAAAAATGGGGAGCAAGGTGAAAGCAGAGAAAGAATCAATCTTTCAATGCTTCATGGTATCAACAAAATCTGCATGAATAATTTTGGCATACATCTCAGTACATTTGTATTTTCCTGCAAGCTGCTGAAATGCTCCCTAAAGAAGGTTTTCTTGCACATGCCGAGAAATGCTTCTGCTTAGGGCTGTTTCAACAAGATACAAAACAATGAGTGTGCCTTGAGAATGGAGTGTATAAAATTTAGAACAGCTTACATCAACCTGTTTTGATTTTCAGTTCTGTTGGAATAACTTTCAGTTTTCAACTAGTAGCTGTGAGCAGCTCAGAATGCTTGATGAATCTACACTCATTCAGGCCTGATAGGAATGCTGCAGGATGAGGTGCTCTGCTCTAGGGACATGTTAGTGAAACCACATCCTCAGCACTTGTGGTTAACATTGCCAAGGTACCAGGCCAGTAAACCGATAGTCAGGAGCTTCAAGGCATGAAAACCCCTGACTCAGAAGGGCCCCTCCCCTAGGGACAAAGACCCTTCCAGATGATAGCAATATTTAGAGCTTCCTCATAGTGAGGTTATTAGGCATAAGATGATTGGCTTATGGATATTATCTTGTTTATGTATGATTGACAGGCATTCCCCACCTGAACCCTATAACAGTTGTATGCATTCCAAAATTAAATGGGCTGCTGAACGTCAACTGCCTGCCATTGTCACCAGCCAGCTTCTCACCGGCCCCCAGTGTCTGTGTGTTGACTCTGCATCTCTACCCCCCATGATTGAGGTAGCCAAGGGACTAATTGACCACATCAGTGACCAGAACAACTGAAATTTGCACCCCAACCTGTTTGCCCACACCCTCATACCTCGAAACTGGCCATCCCATTGATTTCAGGTAGTAGACCCCGTCTGTGTTCTCTGTGCTGACTATTCCTTGAAGGTGAGCAAGAAACCCTCTTATTTACCTTCTTTCCTTGTCCCTGTCATACCATTGGTACCCCGAGTTGAGGCACACATCGTCATAAGACTTGGCATCAGCTTATGACCCCTCCTCCTCCTTCCTAGTTGACCCAGTGAATTCACATAAAGGACAGATTCTCCCAGAATTTGGAACCTCGGTTTTCTCTGTTAAAGAGAACTCTTCTCTGGAGACACCGTGTGGGCTTACAGCCTTGATTTAACAAGTCAAGGAAGTCCCCCACTTAGCACAAGACACTGGATCCTAAACACACTCTTCTTTGTCCTACCTAGGGACTTCCATGTCTGATCTGTCACCACTGCATGTGTGTTGAGCCCCTGTTTTTGGTCTCTTGATCCTTGTTGCTGGTTGTCTTTGTTTGTCCTTGAGAGACTTTAGTAGGCCTCTGATAGGTCCACCAATCAGTCATGGGCAACCTTCCCCGTGTTCAATGAATCCCACAATTAGCTGCAGTGAAAGCACCACTTTTTCAGTGTGGACCCAAAGTGAAACATAAAGAAATTGATAAATTCTAGCAGGACTCTGTCCTTTTAGCACCCTGGATTGGCCATAAAAACATATGGGATCCAAAAATTTGAATGAGAGTCATACTCTGCAAGGAAAAAGGAGGTCCATGAGGGACTCGCTCCCCCTGCCTCTTTCATCCCGATCCTTCTTGCCATCATTGCCAGCCTTTATGGCTCTTCCACAGAAGAGGTCATCGAAAAGCATTTTGACTCTTTGGAGGACAAAGGAATGACTCTGCAGGCCTCTGCCTCAAGTGTCACTGATTCAGATGAGGACAATAATTTGAATGAGGATGAGAATGATGCTTCACAGTGTCCTTCAGCTCTCTCTGCTCCCTTGTCTGACTACCCTCCTCCTAAATATTCAGTGGCAGACTTATGCCCTTATGCTCAGGAGGCACACCCTGTAAGACCCTCAGCCCCTTACCACCCCTTCACTGGGGAGGTACCACCTGTAAGGCCCTCTGCTCCTTGTCAACACCCATATGCTCCATGAAACACTTTTCTCACCTTTCTGGTGAATTTTGCTTCTGGTGAAGAAAGTAGACCTGGGTACCTACTCACTTACCAGATCTGGCATTACTGAGGAAGTCTTCTCAGGAGTCCAGACCTGACTCTCCTTACTTTGAAGAGATATTAAGACAATGGTCAGGCCAATTACAAATCTCTTATGATGGATGAACCTTCTCAAGGCATGCTTAACTCACCCACAATTTTTCCAATGTAAAGCTTTCTTCGAGGGGGAAGCAGAGAAAATGGCAAGGAATAATCTCTCCTATGGCATTGCCATCACTTTAGATATGTTTCTGGGTCATGGTGCCTATGTGAGCCTGCAGGAACAAAGATTGGCAATCTCATTTACTTTGGCCAAGTTAGAGATATTGACATGAAGAATCATAAAAATATTACACCTCCAAAATATGATGAACTCTTCAGAAACCTGATCTAAAGTCCCCAGGAATGGTTTCCTGACTTTTTGTTCCAGGTTACTGAGGCAGTTGGGAAGCATATCCAGCCTGGCCCCATCCAAGATTTGATGGTGAAGCAATTGGCATGGGAAGGAGCCAATGCTGAAACTAGGGCTGCAATTTTCCCCACCATGCAGTGAATCCCTCTCTAAATGGATCATTGCTACAAAGGCATTAGCCCCCTCTTTGGGACCCATCCAGACATTGACAGCTGCAATTTGCACACTAGCAGCTAACAAAAATGATGAGCCTTCACAGCAAAGGTCTGATCTCATTTGCTTTGGCTGCAATCAACCAGTTCACATCAGAAGATTCTGTCCCAAAAATGATAGTTCCCCAGACCCCCTGCATCCCAAGACTCTTTGTTCTAGATGTAAAAAGGGTTGTCACTGGGCAAAAGATTGCAGAACCAGGCTTTTACACTCCCATTGGGGCAACCCTCAGCCCCACCAGAAGGAGGGAAGAAACATCCTCAAATCCACTGGATGCTACCGATTTTGGACACCAAGCCCAGAAAAACTCTTAGGCTTGATGATGTCCCTGTTAAGGGCATAGTGGGCACAGGGACTGATGTTTCTATAATAGATTACAACTCAGTATCCAAGATGATGAAGTGGAAGACAGTACAAGGTCCCCCAATTCAGGGTGTTGGTGGGTTACAAACCACCAGGAGAGTCATTTCCCCTGTTATCTGGTAGGACACCAATGGAGAGAAAGGTGCCTTTTATCCTTTGATTGCAGAAGTCCCTAACACCTTATGGGAAAGAAACATTTTGGAGGAGATGGATGCTGTCATAACAATTGATGATAAAGCCCTTTATGATGAAATTATGATACATGACAAATAGGACTGTTGGAGAGACCACTGCTCCCCCAATTCTAAGGGTAACCGTTCCACTGCCTATTAAGCCAGATCCCATCCTCCACAGCCCTCACAACATGCCTATTTTTGTAATCCCCAAGAAAAATGGGAAATATGGGTTACTTCAAGATTTAAGGCCAATAAATAAACATATGAAAAAGATAGGTTTATTTTAATCAGGTATTCCTCATCCAGCCAGCATCCCAAGCAACTATTTTATTGTAGTGATAGATCTCAAGGATTGCTTCTTTTCCATACCTATAGCACATCAGGACAGACAGTTTTTTTCATTTATGATGTGTGAATCTAACACCATGATACCTGCCTGGAGATATCACTGAACAGTCCTCCCACAAGGGATGAAAAATAACCCTCCAATATGTCAGGTCTTTGTTTCTCATGTGACCAGGTCTCTTACACAGCATTGCCTGGTCATACATTATATGAATTACATTTCACTTGCTCATGCAGATTCTGATAAATTGAAAGTCTGCCTTAGGAAGTTGATGTCTAACCTTGACACTTTGGACCTTCACATAGCCACTGATAAAGTGCAACATTCTGCCCCATATAAGTTGCTGCAAGAATACAACCCCTTAGAACTACTCTGACTATTAGACTCCAATACTCACTTAATGAGTTGCAACAGTTATGTGGTCAAATTAATTGGCTCAAGCCTTTTCTTTGTTTGCTTCCAGATGCATTCAGGCCTCTGTTTGACTTGGTTAAAAAGGGGGAGGATCTTTCCTCAAGATAAAGCTCACTTGTCAAGCAGAGAAACTGTTCAAATAATCAATGACAGTCTCTCAAGGTTAGAGACCCATAGAGACGACCAGTCAAAACCCCTGTTAGGAATAATACTAATAACTTCTGGAGCACCACTTGGCATTATATGGCAAGCCCAGGCACCTCTAAATTGGGTATATCTGGCCTGGAGTGAATGTCATAAAATCACAAGTAGGATAGAAAGTATAATTCTTGTGGGGTTAAAAGTGAGATATTACTGTAACAAGATTTTTCACATGGAGCCAAACACCTTGGTGTTACCTTTAACACACACGAAGGTCTCAACTCTCCTACAGAATAATACTCTATTTCAGATTTTACTGTTTTCCCTGGACAGATTGACAATCACTTCCCCCCTGATGAGTTGCTCCAAACTCTGGAGATTACAAATACTCCTAAACACACATTCCCTGCATCTCAGCCCATACCTTTAGCACCATGTGCATTTACCAATGCAAACAAACACACCTTTGTTGTTACCCTGAAAATTCCCAATAAACAGGACATCTCCCATGTGGAGCACCACTCAGGCTCAGTGCAACTGGGAGAACTTAGGGTAAAAATACAGGCATTCTTCAATATTTTTTTCAGACAGTAAATTCTCTGTCTAGGTGGCAAAAGCAATTCCCTGTGCAACTTTTAGACCCACAGGTAAGCCTAATGATCAAGCTCTCCAGACTCTTAAGGATCTTACAGAAAACAGGAAACCTCCATGGTTCATCTCACATGTGAGACCCCATACTGGATTGCCGGGATTCATTGCTACAGGCAACTCTCTGGTGAACAAACTCATCTCCAACGGGTCTAATGACACCATACTGGGGGAGAAGGACACATTTATTTCCTGCTTTCCTGTCTCATTGGACTTGCTGGAGTAAGCCCGTATCCTGCACACTAAGTTTCACATGTCTGCAAATAATTTGATAGCCTTGTTTCCTGACTTTACTATAACACAATGCAAGCATCTAGTCCAGGGTTGAAAGAATTGTGCCCCTCTGGTGCTGCTTGGACCACTGTAACCACAGGGAGTAAACCCTCGAGGCCTCTCCACTAATAAACTTTGGCAAATGGATGTCATTTACATCTTCTCTTTTGGTAAGCTCAAGTATTCCTTGTTATTATGGACACTTACTCCAAATGTACACATGCTATGGCACAGTTAGGAGAGAAGGCTTCAAATGCGATAAAGGCAATGAAAGCAGCAATGTTAATATTGGAGTGACTTGGTCTCTAAAAACAGACAATGGACAAGCATATACATCACAGGAGTTTCAAAATTTCCTGGTGTCCTGGAAGATTGCTCACACAACAGGCATTCCTTATAACCCACAAGGACAAGGTATAGTGTAAAGGACTAACCAGACACTTAAGGAAACATTACAGGAACAAAAGAATGCTCATATATGCCCAGATCCTCATCTTGTATTGATGCATGCTCTTTTTGCCCTCAAGTTTCTTACCTTTGACTCAAATGGGATAAGCCCTGAATACAAGCACTGGAGCTCCTTTCCCTCCCTGGCTCCAGTCCCTCTGGTACATTGGAGAGATCCACTCACCAATGCATGGAAAGGGCCACACCCTTTGATTACCTAAGGTAGAAGCTTCGCCTGTGTTTTTCCAGAGGATGCCTCTCACATCTCTTGGGTACCAGCAAAAAATGTCAGACCAGCCATTGACAGCCAGGCTTCAAAAACCAAGCCACAAGGAGAAGAAGAAATCATCATGACCTTCCCACTTGAGGGCTTACAAGATAACCTGGGGTGATATCAAAACCGTATCAGATTAAGCCCAGACCATGTCACCTGCCAGAGACCAGAGCCCTGGTACTCTCTTCTTGCTTATGTGTGCAACTATAACCTGAAACTCACAGGTAAATGCACAACAGGAGAAAGAAAGGTCTCTGCCTAACAGCCTGATAACTCAAGGCTCTATGCTGGCCTGTCTAAGCAAAATGGACACACTTTAAATTATGGCCCATGAAAGAAAAATTGCTTTGCAGGCAGCTATCACTCATAAGCCTCTGTCTGTGGGACAGTTTTCCTCTAGTGGAAAGCCTCTAGCACCACCTAGAAGCAATAACACTTCAGTGAGCAAAATACTCATGCCACTGTAATTAAAAAAAAACATGAGAGCAATCCATGCTCAACTAATCATGATCAGAATGTTGTACATACTTCTCTCTAAAATCTTGCAAAATGCATCCCAAGGACAAAACTCAGGAGGACAGCAGGAACCCCCTGGATCAACATCATCATGAGGCTCGAAGTCCTCACAGCCACAATTGCAACTGCTGCTCTCACCACTCTCCTGCACCTGACCAGAATGACCACACCCAACCTATTGGAAACAACTTATGTTATTGCTGGGACTTTAATTGGACTTTACCCCTTATTTTGCATCAATGCAGAAAAGGACCCCTTTATGCAGTTGTGCATCAATCTGTCATTCAGCCCACAAGTACATACTTGGGGGTTGGGGCTCCATCTTCTGGGATTCTTTTACCTGTTGGTGTGGATGATACTGTATTGCCATTCTTGTTTGCTATTAATGTTTCCTTATGATGCCCTGTTATATCTGACCCAATAGCAAGGCACCCTTGGAATATTTTACTCTCACTTAGTTATTCATGGGTCTTTACTATATTAAGGAATGTGTCTAGGGCACAGAGGTTATGTCAGTCTACAAATTGCCTTCACAATGATACTCTTTGGGAGCCTGGAATAGGAGGCATTATAGGTTTTTGGCCAATCTCCTTAGAAGGAGAAGCAAAATTAGTCTCTGTCAGTGATCTGCCTAGTGGCATGATCATGCCCCCTCATGCTAAAGACTCACGTTATTGGCCCCAACTCTTTCTGCAGCTATGTGCATGAAAAAATTTAAAGATATCAGTGAAGGTATACCTGTAATAGCTATATCTTTGAGAGACTGTCTCTCCCTTTACAGAACATATTTCATTTCTAATGAGCTTATTAGTTGGTCCAGACCCTATAAAAAAGGTGGATGGAGAATGGAATTTTAAATAGAAACAAGTACATTAATATTTAAGTATGATACAGATTGGATAACAAATGCTCAAAATACAAAAGAAAGTCAGGAGACTTTTTGCAGTTAGGCAAGCAATTGTTATGTGGTGCTTACAAATGTATAGATACTAGTCCTACTGTCACCATGAATGCCATTTGGTTTAATAGCTTTTTTGAAAAACCCTAAGCTACTCGTGCTACTAGAGGTCATGTATATGTTAAGCCACCCTTCTTTTTTATAACTTCCACTCAAAATCACAAAAAATGGTCGTCTTAATTGTGATGATTTCCAATGTGAATTAGTCAATTTCCTGGAATTCCTCTCTTAAGACAGTAGTGCTAATGAGAACACTCCCCCTGTTATGGTTCCCAACAGAGGATGACTCTTCCATTCAAGAGATTCACTTTACAAAAGATATTTCCCTTCCCAGAGTTAAGTGAGATTTGGGGATTACTGCTGCCATTATAGCTGCCTTCCTCACTGTGGTCACAGCAGCTACTGCAGCTGGTGTAGTTTTGACCCAGTCCACAGCAAATGCTGCAACCAATAATCAGGTAGTGCATCACTTCACTAAAGCCCTGACCACCCAGGAGTGACTAAACTTTTACTTGTAAGGAGGTATCTTAATGTTACAACAACAGATTGACCTTATTGATAAAAAAATTGATATGCTTCAATTGAATGTTAGAGTACCCTGCATTTCTCAGTTTCTGCATGGTTGTCAAACCCCTGTCTCAGTAAAAAAATGTAACAGAAGCTCAGCTTGAATTAGCAAATAAACTTAAGGGACTTTGGGATATGATTTTTAGAAATTTCACTATGATGCTTCATGTTCAGATTCTCAGCCTAAATGAAACCAGAGCAGAGCTAGTCCTTAACTCCTCAATATTACAGCTGCTATGGGATAAATTGCCAGCTTTAATTGACCCTGCTAATTGGATTCTTGCTGGTATTGGCATAGTTTTTCTTGTTTTAGGATATGTTCTTTTAAGATACTTCCAAAAAAGGCTCAACAAAGTAGCAACAAAACAAGCTACAATAATTAATGTATGTAAGGAAAGTCAAAAGGAAAATAATGATTTCCCCACATCTGTATTGATGGTGGCTATGGATTAGATCTAAGTAGTATCAACTAAGGGCCAGTTTTCTATGAGGGATCATGCCCTGAGTCTTAGCACTGCTCTCTTTTTCATCTATCTGTGTCTCTCAGCTCTGCCACAATATTAATGTTTATCTATGGCCTTTCTCCTTCCTTCCTGAACAGCCCAGTGCTGTGAGCTGGGCCCTCCATGGAGAAGAAACCTGAGTTTTCTGATCTTAAGGTAAATACTGGTGTGGAGACCACAAGGGCATTATCTATTCAAGGAGACAGAGAACCCTCTCGGGGGCAAGACCTTACACACTCTGCATCACCCTGTTTGGCCCCAGAGGATGGCTGGTTAGTCAAAGATGGGTAAGATTCCTCAAGGAAAAACCTAAGACAGGCACAGCCACAGAGAAGCCATCAGGAGAAAACTTGGGGGGCAACAGAGGTGAGGCACAGAACCTCAGTCCCCCCAACTGTGCAAAGGCTTGTCTTCACCCCTCTGAGAAAGATCTCCTGCCCCCTTGGATGCTTTGCTTCCCATGCCCAGCTCAGATCAGGACCCAAATGACAGACAGAGACCTAGTCAACAGTGACTGTGGTTACAGGAAAGAGCCTTGTCTGGATGTTTCCCCTTTTCTATTTCTTGGTTCTTTCCTCTTTTTCTATGCTTTTCCCTTTTCCTTTCTTCTCTCATCATGATTCTCCTTCAGAAAAAAAATTTAATAAAAAGGGAGGAAATGTTGGAATAACATTTAGTTTGCAGCTAGCAGCTGTGAGCAGCTCAGAGTGCTTGAAGAATCTATGCTTGTTCAGGCCTGACAGAAATGCCTGCAGGATGGGATGCTTTGCTCTAGCAAGCCTAGTGAAACCACATCCTCTTGCACTTGTGGTTAGCATTGCCAAGCTACTAGTCCAGGAAACTGATAATTAGGAGCTTCAGGACATGAAACCCCTGACTCAGAAGGCCCCCTCTCCTAGGGACAAAGACCCTTCAAGATGATAGCAATATTTAGAGCTTCCTCATAGCGAGGTTACATTAGGCATAAGATGATTGGCTTGTGGATATTATCTTGCTTATATATGATTGACAGGCACAACCCATCTGAACCCTATAACAGTTGTATGCATTCAAAAAATAAATGGGCTGCTGGACATTGGTTGCCTGCCATTCTCACCAGCCAACTTCTCACCAGCTCCCAGCATCTGTATGTTGACTCCGTGTCTCTTACCCCCACAATTGAGGTAGCCAAGTGGCTAATTGACCACACCAGAGACCAGAATGATTGCACAGTTCCAATTGCATTCATCCTTATAGGGCAAAGTGAAGTAAAACCTAAAAATTCAAATAATTCCTGCCACTGATCATTTGGTCCTAGTAGGACAAAAATTGGCGAGAAGATTCGACAGGTGAACACATCAATTCTCCTGAGTAACAAGAAAATTTGCAGGTAAAATTTAGGCAGAAATTCATACTTTTCTGCAAGGTGCTAAAGTACTCACAAAAACAGGTGTTTCTCCACATGCTGAGAAATGCTTATGCTTAAAGCTATTTCAGCAGGTAAAAAATCAGGGAGCATGCCCTGAGATCCAACTGAAAGTGTCAAATTTCAACTAGCTAACACAAACCGTGTTTGGTTTCCAGTTCCACCCGCATTCATTCCTATACTGCAAAACAAAGTGAAACCCCCAAATTCATTGCATTCAGACCAGCGACCCCTTGAAAATAGGTGGACAAATCTTGGGGATCCAAGTGGGACTGGTGAAAGGATCTATCCTGCCTATTATCAACAAAATCCACAGGAGAAATTTGGGAGACATTCTATTAAATTTTGTACTTTCCTGCAAGCTGCTAAAAGAATCTCAAAAGAAGGTGTTCTTGCACATGCTGAGAAAAGATTCTGCTTAGGTCTATTTCAAAAGGGTACAAACTAAGAAGTGCACACTGATAATTTACTGAGTGTGTGAAATTTCAAACAGCTGATACAAACCATGTTTGATTCCTAGTTCCAATTGCATTCATCCCTATAGGGCAACATGAAGTGAACCCTAAAAATTCAAATCATTCTTGCCAGTGACTATTTGAACCTAGTAGTTCCAAACTTGGGGAGCCTGGTGGGACTGGTGAAAGGATATGTTTTGCCCAGTATCAAAAAAATCCACAGAAAAAATTTGGAAAGACATTTCATTAACTTTGTATTTTTCGGCAAGCTGCTAAAATGATCACAAAAGTACGTGTTCTTGCACATGCGGTGAAATGCTTCTGCTTAGGGCTATTTCAACAGGGTCCAATATAAGGAGTGCATACTGAGAATTAACTGAGTGAGTAAAGTTTCAAGTAGCTGGCACTTGATTTTTAGTTTCTATTGCATTCATTCCTATCAGGCAAAAAAAAAAAAAAGTGAATTCTAAAAATTAAAAGTGTTCCTGCCAGTGACTCCTTGAACCTAGGAGATTTAAGCATGGGAACCCAGGTGGGACTGGTGAGCTGATGAATCCTACCCAGTATCAGCAAAATCTGCAGGAAAAATCTGGACAGAGATTCTATTAAATTCATACTTTCCTACAAGCTGCTAAAATACTTTCAAAAGAAAGTTTCCTGCACGTGGTGAGAAATAAGGCTATTTCAACAGGGAATAAATCAAGGAGTGCACCCAGAGAACCACCTGAATGTGTGAAGTTTCAAGCAGCTAACACAAAGCGTGTTTTGTTTCCAGTTCCAATTGCATTCATCCCTAGAGGGAAAAACAAAGTTAAACCTGAAAATTCAAAGGGTTCAGGCCAGTGACTCATTGAACCTAGAAGAAGCACACTTTGGTAGCAAGTTGAGACAGGTGACAGGATCTATGCTTCCTTGTATCAAGGAAATCCACAGGGAACATTATGGCAGATATTTCAGTATTCATACTTTCATGCAAGCTCTTAAAACAATTCCAAAAAAGGTTTTTCTTGCATGTGCTGATAAACACTTTTGCTTAGGGCTAATTAAACAGGGAACAATACAGGGATGGTGCCCTGAGAACTAACTGAGTGTGTGAAGATTCATGCAGCTGGCACAAATCATGGTTGATTTCCAGTTCAAATTGCCTTCACTTCTATAAAGCAAAATGCAATAAAACTTAAAAATTCAAAGCACTCCTTCCGGCCAACTTTTGAACTTAGGAGGACCAAACTTGAGGAGCCAGATAGGATAGGTGAATGGATCTATCCTGCCAAGTATGAATGAAATCCTCAGAAAAAATTAAGGCAGACATCCCATTAAATCCGAATATTCCTGCAAGCTGCTAAAACAATCTCAAAATAAAATGTTCCTGCACGTGATGAGATATGCTTCTACTTAGGGTTATTTCAACAGGGTACAATGTAAGGAGTGCTCACTAAGAATTAAATGAGTCTGGGATGCTTCAAGAAGCTGGTACAAACCGTTTTGGATTTCCAGTTCCAATTTCATTCATCCCTATAAGGCAGCATGAAGTGAACCCTAAAAATTCAAAGTGTTCCTGCCAATGACCTCTTGAACCAAGGTGTACCAAACATGGGAAGCAAGGTGGGAAAGGTGAGAGGATCTATGCTTCCCAGTATCAACAAAATCTGAAGGAAAACTTTGGGCAGAGATTCCAGTAATTTGTACTTTCCTGCAAGCTGCTGAAATGCTCCCAAAAGAAAGTTTTCCTGCTTGTGCTAAGAAATGCTTTTGCTTAGGGCTACTTCAACAGAGAATGAAACAGAGAATGAAACAGAGAGTGTGCCCTGAGAAGGAACTGATTATGTGAAGTTTTAAGCTGCTGGCACAAACCATGTTTCATTTCCCGTTCCAATTTCCTTCATCCCTAAATGCCAAAGTGAACAGAAACCTGAAAATTTAAAGCATCCCTGCCAGTGAACACTTGAATTTAGGAGGGCCAAACTTTCAGAACAAGGTGCAACTGTTGAAAATCCATCCTGCCCAGTATCACAAAATCTGCAGAAAAATTTTGGGCAGAGAATCCAGCAAATTTGTACTTTTCTGCAAGCTGCTAAAATGTTCTTGTCCTTGCTGAGAACGGCTTCTACTTAGGGATACATCAACAGGGGAAAAAAACCACACAGACTGGCCCTAAAGGTAACTGAGTGTTTGAAGTTTCGAGCAGCTAGCACCATTTGTGTTGCTTGAATCTTGGTTCTATCTCCTCCATGTCTGATTGTGCATTCAGGCACACAAATAGGATGGAAAGCACCTTCTGGAAAAATACTAGCATGACCTCTGCCCAACATAATCACTGGATCTGGGCCTTTTCATTGACTAGTTTGTAAGTCTTTCCACAAAACTTGGCCTAAAGGGCCCTTTTGCTGTGGAAGACATATGTCTTTCAGCTGCAGTGTGACCTTCTGTGTCACAATTTAAAAAAAATTAAAACAAACAAGGCATAATTGAGGTTATTTTGGGGAGTCATAAACCTATCCCCCCTTTTAATTTTTGTAATTGCAGCTTAATAGATAAATGATCTCATTCCACAGTGGCTTTACCTTGGGGGTTATAAGGAATTCCTGTTTTATGGTCAATTCGAAACTCTTGGCAAAATTGTTGAAAAGAAGAGCTTAAATCAGCTGGTGCATTATCTGTTTTAATCTGTAAAGGGCATCCTAACACTGCAAAGGCTTCTAGGCAATGAGAAATTACATGTTGATTATTTTCCTTTGTATGTGCAGTGGCAAAAATGAATCTGGAATGTGTATCAACTATTACATTACATAACACTACTTACTAAATTGAGGAATATAAGTTACATCCATTTGCCATAATTGATTTGGTCTTAATCCATGGGGATTTATCCCTGATGGCAGAGATGGAGTGTGTATAACACACTTAGGGCAGTGACTTATAATTTGATGAGCTTGTTCTCTGGTAATATTAAAATTTTTACATAAACTAGAAGCATTTTGATGATGTAAAGAATGTGAAGCTTGTGCACATTCATATGGAGACATTTGTTGACAAACAGCTACCAATTTTTCAATTTTATCATTACCTGAAATTAAAGGTCCTGGAAGGTTAGTATGAGCTCATATGTGTCCTATGAAACATGGGTATTTCTGCATTTGCCCTGCCTTATGTAGATTATGAAATAATTTAAATAGTTCCTGTGGTTATGTATATCTAACAACTGAAGTTTCAATATTTTTGGTAACTCTGACTGCATATAAGCTTTCAGAATAAATATTAACAGGCTCATTTGCAAATTAATCTAAGGCACAAATGAGAGCTTATAGCCCTGCTCTTTGGGCAAAAGCATATGAGGTTTGTATTACCTCTGTGTGAACATGCCTATAAAAACCTCCTTTACCTGAGCTTGAACCATCAGTGAACACTGTTAGGGCTCCACCTATGGTCTGGGCACATACAATCTTTGAAAAAATAAATGGCGTTATTAATGCAAATTGACTAATTTTATCACGAGGATAATGACTTTCTATCTGACCAGGAAAATCAGCAAAGCTACTTTCCATAAACTAGAAGCTTGAAAAAGCCAATTATTCTGTTGAACAGAAAATGGAATGATTATAATATCAGGTTCTGATCCAACTAGTTGTAAAACTCTCATTCGACCTTTTATTACTAGTTGAGCAATAGAGTCATGAAAAAGAATTAATGTCTTTTGGGGAGAGGGGGCTAAATGAATCCACTCAATAACTCCAATCTTTGGCCTATAGCTCCTGTGGGGGCATGAGCAGTTGGAAATATTAATAAATATACCAGCTCTTGAGGATTAATTCTAGTAAGCTCTGCATTTTTAATTGCAATTTCAACCTTTTTTAAAAAAAGCTGCTCTAGCCTCTGTTGTCAGTTGACTTGACGAGGAGAAGTTGGAGAAGGTTCTCTTTAGTAATATATGGAATAAAGGACTTAAATCAGAAGTAGTTAGTTTTAAGAATGGCCTCAGCCAATTAATATCTCCTAATAGTTTTTGAAAATCATTAAGGGTAACTCCTTAACTCTTATCTGTAGATTTTGAGAACAAATTGTACGTCCTTCAATTTCATGGCCCAAATACTGAAAGGGAGGCATTTTTTGTACCTTTTGAGGAACATTGCACAAACACATTGCTGTAAGTGAAGCCTCTGAGTAAAAATTTCTGAAAGTAATTCTGAATTAGCATGAGCTAATAATATGTCATCCATGAAATAAATAATATATGCATCAGGAAAGTTATTTCTTATAGGAGTTATGGCTTGACCTACAAATTTTTGACATAAAGTTGGACTATAGCGCATTCCCTGAGGCAAAACCTTCCAGCAATATCTCCTAACTTGTTCTTTAAAATTAATTGCTGGGACACTGAAAGCAAATTTCTCACAATCCTCAGGATGTAATTTTATTGAGAAAAAACTATCTTTTAAATCTATCACCATTAAGCTATCATTTAAAGGAATTGCTATACGAGAAGGAAGTCCAGGATGCAATGGTCCCATAGGCTGATTTGCATGACTTACTGCCCTTAGATCCTGTAGCAACCTCCAATTACCTGATTTTTTCTTAATAACAAAAATGCAGGTGTTCCAAGGACTAAGTGTTGATTCTATATGATCAGCCTGAAGTTGTTTCTCAACCAACATATGAATTATCTTAAGTTTCTCCCCTGAGATGGGCCAGTGAGAAATCCATATAGGCTCTTCTGTGAGCCAGGTGATTTTTAATGCTGTCTTCTGGATCAGGAAGACACTCAAGGCCCCTAGTAAAAATTTTGGTCTGGAGTATTTATTAATCTCTGTCAAGGAGACTGGTTTGTAAGCAGATATTTATCCTGATAATTTCTTTCATTATCTCCAGGAAGAAACCCTTGATTAAATTCCTCAAATGCTCTCATAGAATTTGGAGTTATCAATAATAATCCTAATTTGCTTAATACATCTCTTCCCCATAGATTTACTGGAAAAGATTCTAATACATAGGGTTTAAAAACTCCATTATTTCCATCTTGGTCCTGCCAGTGAAGATATTGGACACTGTGAGACTTGCTCCTTGTAAATTAGCTGGTGCTATATGTAAAGGCCAGTTCTTAGGCCAAAAATGGTGAGACAGGACTGAACTGTCCGCTCCAGTGTCAATCATGCCCCCCAATTTTTTATGATTAACTTTAAGTTCCAGTAGGGGGTGCTCTTGCTGCACTAATTGAGACCAGTACACTCTGTATGGCGGTCTGGGAGCTGTGGTTTCATCTGGACATTCAGTGGAATCACAGGGTAAAAGAATTAATTGAGATATTTTATTTTTGGTAGAAAGCTGGATGGCATAATTTGATTTTAGAGTAACTGTTATCTCACCCCTAAAATAAGAGTCCACCACTCCAGGTATCACCTCAATTGCCTCTTTTAAATTGTTATGTCCCAACATTAACACTATATTTTTTTTAGGGAGTGGCCCGAAAACACCAGTAGGTATCTGTTGTGGTCTCATCTCAGAATTAGATCAACTACCATTGATGGTTGCAAAAATATTGTCTGGGTGACTGATGCCGGTAGAAATGGCAACTCCCCATGGCTGGCCATGGTGACGTCAGGCCATGCAACCTCCGTTCCACTTCTGTTTTTTCAGCCCAGGGAAAGGCCCACCAGAAGATTTTTGACTCCATACTAGGCAGAAATGAAGGCCAAGACAGAGACTGGTCCTTGGTCAATCTCCTCCCCTGCCACATGGTCTTGAGTTCTATAGTGGTGATTATGTGAAACAGGGAGAGCTCTGGGTCTATAATGTTGGGCGTCACTGTCAAGCGCAAAATGACCATTTCTCCCACAATTAAAGTGTTGGGACCTTTTACCTCCCTTGGAACCACGGCCATTATTGGGTATTGGCTGAGGCAGCCTCATGGGTTAGCATTTCCATATATGTGACCTGACTGGATTGGCGTTCACGGGCTTTTAGCCCAGGCACAGGCTTTTGACCTTAGCCCCACCTAATGGTTTAATCTGAAATCTGCCTGGGCCCCTTAGTGATAGTGACATAACTGCTCCTTATTGGTACTTGCTACTGTCTCTTCTTAGTCCCTCTTATCACTATATAACCTTGTCCCTGACACAATAAAGTTGAGATTATTGCACCTTCACAGTTGACTCATCTCCCGACCTGGTGTGATTGTGTGGTCCAGGTTAGGTGGTGGGCCGGGTTGCAATACTTACCCTCTTGCTCAGCCCAGGAGACACTAGCTGGTCTAGTGCACTTCACTACCTCTGTTGGAGGGCGGTTCCAACAGCTGGTGCTTTGGAGATGACAGGCTGGTCTCCCACATACCCTTGTCACGGGGGCGACATTAAAGCATTGCCCATGGTGTCGGTGTACTGGTTCCTATGGTTGAAACGTTTGTTTCAAAGCTGCAGCAAGGTTAAAAGTTTGTAAATGAGCTGGATCAACATCAGAACACAAGCGAATGAATCCTGAAACCATTCATTTTTTCCTATGATGTCTGAGAACATCCTGACAAAATTTATTTGCTTTTTCAAATGCTAGCTATTCAACAATAAATTTACAAGCACCTGGGTCTCCAATTGATCTATTTGCAGTTGGATAAAGTTAAGTGACAAAATCAGATTAAAGTTCACTATCATCCTGTTTAACCTTAGTCAGAACTAAACTAGATTGGTCTGGGAGTTAATTTGGTGCCACGCATGCTTAGCGCAGGCAGTAATCTGATTGTACACTGCAAATTCGTAATTTAACTGTCTTTCCAAACCCACAAATTCACTTGTCCCCAAAAACATGTCCACAGGGGCTTGCCTTCAAATTCTCTCTGCTTGCTCAGAACAATAATCGGTCCAGTATGACCACCAAAGTAAAAAATTCCCTCCGCTCAAACAGGAGAGAGCAATAGATCCAGTTGCTTTGAGGAAGCGGTTGATGACAAATTGTCTCGAGCAAGCATTGTACAAATGGTGAATTAAGACCGTAAACATCACAAGCATTTTTAAACTATTTAATAGTTTTAAATGGAATTACCACATGAACAAGAACATGCTGGTCTTGATCTTTAACCTGTTGAAAAATTGGAAAAAGCTGAAATCCACTAATGTCTTCCCCGGCTTCCTGAGCCTTTCTAAATCAACATTGTAATGGTGTGAGAAAGGTCATCTCCAGTTTAGAGTATCTGTTAAAATTTGTCCTCCTAACAGGAAGTGACTGAATTTGAATGGCCAGAGGAGGTCCTGCTAGGCCGAGTCTGTTAAAATTCCCAGGTAATTCCTGGACTTCATTGTCTGAGTCTTCTCCCTCTGTCTGAGACTCATCTGTGTGTCCTTCCTCACCACCATCTGGGCTTTGTTTTCCAAATCCTCAAGGAGGAGAACTCTCTACTTCTTTATGAATTTCTTCTTTACTTTCCTCTCTCCGAGTGGGATTATCTACCCCTCCAGAGGCTTCCTCTCTATGGTTTTCCTCCTGACTATTCTGGTCTGGTTTGGGTAGAGTTAAATTTTTTGTTTTGGGTTTGGCTCCAAAGTTTTCCACCTAATGGTTAATTTGAATGGAATTTGATTTTGCTCTCAACCTTGGTGGAGGAAGAGAGATTCCTTTAGCCTCAGAAAATTCTTCCATTTGTACAGATTTGATCATTCTCTGAATACCTTTCAATAGATCTTCAGGGGGCCAAGGACTTTGACCCATGTAACAAAAAGACAAGTCTCTAAGGCATTCCAAACCTTTTGAGTATTCTTGATAACACTGCCAGGCAATTCATCAGAAAGACAGGCTTCATGTAACTTCCTTCCTAATTTGTCCCAAGTATGTAAATCTGGTAAATCTTGGTCACAAAACCAAGGACAGAATTCAGGAACCATCTTTAAAAATTGTAATAATTGGGTCCTTCTGACCTGCTTTCCCTTTTGATTAATTACTGTCTCTAAAATGATCAAATACATGTTCTTATCAGTAGAAGTTGAATTTCTCATTATTAATCTTTAACGTCCCTAGCTCCAAAAACTGTCTGGTACCTCCGTGACCTTTCAAATTTGTCATGATCCACTAAATTTCTATATCATGCACTTCCCCACTCAACCTAGAGGATTTAACTCATGTGCTTCATATTCAGGGTGCCAAATTTAGCCCAGGACCAGCACAGGCTTCATAAGTGAAGGTTTGGCTATGTGAGAAATCCAAAAGGGAGTTTGAGTTAAAGAGACAGACTCTAATTTCCTTTGAACCAGCTCCAGGACAGCTTCCTGTACCCCCAGCCTCAAGCTACCTATTACAGTAGTGAGGTTTACTGAAGAGGCCAGCAAGAGAGAGAGAACATGCCAGGGAGTGGACTTTTATTGGGACACAAAAAATTCTGGGGAAAATCCCATTCAATGAAGATTAAGGGGGACTCATGGGATCAGTCCTTCCAGAATCAACAAAACCCATTGGAAATCTTTGGGAAGAAATTCCATTAAATTCATACTTTTCTGCAAGCTGCTCCAATTCTCTCAATGAAATGTTTTTCTGCATGGCCTGAGAAATGCCTCTGCTCAAGGTACTTCAACCAAGATGAAAACAGAGAGTTCACCCAAGAACTAATCAATTGTGTTTTGTTTCAAGCAGCTAGCACAAACCATGGTTTGTTTATACTTCCAATTTTATTTATTCCAATAGGTCAAAATATAGTGAAACCTAAAAATTAAAAGTTTCTCTAAAAGAAAATCCTTGAACCTAGAAGAACCAAATTTGGGGACCAAGTGGAACTGCTGAAAAGATCAATCTTGCCTAGTATAATCAAATCCTTCAGAAAAATTGGGGCATAAATTCCAGTAATTTCTTACTTCCCTGAGCTTCTACAATGCTCCCAAATGCAGTGTGTTCCTGTATGTGATGAGAAATTCTTTTGCTTAGGGCTACTTGTGGGGAGCCGCTCTGAATTATTCATGTCTTCCATCCTGGATCAGAGAAGCTTTGAATATCACTATATATTGTAATAACTTTGACATTTGTTGGGGATGCAAATCATGTCAAGATGGTGCCTGGCACTTTGCCAGGAGGAGTGGTTTGTGAAGCAACGCCAAGGAGTCATTAAGATGATGAGGATTTCTTATTGGCTGACTGCTGTATCTAGATGATGTTAAATAAGTTAAGCTGCGTGTAATTAGTTAAGTATATATACCTCTGCTGTCCGGCAGAGAAGCGGCTCCTGCTACCTCAGGTGCCCGCTACTTTGAGTTCTCGCTCAGTTCCTGCTGAGTTCACTCACAATAAAGTAGTTATTTCAACCTTCAAGTTGCTTGTCACCTCCCGGTTATTTAGCCCAGCCGGACTACGGCATATGGTGGCCTGTATGGGGAACCTCCACACCTGAGAATAAGCAACAAGGTAAGCTATTCGCTCCTGACAGGGTGAGAAGATGGGTGACCATTTCAAAAAACAGTGTAATCTTCTATCATTTTGTTCCATTTTTGTTTCAAGCTACCTGTCCCTAGAAATAAATAGGATGGGAGAAAAGTTGTTTGCCCCTGAGGAAGAGATAGAGATAGACCACGGATGCACATATCAAGATAGAACAATTGATACAATAAATTTTTGTTCCATTTTGTCTCGGTTTTGTTTTGCATTATCTTAGTGAGGGGTATCTTTTTCATGGAAATATGGGATTAAAAATTAGTAAGAACCAAACCAAAAGGGCGTTAAGTAAATTGCTAAAGGATGGAGACATCTCAGTAAAATCAAGAACAGTTAGGGCATATGTTAAGATGATACAAAGTTGTAGCCCATGGTTCATTAAAGAGGAGTTGTTAAATATATCACAATGGAATCATCATGGTGAAGATTTAAAAAAGATAGAAAAGGAAAGCCCAGGAACTCTGCCAGTTGGCACATTAACATTATGGATGTTGGTACGATCCTGTTTGCTTAGTCAAGGAGAAGACATCTTATATCAAGTAAAAGAGGAAGTCTCTCAAGTTAGTCAGACAAGGGAAGAAAGTTTATAGGAGGAAGGGCTATCAGGGGAGAAGTTACAATGGGAGGTTGCTACTAACCCCATTCTATCACCAGAGGGTGTAAGTATTCCACCAACAGCTCCACCTATGGAGACAACATATGCTGAGTGGCCCTCAACCCCCATGGATGATAGATGGGATCCTGAGACAGACCACAAAGATTAGCATGCCCTGTATTTCAGAATGAGGGAGGGCAGCGAATTCACCATGGTTTAGATTTCAAAACTGTGAAGCAGCTGAAAGAGGCTGTAACAACCTATGGTCCTCAAGCCCCTTTCACTGTAAGTATGGTTGAGTCCATTTGAATTTGATGCCCCTTTCACTGTAAGTATGGTTGAGTCAATTTGAATTTGAATATGATGCCAGCAGATTGGGCTAGCATGTGCAAAGCTGTACTAAATGGAGGACAATATTTTCTGTGGAAGGTTGCCAATCAGGAATTTTGTATGGAGATGGCTAGGCGAAATGCAGCAGCTGGTTATCCTCAGAGAAATCTAGATTTGTTGCTAGGAGAGGGACCTTATGAGGGTCAGCAGCAACAAAGTGGATATGATCCTGCCATATACTAACAAATCACTTTAGCTGCAGTTAGGGCATGGAAAACTTTACAAGGACATGGAGATTTACAAGGTCAATTATCTAAGGTAATACAAGGAACCAATGAACCTTATGCTGAATTTATAGATAGGCTTATACAAACAGCTACCAGAGTCCTTGGGGATGCAGACCAAGTGATGCCATTGGTGAAATAGCTAGCCTACGAACAAGCCAATAGATGATGTAGGGAGGCCATTAGACCATGGAAACACGGAGATTTAAACACATATATTAAATTATGTGGAAACATTAATGAACAGGGGTAAGTCTTGGCAGCTGCAGTACAACAGGTTTTAGGTGCCAGGCCAAAAACATGTTACAATTGTGGACAAGCAGGACATTTTAAAAGGAGTTGACCCATAGGAGGAGGGTTTAACAAAACTGGGTATCAAAGGGGTAGAATACCGGGTATTTGTCCACGATGCAATAGAGGGAGACATTGGGCTTATGAGTGCCGTTCTCAAACTACTGTAGAGGGTGCTCTGTTGTCAAGAAATGGAAAAGGA
The DNA here is from genome assembly GCF_047511675.1 of Marmota flaviventris. Taxonomy (NCBI): domain Eukaryota; kingdom Metazoa; phylum Chordata; class Mammalia; order Rodentia; family Sciuridae; genus Marmota; species Marmota flaviventris. The sequence continues at coordinate 38,836,046 of NC_092509.1, forward strand.
CCAGGTGTTTACTCATGATATCGTGGAGGAAAACATTGGACTCCATTGCCAAAAAACGGACAGGGGGGCCCAATGCTCCGGGGCCCACGACCACAAATATACAGGGCATTGGAGGAACCCAGCAACACCATCAGTGTAGTGCCCAGGACACATTATCCATTAGATCCCTCACTAGACAAACCAGAGGGAGCGCAAGGTTGGACATCTGTGCCTCTGCCAGAGCAGTACTAACTCCAGAAATGGGAGTTCAAATCATTTTTACAGGGGTAAAAGGACCTCTTCCCCAAGGAGCAGTAGGCTTATTATTAGGATGCAGTTCTTCTACTCTAAAAGGACTTATGATAAGTCCTGGGGTAATTGATCCCAATTTTAAAGGTGAAATAAAAATTATAGCCAGTTCTCCAAGGGGTATATCAGTAATTTCACCAGGAGACAGAATTGCACAGTTATTAATAATACCCAGCCTATATGATAAATTTTCCAGTCTTACTGTAGAAAGAGGTTTCAGGGGATTAGGCTCCACAGGTATAGATTGGGCTATGTTTTCTTTAAATTTAGATTCTCAGCCCATGCTAAAACTAAATATTCAAGGATATGAATTTAATGGTATACTGGATACAGGTGCACACCTTAGCATCATCTCTCATCAAGAATGGCCAAAACATTGGCCATTACAACAAGCCACTCAAATGCTTCGAGGCCTAGGAGTGGCAACTAATCCCCATAGAAGTGTGATGGTATTTGATTGGAAGGATCCTGAAGGATGTGAAGGAACTATACAGCCATATGTATTGGATCATCTTCCTAAAAATTTATGGGGATGAGATGTTCTAGATCAATTAGGATTAACATTAACAAATAACATCAATTCAAATGCACCCACTATTGCTAGACAAGGTTTTAGGAAAGAAAAAGAATTAGGAGAACAAGGACAAGGTATAGTGGCACCAATACAAATAGATCAAAAAACAGACATGGATTGGGTTTTCAGGAGGGGTCACTGAGACAATAAAAATTACTTGGAAATCAGAAAGGCCAGTATGGGTTCCTCAGTGGCCCCTGACTAAAGAAAAGATACAAGCAGCCCATGACCTGGTCAAACAACAATTAGCGGAGGGACATATACAACCTTCTGTATCTCCCCATAATACTCTCATTTTTGTCATCAAAAAATAAATCTGGTAAATTGAGATTATTGCAAGATTAAAGAGCTATTAATAATGAGATGGTTATCATGGTACCTGCTCAATTGGGGATTCCTCAATTGTCTGCTTTGCCAAAAAACCTGGTATGTTTTAGTTATAGATATTAAAGATTTTTTTTCAATTCTAATGCATCCTGAGGATAGTCCACGTTTTGCATTTAATGTCCCTGCACTGAATCATGAAGGTCCTGATCAGAGATATGAATGGAAAGTACTCCCTCAAGGGATGGATAACCCAACTATGTGTCAAATTTATGTTAACAAAGCAATCCAGCCACTTAGAAATCAAAATCCTGAACTACAAATATTTCACTATATGGATGATGTATTATTAGCACACAAAGATAAAAACACATTGCTAGAATGTTATGCCACACTTACAAACTTATTAAAAATTATAATCTAGAGATAGCAATAGATAAAGTACAATTAAATTTTCTGATTAATTATTTAGGAGTTCTATTATACTCAACCATGGTCCGTCCACCAAAAATTCAAATGCGAGTAGATCAACTCAAATCACTTAATGACTTTCAAAAGTTATTAGGAGACATAAATTGGATAAGGCCTTATCTAGGTATACCAACAGGAGAGTTGGGACTTTTATTTGATATCCTAAAAGGTCCATCAGATCCAAATTCACCCTGAATGTTAACGCCTGAAGCAAGAAAGACATTAAAAATCATTGAAACATATATGGAAAATATGCATTTGGATAGAATTGATTTAAGTTTGCATTTATTATTTATTGTACTACCAACAAAAAATATTCCTACAGGAGTATTTTGGCAAGAAGGTCCATTATTATGGATACATTTATCTTATTCTCCTAACACTATTCTTACTAGCTATCCTGAGGCTATAGGACAATTAATACTCAAAGGAATAAAAGCAGCAAAGGGAGTGTTTGGAATTTCTCCCAATAAAATTATTACTCCATATACTATGGATCAAATTGATGAGTTAGCTAATGAGTTAAATACTTGGGCAATAATCATGTGCAAATCTAATGTTTCATTTGATAACCACTTATCATCTAATCCTTTATTGTCTTTTTGGTCATTGCATCCTGTAATTTTTCCAAAAATGACAAGAAAAATACCTATCATGAATGCTTCAAATATATTCACTGATGGGTCAAATAATGGTACAGCAGCAATAGTTACACCTGATCAAACTTTTACATTTTTAGTACCCAAACAATCAGCTCAAAAGGTAGAGCTTAATGCAGTATTATGAGTTTTTGTGATGTTTAAAGATTCTGTATTTAATTTATTTTCTGATAGTCAGTATATAGTTAATGCTATAACTTCCCTTGAAGATGCTGGTAGGATTTCCCCTTCCTCTACTGTTTTCTCTTTGCTTTCCACTATAAAAAGTCTAATCTGGGAAAGAAAAGATCCATTTTGTATAGGACATATCAGGGCACATACAGGATTGCCTGGAGCCCTTAGTTTGGGCAATGATTTAGCAGATAAAACTACACATTAAAAATTATTGAAACATATATGGAAAATATGCATTTGGACAGAATAGATATAAGTTTGCCTTTATTATTTATTGTACTACCAACAAAAAATATTCCTACAGGAGTATTTTGGCAAGAAGGTCCATATTATGGATACATTTATCTTATTCTCCTAACACTAATCTTACTAGGTATCCTGAGGCTGTAGGACAATTAATACTCAAAGGAATAAAAGCAGCAAAGGGAGTTTTTGGAATTTCTCCTAATAAAATTATCACTCCATATACTATGGATCAAATTAACAAGTTAGCTAATGAGTTAAATACTTGGGCATTAATGATGTGCAAATCTATTTGGTCATTTGATAACCACTTTGTTGAGAGCAACAAATGAAGGGGCCCCAGCAAATTTCCAGCTACCAGCAAACTTCCAGCTGCCAGCAAACTTCCAGCTGCCAGCTGATGATTGGATCACAGCGGCCCAAGCAAACTTCCAGCTGGCGGCTGATTGGCTCCTCTGTGGTGATGCTCATTGGGCTGCTTTCCCGCCCTTTCAGACCACGGAGCTGCTCATTGGGGGACTATTTTTTGGCTCTGCCCATGAAACACAGCCAATCGGCCTCAAGAGCAGGAGGACTGCGGGGGTTGAGAGGCTTGTGGGAAGCTGGTGGTGGCAGTTGGGCTCTGAGGGAATTCCTGAAGAGCTCATGTGGTGTGGCGTGTGTGTTCTAAAAATAAAGTTCGTTTCTGCTTGATAAATGGCTTGTGAATTGTGCCCAGCCAGACTGAGGCATTTGGTGGCCCGCATGGGGAAAGACTGATGGTAAGTGATAAGGTAAACTGCTCGCCCCTGAGGGCAGGGCGAGGGGATGGGTAGCCATTTTAAGATTCTTCTTTCATTTTGTTTCACTTTTGTTTTAAGTTGCCTGTCCCTGGAGATGAGTGAGACAGAAGAAAAACCTCTCACATCTGAGGAAAAACTATTTGTGTCTGAGGAACAGATAGGGAGAAAGGACGGATGGACATTTCAGGAGGATAGAAAGGTTGATATAATGATTCTTTGTTGTTCCATTTTTGTTTCATTCTGTTTAGGTTTTGTTTGGCATCATCTTGTTGGGTTGTATTATAGTAGAAATATGGGATCATAAATTAGTAAAAAACAAACCGAAAGAGTGTTAAGTAAATTGTTAGAGGAAGGAGGCATCCCAGTAAAATCAAGAGCAGTCAGGGCGTACATTGATACAATACAAAAATGTAGCCCATGGATTTTTAAGGAGGAGTTGTTAAATATATCACATTGGGACCATCATGGTGAAGATTTAAGGGAAAAGGAAAAGAAAAACCCAGGAACTCTGCCAGTTGGCACATTGCCATTGTGGGTGTTTGTATCTTGGTTGCTTAGTCCAAAGCCTTCAGTTCAGACAATGGTAGAGGAATGAGAAGACATATTGATTCAAGTAAAAGAGAAGGTCTCTCAAGTCAGTCAGAAAGAGGAAAAAAAGAAGGTCTCTTGAGCTAGTCAGAGAAAAAAAAGAAGGTCTCTCGAGCTAGTTAGAGGAAAAATTCAAGTAAAAGAGAAGGTCTCTCGAGCTAGTCAGACAGAGGAAGAAAGTTTAGAACAGAAAAAGCCATCAGGGGAAAAGTTACAACAGGAGACTGCTATTAACACCTTTCTATCACCAGAGGGTGTAACTGTCCAACCAGCAGCACCACCTCCATATGCTGGGAGGCCCCCAATCCTGGTAGTTGATAGATGGGATCCTGAGACAGGACCTCAAATATTAACATGCCCTGTATTTGAGCAGGCAGGAGGGCAGCGAATTCACCATGCTTTAGATTTCAAAACAATGAAGCAGCTAAAAGAGGCTGTAACAACCTTTGGTCCTCAAGCACCCTTCACTGTAAGCATGGTCGAATCCATTACCAACTTGAACATGATGCCAGCAGATTGGGCTAGCATGTGTAAAGCTGTGCTAAATGGAGGACAATATTTGTTATGGAAGGTTGCCAATGAGGAATTTTGCAAGGAGATGGCTAGGCAAAATGCAGCAGCTGGTTATCCTCAGAGAAATCTAGATATGTTGTTAGGAAAGGGACCTTATGAGGATCAGCAGCAACAAATTGCATATGATCCTGCCATATACTCACAAATTGCTGCAGATGTGGTTAGGGCATGGAAGACTTTACAAGGACATGGAGGTTTACAAGGTCAATTATCTAAGGTAATTCAAGGAGCTAATGATCCTTACACTGAATTTGTAGATAGGCTTATTCAAATAGCTACCAGAGTTTTTAGGAATACAGAACAACCAATGCCATTAATAAAACAACTGGCTTATGAGCAAGTGAATCGTTGGTGCAGAGAAGTCATTAGACCATGGAAACATGAAGATTTAAACACATATATTAAATTATATAGAGACTATAGTAAATAAGGGCAAGTCTTGGCAGCTACAGTACAACAGGTTTCAGATGCCAGGCCAAAAACATGCTGCACTTGTGAACAAACAGGACATTTTAAAAGGAATTGCCCCGTAGGAGGAGGGTTTAACAAAACTAGGTATTAAAGGAGTAGAATACAAGGTATTTGCCCACGATGCTGTAAAGGGAGACATTGGGCTAATGAATGCCATTCTCAAACCACCATAGAGGTTACTCCATTATCAAAAAACGAACAAGGATCAGGTGTTTATCCATGATATTGTGGAGAAAGGCATCGGGCTCCATTGCCAAAAAATGGACAGGAGCCGGGTTTTGGTTCTGGTGACTAAAAGGCTCAGGGGGTCACTCTAGTTAAACTGGAATAACTGGGCTGCATAAAATAACCACACAAGAGACACAAATACCTTTTTCTTTGGGGTTGCTGTGACGGCTCCTCTGACCTTAAGGGTCTGCAGAAAGAGAGAGAGAGAGAGAGAGAGAGAGAGAGAGCACGTGCTGACCCCCTTTTATTGAGGAGAAGCTATTCAAATGAGGCAAGGGGTCAGGTTTCAGGGGGCTGAGTCTATCTTCATGATGTCCACTGTCAGCAGGTTGACTGACACCTGGGTAGGCCACACCCAAGGGCACAGTAAGAGGAGGGGACACACACAAGACTCTTCCATGGAAGATTCTATCCTAAACAGGGCAAGGGGTTATATTACAAAGGAACAGGTGAGCATAGCTTCACCCATGGGGCTGTAGCAAGACACGCCCATTTCTGTGACTGAGAGCCTCAGCAACCAGCTGGGGTGTGTAACTCAGTCACCCGTAAGGTTGGCCTCCCACATATTCCCCCTTTCTTAATATAAAAAAAAGAATGTAACTGGAAAATTTTCTTTTATTCACTTGGGTCTTGGTCCAAGGTCATCACAATCTGCTATTGAAACACAAAAAGAATTAGTAGAAAACATATTATCTTCATAACAGTCAACACAATAATCTGGATTATTATTACCTTGCCAAACACTCATCAGAAGATTTTTAATCTTTTCCCAATTTTATTGGGACGCGTTGTTTTTGGCCATAGTAACAGACATTTTTCATTGCCATGGCATTTAGGCCTCTCCATAAACCATAGAGCAAAGGCCTCACTCACATTATTCATTACATTGTCTTCTAGAACATCATTACTTAGTTCTCATCCTTCCATCAGCACTTATCTGACCACGAAGGAAGTTGGATGTAATTTAAGTTAAACATTGAGAAAATCCATACATTGTAAGTTTTAAGACATAGCCACAAAGGCTGAAATTGAATAAGCAAGGAATACTATTTAAAGTAGTCCCGTCTTTCCTGGCTTCCAGTCCGGCTGGGCTGTACCTTACCCTCTCCCCTCCGAGCCACGAGAGCCCCGCACTCTCTTGGTCTACTCCAAGCTTTCGCAGCGCTTCCCTTGCGCCTGCGTGAATCCGCCCCGCCCCATGCGTGGACTCGCGCTCTGGTTCTGGCCCGGCCTCCAGCCCGCGGCACCCGGCGCTTTCCTTCTCGGTACGGCCGGCAGCGTGCGGCGCCAGCACCATGCTCTTCTACTCCTTTGTCAAGTCCCTTGTGGGCAAGGATGTGGTCGTGGAACTCAAGAATGATCTGAGCATCTGTGGAACCCTCCATTCTGTGGATCAGTATCTCAACATCAAACTAACTGACATCAGTGTTACAGACCCTGAGAAATATCCTCACATGTTATCAGTGAAGAACTGCTTCATCCGGGGCTCAGTGGTCCGTTATGTGCAGTTGCAAGCAGACAAAGTGGATACACAGTTGCTACAGGATGCAGCAAGGAAGGAAGCCCTGCAGCAGAAGCAGTGATTGCCACTGTTCCTTTTCCTCTGCCTTTTCTATTGGTTACCCCATAACCTTATGTCTCCCCAATACTTGAGGTGTTTTTTTTTTTAAGTGATGGCTTTTTTCTTTCCTAAAGGGATTTAGACGATGAGAGGAATAATAGCAAAGAGCAGCTATCCTCTGTTGAGAAGGGAAAGATTAATAGGTTGGGGAACTGCAAAGCCTTTCCTAAAAGAAGGAAGGAAAAAGAATACATCACTTGGAGAATGAACAATAGGTTACTGAATGATCAATGGGTTATAGAAGACATCAAGGAGGAAATTAAAAAATTCTTAGAGATTAATGAAAACACTGACACAACATATCGGAATCTATGGGACACATTGAAAGCAGTTCTAAGAGGAAAATTCATTGCTTTGAGTTCATTCCTTAAAAAAAGAAAACACCAACAAATAAATGATCTCATACTTCATCTCAAAATCCTAGAAAAAGAAGAGCAAAACAACAGCAAAAGAAGTAGAAGGCAAGAAATAATTAAAATCAGAGCTGAAATTAATGAAATCGAAACAAAAGAAACAATTGAAAAAATTGACAAAACTAAAAGTTGGTTCTTTGAAAAAATAAACAAAATCGACAGACCCTTAGCCATGCTAGCGAAGAGAAGAAGAGAGAGAACTCAAATTACTAGCATACGGGATGAAAAAGGCAATATCACAACAGACACCTCAGACACCTAAACAGACCAATATCAATTGAGGAAATAGAAGAAACCATCAAAAGACTACCAACTAAGAAAAGCCCAGGACCGGATGGGTATACAGCAGAGTTTTACAAAACCTTTAAAGAAGAACTAATACCAATACTTTTCAAGCTACTTCAGGAAATAGAAAAAGAGGGAGAACTTCCAAATTCATTCTACGAGGCCAACATCACCCTGATACCTAAACCAGAAAAAGACACTTCAAAGAAAGAAAACTACAGACCAATATCTCTAATGAACCTAGATGCAAAAGTCCTCAATAAAATTCTGGCGAATTGGATACAAAAACATATCAAAAAAATTGTGCACCATGATCAAGTAGGATTCATCCCTGGGATGCAAGGCTGGTTCAATATACGGAAATCAATAAATGTTATTCACCACATCAATAGACTTAAAAATAAGAACCATATGATCATCTCGATAGATGCGGAAAAAGCATTCAACAAAGTACAGCATCCCTTTATGTTCAAAACTCTAGAAAAACTAGGGATAACAGGAACATACCTCAATATTGTAAAAGCAATCTATGCTAAGCCTCAGGCTAGCATCATTCTGAATGGAGAAAAACTGAAGGCATTCCCTCTAAAATCTGGAACTAGACAGGGATGCCCTCTCTCTCCACTTCTGTTCAACATAGTTCTTGAAACACTGGCCAGAGCAATTAGACAGATAAAAGAAATTAAAGGCATCAAAATAGGAAAAGAAGAACTTAAATTATCACTATTTGCAGATGACATGATTCTATACCCAGCAGACCCAAAAGGGTCTACAAAGACACTATTAGAGCTAATAAATGAATTCAGCAAAGTGGCAGGATATAAAATCAACACGCATAAATCAAAGGCATTCCTGTATATCAGCGACAAATCCTCTGAAATGGAAATGAGGACAACCACTCCATTCACAATATCTTCAAAAAAAAAAAAATAAAATACTTGGGAATCAACCTAACCAAAGAGGTGAAAGACTTATACAATGAAAACTACAGAACCCTAAAGAGAGAAATAGAAGAAGATCTTAGAAGATGGAAAAATATACCCTGTTCATGGATAGGCAGAACTAACATAATCAAAATGGCGATATTACCAAAAGTTCTCTATAGGTTTAATGCAATGCCAATCAAAATCCCAACGGCATTTCTTGTAGAAATAGAGAAAGCAATCATGAAATTCATATGGAAAAATAAAAGACCCAGAATAGCAAAAACAATGCTAAGCAGGAAGTGTGAATCAGGCGGTATAGCGATACCAGACTTCAAACTATACTACAGAGCAATAGTAACAAAAACAGCATGGTACTGGTACCAAAACAGGCGGGTGGACCAATGGTACAGAATAGAGGACACAGAAACCAATCCACAAAACTACAACTACCTTATATTTGATAAAGGGGCTAAAAGCATGCAATGGAGGAAGGACAGCATCTTCAACAAATGGTGCTGGGAAAACTGGAAATCCATATGCAACAAAATGAAACTGTATCCCTTTCTCTCGCCATGCACAAAAGTTAATTCAAAATGGATCAAGGAGCTTGATATCAAATCAGAGACACGCCGTCTGATAGAAGAAAAAGTTGGCTATGATCTACATACTGTGGGGTCGGGCTCCAAATTCCTCAATAGGACACCCATAGCACAAAAGTTAATAACTAGAATCAACAAATGGGACTTACTCAAACTAAAAAGTTTTTTCTCAGCAAAAGAAACAATAAGAGAGGTAAATAGAGAGCCTACATCCTGGGAACAAATCTTTACTCCTCACACTTCAGATAGAGCCCTAATATCCAGAGTATACAAAGAACTCAAAAAATTAGACAATAAGAGAACAAACAACCCAATCAACAAATGGGCCAAGGACCTGAACAGACACTTCTCAGAGGAGGACATACAATCAATCAACAAGTACATGAAAAAATGCTCACCATCTCTAGCAGTCAGAGAAATGCAAATCAAAACCACCCTAAGATACCATCTCACTCCAGTTAGATTGGCAGCCATTATGAAGTCAAACAACAACAAGTGCTGGCGAGGATGTGGGGAAAAGGGTACACTTGTACATTGCTGGTGGGACTGCAGATTGGTGCAGCCAATTTGGAAAGCAGTATGGAGATTTCTTGGAAAGCTGGGAATGGAGCCACCATTTGACCCAGCTATTCCCCTTCTGGGTCTATTCCCTAAAGACCTAAAAAGAGCATGCTACAGGGACACTGCTACATCGATGTTCATAGCAGCACAATTCACAATAGCAAGACTGTGAAACCAACCTAGATGCCCTTCAATAGATGAATGGATAAAAAAAATGTGGCATTTATACACAATGGAGTATTACTCTGCATTAAAAAATGACAAAATCATAGAATTTGCAGGGAAATGGATGGCATTAGAGCAGATTATGCTAAGTGAAGCTAGCCAATCCCTAAAAAACAAATGCCAAATGTCTTCTTTGATATAAGGAGAGTAACTAAGAACAGAGTAGGGTCGAAGAGCATGAGAAGAAGATTAACATTAAACAGGGATGAGAGGTGGGAGGGAAAGGGAGAGAGAATGGAAATTGCATGGAAATGGAAGGAGACCCTCAGAGTTATGCAAAAGTACATACAAGAGGAAGTGAGGGGAAAGGGAAAAATAATACAAGGGGGACAAATGAATGCCAGTAGAGGGGGCAGAGAGAGAAGAGGGGAGGGGAGGGGAGGGAAGGGGGGATAGTAGAGGATAGGAAAGGCAGCAGAACACAACAGACACTAGTATGGCAATATGTAAATCAATGGATGTGTAACTGATGTAATTCTGCAATCTGTATATTGGGTAAAAATGGGAGCTCATAACCCACTTGAATCAAATTGTGAAATATGATATATCAAGAACTATGTAATGTTTTGAACAGCCAACAATAAAAAATAAAAAAATAAAAAAAGTAGTCCCTTTAAGGATTATGAGACCAGCAGTTTGTCTAGGTCTGGTTAATTGACATACACCTGTTTCAAAGCCTGAATATTAACTCCAGCATATTATAGTTCTGAAATATTAGCTGGCAATAATTAATGAGGCAATAAGTTGTATTCTTATAGGCTACAGGATATTTATCATTTTTTCTCTTCACTCTCATATTTAAGGAGTTAATTAGGTCTGTCAGTAATACAAATACCCTTGGAAAAATCTATTTTAATAATCTTTCCAACAATTGTCCATAAAGGTAAATATAGTCTTAGTCACTAAAGTCCAGCATAATTGTCTGGCTTGGGTCTTTTATCTGCTGTCTAGCATAAGTTTCTGTCACTGGTGTGGTCAATTTGTTGCTTGGCTACTTTGGCTACCTCAGTCATGGGAGCTGATGATAACTGACTGATGACAAACCTCAAGTCAATGTCCAGTAGCTCAGTTTTTTTTGGAATGTACACAACTGTTATAGGGTTTGAGTGGGATGAGCCTGTCAATCTACATAAGCAAGATAATATCCATAAACCAATCATCTTCTGCCTAATGTAACCATACTGTGAGGAAATTCTATATGCTCATAGCTGTTAGTTGCAATTGAAGGCTATTCTAACATTTTCTCCTCTTTTATTAAATTTATTGTCAAAGGAGAACCATGATGAGAAAAGAAATGAAAAGGAAAAGCATACAAAAAACATGGGAACCAAGAAAGAGAAAAACATCCAGACATGGCCCATTCCTGTAGCTGCATTTGTCTCCTGCTGTGGTGAGCAGGCAGTCACTCTTGACTAGTCTAGCATGCTGGTTTAATTAAAGAGAGGTTTGTGGCATAGAAGTTAACTAGTGAGATAAAAATAAAACACACAGACTCAATTAACTTTTTCTATGACCAGGTCTGAGATGGCTCTCACCTTGATCCACCCGGTGGGGCAGCAAGGCTTACTCAGGGCTAGCAGGAGAGAGAGAGAGAGAGAGAGAGAGAGAGAGAGAGAGAGCGAGAGAGAGAGAGAGCACACCAGGGAGTGGCCTTTTATTGGGGAACAAGAAATTTAGAGGAAAATTTCATCCAATGAAGGTCGAGGGGGACAGCATTCCAAGGTCAGGGTCAGTGATTGGCCTAAGGGTCAGTGGTCAGTCACACCCCCACACGGACAGGCTCTTGCACCTGGAGAGGGTGGGGATAGCTCCAACACAGTTTGGCCAGAACGCCTCACACACAATCTGGGAGGTGCCCAATCACGTGTGAGAATGGCTTCCCACAGACTAGGTCTCTGTCACTAGGGTTCTGATCTGAGCTGGATGTGGGGAGCAAAGCAGCCATGGGGCAGGAGACCTCTCTCAGAAGGGGAGAAGAATTAGGCCTTTGCACCAGTGGGGGGGTGAGGTTCTTTGCCTCACCTCTGTTGGCCCCCAAATTTTCTCCTGATGGCCCCTCTGCGACTGTGCCTGTCTTAGGTTGTCCCTCCCTTGAGGAATCTTACCCGTCATTGACTAACCAGCCATCCTCCGGGGCCAAACAGGGTGATGTGGAGTGTGCATGGCATAGTCCCCAAGAGGGCTCTCTGTCTCCTTGATAGATAATGCCCCCATGGCCTCCATGCCAGCATTTACCCTAGGATCAGCAAACTCAGGTTTCTTCTCCATGGAGGGCCCAGCTCACAGCACTGGGCTGGTGGGGATGCATTCAGGAAGGAAGGAGACAGGCCATAGACAGACAAACAGTAATATAGTGAAAAAGCTGAGAGAGACAGATGAAGAGGAGATCCCTTATACAGAACTGGCCCTTAATTGGTGTTACTCACATTCGGTCCATAGCCGCCATCCATATGGATGCGGAACAATCCGTTATTTCAACACTGTCTTTTTCTCAAAAGATACTTCCAGACAGTCTGTTTACCATAGAATCAACATATAGGTATAACTGACCATTAGAGTCAGGACAATTAATCTAGTTTCATGGGTGGACTTTCCAGTCCACACTGCAAGACACATTAAAGGTGGACTTGGGAAATGGGTCCATACAAGTCTTTTCATAATTTTTATTTACCTGACAAGTTTGTGAAGCTGCATGGCTATAAACTCTGTAGCTGGAAATTTACCTTCCTGTGCCAGGTTTCTCAGTCATTATAATGATGACTGGTTTAAACTCTCCTTTGATATCTGATTTAATTTACTGAATAATCATGTTCAGTAACATTAAGACTCTCAATATTACAATTTAAGAAAGAAACTTTTAAAGTATTTTGTAAAATCTAGTGTCTCTCTGGGATCCTGTATTCCCCCTTTTCCTTATTTAATAAAATTGAGTAAAGTCTTGGCATAAGTCATAGTATTATTAGTTTAAGTTATAGATAATAGTACAAGTATTTAAATGATTAAGAATAGATTTACCTTTTATTGATTATTAAAATTTTTTAATATAGACTAGTTGATCCATCCTAACAATTTAGAAAGAATCCTCAATCTTTTTGAGAGAAGGTCTCAAAATCTCTATATTTTAGAATATTATCCTTTAAATAGGTATCTCTTAATTTCCTTTAAAATATGATTAAGGTTATTTTTTGTGTAGGGAGCAGTGTATAAATCTTACTGTATTTTTTATGGACAATAGATCTAGTCAGAGAACTTATATAATATCAATGAATTTTTTAAAGTTTGTAAACTTTATTGTTTAAAATTAATATATAACTTTAATTTGGAGAACCTTAGTCTTAATAAAATGTTGTTTTTTTAAATTTTATAATTATCTAACAAACAAAATATGTAAAAATTAGTATCTCAGTGTCTTAGAATCAATCATTTTTAGTCTCTAAGGACAATTGTTAAAATCGGGATTTAAGTTAGTAGTTCAATATACTTAATGTTTAATCAACAATGTGAATTTATTTATCAAAATTAATCTTTGTCTTAAACAGTAAGAATTATTAGGCAATAAGGATCTTTCTTTAAAGAAATAAATTTACATTTTAATAGGTGCTTATCATGTCAAAATATGGACAAAATCTTAGCTCACATTAGTATAGTTAAATTAGGAAAATAGCCTGAAATACCCTTAAATTAGTTATAGTCAGTTTAGTATATATAAATCTCTTTTTTAATCGTTCTAACTTTTTACTTCATCTGTTTAGATAACAATATAAAAATCTTTTTTACTTAGGAAAATACTTTTATCATTGAAATATGAATATAAAGACCTTGTTTTACCCAAAGATGATTTCTTTTTTCTTTTTAGGATCCATGTGTGCTTTTTCTTTGTTGAAGCATCTTTTTCTTTTAGAAAAATTTTTTTGGTTATACTTTGGAACAATTTCTGAAAACCTTAGAATCTATAAACAAATTATTGTACTTTGATAAAAAATATCAATGAAAATATAGTTAAAATCCTTATATATTTTGTAGACATAATTATAATTATTTATCATCTTATGAGTTTGAACAGTAACTTTGAGAATTAGAAACTACTTGAAGATTGTATTTTCACTTAAAAGCAAATTTATAGTAAACACATTTATCTCAAATATCTGTAACTGAAAAGGCTGAGTATCTGATAAATGTAAATATAAAATATAAATTATGGGTTTTCTGTTGAAGAAAAACAATTAGGCAAATATATATTAACTAATCAATTAGGCATGTGCTAATTATTTTATAGATTAACAATTATAGGTTATCTAAATATCTAAAAAATATATATTAAGAATAAGAACATAACTTATAATTGTATTAACTTTATGTAACCACGTGGTCTTAAAATATTTTTATCCATTTTAATTTATTTTTAACTAGGAGTGCACTCTTCTATGTGACGTCACTTGATGTAACTGAAATAAGATCCTTGAGCATACATATTTATTTTTTATAGTTAGGGATGAGAATAAGGATTTTTTGGTCATCGCAGGAACATTGCCAGCTTTGTTCCTGTGGCAAGCAAATGCATCCTCATAACCTCCAAAATTAAAAGTAAAATATAAAGAAGCATGTTTGATATCTCTCATCAATAGAACATTATTTAGTAACACAACTATAGAGAAAAGTCAGAGGTTATTTAACTCAGAACTAACTTAAATTTAGGGCTGCAACATAGAAACCTGTGGAATTAAATTTTGTCTGAAAAAGATATCTTTTGTTAGCATTTACAGGTAGGCATTCTTAAAAATACAGGCTCTTAACAGTTCCCATAGAAATCTGAAACACAGTAGCACAGGTTAGTGGCTGGAAGGTGGGACTAGAAGTCCTGTCTGAGTGACTGTGGAAGAACCAGTCGGAAGCCCCAGAAAGTGTGGGAGGTGGGAACAGGAAGCCCGCTCTTCCAGCCAGGCACCCGGTGGTTACCATGGTGATGCAAACAACATGGAGTCCGCTGCCCATTGTCGGGGCAAAAGTTCCCCAAGTTTTCCTAGCCAATCGCATTTTGTTTGATTTTGTCTGCAATTTCCCCTGCCTGGCCAAGATCCTACTGCAGTAGCAGCTTGTTCTGTCTCTGCGACCTGTGGTTGCAGCTCGTGTACATCCTGCACTTTTTTCTGTGGCACATGGGTGCTCCAAAGGTTTTTTAGCAGCAAACACTAGCATTACCATCAGATCTTAAGTTAGTCTGTGTTTGGCATTTAGGTCAAGTAATTCAAGGGTTAAAAGCACTGCTGGCCATAGGGGCTAGGATACCATAGCGAGCAGCAAGCAGCAGCGGCTAAAGTCTCTTGTCCCCAGCGGCTGAGTTAGAGCCATTCTGATTCATAGGACAATCATGTAGTAAAAAGGTCCGTACATACTTTCTGAGTATTCACAAAAACAATAGAAAATTGAAAGTTATTTCTCTCCAGGTACACATCACATTTTGTCTCCCTTTTTCGCACTTTCCTAGCACAAACTTCTAGAACATAAAGGCCAAAAAATCTTTTTTTTTATGTGATGCTGAGGATCGAACTCAGGTTCCACCCATGTTAGGCAAGCACTCTACTGCTGAGCAACAATCCTAGCCCCCCCAAAATCTTTTATAAAGATTTATAAAAACAATTTTAAAAAATCCACAAAAGCGTGCTTTCCATGGAGAGGACTCAACTCAACAAAATAGCCCATCAATCATCTTAATAACTATATTTATTTAGAGTCTCTACAATTATACTCCAATATTAAAAATTTTAATTTCAGATTTCCTTTTGTCTAATTCACTTACTTTCTACAATTCTGCCCACAATACTCTGCAATCCTAAGCATGCTTAACTTCTGGAGGGAACTTTCAACTTCACTAACTTTGTTTAATATTTAAATTGGAGTCCCCTTAAGAGCCAGCATTTGTCACTTTTGTCCCGTCGGCTTAAAGACGCATACCTTTTGGCCCACGTTGGACGCCAATTGCCGGGTTTCAGTTCTGGTGACTAAAAGGCTCAGGGGTCCCTCTAGTTAAACTGGGATAACTGGGCTGCATAAAATAACCACACAAGAGACACAAATACCTTTTTCTTTGGGGTTGCTGTGACGGCTCCTCTGACCTTAAGGGTCCGCAGAAAGAGAGAGAGAGAGAGAGAGAGAGAGAGAGAGAGAGAGCACGTGCTGACCCCTTTTATTGAGGAGAAGCTATTCAAATGAGGCAAGGGGTCAGGTTTCAGGGGGCTGAGTCTATCTTCATGATGTCCATTGTCAGCAGGTTGACTGACACCTGGGTAGGCCACACCCAAGGGCACAGTAAGAGGAGGGGACACACACAAGACTCTTCCATGGAAGATTCTATCCTAAACAGGGCAAGGGGTTATATTACAAAGGAACAGGTGAGCATAGCTTCACCCATGGGGCTGTAGCAAGACACGCCCATTTTTGTGACTGAGAGCCTCAGCAACCAGCTGGGGTGTGTAACTCAGTCACCCATAAGGTTGGCCTCCCACAGACAGGGGGGCACAATGATCCGGGGCCCACGACCACAAATATACGGAGCACTGGAGGAACCCAGCAACACCATCAGGGTAGTGCCCAGGACACATTATCCATTAGATCCCTCCCTAGACAACCCAGAGGAAGCACAGGATTGGATATCTGCGCCTCCACCAGAACAGTACTAACTCCAGAGATGGTAGTTCAAATCATTCCCACAGGGGTAAAAGGACCTCTTCCTAAAGGAATAGTAGGCTTATTATTGGGACACAGTACTTCTACTCTAAAAGGACTTATGATAATTCCTGGGGTAATTGATCCTGATTATGAAGGTGAAATAAAAATTATAGCCAGTTCTCCAAAGGGTATATCAGTAATTTCACCAGGAGATAGAATAGCACAGTTACTAATAATACCCAGCTTACATGATAAATTTTCCAGTCGTACTACAGAAAGAGGTTCCAGGGGATTAGGTTCCACAGGTGTACACTGGGCTATGCTTTCTTTAAATTTAGATTCTCGCCCCATGCTAAAACTAAATATTCAAGGCATTGAATTTAATGGGCTACTGGATACAGGTGCAGACCTTAGCATCATCTCTCCTCAACAATGGCCAAAACATTGGCCATTACAACAAGCCACTCAAATGCTTCAAGGCCTAGGGGTGGTGACTAATCCTTACAGAAGTGCAATGGTATTAGATTGGAAGGATCCTGAAGGATGTGAAGGAACTATACAGCCATATGTATTGGATCATCTTCCCGTAAATTTATGGGGACAGATGTCCTAGATCAAATAGGACTAACATTAACAAGTAACATCAATCCAAATGTGCCCACTATTATGGCTAGACAAGGTTTTAGGAAAGGAAAAAGATTAGGAGAACAAGAACAAGGTATAGCAGGACCAATACAAATAGATCAAGGAACAGATAGACATGGATTGGATTTTCAGGAGGGGTCACTGAGACAATAAAAATTACTTGGAAATCAGAAAGGCCAGTATGGGTTCCTCAGTGGCCCATGACTAAAGAAAAGATACAAGCAGCCCATGACCTGGTCAAACAACAATTAGTGGAGGGACCTATACAACCTTCTGTATCTCCCCATAATACTCCCATTTTTGTCATCAAAAATAAATCTGGTAAATGGAGATTATTGCAAGATTTAAGAGCCAATAATAATGAGATGGTTATTATGGGACCTGCTCAATCGGGCTTCCTCAATAGTCTGCTTTGCCAAAAAACCTGGTATGTTTTAGTTATAGATATTAAAGATTGTTTTTTTTTCAATTCCAAGTCATCCTGAGGATAGTCCACGTTTTGCATTTACTGTCCCTGCACTGAATCAGAGATATGAATGGAAAGTACTCCCTCAAGGGATGGCTAACAGCCCAACTATGTGTCAAATTTATTTTAACAAAGTAATCCAGCCACTTAGAAATCAAAATCCTGAACTACAAATATTTCACTATATGGATGATGTATTATTAGCACATATAGATAAAAACACATTGCTAGAATGTTATGCCACACTTACAAACTTATTAAAAAATTCTAATCTAGAGATATCAATAGATAAAGTACAATTAAATTTTCTGATTAATTATTTAGGAGTTCTATTATCCTCAACCATGGTCCGTCCACCAAAAATTCAAATGCGAGTAGATCAACTCAAATCACTTAACGACTTTCAAAAGTTATTAGGAGACATAAATTGGATAAGGCCTTATCTAGGTATACCAACAGGAGAGTTGGGACTTTTATTTGATATCCTAAAAGGTCCATCAGATCCAAATTCACCCTGAATGTTAATGCCTGAAGCAAGAAAGGCATTAAAAATTATTGAAACATATATGGAAAATATGCATTTGGATAGAATTGATATGTTTGTCTTTATTATTTATTGTACTACCAACAAAAAAATATTCCTACAGGAGTATTTTGGCAAGAAGGTCCATTATTATGGATACATTTATCTTATTCTCCTAACACTATTCTTACTAGCTATCCTGAGGCTATAGGACAATTAATACTCAAAGGAATAAAAGCAGCAAAGGGAGTGTTTGGAATTTCTCCCAATAAAATTATTACTCCATATACTATGGATCAAATTGATGAGTTAGCTAATGAGTTAAATACTTGGGCAATAATCATGTGCAAATCTAATGTTTCATTTGATAACCACTTATCATCTAATCCTTTATTGTCTTTTTGGTCATTGCATCCTGTAATTTTTCCAAAAATGACAAGAAAAATACCTATTATGAATGCTTCAAATATATTCACTGATGGGTCAAATAATGGTACAGCAGCAATAGTTACACCTGATCAAACTTTTACATTTTTAGTACCCAAACAATCAGCTCAAAAGGTAGAGCTTAATGCAGTATTATGAGTTTTTGTGATGTTTAAAGATTCTGTATTTAATTTATTTTCTGATAGTCAGTATATAGTTAATGCTATAACTTCCCTTGAAGATGCTGGTAGGATTTCTTCTTCCTCTACTGTTTTCTCTTTGCTTTCCACTATACAAAGTCTATTCTGGGAAAGAAAAGATCCATTCTTTATAGGACATATCAGGTCACATACAGGATTGCCTGGAGCCCTTAGTTTGGGCAATGATTTAGCAGATAAAACTACACATGACATACATATTTTCTCTACACTAGAAGAAGCTACAAATTTTCATAAAAAGTTCCATGTCAATGCTAATACTTTACAAAAGCATTTTGAAATAACTAAGGAAAAAGCAAGACAAATAATAAAACAATGTCAAAATTGTGTGACATTTTTACCACAAGTTAATCTTGGAGTCAATCCTAGAGGACTGATACCTAACCATATTTGGCAGATGGACGTCACACACTTGCCAGAATTTGGAAAATTAAAATATTTGTATTTTACAGTTGATACTTCTTCCAGATTTTTGATGGGCTCCCTTCATGCCGGAGGAAAAACTAAAGCTATTATTGCTCATTGCTTACAAAATTTTGCCATTGTGGGTGTTCCAAAACAGTTAAAAACAGATAATGCCCCTGGTTATACTTCTTCCTCTTTTAAACAATTTTGCTCATCATTTGGCATTACTCATATAACAGGAATCCCGTATAATCTTCAGGGACAAGGCATAGTTGAAAGAGCTCATCAAACTATTAAAATGTACTTATTAAATAAAAAAGAGGGAATTGGGAAGAGGTATATATTCCCCAAAGATAAAATAACCCTTTTTACTCTAAACTTTTTAAATTTGGATTCATCAGGGCTTAGTGCTGCGGAAAGGCATATGTGTCCAAAAAATGTACATAAGCCCAAGGTACTTTGGAAGGATATTCTAACAGGACAATGGAAAGGTCCTGAACCAGTAATTGTCTGGAGTTGGGGGTCAGTTTGTGTGTTTTCACAGGGAGAACAGCAGCCAATTTGGATTCCAGAGAGATTAACTAAGGTCCTGACCCAGTGATTGTCTGGAGTCGGAGGTCTGTTTGTGTGTTTGCACAGGGAGAACAGCAGCCAATTTGGATTCCAGAGAGATTAACTGAAGCAATTTCTACAGACCAAAAAGAAGATGATTTGGCTCAAATCCATAACAGCTGATATCCAGAACTCCATTTTGTCTATCCTTACATCTGTGACAGAACCAGGATGCTTTTTTCAATATG
This sequence comes from Marmota flaviventris, assembly GCF_047511675.1. Taxonomy (NCBI): domain Eukaryota; kingdom Metazoa; phylum Chordata; class Mammalia; order Rodentia; family Sciuridae; genus Marmota; species Marmota flaviventris. The sequence continues at coordinate 38,856,200 of NC_092509.1, forward strand.
TATTTTCTTATTGCCCTTTCCCACATCATGAAGTTCTATTTTGTTTTTTGAGCTTATACAGACCTAGGTTAATGTTTTGCTGATCAGATCTATTTTTTGACTATAGAGTTTTTAAACATTGCAATGGAGATTTCACCTGTAAAACTTTATAAGGCCTTTACTATTATGTTATGTGTTGTATTATATTATGTGTGCACACTTGTGTTTTGTGTTGTATGTTTGTATGTACGTATGTCCATATATCATATATGATGAGTGCTCATGAAAAAAATGGATCTAAAATTTTTTTAAAAATTTTATTCACCTTATTTAAATGTTTTAATTTAAATTGGGTAAACAGCTGTTGAGGATTGTTTTAATATGTGAACAAAAAAGGAGGTTAACCGATCTGTTTGTTTACTTTCACCTTTCCTTTTCATTATATTTAATAATTCTGTTCTAGATAATGTAAATTGTTCAGACAATTGTTTTTTTTTACAGCCTTCTGGAATGTTACATAATTTTTTCTTTAGCCATTATTGCCAGAATTCCTATCTTCATCCCAGTGCCGGTGAAGACAAAGATAAAACCAATCTACAGCTTCTGCAATAGCTATCACTGAACTGCTTGAAGAACTTGCCTGGACTATTTATCACTTGTATGCATTGTGAAATCACTTGTATGCATTGTGAACTATCTGTTGGTGCAGCGACTTGTGGTAGTACCAGGGTATTTTTGCTGATGGTGTCATCGGTGGTACAATTTTTCCAAAAGAAGCCGTCAATTGGCTTGGTGTATCCTCCTCCCTTTTGCTTGTGATGGTCGTTCAGCTAAAATTTGGGGGCCAACAGTGGTGAGGCAAAGAACCTCACCCCCCCCCCGCTGGTACAAAGACCTATCCACAGGTGTGGCTGTTTGCTGGACCAGTAGTCAATGATGGGTAAGATCCAATTGCAATGGTACCAATCTAAGACAGGAGACTGACGCCTTGAGGTCAGCTTATCCGATGATGGGTAAGGACCATATGTAGTATTGGACAACCTAAGGCAGGCACGGTCCCTAAGCCACATGCTTATTGTTTAAACAGAGAGGAGGAGATGTTGAGAGCCACAGCCGAAGGGGCCCCAGCAAACTTCCAGCTGCCAGCAAACTTCCAGCTGCCAGCTGATGATTGGCTCACAGCGTCCCCAGCAATAGGCCCCAGAAACTTCCAGCTGCCAGCAAACTTCCAGCTGCCGGCTGATTGGCTCCTCTGCGGTGATGCTCATTGGGCTGTTTCCATACCCTTTCAGACCACGGAGCTGCTCATTGGGGGACTTCTTTTGGCTCCGCCCATGCGACCCAGCCAATCGGCCTCAAGAGCAGGAGGAGTGGGGGAGTTAAGAGGCTTGTGGGAAACCAGTGGTGGCAATTGGGCTCTAAGGAAATTCCTGAAAAGCTTGTGTGGTGTGGCGTGTGTGTTCTAAAAATAAAGTTTGTTTCTGCTTGAAAAGTGGCTCATGAATTGTGCCCAGCCAGACTGTGGCACCACTTACCATCCAATCCTTTGTTGCCTTTTTGGTCCTCACATCCTGTAGTTTTTCCAAAAATGACAAGAAAAACACCTATCATGAATGCTCCAAATATATTCACTGATGGGTCAAATAATGGTACACCAGCAGTAATTACCCCTGATCAAGCTTTTACATTTTTAGTACCCGAACAATCATCTCAAAAGGTAGAGCTTAATGCAGTATTACAAGTTTTTGTAATGTTTAAAGATTCCGTATTTAATTTATTTTCTGACAGTTTGTATAATGCTATAAATTCCCTTGAAGATGCTGGTAGGATTTCCCCTTCCTCTACTGTTTTCTCTTTGTTTTCTGCTATACAAAGTTTAATATGGGACAGAAAAGATCCATTTTTTATAGGACATATCAGGGCACATACAGGATTGCCTGGAGCCCTTAGTTTGGGCAACGATTTAGCAGGTAAAACCACACATTACATACACATTTTTCTATATTAGAAGAAGCTACAAATTTTCATAAATCCTTCCATGTCAATGCTAATACCTTGCAAAAGCATTTTAAAATAACTAAGGAACAAGCTAGACATACAATAAAACAATGTCAAAATTGTGTGACCTTTTTACCACAAGTTAAAAACTTGGAATCAATCCTAGAGGACTGATACCTAATCATATATGGCAGATGAACATCACACACTTGCCAGAATTGGGAAAATTAAAATATCTACATGTTACAGTTGATACTTCTTCTGGATATTTAATGGGCTCCCTTCATACTGGAGAAAAAACTAAAGATATTATATCTCATTGTTTAAAAAATTTTGCCATTGTGGGCATTCCAAAACAGTTAAAAACAGATAATGGTCCTGGCTATACTTCTGATTCTTTTAAACAATTTTGCTCATCATTTGGCATTACTCACATAACAGGAATCCCATATAATCCACAGGGACAAGGCATAGTTGAAAGAGCACATCAAATTATTAAAATGTATTACTAAAATAAAAAGAAGGAATTGGGAAGGGATATAAATCCCCCAAAGATAAACTTAACATAACGCTTTTTACCCTAAACTTTTAAAATTTGGATTCATCAGGGCTTAGTGCTACGGAAAGGCACATGTGTCCCAAAAATGTACATAAGCCCAAGGTACTTTGGAAGGATATTCTAACTGTACAAATGGAAAGGTCCTGACCCAGTGATTGTCTGGAGTTGGGAGTCTGTTTGTGTGTTTCCACAGGGAGAACAGCAGCCAATTTGGATTCCAGAGAGACTAACTAAAGCAATTTCTACAGACCAAAAAGAAGATAATTTGGCTCAAAATCCATAACAGCTGATATCCAGAACTCCAGTTTAGCTATCTTTACATCTGCAACAATGGTTCCCACACCTGGAGGCTAATGAATAATAGCACCATTAAGGCCTATTTCAAATGCAAAATACCTTGAGGCTTACTTGTGGGAATACCTTCAAACCCATAAGCAAGTTACAAGAAGAATTTTTCTATTTTATTTTTTGAGCTCATACAGACCTAGGTTAATGTTTTTCTGATCAGTTTTATTTTTTAATCAACTGTGAAGTTTTTGAACATTGCAATGGAGATTTTACCTGTGAAAAGCTACAAGGCCTTTACTATTGTGTTGTGTGTGCACACTTGTATTGTGTGTTATGTGTCTGTATGTGTGTATGTCCATGTGTCATGTATGAGGAGCACTCATGAAAAAATGGATCCAAATATCTTTTATTCACGTGATTCAAACAGTTTAATTTAAATTGGGTATTGTTTTAAAAAGTGAACAAAAAAGAGGTTAACAGATCTGTTTATTTACTTTCACCTTTCCTTTTCATTATATCTAATAATTCTGTTCAGGATAATGTAAATCGTTCAGAAAATTGTTTTCTTAGTGCCTGCTGGAATGCTTGCATAATTTTCTTCAGCCATTATTGCCAGAATTCCTACCTTAAGACAAAAATAGAAGAATTTCCTGTATTACTGAAAAACCAAATGAGACTTCGGAATTACAGCTACCATCATCACAGCTTTTGCTGTTTCTGCTGCTACTACTACAGCTTCTGCGACAGCTATCATACAAATTGTACAAACTGTTGCATCAATATTTACTTCAAAAAGAAATAGACATATTAATGGATTCATCTGCTTTAAGCTGCTTGCAGAACTTACCTGGACTGTGTATCACTTATATGCATTATGAACTGATACAACAAATTGTAATAGTACCAGGGTATCTTTGCTGACAGTGTCATTGGTGGTACAATTTTTCCAAGGGCTTCTTACTTGGAGCCATCAATGGCTTGATATCGTGGCATTTTTATATCCTCCTCCTTCTGTTTGTAGCAGGTTGTTTATGGTTTTTGTGTAAAAACCACTATGGTCGTTATCCACAAGTATGGCTAAGTGTGTTGGGCCGGTAGTCAAAGACGGGTAAGATCCCATTACAATGGTACCAACCTAAGACAGGAGGCTGACGATTTGAGGTCAGACCATCCAATGACGGGAAAGGACCATATGTAGTATTGGACAACCTAAAACAGACATGGTCCCTAAGCCACATACTTGTTGTTTAATAAAACAAAAGGGAGGAGATGTTGGGGATGCAAATCAAGTCAAGATGGGGCCTGGCACTTTGCCAGGAGGAGTGGTTAGTAAAGCAATGCCAGTGAGCCATTAAGATGATGAGGATTCCTTATTGGCTGAATGCTGTATCTAGATGATGTTAAATAAGTTAAGCTGTGTGTAATTAGTTAAGTATTTATACCTCTGCTCATAGAGGGTTCTTGAAATAAAAGCCCACATCCAAACATGCTCTCTCTTTCAAACATATAAGAGGAATAGGAGGCAAGGCTTTGATGCCCCTTTGGAGATGCTAATGGGAACGGGGGCATTTGCCTAGAGGAAAAATTAAATTATGATTTGGGTATTTATGATCAGATTACTGCATGTGCCCAAAGAGCATGTCTCCAGATATCTTCCTGGGATCAAGTGAAGTTAGATTTTAGCCAGGTAAAACAGGCATCAGAAGAACAGTTCTCCAATTTGATAGAACACATGTACCAGGCAGCTAATAGGTCAATTGGAGATTCAAATGCCTCGGAATTCATAAACAACTAGCAAAGAAAATGCCAATAAAGTTTGTCAGGATTATCCTCTGATCTCATCAGGAGAAAGGGATAGTTTCTGAATTTATTCGCCTTTTTGTGGATGTTGGTCCCACACCTTTACAAGGCTTTATACTCATTGCAGCTTTAAAAAAGGGACCTTAGTACCTCAATCCCAAAGATGCCATTCTTGGAGGTGGTGTTTTAATTCTGGTAGGACTGGGCATTTGGAGCAGGACTGTGAATCTCCTTGCAACAGAGCAGAAACCTTTCCCACTTTGTGCCAGTGGTGTTACCAGAAAGAAAGCTGCATGGCAAGGGGGGATGGGAACTGATATGACAGCAGCCCGCCCCCATTTCTGACTTCACTTCTGCCTCCTTCAGGGCCAAATAACAAAATACCGGTCTACTCCAGGCCAGATAAACAATGGGGGCTCTGCAGTATATGCAGAAGGAGGAGCCAGAGTCACAGGCATTGAGGTCATCACAGCTGACCATGGCGGATCATCATTATTACCAGCCAGCTCCACCCAGACAATACTTTTACGACCAGCCATGGTAATAAACTTAACATTTGAAATGGGACCACAGTGAGTTTCTACTGGAATCTGTGGGCCCAGGTATGATAGGCCTAATTTTGGGATGAAATTATTTTAAAGAGATAGTTCAAGTAATGCCAGTTGTTATTGATTTAAATTTTAGAGATGAGCTAACTATCACGGTGAAATCAGAAAATGCCATTTGGCTCTCTACAAAAGACTCGCTGCCATAATTAGTACTTTTGCCTTGCCATTCCATGATTATCCTGCTTAAGGCCTCAACTTCCAGGTCCCCAGACCGAGTGTACTGGGCTCAATTAATCTGGCAGGAGCACCCCTGACTGGAACTTAAAATCAATCAAAAAAAATTTTTGCATAATATATGCATCAGGGATAAATCTGTTTTATCTCACTGATTTTGGCCCAAACGGTGGCCTTTGCATTTTGTACCTGCCAATTTAGAAGGCATAGAGTAGACCTCTCAATGTTCCCAGAGTGCACAGTATCTTCATTTGGAAGACCAAAGTGATAATATTGGAATTTTTAAGCCTTATGTTTTGAACACATTTCAGGTACATTTATGGGGTAGAGATATTTCAAGCAGCTTAGAATTATTATTAGTCACTTCAAATTCTATCAGGTCATTGCACAACTTAATCAAGGATTTACTCCTAGGGAAATTAAGGGAAACTTACAGGGTGAGTTCCTACCTATGACCCAATCCCCTCTACAGAGTTTAATGAATGCACCCAACCAACATTTTTGGTGGGGGCCCTGACATTTTTCCCAACCCAAAAAACAGTATAAAAATTAATTGGCTCATAGAAGAGCCAATATGTGTTAGTCAGTGTCCCCTAACAGGGGAAAAAATTAAAATATTTTTAAATATTTTAATTAAATGTTAGTTAAAGAACAGCTTCAAGCTGGTCATTTAGAGCCTATGCTCAGCCCTTGGAACAAACCCATCTTTGTAATTAAGTAAAAACATCTGGTAATTGAACATTATTACAAGACCTTAGAGCTGTTAATAAGGTGATAGAGCCCATGGGAGTATTACAATCTGGGCTTTCTTCTCCTATAGCTATTCCTTTATATTATTATTTGATAGTAATAGATCTAAAAGATTGTTTTCTTCTCTATACCATTGCACCCAGATGACTAAAAAGTTTGCATTTAGTGTCCCAGCAATTAATTTTAAAGAACCAGTTAAAAGTTATTTCTGGAAAGTACTGCCTCAAGGAATGCATAATAGTCCTACTCTATATCAAAATTTTGTGGAAAAGACTATCATGTCTATGAGGGAAAAATTCCCCGATGCATATATTATTAATTTTATGAATGATATACTTTTAGCTTATGCTAATTCTGATGTACTCTTAAATCATTTTTTTTGCTCTCAGCTAGAGACTTCACTAACAGCAATGGGTTTGTGCATGGCAACTCAAAAGTTGCAAAAGTCATCTCCTTTTCAATATATAGGTCATGTGATTGTTGGACCCACAATCCATCCTCAAAACTTACAAATAAGTGACAAGGAGATGCACACCTTTAATGATTTTCAAAAATTTTTAGGAGATATTAATTAGCTGAGGCCATCTTTAAAGCTAACTACTTCAAATTTAAGTCCTTTATTCCAGATATTACTGGGAGATCCTTCTCCAACTTCTCATCATCTCACAGTGGAAGTGAGAATGGCTGTGAGAAAAATCAAAATTGCTATTAAAAATGATCAACTTACTAGAATTAATCTGCAAGAGCCTATATATTTGTTGATATTTTCAACTGCTTATGCTCCTACTGAGGCAATATAATAAGCATTGGGAATTATTGAGTGGATTCATTTAGCCCACTCTTCTCAAAAGTCACTAACTCCTTTTCATGATTTTGTTGCTCAATTAGTGATAAAGGGCACAACAAAAGTTTTACAGCTAATTGTATCAGAACCTAATATTATAATAATTTCATTTCCTGCTCAACAGACTGATTTGCTCTTTTAAACTTCTAATTTTTGTCAAGCAGCTTTTGCTAATTTTCCTGGTCAGATAGAGAGTCATTATCCTCATGATAAAATTATTCAATTTGCATTGGTAACACCATTCTTATTTCCAAGGTTTGTAAGTGCACAATCAATCAATGGTGCACTAACAGCGTTCACTGATGGCTGAAGCTAAAGCAGATGTTCATAGTCATGCTCGTACAGAGGTAATACAAACCTCATGTGCTTCTGCCCATGAGCAGAACTACAAATTCTCACTTGCAGTTAAAGTAATTTTACAAATGAGCCCATCAAAATTTATTATGACAGGTTATATGCAGTTGGAGTTACAAAAAATATTAATACTACAATTATTAGGTATACATCATCTCAAGAGTTATTAAATTTGTTTCATACCCTACAAATGATGATGCAAATGTGAAAGCACCAATATTTTATAGGCCACATACTGGCCCACACCAATCTTCCAGGGCCTCTAACATCAGATAATGATAACATTTTTGTCAGCAAAAATCTTTGTATGACTGTATTCAGGCTTCACATTCTTTACATCATTAAAATGCTTCTAGCTTACATAAAAAAAAATTAATACTACTAGAGAACAAGTTCATTACATTGTACATTACTGCCCCCAGTGTGTTATACACACTCCATTTTAATCCATATCCCCATGGATTAAAACCAAATCAATTATGGAAAATGAATGTAACTCACATTCCTCAATTTGGTAAACAATGTTATGTACACGTAATTGCAGATACTATTCTAGATTTATGTTTGCTACAGCCTGTGCAAAAGAAAATACTCAACATATTATTTCTCATTATTTAGCTGCTTTGCAGTATTAGGATGTCATTAAAACTGATAATGCCCTGAATTATGTAAGCTCTTCTTGTAAACAATTTTGCCAAGAGTTTTGTATTGACCATAAAACAGGTGTTCCTTATAACCCTCAAGGTCAAACCATTGTAGAACAAGCTCATTTATCTATTAAGATACAATTACAAAAATTAAAAGGGGAAGACAGGACTAGGACTCCCTCCTCCCCCCAAATAACCTCAATTATGCTCTGTTTATTTTAAATTTTTAAAAAATTGTGATTCAGAAGTTCACACTGCAGCTGAGTGATACATGCCTTCCACAGCAACAAGCCATTTAGGATGAGTTTGCTGGAAGTACTTACAGACTGATCAATAAAAAGAACCAGATCCAGTGATTATGTGGGGTCATGCTTGTATTTTCTCAGAAGGTGCTTTTTGTTCTATTTGTGTACCTGAACGTGTCATCAGGCATAGAAGACATAGAACCAAGTTTCAAATGACTGAAGATTGACCCAGAGAAGTCTTTCCTAAAAAAAGAAGAAATCTCAAAGGAAGAGAAGAATGATGGCCCTGAGAAACCAAATGAGGAAGCTACCTTGGTGGAAGGACTTGAAAAAATTGATGCTGCAGGCTGCACAAATGATTCTACAGCAAGAAAAAGTTAAATCTCTAACAATGGTGTTTCTTGCAGTAATACCTCTGTTGGGCTGTCAGGTAAAAGGGAATCAGGGATAAACTTATTGGATATATTTTTCAGATCCACCACTAGTACACCCAGCACTATGGGCTAGAGAATCCATGCCAGTATTTACTAATGACTCATATATGATAGGACTATTTATAGATATTAAATTACTCATATTACTCCCAACCATGTTACTGGATTTAATTATTCTGGCTATAGTGACCAATTACCATTCAGCTGGTCCCATGATAAACATGATGGCTGTCTGAGAGTGTCATTTGAGGAAAATACAGCAATTGGGAGACCTACACCAACTAATTATACTGTTACTGAAGACTCAAAATCTTATATCAGATCAGTTATTAAAATGAGACTGTCTCATAATAAACCAGTCATCTCAGCAGGATGTCCATGAATACCTCATTGTCCTAACCATTCTGTGATAGAAATTGGCACCTTTCCTAAGTGGATTGGTTGTATTGTGGTAGTAGAAGCAAATGTGACTCCATTTTGTTTTATGACTTCATCCTGTAAACAACCATGCCAAATAAAAGAGTCATGACTGGGGCAATACGTTCTTTTCCTTTTGCTATAGAAACCTTTAAGAACATGGAACTACCTAATGGGGTATTGTTTCTGTAACTAGGGTATTGGGGCTCTGTTTCTGTAACTGGGGTGACTGGGCTAACTAACTGTGATTGGTTAGGTTCCCTCCGCCTGACTGCACCGTCCCGCTTCTGTAACCTGGCTTGCTTGCATTGGCTAGACCCCCTGAACGTCCCTTTTGTGGTTTTCAGGCTTATAAGGAGTGCCCTTGCAATTGTTTGGGGCTGATCAGGGGAACGGCTTTATGTTCTGGTCAGCCGCCATTGGTGTGCTTCAATAAGGCTTGATTTGATTATACGTGAGTGGTCTAGAGGTCAGTTTATGAAACCCTGGGACAAAGCTTTAAAGTATAAATACTTTCCAATACAACACAAGATGTCTAAAATTAGTGGGTATATTTTGGACTGGTCTGCTAAAATTGAAAAAAGGCAGTTGTGCAAAGGTACATCCATAACTCCTGCGAGATTTCTTAGCAACATCTTGACCTTCAGCAAAGGAGGCATTCAGAAAGATGTTTGGAATGTAATTGCTGCCTCAGAATTCTTATATTTCACTGACAAACCTTTACCAGATTTTGTAAGCAAAAACTGTAAGGATGGTTCTTGTTATAGCTAATGGGACTGTGTTCAATCTTCTTACATTTTAATTTACATTTAATTATTTTTAATTAAAAGAAAAAATGATAGATATTTTGTAACATGTAATAGAAGTAATTTAACTAACTGTATCACCAGATATAATAGAGTGAAAAGAATGCTGTTACTTTATTAGGCCTCGTTTTCTCTTATTGCCAGCTAATATTTCAGAGCCATGGTACACTGATGCAGGTTTTCAAGTCTCACAACAAATACATGACCAGCTAACAAGACCTAAACATGCTCTTGGATTCATAATATTGGTATTTGCTGCCTTAGTTTCCTTTATTGCTTCAACTGTTACAGCCTCGGTAGCAAAATATTCAACATGCAAATTTTCTTAATAATTTGGCCAATAATACTTTCAGGGCTCTTTATAATCAAATAAATATTGATGAAAGAATTTAGACTAAGCTAAATGCCTTAGAGGCTACATCATAAATATTGATAATGAAATTTCAGCTTTGAAATTCAAGGAAAAATTTAAATATCATTCTAGCTATAAGTGTGTGTGTATTGCTATTGCAAAATACAATGCTCCACAATGGGAATGGGAGAAATTAAAAAACATTTACTGGGTATTTGGCAAAATAATAATAACAGATTTTTTTGGATCTCCATCATCATATTCAAGATATACTAAAAAGTAAGATTGATTTTTTTGATCCTACTTCTTTAGCTAATCAAATATTTAAAGAATTGTATGTCTTTAACCCTGGAAATATTACTAAACATTCTGCATGGTATATCCTTGTATTCTCTTTGCTACTAATTCTATCTTGATTGTAATTGTTGTATGGAAAGCCTTCAAAATAAGGATTTGGGGACTTGAAATAGTGACCCATTATCTGCTTTTGCAAAGAAAGAAGGGAAAATATGTGGGGAGCTGCTCTGAATTTTTCATGTCTTCCATCTCTGAGCAGAGATGCTTTGACCATCACTACATCTCCTAGTGACTTTCACATTGCTCTAGTCCTAGAAGTTTGAGGACATATCTTCAGATGTAGGCATTACCCTACAGCCATTGGGTCGGATTAGACTCACATGTCTCTTATAACTCTGCACCTTCATACATTTTGGGGGTGGCAGTTTCTAAGAATGAGGGTCCTCCCAAGAAAAGCCTTTCCAAATGTGCTCACTCTCTATCTCACCAGCCTCTTGGGACTATGTCTCACTCTTCCATTTGGTGAGCTTGAGGCTGAGAGTGGAGGAGCCATCCTGAAGCTTGTTTAAAAGTAAAGTGTTTGTGTTTTATCTTGGGTTCCTGAAAGTTCACAAGAGTGACTTTAAGTTCAGCTCCCCCTGCAAGCCTGGAGCAGGAGCTACTTCAACCAGAAACAAAAGAGAGAATATAACCTGAGAACTAACTGAGGGTTTGAAGTTACAAGTATCTAGCACAAACACTGTTTGATTTTTAATTCCAATTTCAGTCATTTCTATTGGGGAAAAAAACCCTGAAGTCTAAAAACTAAAAGTGTTCCTTAAAGTGAACCTTTGAATCTAAGCAAACCAAAATTGGGGGCGGGGGGGGCTTGGTAGGACTGTGGAAATGATCAATACTGCCTACTGCCAACAAAATCCATTGGAAAAACTTTGGGCAGAAATTCTAGTAAATTCAATTTTTCCTGAAAGCTTCTAAAATGCTCCCCAAAGAAAGTGTTCCTGCATTTATTGAAAAACACTTCTGCTTAGGGCTACTTCAACCAGAAAGAAAATAGACAGTACACCCTAAAAATTAATTGAGTGGGTTTAGTTTCAAGCAGCTAGCACTAACCATGATTTGTTTATCATTCCAATTTCATTCATCCATATAAGGCAAAACAAAGTGAAACCAAAAATTTAAAGAATCCCTACAAGTGACTCTTGAACCTAGGACAACCATATTTGGTGAGGAAGGTGAGAATGTTGAAAGGATCAACCCTGCCTAGTATCAAAGAAATCCACAGAAAACATTTGGGCAGAAATTCCAGTAAATTTTCACATTCCTGCAAGCTACTAAGATGTTCCCAAAAGAAGGTGGTCCTCATGTGATGGAAAATGCTTCTGCTTAAGGCTACTTCAACCAGGAACAAATAAGAGTATGTCCTGCAAACTAATTGAGGGTGTTAACTTGCAAGCAGCTATCAAAAACTGTCATTGATATCCAGTTCCAATTGCATTCATTCCTAGAGGGCAAAACAAAGTGAAACCTAAAAATTAAAAGTGTTCCTGCTAGCAAACCATGGAACTTAGGAAAACCAAATTTGGGAAGGAAGGTGGCAATGCAGAAAGGATAAAAAAAGGTGTTCCTGAATGTGCAGAGAAATGATTCTGCTCAAATCTAATTCAATCAGGAACAAAACAGAGAGTGCACCCTGAGGATAATTGAGTGTGTTAAGTTTTGAGCAGCTATGTGCTTGATTTCCAGTTGCATTTGCATCCATCCCTATAGGGAAAAACAAAGTGGAACCTAAAAATGTAAAGTGTTCCTTGTAGCAAACTCTTGAACCTAGAAGAATCAAATTTCAAAAACAAAGTGGGAATACTGAAAGGATGATTCCTGACCAGTACCAAAGAAATTTATCAGAAAAGTTTGAACAGAAATTCCATTAAATTTGTACTTTTCTGCATGCTGCTCCAATACTCACAGAAAAAGGTGTTCCTGAACATTCTGAGAAATGCTGAAGATGAAAATGGAGAGTGCACCAGAGGACTAATTGAGTGACTGAAGTTTCAAGCAGCTAGCACAAACCATATTTTGTTTTTAGTTCCAATTTCATTCACCACTATAGGGCAAAGTGAAGTAAAACCTAAAAATCCAAAGTGTTCCTTCAGGGTCACCCTTGAATCTAGGAGAAACAAATTAGATGAAAAACATGGGACTGGGGAAAAAAATCAATCCTTCTCAGTATCAATGAATTTGTCTAAAAACTTTGAGCACAAAATTTTTTAAAAATTCTAATTTCCTGCAATCTCCTAAAACATTCCTAATAAAAGGTGTTATTGCATGTATGAAGAAATGCTTCTACTTAGGGCCACTTCAACCAGAAAAGCAAAACACAACAGAGTGTGCCCCCTGAGAACTAATTGACTGTGTGAAGTTTCAAGCATCTACCACAAACCATGTCTGATTTAGAGTTCCAATTACATTCATCCCTACAGGGTAAAACAAAGTGAAACCTAAAAATTAAAAATGTTACTGAAAGCAAACACATGAACCCAGAAGAAATAAATTTGGGGAGCAAAGTGCAAATGATGAAAGACTCAAGGCTTCCCAGTATCAACAAAATCCTTTGGAAAACCATGGTAAGAAATTCTAGTAAATTTGTACATTCTTGCAACCTGCTAAAAACGCTCTCATAAGAAGGTGTTCTTGCTTATGATGAGAAATGATTCTTCTTAAGGCAACTTCAACCAGGACCAACACAGAGAGTTTTTCCTGGCTAATGAAATGTGAGATGTCTCAAGCAGCTAGCACAAATTATGATCAATTTCTAGTTCAAATGGCATTAATTCCTATAGGGAAAAAGGAAATGGATACTTAAAATCCAAAGTGTTCCTTCCAGGAGAACCAATTTTAAGAAGCAAGGTGGGACTTCTGAGAGGATGCATTTTTTCTGTATAAATGAAATTCATGGGGGATATTTTGGGGAAAAATTTGAGTAAATTTGTTCATTCCTGCAAGCTGCTAAAATTCTCCCAAAAGAAGGTGTTCCTGCATGTGCTGAGAAATGTTTCTGTTAAGGGATACTTCAACTGGGAACAAAGCAGAGAGTGCACCCTGAGACCTAATTGAGTATGATAAGCTTCAAGCATCTAGCACAAATTGTGTTTGATATTCAGTTCCAATTTCAAATTGCATTCCTTCCTACAAGGTAAAATGAAGTAAAATCCAAAAATTAGAAGTGTTCCTGCTAGCATCCTTGAACCTATAGAACCAAATTTGGGAAAAAGATTGGGAACCTGATCTTTGATACCCAGTATCAAAGAAATCCGTCAGAATAATTTGGGGAGAAATTCCGGTAAGTTTGGACTTTCCTACAAGCTGCTAAAACTCTCCCCAAAGAAGGTTTTCCTATATGTCCTGAGAGGTACTTCAGCTCAGAACTACTTCACCCATGAGCAAAATAGAGAGTGCACACTAAGTACTAATTTAGTGTGTAAAGTTTCAGGCAGGTAGTAGAAATGTAGTTTGGTTTTCAGTTCCAATTGCAATCATCCCTATAGAGGAAAACCAAGTGACACCAAAAAATTAAGTCTTTCCACATTCATCACTTCAATTTAAGAGAACCAATTAGGTGAGCAAGTGGGAATGTTATAAGGATCAATCCTGCTAAGTAACAACAAAATCTGTTGTAAAAATTTGGGCAGAAACTTCAGTAAATTTGTACTATACTGCAAGCTGTTTTAATGCTCTCAGAAAAATATGTTCCTAAATGGGCTGATAAATGATTCTCCTTAGGGCTACTTCAACCATGAAAGCAGAGAGTGCACCCTGAGAACTAATTGAGTGTGTGAAGTGTCAAGTAGCTGGAACAAACAATGTTTTGTTTATACTTCCAATTTCATTCACCCTTATAGGACAAAACAAGTGAAACATAAAAATCGAAGTGTTCCTGCAAGAGGACCCTTGAATCTAGGAGGACCAAATTTGGGGGGCAAATTGGGACTGCTGACATGCTAAATCTTGCCCAGTATCAACAAATCCATTGAAGAAATTGGGGCATAAATCTCAGTAAATTTGTGCTTTCCTGTAAGCTGCTAAAACGCTCCCATGTTTTGAGAAATTCTTCTTCTTAGGGTTACTTCAATCAGAAACAAAAGAGAGAGTATGACCTGAGAACTAAATGAGTGTGTGAATTTACAAGAAGCTAGCACAAACCATGTTTGATTTTCAGTTCCAGTTGCAGCCATTCTGATTGAGGAAAAAAAAGTGAAACCAAAAAATTAAAGTTTTTTTGCAAGCGAACCCTTGAACAAAAGAGAACCAAAACTGGGAAGCATTGTGGGACTGTGTAAAGGATCAATCCTGCCTACTATCAACAAAATCAATCAGAAAAAAATTTGGGCAGAAATATCAGGAAATTTGAATTTTTCTGCAAGCTACTAAAATGTTCCCAAAAGAAGGTGTTCCTGCATGCACTTTGAAATGTTTCTGGCTAGGGCTACTTCAACCAGGAAGAAATCATAGAGTTTACCTTGAGAACTAATTGATTGTGTTTAGCTTCAAGTAACTAGCACAAATCATGTTTTTTATACTTTCAATTTCATTTATCCATATTGGGCACAATGAAGTGAAATAAAAAATTTAAAATATTCCTACAAGTGACCCTTGAACCTAGGAGAACCAAATTTGGTGAGGAAGAAGAGAATGTTGAAAGGATCAGTCCTGCCCAGTATCAACAATATCCATTGAAAAGTTTTGGCAGAAATTCCAATAAATTCACACATTCCTGCAATCTAAAATGCTCCCAAAAGATGGTGTTCTCTGCATGTGCTGAAAAATGCTTTTGCTTAGGGCTACTTCAACCAGGAACAAAACAGAGAGTTTGCCATGAGAACTAACTTAGTGTGAGAAGTTTCAATCAGCTAGCATAAACCATAATTTATTTGCAGTTTCAATTGCATTCACTTCTATAGGGCAAAATGAAGGGAAACCTAAATCTTAAAAGTGTCTCTGCCAGCAAATCCTTCAATATAGAGAATCAAGTTTAGGGAGCAAGGTGTAAATGCTGACAGGATGCACTCTATCTTGTATCAACAAAATTTGTGAGAAAATTTTTGGCAGAAATTTCAGTAAGTTTGTATATTCCTACAACCTGCTATAACACTAAAAATAGAAGGGTTTCCTGCATGTGCTGAGAAATATTTCTGCTTAGGGCTACTTCAACCAGAAACAATACAGAGAGTGTGACAAGAGAAGTAATTGAATATGTGAAATTTCATGCAGCTAGCAAAAATCGTGTTTGATTTCCAGTTTCAATTGCATTCATCTGTATATGGAAAAACAAAGTGCATCCTAAAAATTAAAAGTGTTCCTGCAAGCAAACCCTTGGACATAGGAGAAACAAGTTAGAGGACCCAAGGTGGGACTACTGGTGGGAACAGTCCTTCCCAGTATGAGAAAAATTTGTCAGAAAAATTTGGAAAGAAATCCAGTAAATTTGCACTTTCCTGCCATTTGCTCCAATGCTCTCAAAAAAAGTGTTCCTGTATTGGTAAAGTAATGCTGCTGCTTAGGGCTACTTCAACCATGATGAAAACAGAGAATGTACTCTGAGAACTAATTGAGTGTGTTTAGTTTCAAGCAGGTAGCACAAATGATGTTTTGTTTATACTTCAAATTCCATTCATCCATACAGGGAAAAAATAAGGGGAACCTTAAAATTCAAAGTGTTCCTGCAGGTGAACCCTTGAATATAGGAGAACTAAATTTGATGAGCAAGGTGAGAGGGGTGAACAAATCAATCCTGCCCAGTATTGTTTAAATTTGTTTATAAAGTTTAACTACAAATTCCAAAAAATTCTAATTTCCTACAAGCTATTAAAATGCTGCCAAAAAATGTTTTCCAGCATTTGCTAAGAAATGCTTTTGCTTAGGGCTACTTCAACCAGAAACAAAACTAAAAGTGCCCTGAAAACTAATTTACTGTAAAAAGTTTTAAGCATCCACCACAAATCATGTTTAGTTTAGAGTTCCAATTACATTCATTCCTATACGGTAAGACAAAGTGAAATCCAAAAATTAAAAGTGTTCCTGGAAATTAACACTTGAAACCGGGAGAACTGCAGAGTGTGAATTACAAAAGAATCAGTCCTGCCCAGTATCAATAAATTTGCCAGAATTTCTCTCAAAATTATTTTGACAGATTACATTGAAAGTAGGCCAGATTGTTCATTTCACTAGTCACACCTTGCTCACCAAATTTTGGTTCTCCTAGGTTTAATGGTTTGCTTATAGGAACACATTTAATTTTTAGGTTTTACTTTGTTTTTCCCTGTAGGGATGAATGCAGTTGGAACTCGAAAACATGCATGGTTTGTGCTAGTTACCTGAAACTTTACATACTTAATTTGTTCTCATGTTGTACCCACTTTTGTTTTTGGTTGAAGTAGCCTTAAGCAGAAGAATTTCTCAGCATATGCTGAAACACCATCTTTTGGGAGCAAATGGAAGTATCAGCTGTGCCCAGTATCAATTAAATCCATTTAAAACTTTTAGGAAGAAATTTCAGAAAATTGGTAATTTCCTGCAAGCTGCTAAATCTCTCTCATAAAGAAGGTGTTCCTGCATGTGTGAGAAATGCTTCTGCTTAGAGCTACTTCAAACAGGAATAAAATAGAGTGCTCTCATTGAGAACTAGTTGAAAGTGTGAACTTTCAAGCAGCTAAGCACAAACCATTTTTGATTTCCAGTTCCAATTACATTCATCCTTAGGGGGCAAATTAAGTAAAATCTAAAAATTAAAAGTGGTACAGCAAGCTAACCCTTGATCCAAGAAGAACCAAATTTGTGTAGCAATATAGAAACATTGAAAGGAGCAATTTTCTAGAGTTTCAGTGAAACCCATCTGAAAATCTTGGGGTGAAATCTCAGTAATTTTGTATTTTGTTGCAAACAGCTAAAGCATATCTAAAAGATGGTGTTGCTGTATGTCCTGAGAACTGATTATCTTTAGTACTACTAACACTAGAAGAAAACAGACTATCTTCACTAAGTTTTAAGTGTTTGGGTACTTTCAAGCAGGTAGCACAATTTTTTTTTTTGAATTCCAGGTCCAATATCATTCATTCTTTAATTTAGGATAAAATGCAGTGAAACAAAAATTTAAAGTGTTTTTGTTTTCAGGTAAACTTTTGAAGCTAGGAGGACTAAATTTAGGGGGCAAAATGTTACTGGTAAAAGGCTCAATTCTGCCAAATTTCAATGAAATGTGCCTGAAAATATTGGGAAGAAATCCCAGTAAATTTGTAGTTTGCTGTTATTTGCTAAAGCACATACAAAATAAGATTGCCTGCATGTGCTGAGAACTGCTTTTGATTAGAGCTAATTCAAAAAGAAACAGAGAAGAGGGTGCTCACTATGAATTAACTGAGTTTGTAAATGTTCAAATAGCTAGCAGAAAATGTTTTTGATTTCCATCTCCAATTTCATGCATTCCTTTATACAGGGCAAAATGAAGTAAAACCTAAAAATTAAAACTTACCTTGCAGAAAAATCCTTGAACATAGGAGCAGCAAATTTAGAGCACAAATTGAGACTTGTGAAAGGATTAATTGTGCCCAGATTCAATGAAATTTGTCAGAAAATAATGGGAAGAAATTTAGTAAATTGGTAATTTTGGGGAGCAACTAAAGGGCTTTCAAAAGAAGGTGGTCCTGTCTGTGCTGAGAACTGCTTTCACTTAATACTACTTCAACCAGAAACAAAGCAGAGTGTAGTCACTACAAACTGATTGAATTCAGAAATTTCAAGGAACTAGCTGAAAACTTCTTTTTATTTCCACATCTAATTGCATTCATTCATCCACAGAGTGAAAAACACAGTAAAAGTAAAAATTTAAAGTGTCCTGACAGTTTATTACTTTAAACTAAGGGACAAAATTAGGGATGCAATGTGGGATTAGTGAAAAAATCAATTGTACCAAGTTTATATAAAATCCATCTGAAAATCTTGTAGAGGAATCTCAGTAAATTGGTAATTTGCTGTTAGCAGCATTAGTGCTTCCAAAACAAGGTTTTCCTTCATATGCTCAGAATTGTTTTAGCTTAGGTCTACTTCAACCAGAAACAAACTACAGTGTGCTAAATAAGAACTAATTGCATTTTGGAATTTCAAAGAGGTAGCACAAAACGTTTTTGACTTCCATGTCTAATTCCACTAATTTATCAGTATAGGGTAAAATGCAGTGAATCTTAGAAAATTAAAGTGTCCTTTCAGGCATACCCTTGAACAAAGAAGAACCAAACTTTGGGAACAATGTAAGAATGGTGAAGGGATTAATTCTCCCAAATTTTAATAAAACCTGTCTGAAAATCATGGGGTGAAATCTCACTAAATTGGTAATTTTCTGCAAGCAGCTAAAGAACTTCCAAAAGAAGGTGTTTCTGCATATGCTGAGAAGTGCTTCTGCTTAGAGCTACTGCAAATAGAAATAAACCAGAGTGTATTAACTAAGAACTATTTGATATTTGAAATTTCAAGCAGCTAGCACAAAACATTATTGATTTCCAGGTCCAAATCCATTAATTCTACTATATAGGGCAAAACACAGTGAAACCTAATAATTCAAAGTGTCCTTGAAAGCAAACTCAGGAATCCAGGAAAACAAAATTTGGGGAGTAATGTGGGACTGGAGAAAGAATCAATAGTGCCAAGCTTCCTTGAAATCTGTCTAAGAATCTTGGTGAGAAATCTCCATAATTTTGTTATTTTCTACTAGCAGCTAAAGAGCTTCCAATAGAAGGTATTCTGACATGTGCTGAGAACTTCATCTACTTAGGGCTACTTCAACTAGAGAAAAAGAAGAGTATAATAACTAACAACTCATTGAGTTTGTAAAATTTCAAGCAGCTAACATATTCCATTTTTGATTTTCAGATCCAATTCCATTTATTCATCCACATAGGGCCAAATGCAGTGAAACCTAAAAATTCAAAGTGTCCATGGAAATGAACCATTAAACCAAGGGGAACCAAATTTGGGGATCCATGTGGGACAGGGGAAAAGATAAAAGTACCATGCTTCAATAAAGTTCATCAAAAATTTTGGTGTGAAATCTCAGTAAATTTGTAATTTGCTGTTAGCATCTAAAGCACATACAAAAGAACGTTTACCTGCATGTGATGAGAACTGCTTCTGATTAGAGTTAGTTCAAAAAGAAACAAAGGAGAGAGTGCTCACTATAAACTAATTGAATTTGTGAAATTTCAAGGAGCTAGCCAAAAAAGTTTTTGATTTCCATGTCTAATTTCTTTCATTAATCCATATAGGGCAAAATGAAGTGAAATCTGAAAATTAAAACAAACCTTGTGAGGAGAAGATTGCAGGCTAGAGTGAGGCAGAATTCTGTGCCACTCAGTGATCCAGATCTCACCTAGTCAGAATACTGAATAACTGAGAGTGTGAGAGGACCCCTAAGCAGCTAATTTCTGCAGAAACACCAGTGCTGTGACCCCCATTCAGGGCTCTGAGCCTCAGCATTTGAGTAGGACTCTGAACTCCTGGCTCCCCAAACTCAAAGCCTGATGTTCTGGCCTATGCAGGGCTGGCAAACTCTTCAGCAGAATCACCTATCAGCACCTCTGCAGAACTCTCAGACTTTGCTCTACTCCCAAGTGGGTCACCTACCCACAGCACAACACCATTGCCCAGCTTCTCCTACCTCACCAGACACCCCAGTGCTGGAAGCAGATGGCCTACATCTTGGATCACCTTTCTCACCATATTTTGTGGAGGCAGCTCCCATATTGGATCTCCATCTGGCCAGGAGAGATCTTGAAAACCTACAAGAGCACTACAATCGTATAGAGTAAAAACAGTAACACCCCAGACCCACAGAGCTGGAAAAGAAGACACACAAGTAATATGAAAAGACAAGGGAAAAATGTCCCAAACAATCAAGACATAACATCATTACAATCATTAGCAGCCACAATAGAAGAAATTACAGAGAAGGAGTTCAGGTTGTACATGGTTAAAATATTCTGTAAACTCAAGGAAGATATAAGAGAGCAAATTCAGGCAATGAAAGATCACTTTAACAAGGAGCTAAAAAAAAACAGTAAGAAAAGATTACCTCAACAGGTCAACAGGGAGATAGAAATTATAAAACAAACAAACAAAAAACAAAAAGAAATCCTTCAAATGAAAAAAACAACACAATAAACCAAATTGAAAGCTCAATTGAAAGCATCACAAACAGAGTAGACCATTTGGAAGATAGGAAATAAGACAATGAAGATAAAATATCTACCTTAGAAAGAACATAGACCATACAGTGATAAAAGTAAAATACCATGAGCAGAACATTCAAGAAATATGGGATAGCATAAAAAGACCAATATTAAGAGTTATTGAGATAGAGGAAGGCATAGAGAACCAAACCAAAGGAATGAACAATCTATTCAATGAAATAGTATTAGAAAACTTTTCAAACATAAAAAATGAATTGGAAATGGAAATTAAAGAAGCCTACATGATTCTAAATGTACAAAATCATAACAGATCCACAACAAGGCACATTATAATGAAAATACCCAATGTGAAGAATAAGGAGATAATTTTAAAAGCCACAAGAGAAAGGAATCAGATTACATATGTGGGAAAACAAATTAAGATAATGACAAATTTTCAACACAGAACCTGAAAGCTAGAAGATCCTGGAACAACATATTGCAAGCTCTGAAAGAAAATGGATGCATACCAAAAATTTTGTTTCCAGCAAAATTAAACTTTATATTTGAAGATGAAATAAATACCTTCCATGATAAACAAAAGTTAAAAGTATATATAGCTAGAAACTGGCACTACAAAACATCCTTAGAAAAATGTTCCATGAAGAGGGGGAAAAAAAGAAATTCAGCAGTGGGAGGTAATACCATAAAGGAAAAACTAATCAAATAAGAAAATTAACTCAACATAAATAACAAAAAGGAACAAATATGGCTGGGAATACAAACCATATGTCAATAATAATCCTGGATGTTAATTACTTAAACTTAGCGACCAAAAGACATAGACTAACAGATTGGATTAAAAATAAAAGTCCTGGTGAAGGCGATCCCCCTCTCACTGTCTTGACAAGGTCACAGTGAAAATAAGTGCTGGCAAAGCTGCTCTCCCACTATCTTGACAAGGTCACAGTGAGGATGAATGCTGGCAAACCTGTGCTGGTTGATGGGAAACCAAAACCATGAGACCCTTTTTTATGTAATTGGGACTTTTCATTTTCACGCTCACGTTCCTGATAGGAGGCATGAGTATGTTAAATGCCAAACCAAATTAAATTTCAGTTAGCTAGAACATAACAGGTAATTCATGCCTTGAAGGCTGTTCTACTACCCCCATGCATATCAAAGACAAAATAGAATGCTGCTTTTCTATCTCAGCACATTGAGGACAAAACTGATAATGGACAACAATCATTCTCCAAAAGGTCATGAGAATTTTAGGCACCACATTGATTATATCAACTAGAACCCAAGCCCATATTTCTGGACGTTTAGAAAACCTAATCATAATGCTCATTGTACAAAACCCACCATATGTAGTTTTATTCTTGATTAAGGAAAGTTATGTTATACACTTAGAAAAGTTAAGACATATAAGGATACATTCTTCTCATTTCTATAGACCCTCTTTTACTTTACATAGGAATTTATGATGAGCATACTTAATATAGGCAGAAAGTGGACTGATATTTAGAACTTACTTTTTATTGAGAAAGATTATAAAGATATAAGAACTAGTGCACCTTAACTGAGGACACAAAGTGAAAAGGTTAAGAATGTAGGAATTAAGTTCTGTTTTCCTGGAACCTGAAACTCATGTAGAAGTTGAAAACAACTCCCGGAAATGCCCACTAAATGTATGTTGAAATCTCCCCTGATCATCTGGTTGTTCTACGAAAACAACCCCTCCCAGAAACCGTGCAATGATTGGCTATGCTGTATGTGAAGTCCCTGCCCTCTCCAAGGAAAGTATATAAGCTCTGCTTAAGCTGTTCCCGGGGCTCTCTCTGCTCTATTCAAGTGAGCTCTGAGCCCTAGCATGCTGGACCCCCTATAAACCCTTTGCTGTTGCATGAGACAGTCTCTTGGTGGTCTCTTCCTCTGACGCTCGCCCGACCTTTACATCTAGAGGTCCCACTGAGATCTGGCAGTGGCAGATGAAAGACCCCAACGGGCTCCTCTCAGGGTAAGTAAGGCGCCTCTTTCCGGTTTCAGGTTTCAGGTTAGGGCTTGGCAAAGTGGCTGTCGGTGAAGAGCATGAGCTCTCTCCGACGGTGGCTGACAGACGTGTCACAGAGCCACAGGCCACATCCCTGGGGGACACCCCAGAGGACTCGGGAAATCGAGGAACAATAGTCTCCTTGACTCAGTGATATTTTATTTCTGATTCGGTATTGCCAGCCCATCGGGTTTTGCCGGCTACTCAGTCCTGGTCTCAGTGTTGGTCGTCCATTGTCTGTCTTTATTGTCTAGTCTTGTCTGTGTCATGTGTCGTTGCTTTCACTGTTTGTGTATCTTTCATTATGGGACAGAGCACTTCAACGCCTCTGTCCCTGACCCTTGATCACTGGACCGAAGTCTGCTTAAGGGCTCAGAATCTTTCTTTTTCAGTAAAATGCCGGACCTGGCAGACTCTCTGTGCCTCAGAATGGCCCACCTTTGGAGTCGGATGGCCCCCAAAAGGATCTTTCTACTTCCCACTAATTTGAAAAGTCAGAGATATTGTCTTTCAGCCAGGGCCACATAGCCATCCAGATCAACAGCTGTATATCTTAACTTGGCAGGACCTGTGGGAATCTCCTCCTCCATGGGTGAAGCCTTTCCTTGTCCCTGCCCCCGCTCCTACTCCTTCACCCACGATTCTATCTCTCAAACCCTCTGCTCCTCCTCCTCCTCCACCCTCTGTTCTCCCTGAGTCTCAAGATTTGACTCTACTGGACTCTCCTCCCCCTCCTTATCCCCTGCCCTCATCCCCCAACCCCCAACGTCCTCTAAGTGATTCTCCTGCTGCTGACTCAGCCTCTCCTCCATTGGAGGAGGCTAAGCCAGCCCAGTGCCCTCCAGATGACTCCCCCGCGGCACACACAGCCCCTCCTCCCCTGGAGGAAGCTGACCCAGCTAAAGGAACTCGCCAGCGGTGAATGATTGAAAACCCTGGAGCTCCCGTGATGCTCCCCCTCCGTCCCTACAGGCCAATGATTGACGACGTCCATGGGGGAGAAATGCAAGCCTACCAGTATTGGCCTTTCTCCTCTTCAGACCTATATAACTGGAAAAGTAACAATCCCCCTTTTTCCAAGGACCCCACCCAGCTCACAGGTCTGGTTTGATGTTTTCACACCAGCCTACTTGGGATGACTGCCAACAACTCCTAGGGACTCTCTTCATGACAGAGGAATGAGAGAGAATCCTCCTGGAATCTAGAAAAAAATATCCTCGGACCAGATGGGCGACCGACACAACTTCCCAACATAATCGAAGCCGGCTTCCCCTTGAATCGACCCAACTGGGACCCCAACACTTTTGAAGGTAGGGAGCATCTGTCCACTTATCACTGGGCTCTAATAGTGGGTGTCCGAGCGGCCACTAGGGGACCAACTAATTTGGCCAAGGTAAGAGAGATTATTCAAGGGCCTGATGAATCTCCCTCTATGTTTCTAGAGAGAATTATGGAGGCATATAGGAGATATACTCCTTTTGATCCTCAGGCAGAGGATCAAAAGGCATCTGTCATGATGGCCTTTATTGGGCAAGCTGCCCTGGATGTTAAAAGAAAGTTACAACGCTTAGATGGATTACAAGATATGACTTTGAGAGATTTAGTCAGAGAAGAGGAGAAAGTATACTATAAGAGAGAAACTGAGGAAGAGAAGGAACAAAGGAGGGAGAAAGAAAGGGAGCAAAGGGAGGATGAGAGAAGCAAAAGACAGACTAAGGCATTGACTAAGGTCCTGGTCACAACAACAAATAGGCCATAAATTAAGAAACAGGGAGACAGGAAGGGATACCTGGGCCCATGCCAAAGGCCACCCCTGGCCTCAGATCAATGTGCCTACTGTAAAGAAAAAGGACACTGGGCCAAAGAGTGCCCTAGAAAGAGACAGCCACGCCAGCCAGCCATTCTGACTCTGGAGGATGACTAGGAAAGTCGGGGCTCGGATCCCCTCCCCGAGCTCAGGATAACTTTTTAAGTGGAGGGGACCCCAGTAAACTTTGAAGTGGATACAGGGGCAGTATACTCAGCCCTTAAGGCCCCATTGGGCCCTCTATCAAATAAAAGGTCTCTAGTTCAAGGGGCTAACGGCAGTAAATATCGGGCTTGGACAACTAAGAGGACCATGGACCTGGGGAAAGAAAAAGACCATCACTCCTTCCTAGTAATCCCAGAATGCCCGGCTACATTGATGGGCAGAGATCTGCTCACCAAGCTCTGGGCCAGAATAACTTTTAACCCTGAAGGCCCCCAAATGGAATTTCTAAATCCTTCAGTAAAAACTCCTATAGTCATGGCTTTAACTATGTCAGTAGAAGATGAACATCAACTCTTCACACCCCCCAAGACTGATCAAACAGGCAAGCTATCCCAGAAATGGATAACAGATTACCCAGATGCCTGGGCAGAAACTGCTGGGTTAGGCCTAGCCGTAAAACAACCTCCAATAACAGTGGAGTTAAAAACCTCAGCCTCCCCAATTAATATTAAACAATATCCTCTGGGCAAAGAAGCTAAAGATGGGATAAGGCCCCATATTCAGAAATATCTGGCCTTAGGGGTCCTAAGGCCCTGTCAATCCGCCTGGAACACTCCCCTGCTACCAGTAAAAAAGCCAGGAACTGGGAACTATCGCCCCGTTCAAGACCTAAGAGAGATCAACAACAGAGTGCAGGACATTCATCCCACGGTACCTAATCCGTACAATCTGCTTAGCACTCTGAATCCTGAGCAGAAATGGTATAGTGTTCTGGACTTAAAAGATGCTTTCTTTTGCTTGCCTCTGCATAAAGATAGTCAGTTTCTGTTTGCTTTCAAGTGGGTAGACCCAGAAACCGGAACGTCTGGTCAACTAACTTGGACTAGACTCCCACAGGGGTTCAAAAACTCCCCCACTCTCTTTGATGATGCCCTCCACAGAGATCTCAACAACTTCAGAACGCACCCCGAAGTCACCCTGCTTCAATATATGGATGACCTGCTACTGGCAGCCGACACCAAGGAAAACTGTGAGTCTGGGACCCAAGCACTATTATCTGAGCTTGCTCAACTCGGGTATAGAGCTTCTTCCAAAAAGGCCAAAATTTGCCAGCAAGAAGTAATCTTCCTGGGCTATTCCCTTAGGGACGGTAAATGATGGCTCACTGAGCCCAGAAAACAAACCGTTGTGCAGATACCACCCCCATCTAACAGGAGGCAACTCAGAGAGTTTCTTGGGACTGCTGGCTTTGCAGGTTATGGATACCTGGGTTTGCGTCCTTAGCTGCTCCTTTATACCCGCTGTTAAAGGGAGATGCCCAATTCCAATGGACCCCTGAGCACCAGCAAGCTTTTGATAACATCAAAAGGGCGCTGCTATCTTCTCTGGCCTTAGCACTCCCAGATGTAGAAAAACCCTTTACTCTCTACATTGAGGAAAAGAAAGAAATAGCACGAGGAGTGCTCACTCAGACTCTAGGGCCCTGGAAAAGGCCTGTAGCTTACTTGTCTAAAAAGCTGGACCCAGTGGCTAGTGGATGATCCCATTGCCTAAAAGCTATAGCAGCCGCGGCCCTTCTAATCAAGGATGCTGATAAGTTAACGCTGGGGCAGAAGCTAACCATTATAGCCCCCCATGCCCTAGAGAGCATCATCCGCCAGCCACCAGACAGATGGCTATCAAACTCTAGAATAACACACCATCAGAGCCTGTTGCTCGACAAAGACAGAATAACGCTGGGACCCCCCGCCCTGCTTAACCCAGCTACACTACTACCTGAACAATCATCAGGGCCTGTCACTCATGACTGTCAACATATACTGGCAGAAGAAACCAGTATACGATGGGATTTAAAGGATCAGCCACTGCCCCACCCTGATGTCATATGGTTCACTGATGGCAGCAGCTTCCTCCAGGACGGTAAGCGGCGGGCTGGGGCAGCAATAGTTAGCGGAACTAAAGTCATCTGGTCCTCTAGCCTCCCGGAGGGAACATCAGCTCAAAACGCAGAGCTGATCGCCCTCACGAAGGCATTGGAGCTAGCGGCAGGCAAAAATGCCACCATATACACAGATAGCCGCTATGCCTTCGCTACCACTCATATACATGGGGCTATCTACCAGCAAAGGGGACTATTAACCTCGGCAGGAAAAAAAAATAAAAAACAGAGATGAGATCCTCCACCTCCTCTCAGCAGTGCAAAGCCCTAGGGAACTAGCTATAGTGCACTGTCCAGGACACCAGAACGGAAACGATCCCATAGTGGTGGGGAATAGGAGGGCAGATGAAGAGGCTAAATTGGAAGCCCTAAACAGAGTAACCGTGTTAACACTTTCCACACCGGGGGAACATAAGTCAGGAGATTTAACTACATCGGAGCACACCGACAACTTAACATCTAAGGACACTGACACTGAACTCCTCAACTTCACTGAGCCCAGCCTGCAATTTCAGAAAGCCCTACACTATGTTAAAAATGTACATCAACTCACTCACCTTGGTTCAAAGAAACTGCAGGCATTCGTGAAGGATCAAGAACAGAGTTTTCCACTAACCGACTCACAGCGAAAGGAAATAGCTGAACGGGTAACAAAAGCCTGTCGGGTCTGTCAATTGGTTAATGCTTACCCTTCCAAGCTTCCTGCAGGAAAGCGTCTACGAGGAACCAGACCAGGACAATTCTGGGAAGTGGACTTTACTGAAATTAAGCCAGCAAGGTATGGACTTAAATATCTCCTAGTCTTTGTAGATACATTTTCAGGATGGATTGAAGCCTTCCCCACAAAAAAAGAAATGGCGCAAATGGTGGTCAAGTAAATCCTGGAAGATATTTTTCTAAGATATGGCCTGCCTAAGGTAATAGGGTCTGATAGTGGACCGGCATTCATGGCCCAGGTAAGTCAGGGGTTAGCCAGGACCCTGGGGATTAATTGGAAGTTACATTGTGCTTATAGACACCAGAGCTCAGGACAAGTAGAAAAAATAAATAGAACCATTAAAGAGACCTTAAAGAAATTAAGCTTAGAGACCGGCATAAAAGATTGGACTATGCTCCTGCCTTATGCACTCTTTCGTGCAAGAAATACTCCCTCTGTTTCTTTGTGTAACCTCACCCCCTATGAAATTCTCTATGGTGCCCCTCCTCCAGTAAGGGACATAACCCCAACTCTAAGACCTAACGATTCCTTTCACACCCCCTTGCTTGACAGACTTAAAGCTCTTGAAAGAACCCAGCGATACCTGTGGAAACAGCTGGCCACTTCCTACCAACCTGGGGACACAGGGACTCCACACCGATATCAAGTGGGAGACTTCGTCTACATAACCCTCCCAGAAGTAACCGGGGCAGGCTTATGTATAGGGTCCCACCTAAAAGTAAACAACACTTATGTACCCAGATAAAAAAAAATTAGCACCACACAGGGTTTCCTTACCCCTGAAAATGGAACCTGGTGGGCATGTGACTCAGGGTTAACTCCTTGCATTTTCAGCCCAGGTATTTAACAGCTCTGTAAATTATTGTGTAATGGTGCAGATGTTTCCCAGAGTGCTCTATCATGATGCAGGTTCGTTTAAAGATCAAATAGGGGGGGCATACAACCCGGTTCCGCTGGGAACCTGTATCCCTCACTTTAGCCATCCTATTAGGAATAGGAGTTGCTACAGGGGTGGGCACAGGAACCACTGCCCTGTTCTGTGGGACACAACAAATGACCCAGTTAGAAGCAACAATAGACCAAAACTTAAAGATATTAGAAATCTCCATCACAGCTCTACAGGAATCTTTAACCTCTCTCTCTGAAGTTGTTTTACAGAACAGGTGAGAGTTGGACCTCCTCTTCATGAGAGAAGGGGGCCTTTGTGCTGCATTGAGGAAAGAATGTTGTTTTTATGCCGACCATACTGGAGTTGTAAAAGAATCTATGAATAAATTAAAAAGACTCCTTAAAGAGCATCAGCGAGAGAGAGAGGCCCAAAAAGGGTGGTTTGAGTCTTGGTTCACACAGTACCCCTGGTTAACTACGCTTTTATCAGCTCTGGCCAGTCCATTAATAATCCTCATATTATTGCTAACTGTAGGACCCTGTTTGCTCAACCGTGTAGTTTCCTTTATCCGAGCTCAAATTGGACAAGTTAAACTTATGGTAATCAGACAACAATATGCCTCACTGGCAGAAATAGAGTGTGATAGCCCTCAATAATTATGATTTCTTACTTTTAAGATTAAAAGTAGTCAGAAAAGAAGTGGGGAATGAAAAGGTTAAGAATGTAAGAATTAAGTTCTGTTTTCCTGGAACCTGAAACTCATGTAGAAGTTGAAAACAACTCCCGGAAATGCCCACTAAATGTATGTTGAAATCTCCCCTGATCATCTGGTTGCTCTATGAAAACAACCCCTCCCAGAAACCGTGCAATGATTGGCTATGCTGTATGTGAAGTCCCTGCCCTCTCCAAGGAAAGTATATAAGCTCTGCTTAAGCTGTTCCCGGGGCTCTCTCTGCTCTATTCAAGTGAGCTCTGAGCCCCAGCATGCTGGACCCCCTATAAACCCTTTGCTGTTGCATGAGACAGTCTCTTGGTGGTCTCTTCCTCTGACGCTCCCCCGACCTTTACAAAAGAAACCCTTTGAGAAAGCAGCTCAACCAGTTTTATGAGAACAAATTTAGGAATTAATTAAAGTAGCTTTATAAGACATATTTTTAGAATAATATTAGAAATATTATTCTATTTATATTCTTGGGTTTAGAATTCTTAAGTTTTTGGTTATATGGGTTTCTGATATGTTTTAAGAATGGTTTATAAACTTTAGGATATTTTAAGTATAAGATATAAGGGGACTTTTTTAGATGGGAATTTTAGATTAGAAATAAAGTGCAAGTGTACTTTAAACTTGAAGGTTAATATAGTTTGGCATTCATTAATAAAAAATAGCATATCTTGGGGAAAATATTACATCTTGGGAAAAATCTTTAAAAATGTAAATTACTGATGCATTTTATTAATAATTGATAACTAAATGTCACATCCTGGAAAAATGTAAATTGACGTTACATTTTTCTATATCCCTTAATTAATTATGGTTAAGGAAATGTTATGTCTTGGCAAGGTTTTGAAATTGTATAATCAATGATGTATTCTGAATCTATAATGATGAGAAAAATTGCAATAAAAGATGACCCAGAGAAAGTTGTATCAGAGCTCTCTCTCTGGAGATTGCTCCAACGGAATGACTCCTGTCTCATCTTTTTGCCAACGCCACTCATCCTTCAAGACTCTCTGAACCCCACTAAGGCAGGACCCCAGCAAAGTCCCAATAATATGCTGTACCCATGAGACTCATCTCATAGAAAAATACATACACAAACTGAAGGTGAAAGGATGGGAAAAATCATAACACTCATGGACTGCAGAAGCAAGCATGGGTTTTCATCCTTGTATCAAATTATGAAGACTTCAAGCCAAAGTTAATCAGAAAGGATAAAGATGAAGATTACATATTTCTCAAGGTAACCATACACCAAAAAGACATAACAATCATAAATATATAAGTCCCAAACAATGGTGCAGCTATGTTCATCAAACAAATTCTTCTCAAGTTCAAGAGGCAAATTGACCACAACACAATAACCCGGGTGACTTTAACACACCTCTCTCATCATTGGATAGATATTTAAAAAAAAAAGTTGAATAAAGAAACTATAGAACTCAATAACACAATCAATAACTTAGACTTAACTGATATATATAGAATATTTCAACCTTCATTAAGTGGATACACTTTCTTCCCAGCAGGACATGGATCCTCCTCTAAAATAGACCATATAATGTGCCAAAAAGAATTCTTAGCATATACAAAAAAGTAGAGATAGTACCATGCATTTTATCCGATCTTATTGGAATACAATTGGAAATCAATGACAAAAAAATAAAAATTACTCCAACACCTGGAGACTAAACAATGCTACTGGATGAATAATGGGTTGCAGAGACATCAAGGAGGATGTTTAAAAAATTCTTAGAGGTAAATGAGAACATAGACAAAACATATTGAAATCTCTGGGACACTATGAAAGTAGTACTAAGAGGGAAATTCATGGCATGGAATTCATTCTTTAAAAGAAGAAAAAGTCAACAAATAAATGACCTCACTTTACATCTCAAAGCTCTAGAAAAACTAGAACAAATCAACATCAAAAGCAGTAGAAGGCATGAAATAATTAAAATTAGAGCTGACACAGATGAAATCAAAACAAAAGAAACAATTGAAAAAGTTGGAAAAACAAAAAGTTGGTTCTTTGAAAAAAAATAAATAATATTGACAGACCCTTAGCTACTCTAACAAGGAGAAGGAGAAGAAAACTCAAATTACCTGCATCTGTGATGAAAAAGGCAATATCACAACAGACATTACAGAAATACAAAGGATAGTTAGGAATTATTTTGAAAACTTATACTCCAATAAAATAGAAGACATTGAAGGCATTGACAAATTTCTTAAGTCATATTATTTTCCCAGATTAAACCAGGAACATATGTATACAACTTAAGTAGAACAAAATCAAGTGATGAAATAGAAGACACCATCAGAATCCTACCAACGAAGAAAAGCCCAGGACAAGATGGATATACAACCAAGTTCTACAAGATCTTTAAAGCAGAACTAATACCAATACTTCACAATTTATTTCAGGAAACAGAAAAAGAAGCAGCACTTCCAAACTGATTCTATGAGGCCAATATTACTCTGCATCCAAAACCAGGCAAAGACATATAAAAGAAAGAAAACTTTAGACCAATAAATTTAATGAATATAGATGCAAAAATATCAATAAAATTCTGGCAAATCAAATACAAAAACATATCAAAAAGATGTTGCATCATGATCAAGTAGTATTCATTCCAGGGATATAAGGTTGGTTTAACATAAGTAAATCAACAAATGTAATTTACCACATTAATAGACACAATGATAAGAATTATATGATCATCTCAATAGATTCAGAAAAAAGCACTTGAAAAAAATATAGCACCCCTTCATGTTCAAAATGCTAGAAAAACTAGGGATAACATCTTTTAAAAAAATCTTTAAAAAATCTTTAAAAATCTTTAAAAAATTTAAAAAAACATAAAGACTAGGGATAACAGGAACATATCTCAATATCATAAAGGCTATTTACACTAAGCCCCAGGCCAACATCATTCTAAATGGAGAAAAATTAAAGGCATTCCCTCTAAACCTAGAACAAGACATTGATCCCCTCTTTCTCCACTTCTATTCAATATAGTTCTTATAACACTGGCCAGAGCAATTAGACAGATGAAAGAAATTAAAGGGATACATATAGGAAAAGAAGAACTTAAATTAGCACTATTTGCTGATGATGTGATTCTATACCTAATACACCCAAAAAGCTCCACCAGAAAATTTCTAGAACTAGTAAATTAATTCATCAAGGTAACAGAATATAAAATCAACACCCATAAATAAAAGGCATTTCTGTATGTCAGTGACAAATCTTCTGAGATGGAAATGAGGAAAATTACCTGATTTACAATAGCCTCAAAAATAAATAAATAAAATAAAATTCTCTGGAATCAACTTAACAAAAGAGGTGAATGAAAGATCTATAAAATGAAAACTTATAGAAGCCTAAAGTAAGAAATCAAAGAAGACCTTAAAAGATGGAAAGATCTAACTTGTTCTTGGATAGGCAGAATTAATATTATCAAAATGACTATACTACCAAAACCACTATACAGATTTAATTCAATTCTGATCACAATACCAATGGAATTCCTCATAGAAATATAAAAAATAATTGATCATGAAATTCATCTGAAAAAATAAGAGACCCAGAATAGCTAAAGCAATCATTAGCAGGAAGAGGGAGCAGGTGGTATCACTATTCCAGACCTTAAACTATACTACAGAGCAATAGTAACAAAAACAGCATGGTATTGGCACCAAAACAGACTGGTAGACCAATGGGACAGAATAGAGGACACATAGACTAACCCACAAAATTATAATTATGTTATATTAGACAAAGGTGCCCAAAACCTGCATTGTAGAAAAGAAAGCCTCTTCAACAAATGGTGCTGGGAAAACTGAAAACTTATATTCAACAAAATAAAATTAAACCCTTATCTTTCACCACGGACAAAATTTAAATCAAAATGAATCAAGACCTAGGAATTAAACCAGAGATTCTGTGTCTAATAGAAGAAAAAGTAGGCCCTAATTTTCATCATGTGGAATTAGGCCCCAACTTCCTCAATAAGACTCCAATAGCACAAGAATTAAAACCAAGAATCAATAAATGGGAGGGAATCAAACTAAAAAGTTTCTTCTCAGCAAAAGGAACAATCTGTGAGGTGACAGAGAGCCTACAAACTGGGAGAAAATTTTTACCTCTCGTACATCAGATAGAGCACTAATATCTAGGGAATATAAAAACTCAAAAAACTAAGCACAAAAAAAAATAAATAAATAAATAACCTAATCAACAAATGGGGCAAGGACCTGAACAGACACTTCTCAGAAGAGGATATACAATCAATCAACAAATATATGAAAAAATTTTCATCATCTCTAGCAATTGGAGAAATGCAAATAAAAACTACTCTTAGATACCATGTCAGTCCAGTCAGAATGGCAGTTCTTATGAAGACAAACAACAATTAGTGTTGGTGAGGATGTGGGGGAAAAGATACATTCATACACTGCTGGTGGGACTGCAAATTGGTGCAGCCAATATGAAAAGCAATGTGGTGATTTTTTTTTTTTTTGGAATATTGGAAATGGAACCACCATTTGACCCATGTATTCCTCTCCTCAGTCTATATCCCAGGGACTTAAAAACAGCATACTACACGGAGACAGCCACATCAATGTTTATAGTAGTGCATTTGACAATAGCTAAACTATGGAATCAACCTTGATGCCCTTCAATAGATGAATGTATAAAAAAAGTGTGGCACATATACACAACAGAATATTACTCAACATTAAAAGAGTATAAAATCATGGCATTTGCAGGTAAATGGATGGTGTTGGAGAAGATAATGCTTAGTGAAGTTAGACAATCCCCCCCCAAAAAAACAAATGACAAACGTTTTCTGTGATATAAGGAGGCTTATTCATAGTGGGGCATGAAAGGGGAGCATGGGGAGAATAGACTGACTCTAGATGGGGCAGAGGGGAGTGAAGGGAAGGGATGGAGTATGGGGTTAATAAGAATGTTGGAATGTGATGAACATCATTATCCAAAGTACATGCATGACGACAAAAATTGGTGTGAACATACTATATATATATATACAACCAGTGATAAGAAAAATTGTGCTGTAATAATAATTGTAATGCATTTTGCTGTAATTAATTTTTAAGAAATTAATTAAAAAATAAAAAAACATCAATTACCCATTTATATAAAATTTAACAAACTAGAAAACAAATTGAAAATAGGCATAACCTATAAAAGAACAAGTTATTTGGGAATAAATTTAACAAAAATCTGTAAGAACTTTGAGGAGAAAATTTGATGTTATTTAATATGATAAGTAGTTCTCTAGTACAATTTTCAAATGAACTACATACAGTGTCATTTATTTTTTTCATTCCACTATACACATCTTTTTCTGGAGAATTGATGGGATTACTATAAACTTGGAGACATATAAATGACCCAGTTCAGAAAAATGCATTACAATCTATAAAAAATATGTACAAGTTCTTACTCCTGTAAGTCTTCAGCAACATTTTGGAAAATGTGTACTGTGTTCTTGTCATTGGGCAGAGGTTCTGGAGCTCACATGATTTTTGCAACCAGAAATAATGTGAGAAGCAATTCATTTGTGTGATATCATTTTTGTTCTTTTTTCTTTCTCTTTTAAAGATAAAAAGATCTCCTAAACCTCTCCCAAAAAGCAATTGAGATAATTATTCTAGTAATCACAATATTAGAAAGTTAAAAATTTACCTTGACCCATAAAGATTACCCATACTTTAATAATAATTGCTGACATTTATCAATCCCTTTCTGTGCAGGATATTATGCTAAGCACTTTACATGCATTATCTCATAATACATACCTCTTCACAAAAACTATGAGCAGATAATGTTATTCTCTTTATTTTACAAGGATAAAAATGGAGATACAGAAAGAGGTGTTAACCAAAAGCCACACAGGTAGAATGTTATTTGGACTACTGTAATAAATAGTGTGAAATTAGGAGCTTATTGTTCTCTCAAAGTCTAGGAGGCTAGAACCCCAACAATCAAATATTGGCAGATTTTGTTCAGAGGAAAAAATCTGTTCCCTGCCTCTCTTCCAGATTCAGATGGCTTCTAGCAACCCCTGCCTGTCCTTTACTTGGGATTGTAAAACTCTAATTTCTATCTTCATCTTCACACAGCCTTTTCCTGTTTCTATATCTTATCCTTTTCTGTCTCTTATTAAGGTTCTTATTATTTGATTTAGGGCCCAACCAAAGTCAGGATGACATAACATCAAGAGACATTAATTACATCTGGAAAGACTTATTAAAGTCACATTCTGAAATTCTGGGTGGACATATTTTCTTGGGGGTGGGGGCACAATTCAACTAGCTACAGTTAGTGAATGGTAGAACAGGGATTCAAACACAGGTCTATTTCAAAGTCTAACTCTTTCTACACTTCTCTTTTTTACTAAATCTTAGATATATTGTGTAGAGCATGTATGAGAGTTGTCTAATATATATGTATGCAAATTATGTAAAAATAGTAGAAGCTCAATAAAAAGTTAGTGGAGAAATGATAATTAAATAACAAATGTAATAGTTGCAAAATCAAATAAAAAACAAAAACAAAAACAAAAATGATCTTTCGGGTGAACCCTTAAACATAGGAAAAGCATATTTAGGGAGAAAAATGCAACTGGTGAAAGAATCATGTGTGCCAAGTTTCAATGAAATCCACCTGAATATCTTGAGATAATTCTCAGTAACTTGGTAATTTGCTGATGGTAGCTAAAGCACATTAAAAAAAATGATGTGTCTGTATGTGCTGAGAACTGCTTCATATAAGGCTAGTTCAAAAAGAAACAAAGAAGAGGACGGTCAATAAGAACTAATTTAATTCTGAAATTTCAATAGGATAACAAAAACATTTTTGATTCCAAGGTCCAAATCCATTAATTCATCCATAAAGGGAAAAATGCAATAAAATCTAAAACTTCAAAGAGTCTTTGCAGGCAAACCCTCAACCATGAGACAACCATCTTTCCTGAGAAACTTGGGTCTATAGAAAGGATTAATAGTGTAAAAATTCAGTGAAATCCATCTTAAAATGTTAAATTTTTGAGTTGAAAACTGACTAAACTGGTTATATGCTGCTAGAAGCTAAAGGGCTTCCAAAAAAAGCTGTTTCTGCATGTGCTGAGAAGTGCTTCTGCTTAGAGCTACTGCAACTAGAAACAAACCAGAGTGTTTTCCCTAAGAATTAATTAATATTATTAAATTTCAAGCAGCTAGTACATACCACTTTTTATTTTCAGGTTCAATTCCATTTATTCATTCATATATGGCCAAATAGAGTGAAACCTAAAAATTCAAAGTGTCCATGCGGGGCAACAATTGAAACTAAGTGAACCAAATTTGGGGAGCAATTCCGGGCTGGGGAAAGAATCAATAGTGCCAAGCTTTGATTATTATTCTTCAAATTTTTATCATTATTCTTCAAATATGCCAGAAAATCTTGGGGTGAAGTCTCAGTAAATAGGTAATTTGCTGCTGGCACCTAAAGCATTTCCAACAGAAGATATACCTACATGTGGTGAAACGTGCTTATGTTTAAGGCTACTACAAACAGAAATAAACCAGAGTGTGCTCACTAAAAACTAATAAAGTTTGGGAAATTTCAAGGAGCTAGCACAAATATTTTGATTTCAGGCCCAATTCCATTCATTCATCAACATAGGGAAAAATTTCAATTGGCTTGCACAAACTATTTTTGATTTCCAGGTCCAATTTTATTACTTCATCCATATAGGAAAAACCAGGGTAAAACCTAAAAATTTCAAGTGTTTTGGTAGGCGATCCCTTCAACCCAGAGAAAAAAAATTAGGGGTGCAATGTGGAACTGGCGAAAGAATAAATTTTACACGTTTTCCATAAAATTAATCTGAAAATAGAGTGAAATCCCAGTAAGTTGATAATTTGCTGTTTGGAGACTTAAAACTTTCAAAAAAGATGTTCCTGATTGTGCTCAGAACCATTTTGGCTTAGGACTACTTCAACCAGAAACAATGCAGAGTGTGGTCAATAAAAACTAATTTAATTCTGAAATTTCAATCAGCTAGCAAAAAACTTTTTTATTTCTAGGTCCAATTCCATTCATTAATTGACGTAGTACAAAACACAGTGAAACCTAAAAATTAAAAGTATTCTTGCAGGTGACCTTTGAACTTAGGAGAACCAAATATGGGGAGCAATGAGTAATGGTAATGGAATGAATTCTCACAAGTTTCAATAAAACTCATCTAAAAATCTTGGGGAGAAATCTCATGAAATTGATAATTTGATGCCAGCAGGTAAAGTGCTCACAAAAGAAGGTATCTCTGCATGTGTTGAGCAGTGCTTCTGCTTAGAAATACTGCAAGTAAAAAAAAAAGTGTGTTCACATAGAACTAATTGAAATTGTAAAATTTCAAGCAGCTAACACAAAATGTTATTGGTTTCTAGGTCCAAATCTATTAATTATTGATACGGACAAAACAGAACAAAACCTAAAATTTTAAAGTGTCCATGCAGGCAAAGCTTCAAACTTAGAAGAACAAAATTTGGGGAGGTATGTGGGACTGTAGAAATGATAAATAGTGCCATCTAAAAATCTTGGGGGTTAAATCTCACTAAATTGGTAATTTGCTGCTAGCAGCTAAAGAACTTCCAAAAGAAGGTGCCCTGCATGTGCTAATAAGTGCTTCTGCTTAGAGCTATCACAAGTAGGAAAACAAAACAAAACAGAGTGTGCTCACTAAGAACTAATTGAGGTTGTGAAATTTTAAGCAGCTAGTACAAAACACTTTTGATTTCTAGGTTGAAATCCATTAATTAATCCACAAGGCAAAACACTATGAAACCTAAAAATTCAAAGTGTCTCTTTGGGTGAATCCTTAAATTTAGTAAAACCAAATTTGGGGAGCAATGAGAAATTGAGAGGGGATGAATTATCCAAGTTTCAATAAAACCCATCTGAAAATCTTGGGTTGAAATCTCAGTATTTTTTTTTCTTTTTTTATTATTATTAGTTGTTCAAAACATTACAAAGTTCTTGACATATCATATTTCATATATTTGATTCAAGTGGATTATGAATTCCCATTTTTACCCTGTATACAGATTGCAGAATCACATTGGTTACACATCCACATTTTTACATCCTGCCATACTAGTGTATGTTGTATTCTGCTGCCCTTCCTATCCTCTACTATCCCCCCTCCCCTCCCCTCCCATCTTCTCTCTCTACCCCGTGTACTGCAATTCATTTTCTCTCTCTTGTTTTTATCCCTTTCCTCTCACTTCCTCTTATATGTAATTTTGTATAACAATGAGGGTCTCCTTCCATTTCCATGCAATTTCCCTTCTCTCCCCCTTTGCCTCCCACCTCTCATCCCTGTTTAATGGTAATCTTCTTCTCATGCTCTTCCTCCCTGCTCTGTTCTTAGTTGCCCTCCTTATATCAAAGAAGACATTTGGCATTTGTTTTTTAGGGATTGACTAGCTTCACTTAGCATAATCTGCTCTAGTGCCATCGGTTTCCCTGCAAATGCCAAGATTTTGTCATTTTTTAGTGCTGAGTAAAACTCCATTGTGTATAAATGCCACATTTCTGAAAATCTTGGGTTGAAATTTTCCAGTAAATTTTTAATTTGCTGCTAAAGAACTTCCAAAAGAAGGTGTCCCTGCATGTATTTATACATGCTTCTGTTTAGAGCTATTGCAACTACAAACAAACCAGAATGTGTTCTCTAAGAAATAATTGAAGTTATGAAATTTTGAGCAGCTAGCAAGTACCTTTTTTGATTTTCAAATTCATTTCCATTTATTCATCCATATTCAGCAAACTGCAGTGAAACCAAAAAAATTAAAAGTTTCCTCAGAGGAGAACACTTTATCTTAGGAGAATCAAATTTGTAGAGCAATGGAGGACTGAAGAAAGAATAAATTCTGCTATGTTTCAAGATATCAGTCTGAAAATTTTGGGAGAAATCTCAGTTAATTGATAATTTCCTACTACCAGCTAAAGCACTTCTAAAGGAAGGTGTCACTGCATGGGTTGAGAATTTCTACTGCTTAGGATTACTTCCAACAGAAACAAAGTGGTGTGTGCTCACAAGGAACTAATTGAGGATTTGAAATTTCTACCAGCTAGCAAAAACTGTTTTGTATTTCCAGGTCCAATTCCATTCATACATTCTTAGAGGGCAAAACATATTGAAATCTAAAAATTAAAACTTTTCTTGCAAGTGAATCCTTGAACCTAGTAGAAGCAAATTTGTGTAGCAATGTAGGTTAGTGAAAGGATCATTTCTGCCACATTCAATGAAATCTTTCTGAAAATCATGGGGGAAAATTTCAGAAAAAAAATAATTTCCTGCTAGGATCTAAAACGCTTGCAAAAGAAGGTGTTATACATGTGCTGAAAACCACTTCTGCTTAGGGCTTCTTCAACCAGCTACAAAGCAGAGTGTGCTCAGTAAAAAACATAATTGAGTTCATGAAATTTCAAGTAGCTAGCACAAATCATTTCTTTGTGCAATGCCATTCATTCATCCATATAGGACAAAACCCATTTAAATCTAAAAATGTAAAGACTTCTTGAAGGTGAACTCTTGAATCTAGGAGAACCAAAATTAGAGAGAAATGTGGGAATGGTGATTCAATCAATTCTCTCAATTTTCAATGAAATCCATCTGAAAATGATGGGGATCACTCAGTAAATTGGTAATTTCAAGATAGCAGCTAAATTGCTTC
This sequence comes from Marmota flaviventris, assembly GCF_047511675.1. NCBI lineage: Eukaryota > Metazoa > Chordata > Mammalia > Rodentia > Sciuridae > Marmota > Marmota flaviventris. Next base: position 38,896,010 of record NC_092509.1, read on the forward strand.
CAAAAGAAGGTGTTCCTGCATGTTACGAGAACTTCTACTTCTTTGGGTTACTACAAACTGAAATGAATCAGAGTGTTCTCACAATGAACTAATGAAAATTGTGAAATTTTGAACAACTAGTACAAACTATTTGATTTTCATGTCCAATTATCTTCATTTATTCCTGTAGATCCAAATGCAGTTAAACCTAGAAATTAAAAATGCCTTTTCAAGTGAACATTTGAATAGCAGAGAACCAAATTTGGATGAAAATGTAGGACTGGTGAAAGGATCAATTCTGTCAAGATTCAATGAAATCCATCTGAAAATCTTGACGTGAAATCTCAGTAAATTGGCCATTTCCTGCTAGGAGCTAAAATATTTCCAAAGGAAGTTGTTATGCATGAGTTGAGAACTGCTTCTCTTTAGGGTTACCTCAAGTAGAAACAGAGAAGAGTGTGCTTGCTAACAACAAATTGAAGCTGTAAAATTTCAAGCATCTAGTAAAAACCACTTATGATTTCCATGTCCAAGTCCATACATTCATCCCTGTAAGGCTAAAGCAGTGAAAGCCAAAAGTAAAATTGCCATGCAAGCAACACTTGAACCTAGGACAACCCAATTTAGTAAGCAGTCTAGGACTGGTGAAAGAATCGATTCTGCCATATTTCAATGATATATGTCTAAATTCATCAGGAGAAATCTCACTTAATTTGTAATTTCCTGCTAGCAAATGAAGTGTTTCCAAAAAAGTTGTTCCTAAATGTGCTCAGAACTGCTTCAGTTAAGGGCTTCTTCAACCAGAATGAAAGCAGAGGGTGCTTACTAAAAATTAATTGACATTGTGCAATTTTAAACAGGTGGCCCTAACCGTTTTTGATTTCCAATTCCAGTAAATCATACATATATGGCAAATTATAGTGAAACCTAAAATTTCAAAGCTTTCTTGGAGGTGAACCATTGAATATAGGAGAACAAAAATTGGGGAGTAATGTAAAACTGGTGAAAGGATCAATTCTGCCAAATCTCATAAAATTCTTTTGAAAATCTTAGAGAGAAATTTCAGTAAATTTGTAACTTTCTGCTAATAGCTAAATCACTTCCAAAAAATGTTGATTCATGTGCTGAGAACAGCTACTGCTTAATTCTACTTCATTCAGACAAAAGCACAGTGTGATCATTTAATATTAACTGAGATTGTGAAATTTTACATAAATAGCACACCCTTTCTTTTTTTTAAAGAGAGAGGGAGAGGGAGAGAGAGAGAGAGAGAGAGAGAGAGAGAGAGAGAGAGAGAGAGAGAGAATTTTTAATATTTATTTTTTTAGTTATTGGAGGACACAACATCTTTGTTTTTATATGGTGCTAAGGATCGAACCCAGGCCGCACGCATGCCAGGCAAGCACGCTGCCGCTTGAGCCACATCCCTGGCCCAACATACCCTTTCTTGATTTTCATGTCCAATACCAATCATGTTGAACTGGTGAAAGAGTCAATTCTACAATGTTTCAATGAAATTTTCTAAATTCATGGGGATAAATCTCAGTTATTGTGTAGTTTAGTGCTAGCAGTAGAGCATTTCCAAAAAAGGTATCCCTGCAGGTTTTGAGAGTTGCTTCTGCTAAGGGCTTCTTCAACCACAAACAAAGCAGAGTGAGCTCTAAAAGAACTAGTTGAGTTTGTGAAATTATAATCAGCTACCACAAACCAAATTTGATTCATAGGTCCAACTTGTTTCATTCATCTATAGCAATGAACACAAAGAAACTTAAAATTAAATGTGTGGTTGCAAGTGAACCACTGTGTCCAGAAGAACCAAATTTGTGTAGTAATGTAGGAGTGGTGAAAGGATTAATTCTGACAGGGAACAAAGAAATCCTTTGCAACCTAAGGAGTCATCTCAGTAAATTGGTAATTTCCTCCTAGAAGCTAAAGCACTTCAACAGAAAGGTTTTCTAGCAGGTGCTGAGAACTATGTCTGATTAGGGCTACTTGAACCAGAAACAAAGCAGAGTGTGCTCAGTATGAAATATTTAAGTTTGTGAAATTAAAAGCAGATAAAAAAATGTGATTTCCATGTCAAATTCCACTCATTAACCCCTATAGGGTAAAATGTACTAAACCCCAAAATTAAAAGTCCCATTGCAGGAGAACCATTGAATTTAGGGGAACTAAAATTAAAGAGCAATGTGGGACTGGTCAATGGATCAATTCTGCCAAGTTTCAGTGTTATCCTTTTGAAAGTCTTTAGGAGAATTTTCAGTAGATTAGTAATTTTCTACTAGTAGCTAAAGTGCTTTCAAAGAAAGTTGTTTTGGTATGTGTTCAAAATAACTTCTGCCTAAGGCAAGCAACCATAAACAAAACATAGTGAGCTCACTAAGAATTAATTGATTTTGTTCATTTTCAAGCAGCTATCACAACCTATTTTTGATTTTGAGATCCAATTCTATTCATTCATCCATATAGGGCAGACAATTTCTTGATCAGTGGAGAACCAAATTTGGGGAGCAATGTGGGACTGGTGAAGAATCATTTATTCTAAGATTCAATGAAATTGATCTGAAAATGTTGGAGTGATTTCTCAGTAAATTAGTAATTTTCTGCTACAGATAAAGTGCTTCCCCAAAAGATCATTCTTCACATGGTAAGAAAATCTTCTGTGAAGAGTCACTTAAAACAGAAACAAAGGAGAGTTTGTTCACTAATACTAGTTGAGTTTGTAAAATTTCCAGCAATGAGCAAAAACATTTTTGATTTACAGGTCCAATTCCAGACTCTCATCAATATAGGTTAAAACACAGTGAAACCTAGAAAATAAAAGTGTCATTGAAAGGCAACCCTTTAACCAAGAAAGACAATATTGGGAAAAATGGGATACTGGTGAATGTATATATTATGCCAAGTTTCAATGAATTCTGTCTAAATATTTTGGGGAGAATCACAGGAAATTTGTAATTTCTTGCTAGGAGCTAAAATGTTTCCAAAATAAGATGTTCAGTAATGTGCTCAATACTCTACTGCTAAGAGTTATTTTAACTAGAAACAAAGAAGAGTGTACTCAGTATACATTAATTGAGTTTTTAAAATTTCAAGCAGAGACAACATTTTTTCCAATTTTCAAGTCCATTCTATTTCTTCATTCATGTTGGGAAAAATGTAGTAAATTCTAAAAATTGAAAGTTTCCTTAGGAGTGAACACTTTATTCTAGGAGATTCAAATTTGGGGCATAATGGAGGACTAAAAAAAGGATTAATCTGACAGGTTTAAATAATATATGTCTAAAATGATATATGTAATTTCCTGTTAGCAGCTAAAATGCTCCCATAAGAAGTTGTTGCTGCAGCTGCTGAGAATTGCTACTTCTATGGGCTACTGCAACCAGACACAAAGCACAGTGTGTTTAATAAACTAATTGAGTTTTTGAAATCTCAAACAACTAGAGTAAATCATTCTTCATTTCCAGGTACAATTTCATTCATTCATACATATTTGGCAAATGCAGTGAATCCTAAGAATTGAAAGTGTCCTTGAAAGTGAAGTTTTGAATCTAGGTGAACTTAATTTGGGAAGCAATATAGTACTAGTGAAAGAATCAATTCTGCTGTGTTTCAGTGAAATCTGTCTAAGTTCATGTGGAGAAATCTCAGTTAATAAATAATTTCCTGCTAGCAAAGAAAGCACTTCCAAAAAAAGGTATTCCTGCATGTAGACTTTTAATTTTCAGGTTTCACTACATTTTTCCCTATTGGGATGAATGGATGAAACTTGACCTGAAAATCACCAATGTTTTTTTCTAGCTTCTTGTAATTTCACAAACTCAGTTAATTCATAGTGAGCACAATCTGCTTTCTTTCTGGTTGTAGTATTCCTAAGCAGAAGCAGTTCTCAGCACATGCAGGACCACCTTACTTTGGAAGTGCTTTAGCTTCTAGCAGAAAATTACAAATTTATTGAGATTACTCTTTAAGATTTTCAGATGGATTTCGCTGATCCTTGGCAGAATTTATCCTTTCACTACTCTTACATTACTCCCCAAGGTAGGTTATCCTGTGTCAAGGGACCAATTGCAACAACACTTTTAAGTTTTTGTGCATTTTGCCCTAATAGATGAATGAATGGGATTGGACTTAGGAATCAAAATGGTTTGTTCTAGCTGCTTGAAATTTTATAAACTCAATTAGTTCTTTGAAAGAACACTCTGCTCATTTTCTGGTTAAAGTAGCCCTAAGCAGAAGCAGTTCTCAGCAAATTTTTTGGAAATGCTCTAACTGCTAGCAGGAAATTACACATTAACTGAGATTTCTCCCCATGAATTCAGAAAGATGTCATTGAAACATAGCTGAATTGATTATTTCACCAGTACTACACTGTTTACCAAATTTGGTTCTCTTTTCAAGAATTCATCTGCAAGGATAGTTGTAATTTTTAGGTGTCTCTGTGTTTTCCCATAAAAATATGCATGCATGGAATTGGACATGGAAGTGAAGAACAGTTTGTGCCAGCTACTTCAGATTTCACAAACTGTATTAATTATACAAGAGAACATTGTGCTTTGTTTCTGGTTGAAGTAACCCTAAACTGTAGCAGTTCTCAGTACATGCAGCAAAACTTTTCTGGAAGCACTTTAGTTGCAAAAGTGATATTACAATTTTACTGAGAACTCCACAAAGCTTATTGAGAAATTTTATGGAATCTTTGCAAAATTGATCCTTTCCTTCCAAATTTTGGTTCTACTAAGTTCAAGGGTTTGCCTGTAAGGGCACTTTTAATTTTTATGTTTCACTGCATTTTGCCCAATATGAATGCATGAAATGGATTGGAATTGAAAAAAAAAATTAAAAAGTTTTATAGTAACGGCCTCAAATTTTACAAACTCAATTAGTGTCCAGAGAGCACACCCTGCTTTGTTTCTTCTTCATGTAGCTCTTTTCAGTAGCTCAGAACATGCAATAACACCTTTTTTGGAAGCAATTTAGCTACTAAAAGGTAATTACAAATTTTCTGTGATTTCTCCCCAACATCTTCAGGTGGATTTCATTGAAACTTGGCAGAACATATGCTTTCACAAGCACTCCATTTCCTTCCAATTTTGTCCTCCTCAGTTAAAGTGTTCTCCTTCAAGCACACTTTTAATTTTTCAGTTTCACTGCACTTTGACATATATTGTTTAAAGAATGTTTAAGTAAGTGATAAAAAAGGTCTGTGTAAGTTGGTTATATGTATAAGTTTGAGCAAGTAATCTTAATAAAAATTAAAGATTATACAACTATGGTTAAACAACAGCTGTTATTTTTCAATATAGTAATGTTGTTTCTTTAAAAGCTAAACTTGGTCAATATAAAAACATCAATGTAATTATGGTGCTATTAATGTGTTCATATCTTCCAGGTATACAAGTCTGTAAGGTAGAAGCTTCAAAAGAACATTATATCAAGCTGGTGTTCTAAAGTCGTATGGTAATTTAGGCTTAAAAGAAAAACATGTTGGAGATTTATTCATATCATTTGTGTTCTACAACTGGACTTGTTATCAATAAGATATGTATGGTTCCATGTTACTTTCTACTCTGAGATACAATTTATGTATTTTTAAGTTAATGAGAGCCTAATCTGTGTGAAGGTTTTATTGCAAAACACAAAAGTACATTACTACTTTTCTACAAGAGGTTAAAAGCTTTCAGCCTTTAATTCATGTTTTAAATGTGATATTATGTTGTGTTAGCTAATGTTCATGTAAACTTGAACAAAAATTTATGTAAACTTTGTAAAATGATCAGCTTCAGAACTATAGTACTTGAGATTTATAAAGAGCCCTGCCTTACTTGAGATAAGGCTCTGTCCCATCTCACTACATCTGAAAGTGGCTATAAAAAAAGTAAGCCAGATTTCAGTACAGTTAACGTTGTGTCCAAAAGTAGGTTTTTGCCAAGATTACTAGGATCTCAAATAGGGAATTATGATGTATAACCCTGCCAGAATTCAAGGTAGCAATTATGTAAGCTAAATATGTTTTTACCCTAGTTAGTTTTGTTTTGTTGTTTGCTTATAGATGGTTTAAGGATTGCCTGTTAATGTTTTAAAGAGGTACTGCTTTAAGAACTCACAACCTGGGTCAACTTAAGATAAGGAGTTATCACCTACAGGATAGAGAGATAGACATTAAAGCCCAGTGCTCTTAATAGATGGCTGTTAACTTATTTGCTGGATGTTTAAGATTAAGTTTTAAAATTAAAAATTTGGCTCTTGCCCTCTGAGTCAGTCTGAATCAGGGAATAGGGGACTTCTCCAAAGGGCTCTGCAACTCTAGGCCACATAACCTCCTGAGCAGGGAGATTAATGAGACCAGTGGAGGGCAGAAAGCTGATCAGTACATTTGCTGTAAAGAGGAGGGTCATCAGAAAGGGGAGACATCCCTGATGCTTCTGAGGGAAGGCACATGGTCAAGCAAGGCCTGGACCCATCCTAAGGTAAATGACAATAGCAGAACTGAGAAGCTGCAATGAAGTTCCCCTAGGACTCCCAGGGAAACTCAGCTGACTGTTGACAATAGATAAGAACAAAAGTCAGTTTGACTTGCTTCATCTTAAACACTTAGCAGAGATAGTTAAAGCCAAAGCACAGCTTGTTCTAGACATTTTAAATGATAATAATAGTTAAATGTAACTTCCAAAAATAAGTAAACTAGAGGCTACAAAAGAGATTCTCAGACAGGAATGCCTGATAACTATTAAAAGGAACTGCCAGAGTAGTTTTTAGTTTAAGGCCCACAGATATTCCTAACCTACACAGGTAGGTTTGGTGTTTGCTAGTATGGTTATCCAGCCCTAAGTAGCAAAATTAAAGGTTTCTCTATTAGACATAGGTCATACTAGTAAAAAGGACATCTGTAAACCTAAATGTTAGTTGTTGTGTTTACATCCCTGACATTTCTGGCAAGGTGACAAATATCCTTAAAAATTTACATGCTTAGATAGAAGCCATGTCCTCAGCAACTTTGTCATGGAAACAATATCTTAGCTTCTGGTTCTTGGTACTTCCTGGTGGAAAACATTGTTAGTCTCTGTCTTGGCCATTATACTCATTGGCATATTCCTGTGCTGTGACATTTATTGCTGCATCAATATGGTTCCAGTAAATTAGTGAATTCTTGTTTCTCTTATAGACCACCTATCCCTTGAATGGCCCTCCAGCCTAATACTTCTCAATTGGACTTTTATCATGGACCACTCGATAGACCCGATTATTAAAGGGGGACTCCAAACTGCTTGCCTCACACCGTCCCTTTTCAGCCTGAAGAAGCCAGAAAGATTCTCTTCACCCCCCCTTCCTTACAGCAGTGAGGAGTTCTCAAATTAGAGGGGGGAATAAAGCCAGATTTTAAGTTAGGTAGTCAGTGTAGTTAGATAAATTGGGGTCTAATACCGAGTGAAATCTAAAATGGAGGCCATGCTGAAAATGATTCCAGGGAACGCAAAACAACTCATGAAATGTAAAACCCTTCAATAATTGTGATGCATTACTTTTAAGATTAAAAGTAGTCAGAAAAAGGAGTGGGGAATGTAAGGGTAAAAGAAATTGAAGTTAAAGCATAAAAGTTAAAGGGTAAAAGACCGGGTGTTGTAAAGTTTCTAAGCTGCAAGGTCTGAGTTAAATTTCTGTAGCTGGTAAGACAATGCTTGGAACTGCCCAGTAATAAGGGCTCTGTGTGGTCGCACATAGGCATTGCAGGGCCTGGACCAATCAGTTTAAATGTAACCCCCTCCTTAGGAATGACCTATCACTCCAGCCTGACCTGTTCCCGCCAATGAATGAACCAATCATGTTTAGGAGTTGTTATTCAATTTTCCCGTGCCTAATGATGATTTGTTCTGATGTATACAAAGCCCTCCGCCCTCCCCAAAAAGTGTACTTAAGCAGTGCTCAGCCCCTGCTCGGGGCTCTGGGCTGCTTTCCCTTCTTGAGTGGGCATGGAGCCCCAGCATGCTGGTTCAATAAATCCCCCTTATGCCAAAAAAATAAATAAATAAATAAAAAATAAAAGTCTACTTGCAGATTGACTCTTAAATCTAAAAGAAAAAAAACTGGGGAGCAGTGTTGAACTTGTAAGTGAATCAATTCTGCCAAGTTCCAATGTTATCCATCTGAAAATTATATGAAAAAATCTCAGTAGATTGGTAATTTTCTACTATGGTAATTTTCTACTAGCAGCTAAAGTGCTTCCAAGGAAATTGTTTCTGCATGTGCTGAGAACAGCATATGCTTAAGGCTATTTAAAACAGAAAGAAAACAGAGTGTACTCACTAAGAATAAATTGAAATTCTAAAATTTTAAGCAGCTAGCACAAACTACTTTTGATTTAGAGGTCCAATTTTATTTATTTATCCATATAGGTCTAAACTCAGTGAAACCTACTAATTAAAAATGTCTTTGCAGGAAAACCTTTGAACTGAGTAGAATCAAAATTGAAAAGCAATGGGGAACTGGTAAAATCTTATGGAGTTCTCAGTAGATCGATAATCTTTATTTTATTTATTTATTTTGCAACTACAGCGCTCAAATAAAACGTGTTGCTTTCATGTGATTAGAACAGCTCCTTCTTAGGACTACTTCAACCAGAAACAAAGCATAGTGTGCTCACTTAGTAATAATTGAGTTTGTGAAATGTTCAGCAGATAGCACAAACTGTTCTGGATTTCTGGCTCCAATTTCTTTCTTTTTTTCTTATAGAGGAAAACAAAGAGAAACCTAAAAATTGAAAATATCCTTGAAGATGAATCTTTGAACCGGGGAAAGCCAAATTTGGGGAGCAATGTGGGACTTGTTAAAAGATAAGTTCTGCCAATATTTAATGAAATCTGTCTGAAAATCTTGGAAAGAAATCTCAGTAAATTAGTGATTTCTTGCTAGCAGATAAAAAACTTCAAAAAAAAAGGTGATTCCTCTAATGCTAAGAACATCTTCATCAAGGGCTACTTTAACAAAAAAAAAAAAAAAAAAAGCCGAGTGTTTCCACTAAATACTAGTTGAGTTTGTGAAATTCAAGCAGCTAGCTCAAACCTTTTTTGATTTACAGGTCCAGTTCCATTCTTTCATCAATATAGTTCACAACACAGTGAAACCTAGAAATTAATAGTGTCCTTGAATGGAAATCCTTTAATGAGAAGTACCAAATTGGGAAAAAAATGAGATACTGTTGAAAGTATACGTTATGCTAAGTTTCTATGAAATCAAACTAAAAATCTTGGGGAGAAATCAGAGAAAATTTGTAATTTCTTGCTAGTAGCTATATAATTTCCAAAAAAGGTATTGCTATATATGCTGAGTTCTGCTACTGAAAATAGATATTTTAACCAGAAACAAAGCAGAGTGTGCTTACTCTATACTAATTAATTTTGTAAAATTTCAAGTAGCTAGCCTATACTTTTTTTAATGTTCAAGTCCAATTCCATTCATTCATTATTATTGGGAAAAAGGCAGTGAATCTTAAAAATTTAAATTTTACTCAGAGGTGGAAACTTTGTCTTAGAATACTGAAATTTGGGACACAATGGGGTACTAATGAAATAATCAATTTTTTCAAATTTCAATGATATCTGCCTGATAATAATGGGAAGAAATCTCAGTAAATTTGTAATTTTGTGTTAACTGCTAAAGCACTTACACAACAAGGTGTTGCTTGATGTGCTGTGAATTTTCACTGCTTAGGGCAACTTCAACCAGATAAAAAGCACAGTGTTCTCACTAAGAACTATTTGAGTTTGTGAAACTTGAAGTAGCTAGCACAAACCATTATTCATTTCCAGGTCCAATTTCATTCATTTATTCATACTGGGAAATTGGAGTGAAACCCAAAATTAAAAGTGTTCTTGAAAGCAAAATGTTGAACCAATGAGAATTAAATTTAGGAAGCATTTTAGTATGGGTGAAAGAGTCAATTATGATATGTTACAACAAATTTTGTCTAAATTCATGAGGAGAAATCTCAGTTAATGTGTAGTTTTCTGCTATCAGTAGAGTGCTTCCAAAAAACAGAGTTCCTGCATATGCTGAGAACTGCTTCTGCTAAGGACTACTATAACCAGAAACAAAACATGTGCTCTCTAAGAACTAACTAAGTTGTGAAATTTCAAGCACCTACAACAAACTGTTTTTTTATTCCAAATACAATTTGATTCATTCATCCATTTAGCAAAAATCTCAGTGAAACTTAAAATTAAAGGTGTGGTTGCAAGTGAACTCTTGAGGCTAGGAGAACCCAATTTGTGTAGTAATGTCAGAGTGATGAAAGGATCAATTCTGACAGGGATCCAAAGAAATCCTTTTGAAACTTAGGGAGTCATCTCAGTAAATTGGTAATTTTCTCCTAGAAGCTAAAGCACTTCCAAAGGAAGGTATTCTTGCACATGCTGAGAACTACATCTGATCAGGGCTACTTGAACCAGAAAAAAAGCAGAGTGTGCTTACAATGAAATAATTAAGTTTGTGAAATGAAAAGCAGAATAAAAATTGTGATTTCCATGTCAAAATTCACTCATTCATTCCTATAGGGCAAAACATAGTGAAACCTAAAATTAAGTCTCCTTGCATGTGAACCATTGAATCAAGGAGAATCAAAATTGGAGAGTGATGTGGGATTGGTCAGTTGATCAATTCTGCCAAGTTTCAATGTTATTAGCCTGAGAATTCTTGGGAGAAATTTCAGTAAATTGGTAATTTCCTACAGGGAGCTGAAGTGCTTTCAAAGGAAAGTTGTTTTGGTATGTGCTCAAAACAGCTTCTGCCTAAAGCTACTTCAACCAGAAACAAAACACAGTGAGCTCACTAAGAATTAATTGATTTTGTTAATTTTTCAAGTGGCTAGCACAAACTGTCTTTGATTTTGAAGTCCAATTTCATTCATTCGTCCATATAGGGCAAAATACAGTAAAACCTACAAATTAGAAATGTCCGTGTACACAAACTTTTGAACCAAGTAGAACCATAATTAGGAAGCAATGGGGAATTGATGAAAAGATCAATTCTGTAAAGTTTCAATGAAATCCTTCTGAAAATGTTTTGGAATTCTCAGTAAATTGGTAATTTCCATTTAGCAGCTAAAATACTTACAAAAGAGGTGTTGATTATTGTGCTGATGAATGATACTGCTTAGAGCTACTTCAACCAGAAACAAAGAACAGTGTGCTCACTTACTTATTTTGTGAAAAATCACATAGATAGCACAAATCTTTATTTCCTGGTCCAGTTCCATTCATTCAGTCTCATAGGGTCAAACCCAGAGAAACTTAAATATTAAAAATACCCTAGCAGACAATTCCTTGAATAGAGGAGAACCAAATCTAGGAAGCAATGTGGAACTGGTAAAGGATCATTTATGCCAAGATTCAATGAAATTGGTCTGAAGATGATGGGGAGACATCTGAGTAAATTAGTAATTTTTTTCAGCAGATAAAGCATTTCCCAAATTGATTATTCTTCACATGCTAAGAATATCTTCTGTCAAGGGATACTGAACCAGAAACAAAGCAGACTTTTCTCACTAAATATTAGTTGAGTTTGTGAAATTTTCACCTGCCACTATATATACATTTAATTTACAAGTCCAATTCTAGACTTTCATCAATATAGGCCAAAGCACAATATAGGTCAAACCTACAAATTAAAAGTGTCCTTGAAAGAACCCTATAACCTAGGAGGACCAAAATTGGAGAAAAAAATGGGGGGTGGTGGTGAAAGAATCAATTATGCAAAGTTTCAGTGAAATCCATCTGGAAATCTTGTGGAGTTCTCAGTAAATTGTTTTCCTTTTAGCATATAAAACCCTTCCAAAAAAGGTGTTGATGAATGTGCTGAAGAATGCTATTGCTTAGAGCTACTTCAACCAGAAACAAAACACATTGTGCTCACTTAATATTAATTGATTCTGTGAAATTTCAAGCAGATAGCACAAATCATTCTTCACGTCCTGGTCCAATTCCATTTATTCATTCTTATAGGGCAAAACACAGAGAAACCTAAAAATTAAAACGGTCTTTGCAGATGAATTCTTTAACAGAGATGAACAAAATTTGGTGAGCAATGTGAGACTTGTGAAGTGATCAATTCTGTCAATATTCAATAAAATTTGTCTGAAAGTCTTTGGGAGAAATCTCAATTAGTAATTTTCTACTAGCAGATAAAGTGCTTCCCAAAGAAGGTTATTCTTCACATGCTAAGAACATCTTTTGCCAAGAGGTACTTGGATGAGGAATAAAGCAGAGTGTGCTCACTAAATACAATATGAGTTTGTGAAATTTCAAGCAGGTAACACAAATGTTTTTGATTAACAGGTCCAATTTCATTCTTTCATCATTATAGACTTAAATGCAGTGAAACCTAGAAATTAAAAGTACACTGGAGGAGAACCCTTTAACCAAAAATACCAAAATTGGAAAGAAATGGGGTACTGGTGAATGTATATATTCTGTCAAGTTTCAATGAAATCTGTCTGAAAATCTTAGGGAGAATTCTTAGTAAATTCGTAATTACTTGCTAGCCACTAAATTGTTTCAATAAAAAAGGTGTTCCTACTTACACAGAGTATTGCTACTGCTAAGAGCTCCTTTAACCAGAAACAAAGTAGAGTGAGCTCACTATACACTAATTGAGTTTGTAAAATTTTATGCAATTAGCACATACATTTTTAAAAAAAAAATATTTCAAGTCCAATCCATTCATTCATTCATACTAGGCAAAATGCAGTGAATCCTAAACTTTTAGATATTCTTTAGAGGTGAATGCTTTATCTTAGAAGAATCAAGTTTAGAGAACAATGGAGGACTAATGAATGGATCAATTTGGCTATGTTTCAATTATACCTGTATGAAAATCTTGGGAAGAAATCTCAATAAATTTGTAATGTTCTGGTACCTTCTAAAGTGGCTTCCAAAAGAAGATGTTTCTCTATATGCTGAGAACAGCTACTGCTTAGGGATACTTCAAGCAGACACAAATCATTGCATGCTCATAAGAACTAACTGAGTTTGTGAAATCTCAAGTAGCTATCACAAACTTTTCCATTTATTCATTCATATAGGGCAAATCACAGTGAAACCTAGAAATTAAAAGTGTCCTTGCAAGTGAAACTGTGTACTTAGGACAACTAAATTTGGGAAGAAATTTGGTACTGGAGAAAGAATCAATTTTGCAATTTTTTTCAATAAAATTATCTTAATTCATGGAGGAGAAATCTCAGTTAATGCTTAATTTCCTGCTAGCAGTAGAGCACTTCCCAAAAAGGTGTCCTTGCATGTGCTGAGAACTGCTTTGGCTAAGGGCTACTTCAACAAGAAAAAAAAGGCAGAGTGTGCTCTCAAAGAACCAATTGAGTTTGTGAAATTTCAAGTAACTACCACAAACCGTTTTTGATTCCTAGGTCCAATTTTATTCATTCATCCATTTAGAAAAAAAAATACAGTGAAACTTAAAATTAAAGGGGTCATTGCAAGTGAACTCTTGAATCCAGGAGAACCAAATTTGTGTAGTAGCATAGGAGTAGTGAAAGCATCAGTTCTGCCAGGGATCGAAGAAATTTGTCTCAGAATCCTAAAGAGTCATCTAACAAAAATGGTAATTTCCTGCTATAAGCTAAAGAACTTCCAAAGGAAGGTGTTCTTGCATATGCTGTGAAATGCTTCTGATTAGGGCTACTTCAATCAGAAATAAAGCAGAGTGTGCTCAGTAGGAAATAATTGAGTTTTTGAAATTACAAACAGCTAAAAAAATACATTTGTGATTTCCATGTGAAATTCCATTTATGCACCCATCTAGGACAAAACACAGTGAAACCTAAAATTGTTGGTGCAATTGAACCCTTGAATCCAGGTGAATGATGTTTGTGGACTAATTTAGAAGTGGTTAAAGAATCAATTCTGCCAAGGATCAATAAAATCTATCTGAAAAACTTAAAGAGTAATCTCAGTAAATTGGTAATTTCCTGCTAGAAGCTAAAGAACTTCCAAAGGGAGGCATTTCTGCATGTGCTGAAAACTTCTTTTGCTTAGGGCTACCTCAACCAGAAACATAGCCGAGTGTGCTCAGTACAAAATAATTGAGTTTGTGAAATTACAAGCAGTACAAATTTAAAAAAAAATTAAAAAATTATGATTTCCATATCAAATTCCACTCATTCATCTCTATAAGCAAAAAGTAGTGAAACCTAAAAATTTAAAGTCCTCTTGAAGGCAAACCCTTGAATCCAGGAGAATCAAAATGGGGAAACAATATGGGATTGTCAATGAATAAATTCTGCCAAGTTTAAATGTTATCCATCTGAAATCCTGTGGAGATATCTCAGTGGATAGTTAATTTCCTATTAGCACCTAAAGCTATTCCAAAGGAAATTGTTCTTGCATGTCCTCAGAACAGCTTCTGCTTAAGACTATGCCAACCAGAAACAAAAAATAGTGTGCTAAAAAGGAATTAATTGTGTTTGTGAAATTTCACCCAGCTACCACAAATTACATTTCATACTGAAGTCCACTTCCTTTCATTCATCTATATAAGAAAAATGCATAGAAACCTACAAATTAAAAGTGTCCTTTCAGGCAAAAAGTAGAACCAAATTTGGGGAGCAATGGGAAACTTATTAAAGGGATTAATTCTGCAAAGTTTCATAGTTTCAAAGTTTGTGAAATTTCAAGTAACTACCACAAACTGTTTTTGATCCCTAGGTTCAATTTTATTCATTCATCCATTTAGGAAAAAAAAATTCAGTGAAACTTAAAATTAAAGCAGTCATTGCAAGTGAACTCTTGAATCCAGGAGAACCTCTTGAAATCCTCTTGAAGGACTTCAATCTTGGCAAGAAATTAAAGTAAATTGGAAATTACTTGTGAACAGCTAAATTGTTTTTTAAAAGTGTTTCTGCATGTGCTGAGTACTGCTACTGCCAAGAGCTACTTTAACCAGAAATAAAACAGAGTGTGCTCACTATACACTAATTGAGTTTGTAAAATTTCATGTAGCTAGCACATATTTTTTAAAATAAATTTTCAAATTCAATTACATTAATTCATTTATATTGGGCAAACTGCAGTGAAACTGAAAAATTAAAAGTTTCCTTAGAAGTGAACCCATTATTCTACAAGATTCAAGTTAGGGTGCTATTGAGGAATAAGCAAAGAATCAATTCTGGCAAGTATCAATGATATCTGTCTGAAAATCTTGGTGATATATCTCAGTAAATTTGCAATTTCCTGCTAACTTCTGAAGCACTTCCAAAAAGAAGGTGTTAATGCAGTTTCTAAGAACTGCTACTGCTTAGGGCTACTTTCAACCAGACACAGATCACAGTGTGCTCACTAAGAACTAATTGAGTTTGTGAAATTTAAAGCATTTAACACAAATAATTACTCATTTCTAGGTCCATTTTTATTTATTCATCCATATAAGACAAACAGTGAAACATAGAAATTAAAATTTTCTTTTCAAGTGGAACCTTAAAGCTAGGAAGACTTAATTTGGGAAGCAAAGCAGTAGTGGCGAAAGATTCAATTCTACTATGTTTTAAAAAATTTACCCTCAATTCATGGGGACAATTCTCAGTTAATGTGTAATTTCCTGCTAGAAGATAGAACACTCCCCCCTGCAAAAAAAAAAGGTGTTCCTGTTTGTTTTGAGAACTGTTTAGCTAATGGATACTTCAACAAGAAACAAACCACAGTGTGCTCTCTAAGAACTAATTGAGTTTGTAAAATTTCAAGTAGCTTGCACAAACCATTTTTGATTCCTAGGTCCAATTCCATTCATTCATCCATACAGAGGAAAACACAGTGAAACTTAAAATTGGAAGTGTTATTGAAATTGAAACCATAAACCCAGAAGAAGCATATTTGGGGAGTAGGGTAGGAGTGGTGAAATGATCAATTATGCCACAGATCAATAAAATCCATCTGAAAATCTTAAGAGTAATCTCAGTAAATTAGTAATCTCTTGATAGAAGTTAAATCACTTCTGAAGAAAGGTGTTCCTCTATGTGTTGAGAACAGCTTCTGCTTAGGGATACTACAACCAGAAACAAAGTAGAGTATGCTCACTATGAAGTAATTGAGTTTGGGAAATTAGAAGCAGCAGCAGCAAAAAAAAATTGTTATTTCCATGCTAAATTCTACTCATTCATCTCTGTAGGACAAAAACATAGTGAAACCTACAATTTAAAAGTCTCCTTGCAGGTGAACATTGAATCAAGGAGAACCAAAATTGGGGAGCACTGTGGGAATTGTCAATGTATCAGTTCTGCCAAATTTCAATGTTATCTCTCTGAATATCATCAGGAGAAATCTCAATAGATTGGAAATTTCCAAATAACAGCTAAGTGCTTCAAAAGGAAGTTGTTATTGAATGTGTTGAGAACAGCTTCTGCATAAGCCTTATTCAACCAGAAAAAGAAACACAGTATGATTACGAAAAAAAATAAAAGAGCTTGTGAAATTTTATGTAGCTAGCACAAACCATTTTTAATTTTGAAATCTAATTCCATTCATTCATCCATAGAGACCAAAGCACATAGAAAGTATAAATGTCCTTGTAGGAAAACCCCTGAATTGAGCAGAACCAAAATTGGGAAGTAATGGGGGACTGGTGAAAAGATCAATTCTGCCAAGTGTCATTGAAATCCAACTAAAAATCTTGTAAACTTCTCAGTAAACTTGTAATTTTATCTTAGGAGCTAAAGCTCTTCCAAAAGAAGGTGTTGCTGCATGTGCTGAGAATTGCTACTGCTTAGGGTTACTTCAAATTGAAGTAACTAATTACTAATTATTCTCACTAAGTACTAATTGAGTTTGAAAATTTTCAAGCAGCTAGCACAAATCATTATTTATTCCCAAGTCTAAATGTATTTACTCATCCATGTCAGGCAAAACACACTGAAAACTCAAAATTAAAGGCTCTTTGCAGGTGAACACTTTAGTCTAACCAAATTGGGGAGAAATGTGGGACTTGTGAAAGGATTTTTCCCAAATTGCATTGAAATCCATCTGAACATTTTGGAGATATCTCAATAAATGTGTAATTTCCAACTAGCAGCTAAATCACTCCCAAAAAAAGTGTTTCTGCTTGTGCTGAGAATTTCTACTACTTAGGGCTAATTCAACCACAAACACAAAAGAGTGTCCTCAGTAAGACTTAATGGAGATTGTGAAATTTCAAAAAGCTATCAAAAACTCTTCTTGATTTCAATGCTTAATCACATTCATTCATCCCTATTGGTCAATTGCAGTGAAACCTAACAATTAAAATTGTTTAAAGTGTCCTTGCAAGCCAATCCTGGAATGTATGAAAACAAAATTTGAGGAACTATGTAGTACTGGTTAAAGGATCAATTCAACCAGAAGGAAAGCAGGTTGTGCTCTTCAAGAATTAATTGAGTTTTTGCAATTTCAAGTAGCAGAGCACAAACTGGTTTTGGTTTCCACTTCCAATTCTCTTCATTCATTCCTATAGCTCAAAATGCAGTGTAACCTAGAAATTAAGATTGACCTTCAAGCCAACCAATGAACAGAGGAATACAAAATGTAGAGAGTAATGTAGTAAATGTGAAAAAATCATTGTTGCCAAAATTTAATTAAATCTGTGTGAAAATATTGGGGAGATACCTTAGTAAATTTGTAATTTCCAGCTGGCTGCTAATGTGCTTCAAAAAGAAGGTGTGACTGCATGTGTGCAGAACTGCTACTGCTGAGGGCTACTTCAACCAGAAACAAAGCAAAAGGTGCTTACTGAGAACTCGTTGAGTTTCTAAAATTTCAAGCAGCTAGCTCAAAGCATTCTTGATTTCCAGGTCTAATTTATTTACTCATACATGTAGGGCAAAACACCCTGAAATCTAAAAGTTAAAAGTGTCCTTGCAGGTGAACCCTTGAATCTGGTATAAGGGAAATTGGGGATCAATATGGGACTGGTGAAAGGATTAATTCTGACAAAATTTCATGAAATCAATCTGAAAAATTTTCAGAAAAGTCTCACTTAATTGATAATTTTCTGGTACCAACTAAATTGCTTACAAAGAAGTATTCTCCCATGTGAGGATTACTGCTACTGCTTAGAGATACTTCAACCAGAGAGAGTGAAGAGTGTGCTCACTAAGAATGAATGGAGGTTGTGAAAATGTCAAGCAGCTATCACAAGCCATTTTTTATTTTCATGTTCAATTCCATTCATTCATACATATAGGGCAAAACATAATGAAATGAAAAATTTAAATTATTCTTGCAAGTGAATGGTTGTACCTAGGAGAACCAAATATGTGGAGCAATGTGAGGCTGGTTGAAGGATCAACAGATTCAATGAAATCCCGCTGAAAATCTTAGGGAGAAATCTCAGTAAATGAGTAATTTCCTGCTTGCAGATAAAGCACTTCCAAAAGAAAGTGTACCTATATGCTGAGAATGACTTCTGCTATGGACACTTCAACCAGAAAGAAAGCAGGGTGTGATCACTAAGACTTAATTGAGTTCATGCAATTTCAAGAAGCTAGCACAAATTGTTTTTCATTTCCATGTCCTTTCCCGTTCATTCATTCCTATAGTACAAAATGCAGAGAAACTTAAAAATGAAAAGTGTCCTTGCAAGTGGCCTCCTGAATAGAGGACAACAAAATGTAGACAGTAATGTAGGACTGGTGAAAGAATCAATTCTGCAAAATTTCATGAAATCCTCTGATATCTTAGGGCAAAATCTCAGTAAATTTTCCTTGCAAGCGAACCCTTGAACCTAGGAGAACTAAGTTTGAGGAGCAATGTAGGATGAGTGAAATGATCAATCTGTCAGAATCCTTCAGAATAAATATCAGTTAAATGGTAAATTTCTGTTAGTAACTAAAGCACTTTCAAAAGTAGGTGTCACTGTATGTATTGAGAACTGCTTCTGCTAAAGGCTACTTCAACCAGAAAGTAAGTAAAGTATACTCATAAGAATTACTTGAGTTTGTGAAGTTTGAAGTAGCTAGCAGAAACCTTATTTGATTTCCAGGTTCAATTCCATTCACTCATTCATATAGGGCAAAACATAGTGAAACCTAAAATTTAAAGCCCTTTGGCAGGCAAATCCTTGAGTCTTGGAGAACCAAAATTGCAAAGCAATATGGGAAGCATGAAAGAATGAATTCTGCAAAATGTCATGCAATCCATCTAAAATCTTGGAAGGAATGCTCAGTAAATTGCTAGTATCCTGCTAGCACCTAAATCACTTCCAAAAGAAGGTGCTATGCATGTGTTGAGAACTACATGGGCTTAGGACTACTTCCACCAGATACAAAGCACAATGTGCTCACTAAGAACTAGTTAAGTTTGTGAAATTTTAAGCACCTAGATCAAATGATTTTTGATTTCCATATCCAATTTATTTTATTCATCCATATAGTGCAAAACACATTGAAACCTTGAAATTAAAAGTGTCTTTGAAGTAGAACTCTTGATTCCACTAGAACTAAATTTGGGGAGCCATGTAGAACTGGTGAGAGGATCATTTTTTTCCAACTTTTAATAAAAACCTTTTGAAAAATATGAGAGATATCTCAGTGAATATGTAATATCCAACTACCAGCTAAATCATTTCCAAAAAAGTGTTCCTACATGTGCTGAGAGCTTCTAGTGCTTAGGGATACTTCAACCAGAAACACAGCAAAGTGTGCTCACTAAGCTCTAATTGAGGTTGTGACATTCTGAACAGCCATCACAAACCATTTTTTTTATTTCAACATCCAATCCCATTCATTTATCCCTATTGGGCAAATTGCAGTGAAACCTAACAATTAAAAGTGTACTTGAAATCAACCCCTTGAACCTCCAAAAACCAAACTAGAGAGCTATGTAGGACTGGTGAAAGGATCAATTCTGCCAAAATTATATGAAATCTGTCTGAATTCTGGAGCAAAATTTCTGTGAGTTGGTAATTTCTGGCTAGCAGCTAAATTGCTTCCCAAACTAGATGTTATGCATGTGCCGAGAACTACTTCTGCTAAGCATACTTAATCCAGAAAGAAAGCAGGGTGTGCTATTTGAGAATTAATTGAGTTTATGGAATTTCAAGCAGCTAGCACAAACCATTTTTGATTTCCACTTCCATTTCCCTTAATTCATACCTATTGATCAAAATGCAGTGAAACCTAGAATTTAAGAGTATCTTTGCATGTGAACCCATGAACAGAGAAACACAAAATGTGGATAGTAATGTAGGACTGGTAAAATAATTAATTCTGCAAAAAATCAATGAAATCCATTTGAAAGTCTTAAGGTGAAATCTCAGTTAAATGATCATTTCCTGATAAGAGCTAAAGCACTTTTAAAAGAAGGTGTTATGCATTTTTTGAGAGCTGCTTCTACTTAGGGATACTTCATCCAGAAATACAGTACAGTATGCTCACTTGCATGTAATTATTTGTGAAATTTCAAATAGAAAGAACAAGCCATTTTTGATTTCCTGGTCCAAATCCATTCATTTATTTTTATATGGCAAAACACATTGAAATCTAAAAATTAAAAGTTTCCTTTTGGGAGAAGGTTTGAATCTAGGAGAACAAATTTGGGGCAGCAATATGGGACTCATGAAAAGATCAGTTCTGCCAAGATTGAATTACATTCCTCTATGAATCTTTGGGAGAAATATCAGAATATTTGTAGTTTCCTGCTTGTAGCTAAAGTGCTTCCAAAAGAATGTGTTCCTGCATGTGCTGAGAATTGCTATTGCTAAATTACTTCAACAGAAACAGAGCAGAGTTTTCTCACTAAAAACTAATTGAGTTTGTGAGATTTCAAGTAGCTGGCACAAATAATGTCTTACTTCCTGGTCCAATTCCATTCATTCATTCATTTAAACAAAACAAAGTGAAACCTAAAAATTAAAACTCTCACTGGAGGGAAACCCTTGAATATAAGAGAACCAAAATTGGGGAGGAATGTGGGATAGGTAAATGGATCAATTCTAACAAGTTTCAATGAAATCTGTCTGAAAATCTTTGGAAGAAATCCTAGTAGATTAGTAATATTTTGCTAGCAGCTAAAGCATTTCCCAAAGAAGGTTTGCTGTTTGTGCTGAGAACTACTTAGGCTAAGGGCTACTTCAACCAGAAATAAAGCAAAGTGGGCTCACTACGAACTAATTCAGTATTAAAATTTCAAGTAATTACCAAAAAAACATTTTGTATTTCCAGGTCCCATTCCATTCATTCATTCTTATAGGGAAAAATACATTGACACTTAAAAAGTTAAAGTCTCCTTGCAAATGAATCCTTGAACAGAGGAGATCCAAATTTGGGGAGCAACATGGAAATGGTGAAAGGATCAATTTTGGCAAGACTCAATAAAATCCATCTGAAAACCTTGGGGAGAAATTTCAGTAAATTGGTAATTTCCAGGTAGCAGCTAAATTTCTTCAAAAAGAAGGTATGCTGCATGGGCTGAGAACTGCTAATTCTTAGGACTACTACAACCAGAAATTAAGTGCAGTGAGCTCACTAACAATTATTTGAGTTCATTAAATTTCATGCAGTTATCTCAAACCAATTTTTTGATTTTCACCTCCAACTCCATTCATTCATTTTTATAGGGCAAAATGCAGATAAACCTAAAAATTAAAACTATCCTTTAGGTGAACCCATGAAAAGAGGAGAAACAAAGTTGGGGTGCAATGTGTGACTGTGAAAGGATTAATTCTGGTAGATTCAATGAAATATGTCTGAACTCTTGGGAATAAATCTCAGTAAATCTGTAACTTCCTTCTAGCAGCTAAAGCACTTTGAAAAGAAGGTGTTATGTATGTGGTGAGAACTGCTTATGCTAAGTGCTATTTCAACCAGAAACAAAGCATATTGTGTTCACAAAGATTTAACTGAGTTTGTAAAATGTCAAGCAGCCAGCACAATCCATTTATGATATCCAGGTCCAATTAAATTCATTCATTCATATAGGACAGAATGCAGTGAAATCTAAAAATTAAAAGCCTTCTTTCAGGTGCACTCTTAAATCTAGAAGCAACAAAATTGTGAAGCTATGTGGGAATGGTGAAAGGATCAATTCTGCTAAATTTCAATAAAATCTGTCTGAAAATTTTGTGGAGAAATCTCAGTAAATTGGTAATTTTCAGTTAGCAGCTAAAGTGCTTCCTAAAGAAGGTGTTATGCATGTGTTGAAAATGGTTTATGCTTAGGGTTACTTCAACCAGAAATAAAGCACAGTGTGCTCACTAAGAACTAATTTAGTTTGTGAGATTTCAAGCACCTAGAGCAAACCATTTTTAGATTTATGGTTCCATTTCATTAATTCCTTTTTAAAGGGCCAAACACATTGAAATCAAAAATTAAAGAATCCTTGCAGGCAAACCCCTGAACAGAGGAGAACCAAAATTGGGGAGAAACGTGGGACAGGTGAAGTGGTCAATTCTGCCAAGGGATAATGAAATTTGTCTAAAATTCTCTGGGAGAAATTGCAGTAAATTTGTAATTTCCTGCTAGTAACTAAAGTATTTGCAAAAGAAGGTGATATGCATGTGCTGAGAACTGCTTTTACTCAGGGACACCTCAACCAAAAACAAAGCACAGTGATTTCAATAAGAATAACTGATTTTTTGAAGTTTAAATCAACTAGCACAAAATATTTTTGAGTTCCAGGACCAATTCCATTCATTCATCCATATAGGACAAAACACAGTGAAACCTAAAATATAAAAGACTCCTTGCCAGTGAATCTTTGGATCTAGGAGAAGAAATTTTGGTGAGCAATGTGGGACCAATGAAAAGATTAATTCTGCCAGGATTGAGTGAACTCTTTCTAAAACGTTTGGAGAGAGATCTCATAAATGTGTAATTCCCTCCAATCAGCTAAAGCACTTCCCAAAGACAGTGTTCCTGCATATGCTGAGAGTTGCTTTTGCTAAGGGCTACTTCAACCAAAAACAAAGCAGACTGTGCTCACTAGGAAATAATTTAGTTTGTAAAATTTCAAGCAGCTAGAACAAACCATTTGTGATTTCTATGTCAAATTTTATTCATTCATCCATATAGGGCAAAATGGATGGAAAACAAAAATTAAAAGCTTCCTTGAAGGTGAATCTTTCAATCTAAAATAACAAATTTGAGGAGCAATGTGGGACTGATGACAGGATGAATTATGCCAAAATTGAATGACATTTTTTTTCTAAAAATCTTGGGGAGTATTCTTAGTAATTTGGTAATTTCCTACTTGCTGTTAACATGTTTACCAAAAAAATGTGTTCCTCAATGTGCTGAGGACTGCTTTTGCTAATGTCTACTTCAACCAGAAATACAGCAGAGTGTGCTCACTAAGAAATAATTGAGGTTTGAATCATTCAACAGCTACCAGGAACCATTTTTCATTTCTATGTCCAATTCCATTTATTCTTATCTATAGGGCAAAATCAGTGAAACCAAAAAATTAAAAGTGTCCTTGCATGTGGTATTTTCAACCTCGGAGTTCCAAATTTGGGTAGCAATGTGGGACTGGTGGAAGAATCAATTATGGCAACATTTATTGAAACCTGTCAGAAAAACTTGGGGAGAAATGTCAGTACATTGGTAGTTTTCAGCTTGCAGCTAAAGCACTTTTCAAAGAAGGTGTTTCTTCACATGCTGAGAACTGCATCTGCTCAGGGATATTTCCACCATAATGGTAATTTCCCCCTAGTTGGAACTTGTGTGTTTTTATATGTTTTGTTACATGTTTTCATGTGTCCATAATGTGTATTTTTGATATTTCTCAGTATACATGTTAATTCTAATCCTAATCTTTACTGAAACAGAAATATATATATATATATATATATATATATATATATATATATATATATATATATATATATATATATAATATATTTATATATATAATTTATAGGTTGATCCTCCCATTAGCCTATATAAACATGTGTAATGATGTGACTCATATTTTACTCTTCTTTGTGTTACAACATGTACGTTTATATATATTATTTATACATTTTCATGTACCTTTTTAGGACCATTTTTATTTCCACATACACAGGTTAATTGTTTAACCCTAACACAAACTGAAACCAAAATTTTATATTAACCCAATTCTACATAAATCCATGTTATTGGGTGTATGTGTGTACCTATGAGTGTTGGCTGTTCTGACTCATTCAGGAACATATATATAAATCCACTTGTTTGTATCTTTTTTCTCTCATATATAAAGCATTTTATGTAATTATTTGTTCATATTATTTTTTTGTGAGTAATTAGGTTTTGCGATTTTATGTCATAGTTTATTTTTTATTATTTTCATTTGTAATTTCAAATCTCTCATTCTTTAAAAAATCTACAAGTAATGTAGAAGGACAAAATACTTTTATTTTATTTTTTATGTGGTGCTGAGGATGGAACCCAGTGCCTCACATGTGCTAGGCAAGTGCTCCACCAATGAGCAAGCATCCTAGCCCTCTATTGTTCTTTCCCTCTCTTCCAGTACCTAGTTTCTTCTATTTTCTCTACCATATTTTGAACATTACCTGCCAAATATCTTCTGCATTCTCTCTGTTAACTTTCTTATATATCTTAACTAACTTTGTAAGACATTTTTATTCTTCTGAACTGTATTTTTAACATTGTAACTCCTGCCCCCAATCATTAATGTTAATACAGTTATTACTATTGTAAGTTATATGGATGACACCTTCTATTGGCTTTAAAGCCACAGCTAAATCACAGGTATTGTTTTTAATTTGAAAATTGCTGACTTCATTACTTCTCTTTATTGGTACCAATCTTGGTATTTACTTTAACTCTGTTGTATGTTGTTTGCAACACTTATCACTACTGTTTCCTTTGACCTTGTTCTGTCATGAGCTGAGAAGCCATAGGGACACTAAGAGCTCACAGGTAAGAGAATCTGCTTTTGAAATAAGTATTCTCTTACATTACTTCAACTCAAAACAAGTGGGGGAGATAAATACACTGAACCATCAACAAGAATCCAAGGAGGAACAAAAGAGAGGAAGCTCAGGGCCCACACCTGGGCATCTGCTAATGAATCAAATATAGAGATATCCCAGAACAAATAAGATAATTACACAGAAGAGGACACATGAAAAAAATAGGTAGAGGAATCCACCCCAATTGGTGAACAAGATCAAAACCTCTTAAAACATAAGAAAATAGACAAACATATAGTATCTCTCCCAAATTCACTATCCCCCAACAAAAATCCCACTGATCATGAGGTGTAATAAAACCCAGGGAAAGATTGTTAAAAAAAAACAAACAACAACAACAACAAAAAAAAACTTTATTACTAAAATGATCAAAGAATTAAAAGAAAATATAAGGAATAAATTAAGAGGGAAACTACAGAAGATGAAAGATCATTTTATAAAAGAAATTGAAATATTGAAAAGCAACCAACATAACTTCTAGAAATGAAAGGCCTGATAAATCAAATTAAAAACTCACTTGAAAGCATCACTAACAAATTAGAATACATAGAAAATTGGTCCCTGAAGACAGGTCTTCAGGCAGTGAATATAAGATGTATGATCTTGAGAACACAGAAGGTAAACTGGGAAATAATTATAGAACATGACCATAATATACAAGAACTCTGAGACACAGAAGATCTTGAGGAAACAGAAGGTATACAGGGGAAATAATTAGAACATGACCATAATATACAAGAATAAAACTTCACAAAAGA
The DNA here is from genome assembly GCF_047511675.1 of Marmota flaviventris. Lineage (NCBI taxonomy): Eukaryota > Metazoa > Chordata > Mammalia > Rodentia > Sciuridae > Marmota > Marmota flaviventris. The sequence goes on from NC_092509.1 coordinate 38,921,689, forward strand.
AATATAATCAGTAAACAAATATATGAAAAAATTTCAACAGTTGTGCTAGTATTTAAAAGATCAAACCTGAGAATCATTGAGATAAAAGAGAGCATGAAGATACAAACTAAAGGCATAAAGAATATTTTTTAAAGAGAGAGAGAGAGAGAGAGAGAGAGAGAGAGAGAGAGAGAGAGAGAATTTTAATATTTATTCATTTTTTTTAGTTATTGGCGGACACAACACCTTTGTTTGTATGTGGTGCTGAGGATCGAACCCGGGCTGCACGCATGCCAGGCGAGCACCACATCCACAGCCCAATAAAGAATATTTTCAGTGAGGCAGCTGCAGAAATCTTTTCCAATAGGAGAAATGAGATAGACATCCTCATATAGAACACTTACAGAACCACAAATAGGAGGCTTTCAGTCAAAAGAGAAGCTTGCTGAAACATCATAATCAAGATGCTTAACATACAAAATAAGGAGAGAATATTAAAAGCTAAGAGAGACAAGAATTTCTGTAAATTAAATGCAAGTAAAATATTTTCTTAGATTATAGCAAAAGAATAAAAAAAATTAAAGAGGACTAAGCCAGTATTACAAAAGATACTCAAAGACAAACTTTACACAGAGGAATCAAAAAACAATTCCCAATGATGACAAACAGAGGAAGTTAAACAGAAGAATAATCCACTGAATGAGAATCAAAACATAATAAAGTGTAGCAAAAAATAGGACAGGAAGCAACAAACATACGCCCATACTAATGCTAAATATTAATTGTTCAACCCCCTAATCAAAAAACACAAATGAATAGAAAGTATGTATCAAAACAGGATACAACTTTATGATGGTTACAAGAGAGTCACAGGCAAAGAAAACCCCAGGCTAAAGGTAAAAGGATGGCAAAAAACTATTCCAGGAATATGGTCAAAGAAAACAGGCAGAAGTAGCTATTTCTCAATTCTGATGAATTATATTTCACACAAAAATTAATCAGAAGAGAAAAAGAAGGCCACTGTATTTAAGTAATGTGAACTATCCAACAAGAAGTTGCAAAGGATAATAAGATGTATGCTCCAAATGTCAACATACACAATTACATGAAAGAAATACTTCATAATATTAAATTACAAATAGATTCCAATCCCCCAAACCCTGGGTGATTTCCAGACACCCTTGTCACCAATAGACAGGTCATCAAACATCAAAACATTAAAGATATTTCAAGCATAATTAATACTATAATAAAGTGGACATAACTGATATCTACATATTATTCTAACCTCAAGAAGCTGAATTTACCTTCATCTCAGCTGTGCTGAAACAGTTTACAAAATAGATCATATTCATGGCCACAAAGCAAATTCTAGCAAATACAAAATTTGATGTAATCTCATGAATTCTATCAGAACATAATTGAATAAAGATATAAATTAAGACCAACAAAAATGGAAACAGCATGAATATAGGGCGGATGAACAATGCTCTCTTAACTGAAGCATTGATCAAAAGAAGAAATTACAATACAAGTTAAGAAATTCTTAGAAATTAAAGAGAACAAAGACTCAGTATATCAAAATATCTGGGATGATATAAAAACAGTTATCAGAATAAAACTTATAGGTCTGATTGCCTATATTAAAAAAAGTTGACAGATTCCAAATAAATAAGCTGGAAATATGTTCAACCTCAAGATCTTGGAAAAAGAATAACCCCAAAACAAATAGAAGAAAAAATAAGATGAAAACCATAGTCAATGAAATTGAGAAAAATTAAATGATATACAGGATCAATGTAATGAAGAGTTGGTTCTTTGTAAAAGATAAATAAAATTGACAAACCCTTATACAAACTAACCAAAAGAGAGAGAAGAAACAATTCAACAAGATTAGTGATGGAAAGGACATCACACCCACACCCTTTTGAAATCTAAAAAACCCAAATAATTCAATCAGTAAATAGGTATCAGAACTGAATAAATCCTTCACAAAAGAAATATAATCAGTAAACAAATACGTGAAAAAATTTCAACATCATCAGATATTAGAGAAATGAAATTAATACTAAGCATTTCTATCATTTATTTTTCCTGCAGAAATGCTTGGCTATGTCTACCTTCATAAATGGTGTGTTGCCATCACAATCAGAGAGGTGGATACTGCATTTCTTCTTCACTAAAAAAGCCACCGATTCTGGGTGGCCAAAGGCACAGGCATAATGTACAGCAGTCCTATGAAAGTAAGAGGCTTTGTTAGGAGTTCAAACAGCACCCTCTTAAAATACACAATTATTTATGCTATTATGCTATTAATTCTTCTGTTATCTTCTAAATAAACTACAAAATTTCTAGCTGTTAGCACATCCTAAATTAATGAATGAGCAACCTATTCTAAAGACTTTTTCTTTTGCCTCTCTATTTGGATACTACTAGAGACTGAATCTAGAGGCACTCAATCCAAGAGCCATATCCTAAGCATGTGTGTGTGTGTGTGTATGTGTATGTATATATATATATATATATATATATATATATATATATATATATATTTTTTTTTTTTTTTAGGCAGAGTTAAGTTGCCCAGGCTATCATTGAACTTGCAATGTATCTCCCTCATTCTCCCAAATAACTAGAAATATAGGCATGCATCACTGTACCTGGTCCCATTGATCTTTTGTTTTTGTTTATTTTGTTTTTTGTGGTGCTGGAGATGAAAACCAGGGCCTGCAGCCTCCTACATAAGGGCTCTACCACTGAATTACATCCAATCCCAGAGCATCCTACATGCCTAGAAAGAGCATGGACCTTGAATTTAGCTCAGCATTTGCTTGAACTACTTTAACCTCTGTGACTTACTAGTTAGTTCTCATATTCATCAATTTTATTACCAATAAAATAAGTATTAAATTTAATAGTTACCTCCTGGGATGCTGGTGTGGTACTTACAATGAAAATATATGCAAAGTCTGAATAGTTTCTAGCACAAGCAACAGCTCAATAATTGTTAACTATTGTAATTATTACTATTATTATGAGTCAACAGATAATTTCAATTAATGAAGTAGTACTATTATAGTGATTTTATAAATACCTTGTAAGGACTATGTATTTCAATGAGTCTTGATGCTCTTTTTTTCTATCATTTTAACATCACTGACATTGGAATGACATTAATAATTTAAACTGCATTCAAGTATAATGGCAGCTTTCTATTTTTTTTATTTATACATGAAACAAAGGGCCATCATATAGTTCACAGTACCTTAAGTGAAATGTGATGCAAGCTAGAGATCTATAGTGGTTCTAGTCATATGGGTGGCATTTAAATTAATTTTAGTTTTTAAAAGTCCTATAGGTAAATAGACATTAATGATAAAACAACAATAAAAGACCAAATTAAAAATACTGCAATCTTTACTTTTCTTAAAGTTAAAGGAAATGTAGGACTCAAATAAATTAGCATAATTCAATCTATTTAATATTTAGATTTATAGAATATATGTAAATCAGGTATTTCCAATGTTCAGTATTTAACACTGTCTTAACTTTTAAAGTGGGCACTTTACAATAGCCCACCACTAGAGAGCTTCTGTTTGAAGTGGAGGAGGAAGTGTTTTACTTGAAATTGAGTCCTATCTTTTCCGTCTTAAATTTCTGATCAAGCAAGCATAAACCATTTAAGGAATGGTTTTAAGAGACATTATTTCAATTACATAATAGGTATTCAGTGTATGGATATAAATGAATAGAATAAAAGAACAGATAAGTATACTTGAGTTCAGTTTATTTTATTTTTTAAGCAAAACTTATAAAGGAAAGCAATACTTTAGCAGTAGTAGTAATCTTTTATGCTTGTTCTCTTATTTTTTTAACCAGAAGGCACTAAAACAGAATTATTAACCTATAATTGCATTTATGTAACAAAACATACCTATAGGAAATTTATGTGTACTAAAATTTATAAGCATAGATGAAAAGTTTCCCTTTGCTTCTATAGAGAAATGTACTCAAAGAAAACAAAAATGTGCTTTTCTGTACATTTTATATTGGCAAGAAATTTCCTAAGGAAGAATGAACTTAAAAGAATACTTACTTTTTTCTACCTCTTTAAAGAATCTTTAATTTACTCATTATTTTTGTTTATTTATTTATTTTATTCTGATGCTGAGGACTGAATGCATGACTTTGAGTTTGCTAAAGCCATACTCATTTATTTTGGACAAAGTATTCTTTTCCATATGCTCAAGGGAAATATGACCCTAAGAAAAAATAATTTTGTTCCTGCTAAGAGAAGAAATTTAGTTCTAACAAGAAATAAAAATATATTTCTGAGCAAAAATGTTTTGAGGATGTAGAGAAGTTGTACTTACTCTGCTGCTTAATGTTCAGCTACTTAATACTCCTCAAATAGATGACTTGATAGTAAGTTCTGTGAAACATTTAGAAATATATATATATATATATATATATATATATATATATATATATGTAATATATAGAGAATAATTATATATTATGAGTAATATATATAATATTCTATATATATTGTGATTAATATTTTTTCACATTATGCACTTTTTGATTTTGTGTGTGTGTGTGTGTATATATATATATATATATATATATATATATACACACACACACACACACACACACACAATATACATGTGTATATTCTACCCACCAATTCTAGTATGCTAAATATTCTTTCAGATATTTGAATGTTTTGTATTTTTCCTGATCTACTCACTTATATTTTGACTGTTGATAAACAAAATATTTGTGAAAGTTTACAATATATTTTGACACCCCTATTGGCTAGACTTTGTCCACTACAAACATATTTTTAGTGTTATCATGGTCTTAAAATACTGCGTGCTGCACTCAAAAATGTCATAACCATGGTATTTTAATAAATTTATTTGTTAATTTTTGTGAAATTGGTAATCATAGAAAGAGCTCACACATTGGAGACAATGAATATTCATTTTCACAAATACCACCACCAGGGCCCAGGCCCACTATGAATAGCCTTTGTCCCTTGAGAACAGGGCAGGACAAGGGGCATTAGGGGAGCAGCAGGCAGCCTGTGCAGACTGGGAACTTCTGTTTGCTGTTCCCTTGGCCTTATGACTGAAGGCCAGCACTGCCCGGATCCTGTGGACCAATGCTCTGCTCTCTCTGTTTAAATAAACAGATATACAGTAAGAGTTAACTACATAAAAGTGTATTGGAAAAGGAGAATCATCAATTTTGTGCAGAAAGCTTTTGGCACTTCTTTTTTTCTTTAAGTGTAGTGTTCCTGAAGTGGTAACAAAACTGGAAAAGCAATATATGTTTGATGCTTTGGAAAGTGGGAAAGCTGCCAGTGAACTGTCTGTTCTCTTGAACTTAAGTTAATAAAGTATTGGCAAAAAGTTCAAGGCTTTTCAACAATCCTATATTAATGAACTATGAAGAATGTTGGGCTAATGAAGATGACACTGACTTATCCTTCAGAATTTGATGAACTTGTGAGTCAAACATGTGAGAAATAAGTAATATCTATTGAGGAGTGGAAGTGTCCCTCCTAAATGTATTAGTGTGAATTAATTTTTTAAAAAAGAAGAAAAAAAATGTGGAGCCATATTCTCAATTCAAAGAGTTAGAGTAAGGTTCCTCAGTAGACAAGAGATAGTGGATTCTATTTGAAAAAAATAATGTTGCTATATTATGAGTAATATTTTTTCTCATTATGCACTTTTCTATAATGTTTATGCCATACTTTTGAATGTGTGTACATTAACAATAAACTGCTGTGTGTACTTACTTTTTAAATTATCAGTCACTCCATAGGGGAGGTATGTACTGCTGGGAAATCATCTACAGTATTGTTTTCATTTTACTGCTCATTAAGTTGGCCTGGGTGCTAGACCTCAAAGGTTTTCAGGTCCCAAGTACAGAAGCCTCCATGGGGGTATGAAAGTCAAGTATCCTGTAGAAAGAAGAGCTGGTCTCCTTTCTACTTTTCTCCCATGGGCACAGCCTGAATGGGGCAGACCCATCAGTCCTGCTTTCCCAAATAGGTCCCTTGCCCTTCAGCTTTTGATCCCCCAGACCCCATACCTGTTCTTTCTGTCTGCATCATCAACGTGACTTCTGCGAGTTAGGAAATATATTACTTGAGCTAAGTCACCATTTTTCACAGCCTAGTGGAATTTGCGAGCCTTATTTTCCTAGCAGAAGGCCACAAATTTCCTCCAGGCCAAGTTCATCATGAGTCATTGGATACTCGCTCTCCGGGGGGCTTCTTCTGCCTCCAACTCAATTCTTGTAATTATAGATTAGTCAAACTAATCGCTGAAAAGCTCCTAATAGTATAGCGCTCCGAGATAAGGCGTCCCTTCGTGGTAAAATAGCCGTTGCCAAGCAACACCAATAAACAGAACTGCATGGGAATGTGCGTGCACTCTCATAGGATAGAATCTGCCAGGCCAGCTGTGATTGGCTCCTGGAAGATTCACCACCTGCACTACAGTCAGCTCCTACCTCTTCTGCCCAGTAGTAGATGGACGTGTGGGATATACAGTATTATAGGTAGCACTGAGAGCTCAAGTGAAAGTGGTTGCCTCCAGGCCCAGTACATTGTTGGGGGAAGGAAAGTTTAACCTTGACTTCACAGCTTGCAGCAGCAGCAGAAGTAAAAGTGGATGAAATTGAAGCCTCAGGATGCCAGTCCAAAACTTACTGAGCAAGGTGCAAGGAGAAGATCTACCTGAGCTTCTGGAAGGACAGTCTGTGGCATGCAGATTCCAAGGCCACCCTGCTACACATTCATTGTGTGCTACACGGAGTTCCCAGGACCCAGGGGCCGGTCTGCAGTTTAGAGAGGGTACAGTGCTGTTTGGGCTCACTCTCTTTTAGGGTTGTTGTCTGACCATTAACTCCTTTGGTTGGTGTCCTTGGGTTGTAGTATCCTAGGCAGCCCAGTCTTGGCTTGAGATTTTCAACCATGTTGCATGCCCTGTTGCATGCCAGGGAAAATACCCTACCTGAGCTGGACCAGAGACCCACAGGCTAAGAATGAAACTCTGTCAATTCAGCTGTCCCTCTTTCACTGGGGATATCCCATCTCAGACAGAACTTCCCTTTTCAAGGTGCAGATATTTATCTCCATGAAGGATGAGGACACTGGGATGAGGCTCCAGGGGATGGCTCAGTCTGAACTTTGCCAAGGTACCTTCTCTGGAGCCTTCCAGACACCAGTGGCTGATGACTGGGTTTAAGGTAGACTGGAACATCAGGACGCTGAATGCCTGGTCTCCAAGAAAACTAGCTGACATAGTCTCTACAAATCTCCATATCCCTCCATTTGTAACCCTCCCATATCCCCCTGGTTCCCAGCATGGCTCTAGGAGAGTTTAGCACATGTGGTAACAGAAGCACATATTTTTGAGGAGAAGCCAGTAAATTCTCCAGATAAAATAAAAAGCATTTCTGCTTGCCCACTTCCCCTTCCCTTTGAACCAGCTTTACTTTTATGCTTTCTTTTCTTCTATTTAATTTCACATTTTAAATCTTTAATCAGTCCATGATTTAATTTGGATTGTGGTGGCATGGTGTAATCTTTAGAAAAGACTTCTTTTTTCTACTAATATGTATTCTATATTTATTTATTAATTATTGAGGATTGAACCCAAGGGGACTTTACTACTGAGATACATCCCAAGCCATTTTTAATTTTATTTTGGGACAGCATCTCATTAAGATGCTGAGGCTCACATGGACCTTGTGCTTTTCCTGACTCTGTCCTGGGTTTCTGGAATTAGAGGCATGCCTCACCTTGTCTGGTTTTCTTCCTTCCTTCCTTCCTTCCTTCCTTCCTTTCTCTCTCTTTCTTTCTTTCTTTCACATTGGGCTAATGAATGCCGTTCTCAAACCACCATAGAGGGTACTCCGTTATCAAAAAATGGACAAGGACCAGATGTTTACCCATGATATCATGGAGAAAGGCATCAGGCTCCATTGCCAAAAAATGGACAGGGGGGCCCAATGCTCCAGGGCCCAGGACCAAAAATATACGGGGGCACTGGAAGAACCCAGCAACACCATCAGGGTAGTGCCCAGGACACATTATCCATTAGATCCCTCACTAGACAAACCAGAGGGAGTGCAGGATTGGACATCTGCGTCTCCGCCAGAGCAGTACTAACTCCAGAGATGGGAGTTCAAATCATTCCCACAGGGTAAAAGGGCCTCTTCCCCAAGGAACAGTAGGCTTATTATTGGGATGCATTTCTTCTACTCTAAAAGGACTTATGATAAGTCCTGGGGTAATTGATCCCAATTATGAAGGTGAAATAAAAATTATAGCCAGTTCTCCAAGGGGTATATCAGTAATTTCACCAGGAGATAGAATAGCACAGTTATTAATAATACCCAGCCTTCATGATAAATTTTCCAGTCATACTGTAGAAAGAGGTTCCAGGGGATTAGGCTCCACAGGTATAGATTGGGCTATGCTTTCTTTAAATTTAGATTCTTGTCCCATGCTAAAACTAAATATCCAAGGACATGAATTTAATGGGCTACTGGATACAGGTGCAGACCTTAGCATCATCTCTCGTCAAGAATGGCCAAAACATTGGCCATTACAACAAGCCACTCAAATGCTTCGAGGCCGAGAAGTGGTGACTAATCCCCATAGAAGTGCAATGGTATTAGATTGGAAGGATCCTGAAGGATGTAAGGGAACTATACAGCCATATGTATTGGATCATCTTCCCGTAAATTTATGGGGACGAGATGTCCTAGATCTAATAGGACTAACATTAACAAATAACATCAATTCAAATGCGCCCACTATTATGGCTAGACAAGGTTTTAGGAAAGGAAAAGGATTGGAAGAAAAAGGACAAAATATAGTGGCACCAATACAAATAGGTCAAGAAATAGATAGACAAGGATTGGGTTTTCAGGAGGGGTCACTGAGACAATAAAAATTACTTGGAAATCAGAAAGACCAGTATGGGTTCCTCAGTGGCCCCTGACTAAAGAAAAGATACAAGCAGCCATGACCTGGTCAAAAAACAATTAGCAGAGGGACATATACAACCTTCCGTATCTCCCCATGATACTCCCATTTTTGTCATCAAAAAGAAATCTGGTAAATGGAGATTATTGCAAGATTTAAGAGCCATTAATAATGAGATGGTTATTATGGGACCTGCTCAATTGGGGATTCCCCAATTGTCTGCTTTGCCAAAAACCTGGTATGTTTTAGTTAAAGATATTAAAGATTTTTTTTTCAATTCCAAGTCATCCTGAGGATAGTCCACGTTTTGCATTTACTATCTCTGCACTGAATCATGAAGGTCCTGATCAGAGATATGAATGGAAAGTACTCCCTCAAGGGATGGCTAACAGCCCAACTATGCATCAAATTTATGTTAACAAAGTAATCCAGCCACTTAGAAATCAAAATCCTGAACTACAGATATTTCACTATATGGATGATGTATTATTAGCACATAGAGATAAAAACACATTGCTAGAATGTTATGCCACACTTACAAACTTATTAAAAATTATAATCTAGAGATAGCAATAGATAAAGTACAATTAAATTTTCCAATTAATTATTTAGGATTTCTATTATCTTCGACTATGGTCCGTCCACCAAAAATTCAAATACGAGTAGATCAACTCAAATCACTTAACTACTTTCAAAAGTTATTAGGAGACACAAATTGGATAAGGCCTTATCTAGGCATACCAACAGGAGAGTTGGGACCTTTAATTGATATCCTAAAAGGTACATCAGATCCAAATTCACCCCGCATGTTAACGCCTGAAGCAAGAAAGACATTAAAAATCATTGAAACATATATGGAAAATATGCATTTGGATAGAATTGATATGTTTGCCTTTATTATTTATTGTACTACCAACAAAAAATATTCCTATAGGAATATTTTGGCAAGAAGGTCCATTATTATGGATACATTTATCTTATTCTCCTAATATTATTCTTACTAGGTATCCTGAGGCTGTAGGACAATTAATACTCAAAGGAATAAAAGCAGCAAAGGGAGTGTTTGGAATTTCTCCCAATAAAATTATTACTCCATATACTATGGATCAAATTGGTGAGTTAGCTAATGAGTTAAATACTTGGGCAATAATCATGTGCAAATCTAATGTTTCATTTGATAACCACTTACTATCTAATCCTTTGTTGTCTTTTTGGTCTTCGCATCCTGTAGTTTTTCCAAAAACGACAAGACAAACACCTATCATGAATGCTCCAAATATATTCACTGATGGTTCAAATAATGGTACAGAAGCAATAGTTACCCCTGATCAAACTTTTACATTTTTAGTACCCAAACAATCAGCTCAAAAGCTAGAGCTTAATGCAGTATTACAAGCTTTTGTGATGTTTAAAGATTCTGTATTTAATTTATTTTCTGATAGTCAGTATATAGTTAATACTATAACTTCCCTTGAAGATGCTGGTAGGATTTCCCCTTCCTCTACTTTTTTCTCTTTGTTTTCCACTATACAAAGTCTAATTTGGGACAGAAAAGATTCATTCTTTATAGGACATATCAGGGCACATACAGGATTGCCTGGAGCCCTTAGTTTGGGCAATGATTTAGCAGATAAAACTACACATGACATTCATATTTTCTCTACACTAGAAGAAGCTACAAATTTTCATAAAAGGTTCCATGTCAATGCTAATACTTTACAAAAGTGTTTTAAATAACTAAGGAACAAGGTAGACAAATAATAAAACAATGTCAAAATTGTGTGACCTTTTTACCACAAGTTAATCTTGGAGTCAATCCTAGAGGACTGATACATAACCATATTTGGCAGATGGACATCACACATTTGCCAGAATTTGGAAAATTAAAATATTTTGCATGTTACAGTTGATACTTCTTCCGGATTTTTGATGGGTTCCCTTCATGCTGGAGAAAAATCTAAAGATATTATAGCTCATTGCTTACAAAATTTTGCCACTGTGGGCGTTCCAAAACAGTTAAAAACAGATAATGGCCCTGGTTATACTTCTACCTCTTTTAAACAATTTTGCTCATCATTTGGCATTACTCATATAACAGGAATCCCATACAATCCACAGGGACAAGGCATAGTTGAAAGAGCTCATCAAACTATTAAAATGTACTTATTAAAGCAAAAAAGAGGGAATTGGGAAGGGGTATATATCCCCCAAAGATAAACTTAAAATAACCCTTTTTACTCTAAACTTTTTAAATTTGGATTCATCAGGGCTTAGTGCTGCGGAAAGGCATATGTGTCCAAAAAATGTACATAAGCCCAAGGTACTTTGGAAGGATATTCTAACAGGACAATTGAAAGGTCCTGACCCAGTGATTGTCTGGAGTTGGGGGTCTGTTTGTGTGTTTCCACAGGGAGAACAGCAGCCAATTTGGATTCCAGAGAGATTAACTAAAGCGATTTCTACAGACCAAAAAGAAGATGATTTGGCTCAAATCCATAACAGCTGATATCCAGAACTCCAGTTTGGCTATCCTTACATCTGTGACAGTGGTTCTCCCACACCTGGAGGCTAATGAAACCAGGATGCTTTTTTCAATATCTATTTTATTATTGCCCTTTCCCATATCATGAAGTTCTATTTTGTTTTTTGAGCTCATACCGGCCTAGGTTAATGTTTTGCTGATCAGTTCTATTTTTTGACTATGGAGTTTTTAAACATTGCAATGGAGATTTCACCTGTAAAAAGTTACAAGGCCTTTACTATTATGTTATGTGTTGTATGTATTATATTATGTGTGCACACTTGTGTTTTGTGTTGTATGTCTGTATGTGCATATGTCCATATATCATATATGACAAGCGCTCATGAAAAAATGGATCCAAATATTTTTTTTCTTATTCAGGTGATTTAAATGGTTTAATTTAAATTGGGTAAACAGCTGTTGAAGATTGTTTTAATATGTGAACAAAAAAGGAGGTTAACAGATCTGTTTATTTACTTTCACCTTTCCTTTTCATTATATTTAATAATTCTGTTCAGGATAATGTAAATTGTTCAGAAAATTGCTTTCTTTTAGTGCCTGCTGGAATGTTACATAATTTTTTCTTTAGCCATCATTGCCAGAATTCCTATCTTCATCCCAGTGCCAGTGAAGACAAAGATAAAACCAAACTACAGCTTCTGCAATAGCTATCACAACAAACTGTATAAACTGATGCATCAATGAATAATGTAACTCAACAAGTGATGCTCAATCAAAAAGTCGATGTGCTGTGGGAGGAAATGGACATATTAATGGATTCCTCTGCTTTGAACTGCTTGCAGAACTTGCCTGGACTATCTTTCACTTGTAAGCATTTTGAACTATCTGTTGGTGCAGCGACTTGTGGTACTGCCAGGGTATTTTTGCTGATGGTGTCATTGGTGGTACAATTTTTCCAAAAGGAGCCGTCAATTGGCTTGGTGTTGTGGCATTTTGTATGCCATTGTGGCATCTCCTCCCTTCTGCTTGTGATGGTCGTTCAGCTAAAATTTGGGGGCCAACAGAGGTGAGGCAAAGAACCTCACCCTCCCACTGGTACAAAGGCCTATCCACAGGTGTGGCTTTATGCTGGACTGGTAGTCCACGACTGGTAAGATCCAATTGCAATGGTACCAACCTAAGACAGGAGGCTGATGCCTTGAGGTCAGCTCATCCAATGATGGGTAAGAACCATATGTAGTATTCGACAACCTAAGACAGGCACCGTCCCTAAGCCACATGCTTGTTGTTTAATTAAACAGAGAGGGGGAGATGTTGAGAGCCTGGAGCTGCGGGCCCACATGGTGCGCTAAGAGGGGCTACTGGGTTCACCTGCAGCAGCTACCAGGGAGAGGAAGGGACAGGATCGAGGTGGAGGAGGCGAGCCCTGCGCCTGTCTTCCTTGAGCCTTCATGGAATCGGTCCCTGGCCAAGGCTGCCTGGCCTCCCCTGCCACAGGCCAGGAGCCAGGGCACCTCTGCTTCTCGGCCTGGCGCTGGGCTGCGGGGCATTGGCGGCCACCGCTGTGCCCTGGTGCCCGCATCTGAGCAGCGTTGGGTCTCGCACCATGCAGGCTGCTCAGACGCAGCCCTCGGTGAGAACTGGGGCCAGGAGTTGGCACTTCCTCTCCCCTGCCTTTTGACAGCCGTAGCCGGATGTTGAGACCCAGTCGGGATGGCACCTGGCGTTTTGCTGGGGTGGAGTTTTTGGAGTTCCCTGAGTTCCGGTGGAGCTCTCTCGGAATTGCTAGAAAGTTTCCGTGGGTGGAGTTGGCAGGGGTTCCTGTTGAGTGCTCCTGGAAGTGCCCGAGGTGGTGGTTGAGCTCTCAGGGGTTTCCTGGAGAGCTCGTGTGGTGTGGCCTGTGGCGTGTGTGCTAAAAATAAAGTTCGTTCCTTCTTGACAAGTGGCTCGTGAATTGTGCCCAGCCGGACTGCGGCAACATACATCACAATAGAGGAGTGCATTACATTCATAATTTTTTTTGCATTTCAATTCTTAATACACCTTTATATCACAATTTATCATATCTCTGTTTGGATATTAGGTATGTTGACACCAAATTCACATCTTCATATATATGTTTTGTATAATGATGAGGGTCTCCTTCCACTGTCCTTGCTATTCCCATTCTCCCTCCCTTTCCCTCCCACCCATATTCCCTATCTAGAGGTAATCTTCCCCCTTTGCTCTCCCTCCCAACCCCATTTTGAGTCACCCCCTTTATATCAGAGAAGACATTTAGCATATGTTTTTTTGGGATTGGCTATCTTCACTTAGCATAATCTTCTCTAATGCCATCCATTTCCCATTTTATTTTTAATTTTTCTTAATTAATTGCATTTTCTTTACTTTGTGTAATCTGGTTTTTATTTAAATATGTCTTAATTTATTTATATAATTTATTGTAGAAAGAATACATATTTGAAAGATTTAATATTATTTTAATAAATTTAGACTTTTTGGTTAAATGTACTATCTATTTAATTTTGATGGTTTTTAAATGTATGATAAATTTTGAAACTGTTTTGTTGTTGTTGTTTTGTTTTGTTTTTGTTTTATAGTGCATCCCAGTTATAAATAATGGTGGGGTCATGGTTGACATTTTAATAAATACACGTCACATAGTTTTTTTTCTTTTCAATACCCAGTACTAAATCCTTTCATGCTTTATTCTGTCCCCTTAGTCTCTTTCCCCAGCTCTACTGTTCTTCCATTTGTTTATTTATTTTTATTTTAAAAATTTGTTCCTTTTAGATATACATGACAGTAGACTGTACTTTGATATATTATACATACACTAAGCATAACTTATTCAATTAGGATCCCATTCTTGTAGTTGAACATGATGCAGAGATTCACTGATCTTGTTTTCATATATGAGTATAGGAGTGTTATATCTGATCAGTTCTACTGTCTTTCCTATTCCCATCCATTCTCTCTTCCCTTTATTCCCCTTTGTCTAATTAATTAAACATATTCTTCCATATACCACTCCTTATTGTATTTTAGTGTCTACATATAAGACAGAATATGGGGCATTCTTTTAGGAAGTAGGTTTGCTTATTTGCTTTCCATAATATTCTGTAGTTTCATCCATTTAACAGCAAATGCTATAATTTTATTCTTCTTTATGGCTGAGCAATATTTTATTGGGAAAATGGAAAGTGTGTTTTTTTTCCTCACAGCTCCATGACTCTGGACTCAATCAGTGAGAAAACTACTCTTCTCTGAGAGGGGAGTGAACAAAGCACTTGACTGATACTCAAGAGTGGACAGATAACCTTGAAGACTGGGAAATTTGGAGTACATAAGACAAAGATGAGGAAGCAAATAGCTGCTGAGCTCCTGGCAAAGTGTGAGGAAAATTAGTAGAAAAAGTGGAAAAAGATTAAACAGTGCTGGGAAATTCTTGGCATGGAATCTCTCAGGATCAGAGGGGCAACCTGCACTGGTTGACCCAGAAGCTACTTGGCTCATTAAACTGGTACATGAAATGTGGTGTGCATGTTGGGCATCGGCAGCCCAGCCTGGAGACATTTTGGTACCTCCTTGCAGCAGTGGCACTAAACTGGGTTGGGAACTTAGATCCATGAATTTGGGACTAAGTTCATTACACAAATCCAGTAAAGACCAAATGAGAGCTCTAAACTGAGCCTAACAAATCAGGAGAATTTTTGGCAGAGAATTTCTCTCATGGAGATCATTTTGCAGGGGGTAGTACAGGTTGGAAAGGGCAGAAGAAACCCACACTCCACTGCTCCCTTAAACCTGGAAGCAGGCAACTCAGTGAAACCCTGTGTCTAAATAAAATATAAAATAGGACTAGGGCTGGGGATGTGGTTCAGCGGTCAAGTGTCACTGAGTTCAATCCCTGGTAACCCCCCTCCCCACAAAAGAAAATGAAAGATATTGGCCAGGAGATCCTAAAGGTAGGTTCTCTCTTCATTCACAGAGAGGTCATTGGGATTTTTTCTGTTACAGTAACAGATTAACATTCTTCATGTTGGCTTAGTAGATTAACCACACATTTTGACTGAGTATGTGCAGTTTGAAAACTACTTGTATGAGAAGCAGTGAATCCCAAGAGGGAGTGAGGATCCAAAGGCAGGTTCTTACTAAGTTTACAGATAGAGTGTTAGGAATTGTCCCCTGTAGAAGCACCAGGTTTATATCATTTATTTCAAAACATCAGGGCCAGTGCTCATCATGGCCAAATATGTGTACTTTTAAAATAGCTTGTAGGTCTCCATATATTTGTTCTCATGGCCTCCAGTAAGCATTCAAGGGAAAAGAGTAGACAGAGAATCTTTAGTAGGTGGCACCAGGGTTTTGTAATCTAATGTAATAAAAAAGTTAAACCTGTCCTATTTTTGAAAATATTTTCTGTTAGTTGTAGTTAGACACAATACCATTATTTTATTTTTATGTGGTGCTGAGGATAAAACCCAGGGCCTTGCATGTGCTAAATAAGTGCTCTACTGCTGATCCACATCTCCAGTCCAAAACTTATCCTATGTTTCCAAGTATTTTATCCTTTAAATTTAATTAATTAGCTTATTTATTTACTTTATCATTCTGGAGACAGAATACAGAGTCACTCTAAAATATAGTTATATCGCAGGTCTTTTTTACTTTTAGTTTTAAGGCCATCTCACCAAGTTACTGGGACTTGCCTTCAACTTGGAATCCTCTTGCCTCAGTCCCTTGTGTTACTTGGAATTAAATGCATGTGCCAATGAGTCCAGATAAGTTTTTAATTTAAAGGAAACAACCAATGTTTGCCATGGAAGTACATTGAGGAAGCTATTGGTATTACTAAGAATGGGCCATGGGTATAAGAATTAGAATACAATTTCTGATTGGTGGAAAGAAGTATGTTAGTATATCTGCATCAATTTCACTTTGATACATGCACAATACAACCAGGTAGAACTCTAAAAGGGTGGAATAGAAGAGGTCAATTAAGAAATATTTTCACCCTTTTCCCTAGACATAAGTCTGATCTGTTGAGGATTCCTGTGGTAAAGCAACTTGCCAGAGAGGCACAGCCTATAGGAAGTCAGGAAGTCTTAAATATCTCACAGTTTTTACAGGCCACAGGGCATTGCATGCATACATACTACCACATGGCTCAAGGGTAATTTTCATGGCAAATCTGAGGAGGCAATTTCTAGTCAATGTGGGAGAACTAGAGTCTTGTCAGAAACCTAGGAATCCAACCCTCCTCTTAAGCACAGGTTTAAAGGGAAGGGAAGGTAGGGCAGTGGGAATTTTCAGGTTCCCTAATCCCAGCTGTATGTGGTGCCTGTGATATTGCTTGATCTTACTTGGGAGGTAGAGCGCCCACAGGTCAGCATCTGCAGGAGAACTGATACAGTTCACTAAGACTACCCTGTACCCAAGAGCATCTTCAGACACTTTTCTGCTCCTTGCAGTGGTCTTGGCTAAGGCAAAGATGAGCAAAGATACTGATGGTGTTAGGTGATGTCACTCTTTGTCTTGTGCATACATCCTGGTCTTCTGCAAAGAATGGAACCAAAGCTGACTCATTGTCACCCTAGAGATTCTGCCCCCATGACTTAAGGTGCCATGTAGGCCTTATTACTTTTATTGTGCTGTGTCTTGGAACTAGCAGTTCAAGAGGCACCAGTCTCATCATCCAGCCACTAGGTAAAAGCAGGCAATTAATGATCTCCCCCAGATTGGCTAAGTTAATTTAATGCCCAAAGTAAGGGCCCAAAGGACCCTAATTAATGTGGCTCTGGGACAGCAGTCTGGATGCAAGGTTCCACACAAGGACACATCACCACTGACCAATAACTTGCAGCCAAGCCAAGTTCACTACTTTAGAGAACTTCTTCAGCTCCTCCCATGAATTAATTTCTTTTTCTTTCTGACAGCAATTGTCTAAGTCATCCTGACACTGACACTGTTACATCTTGGTTGTCACCAATCCCTATGGAAAAAAGTATACTTCCACTTAATCTGATTCTCCCAGGAATTTTCTCAAGAAAGCCCGCTTTATCTAGCATTTGGTTCCCCAACTGTGCCTAATCAAATAACTCTTAAATTTGTCCAGAGTAGCATTATTAGTCCAATGTGCCATATTGGGCTAGAAGAACCCTCAGAAATGTGACTTTCTGGAGCCCCAGATTACATGCTGATTTCCACACTTACACAGTTCCCAGTCCATCAATCACCTGGGGCAAAATCAAGGACACTTTTTCAGAGGAACAGTTCTCTTCCCCGAGGAATTCCCTGCTCCCTGTTCTTCTAGGAATGGTTTCAGAACTCCTGAAACCAGCAACCTTAAATCCTGGATGCCCTCAATTTCTGTGGAAAACACTCTATTTAGCTTACCATATTTCTAATAGTGATTAAAGCAGAGCAAAATTTTCAGTCCATCCACTGTCTCCCATCTGTGACCAATACAACTCTGAATGTTGGTCAGGGGAGGATTATTCCAAGGTGCCAATAGTGGATCAGAACAACCCTGAATGACATGACTTTCCAGGTCCTCATCCTGGGTGCACTTATCCATCCATGTGCATTTCAAATCCTGACCCAAACTTGAAACCAAGTAATACCCAATGACCAGGAGAAACTATACTTCTTTTAGGACTTTCTTCTTCTATTTTTTTTTTGTATCACAAATGTCCTCAGGTTGTCTGTATTAGGCAAATTTACACCCTTCTTTTCCTACTTTAAAGGAAATTTTATCTTAACCTTAGAAAACTGTTCCTAAAATTATCACTGATAAAGTAATTTTATGTGGGCTCTGGTACTCACATGTGACAAATCTTCTGATTGTCATGGGAGGGTAACTCCAATGTTCAAGTCTGGGCCACAAGAACCAGGAATGTGGTGTTGTAATTTGGTCCTAGTCTGGAACCAGATCTCCCTGTGTGCAACTTTTACATGTCACCACAAAACTCTGGTCTATCCATGCACCCTCACTAATATAAATATTTATTCTCTTTCCAGAAATTCTTTATCCAACTTCATTACAGAAATGGCCTCAGGTTGCCTGCAGATAGCTCATTTGGAGCCTGTGTATCACCTGCTTCTGTGGCAAAAAAATTTACTTTCACTCTTTCTGCTTCTCCTAGTAGTTGGGATGGAGTAAGGATCTTCATCCAGTCCTTGGATGCCCAGCTATGAATACTAGATCTTTTTATAAAACTGGCTAGAAGAAGAGAAGATAATTCACAGGTGCCAAAGATATGCCAGAAGAATCCTTATAAATCCTCATAAATGTGGCTTTATAAGACAGCAGACTTCTTGAAGGTTTTCACACATGAGCACATCTCAGCCCATTCATAATCTGCAGTCAAGCCAAGGCCATCTCCTGAGAGAAAGAGTTGTTCTCTGCCCAGGGATTACTTCTGCACTCTTCTAGAAGTCACCTCAGACTACCAGAGACTTGCACTCTTTCAGCATTGGTGTACCTTATTTCTTTAGAAAAACCTTGACTTCTCTTTACCCTGCATTTTCTAAACATTTATCCACCATCTGTATCTCACTTGCAATCAATTCATCTCTTCCTAAGTATGGCCATGAGAGGAGTATGCTATTGAGCCAAGTTTGGGACCAAGGAACTCTCAGGAATGTGGCTTTCTGGGGTCATATTCTACTTTCAAGGAACCAGGTCTGCATGCATCATACACTACCACCAACATGAGGCCAAGTAACTCCCATTTGTGTGGAGAATATTTTCTCCTCATTCTTGGAATTATTTTTCATTATTCCTGTAAGCAGTGTATTCAGATTGCCTGAAAAGGGCAAGTTTGCATTCCCAGTTTTTTCTATTTTTTTTCATTGAATCTTTTATCTTTCTTTTTTCCCCCTAAGTTGCACATAATGTTATCACAGGCAAGTAACTTCATGTGTCTGCTGGCTCCCTACATGTAACCAAACTCTCCCCTTCTGGATCTGTCCAAGAAGAGTTTATTGCAGTGTTTACATTTGGGCCAAAAGGAACCTCAGGAATGTGACTGGGATCGAATTCTGGGAGCAGGAGTCTATGTATGTGCACTATGTATCCTGCTTACATCCTTTGGCCTAAACATGCCCCCATGTTTGTTAAAATGTTTCTTCTATTTCCGGGAATTTCTTTATAGCTCTTTCTATGAAAAATTGACTCAGGATGCCTATAGCTCAATTAAATCTTGAGTGTCTCCAGATTCTTTTCCTAACAGTTTGACTCAGACAAATCTCTTCATTTATCTCCCCAGCTCAGAATAATCAAACTTGTTCTTAGCCTGTTCAGGGGAGTATATTTCCTTTTCCCAAAGGTTAGGCCAGAAGGGACCTCATAAGTGAGGCTTTCCGGGACATCAAAGAACGTATGGTTTCCATGAATACACACTTCATGACCCATTCAGAGCCTGGAGCTGAGCTATGAACACGACTTTGATATTTCCTGAGATGCCCTTAAGTAATATTGTATATTACTTAGCCATAAAAAATAATAATTTATAACTTTTAATTATCATGCTAAGTGAAATAAGTTAGTCCCTCAAAAGCAAATGTTGAATGCTCTCTCTGATATGTGGATGTTAACACACAACAAGAGGAGAGACTAGATATTTGTTGGATTAGAGAATGAGTCTTAAAGGTAAAGGAGGGGGATAGAAATAGGAAAGACAGTGCAATGAATCTGACATAAGTTTATTATGTAAATATATAAATATACCACAGTAAAATCTCAACATTGTGTACATTCAAAAGTCTGAGATATTATTTAGAATAACTGTACCAAAAGAGACTCTACTGCTATGTATAATGAAAAAGAAAACATATATGTGTGCGTGTGTGTGTGTGTGTGTGTGTGTGTATGTATATATAAAAGGAATCAGGTCTAGTGTTCTATAGTATATCAGGGTGACTATTATTTACTATATATATGTGTATATTTTATTATATTATATATATTATATTATATATATTTTATTATATATGTATATTATTTATTTTATAAAGAATGAGGACATGGGACTATAAATGTTCCAAACACAAAGAAATGATAAACGTTTGAGAAGAACACTGATTATCCTGAGTAGGTCACTGTATATTGTACTCATGGACTAAATTATCACAGTATACCCCATAGATGTGGAAAGTTATAATGTGTCAATTGAAAAAGAGAAAGAGACCCTGAAGAGCTATGTAGCCCCTTTCACCACCAGGTGAGGATGAAGCAAGAAGGTATTGACAATTAAGATCAGGCCCATGACAGACAATGCAAATGACAGGACCTTGATCTTGAACTATCGTCCTTCATAACTGTAAAAAATAAATGCTTGTTATTTATAAGTCAAAAAATTTTACAAAGTGCATGTCTGAATATAGCACGATGGATTGTAATTTTATACACAGCTAAAATGTATCCATTAAAAAGTGAATAAATAGAATGAAGACCACTGAAGTAGAGAAATGAGATCAGAGGAAAGGAGTAGGGGAGAAAAGGGCATAATATAGAAATTTCAATGGAGAAAACTATATTATTTACACTTATGAATGTCAAAAAGAATCTCTATCATTATGTATAACTATAATGTACTAAAAGGAACTCATAAAAATAACATAATAACAAGAAGTTATTCTAATACTAGGTATTTCTTTCACCATTTTCTAGCAGGAATGACTTCCAACTGACTAAAACTGGCACTCTTACATCCTGTTTGTCTACTATTTCTGTGGAAAAAAAAAAAAAAAACATTTACTTTACGATGTTCTGCTTCTCCACGGTGAAACATGGGCCTTTTCTTTTTCTTTTTCTTTTTTTTTTCAGCCATTGGCTCCTCAGAGCTGATTAATAAATCTCCTACATGTTTCCAGGAAGCATTATTACAATGCACTAATGCATTAAGATTGGGTCATAGGAACCTTTAAAAATGCATCTTTCTAAGAAATGTGGGTGCAGTTTTCCAGGTAACCACCTGAGAGAAACATTTCTCCTCTTCCCAGGAACAACTTCTTCACATTCTTGCTGAATACGGCCCACCTGATCTCTTCTCAATTCCTGCAACTTTTTGTGGTAGACATCACATGTGACTAGCATCTCGTAGTCTTCAGGGTCTCCATGACAGGTTTGGCCTTTCTCCTCTCTTCTTCACTCATCACTCTCTGAGAGGCAATCCACAGAGACTGTGACCCTGTTACACTTTGCTGCTTTCTCAGGCCTTTTGTCAAAATCACAGTGGAACCCTCTTTGACCCTCTAACTCCAAAACCATGCAATCCTGCA
This sequence comes from Marmota flaviventris, assembly GCF_047511675.1. Taxonomy (NCBI): domain Eukaryota; kingdom Metazoa; phylum Chordata; class Mammalia; order Rodentia; family Sciuridae; genus Marmota; species Marmota flaviventris. Next base: position 38,943,453 of record NC_092509.1, read on the forward strand.
GAATCAGCATCTTGTGATTGATTCCAAGATCTAAAACTATGTCAAGCAAAGCCTCCAGTGCATCACAGCTGTAGCAATTCCTGAGTGCCTAGGTAACTGATCATGGTGAAACAAATTTCTAGGATTCTCTATGCAGGGAGGGTGCCCTACTAGTCTATACTCAAAGAAAATTACACCCTTGATCATGGGATGAGTGTGGTTCTGATATCTTCTGAGATTCCCTTAAGTTATCTTTCCAGTTGTTTCTGGGGAAGGTGATTGTTGTAAATTCTTTGCCATACCTTTCTTAACCCCAATTTTAGTCACACTTTTTACCAAACTGTCAGTTTTTAATTTTTTTTATCTGTTTCCAGCTTATTATCACAGAAAACTTGACCAAAAACTGCTGGAAATATCCATGATACCCCCTGAATGCTATGCTACCTTGAAATTTCTACCTTCAGATAAATTAGTCCATTCAGCCTCAGAAACTTTTGGGACATTGGAAAAATGAAGACAAATTCTTTAGCAGAATGTAACACAAATGACCTCTAGTTCAATTTCTAATAGAGTCCCGCTTTTTCTCTGAATCCTTATGAGTATAGTCTTTAGTGTCCACTGTCTTATGACTTCCTGATTTTCTGAGTTTCCTCCAGAATCACCCATTCAATTCTGCTGAAAATGATCTAAGACTTTTACTTCTTACATCTGCAAAATTTCCAAACTCCCTCCTTCATAACTTAGCAAATGAGGGAAAAGCATTGCGTGGCATCGCCAATGCCCTGCCTTGTCTTGAATTAATATGACAAGGCCATCAAGCAAAAGCCAAGCCTTGACTTTTCTTGTCTTCTGTTGCCTTGCCTTGCATTGCTGTAGACTGACTATAAAGTGAGGCTTGGGTTGTTTTGATTTGCTTTCCTTTGCCTCATAAAGTCTTGGCTACAGAGGGAAAGGCTGATTGATTTGGCTTGTCTTTAGTTAGAATGCATTGTTATAGCTTGGCTATTGAGAAAAAGCCAAAATTTTACTTTCCATGTTTTGACTATCAAGGAGATACCAAGTTTTGCCTTGCTTTGCTATAACTTGCCTTGCCTTTCCATGGTTTGAGTATACTAGAAATGCATTGTATATCTGGTTTCCCTTGTTTTCTATAGTTTGCCTATTGGGGAAAGACAAGGAAGTCAAGGCAGCATTGGTTGCTTGCATATTGAGAAGCCAGGCCAAGCTAAGCCAAGCCAATCCATTCTTTGCCTTATTTTGCCTTGCCTCATTATGGCTTGGCTCTTAGTGGAAGCTAGGCCGGGCTCCTTCTATCAGGTACTTTCCTTGAAATTCCATGAATTTTCATGATATAGAGGAAGCAAAACATTTTCTTTCTGTACCTTGTCTTGGCTTGCATTTCTATGCCTTGGCTATGGAGAGGAAATAAAGTATGGCCTTTCCTACCCTTGCTTTGTTATGCCTCACCTTATCTTGCCATGGTTTGGCTATCAAAGGGAAGGCCAGCTTTGTCTTACATTGCCTTGTCTTAACTCCTATTGCTGGGCTTCTAAGAGAATTCAAGCTAAATCAAGCTGAGCCATGTGTTTTTCTTTCCTCTCTTGTTGAGAGCCACAGCCGAAGGGGTCCCAGCAAACTTCCAGCTGATTGGCTCACTGTGGCCCCAGCAAACTTCCAGCTGCCAGCTGATTGGCTCCTCTGCTCTCCTCTCCATACCTGTTATGGAAGGTTGCCAATGAGGAATTTTGCAAGGAGACGGCTAGGCGAAATGCGGCAGCCAGTTATCCTCAGAGAAATCTAGATATGTTGTTAGGAAAGGGACCTTATGAGGATCAGCAGCAACAAATTGCATATGATCCTGCCATATACTTACAAATTGCTGTAGATGCGGTTAGAACATGGAAGACTTTACAAGGACGTGGAGGTTTACAAGGTCAATTATCTAAGGTAATACAAGGAGCTAATGAACCTTACACTGAATTTGTAGATGGGCTTATTCGAACAGCTGCCAGAGTTTTTGGGAATACAGAACAAGCAATGCCATTAATAAAACAACTGGCTTATGAGCAACCGAATCGTTGGTGCAGAGAAGTCATTAGACCATGGAAACATGAAGATTTAAACACATATATTAAATTATGTAGAGGCTATAGTGAACAAGGGCAAGTCTTGGCAGCTGCAGTACAACAGGTTTTAGATGCCAGGCCAAAAACATGCTACAATTGTGAATAAACAGGACATTTTAAAATGAATTGCCCCATAGGAGGAGGGTTTAGCAAAACTAGGTATCAAAGGAGTAGAATACTGGGTATTTGCCCAAAATGCTATAGAGGGAGACATTGGGCTAATGAATGCCGTTCTCAAAGCACCAGCAAACTTCCAGCTGCCAACTGATTGGCTCCTCTGTGGTGATGCTCATTGGGCTGTTTCCCCACCCTTTCAGACCACGGAGCTGCACATTGGGGGACTCTTTTGGCTCTGCCCACGCGACCCAGACAATCAGCCTCAAGAGCAGGAGGAGTGGGGGGTTGAGAAGCTCGCTGGAAGCCGGTGGTGGCAGTTGGGCTCTGAGGGAATTCCTGAAGAGTTCGTGTGGTGCGGCCTGTGTGTTCTAAAAATAAAGTTCGTTTCTGCTTGACAAGTGGCTCGTAAAATGTGCCCAGCCAGACTGCGGCACTCTCTTGCCTTCTCTACCTGGCCTTTCTTGCTTTGGCTTTCAGAGATTGGATATTTAGGAGAATCCAAGAAAGTCTACCTGAGTCATGCCTTTCATTGCCTTGCCTTGACATGGTTTGCCCATTGAGGAAAATCCAGGTCAAGCCAATTCAAGGCATGCCTTCAAGTCTTCTTTGCCTTGCCTATCCAGATAAAAACAAACCATGAGAAATGAAGACATGGCAATCCAAGACTTGCCTTGCTGTATGTTATGGTGCCTTGCCTGGATGTGATGTAGTTATTGAGCAGAATATACAAGCAGTACCTTGCCTTTCTTTAACTTATGTTGTCTTGCCTTGTTATGTCCTGACTACCAAGTGGAAGCCAGATTTTGTCTTGCCTTTATTTGCCTTGGGTTGTCCTACTTTACCATGACATGGCTACTGAGTGGAAGACAAACCAAGCCAGGGTTTGCCTTGCCTTGTGTTTCATTGCCTTGGCATGCCTTGGTATTGATTATTAGTCAAGCTAAGACAATCACAGCAAAGTCTTTCCTTGCCTCCATTAATTTGTCTTGTCTTTTTATGTTTGGCTATTGAGAATCCAATCCAAACCAAACTGCTGTGCCTTGTCTCTTCTTGCCTCACTATGGCCTGACTTGAAGAGAAGCCAAACCAATTCTAGCCAAGACAAGCCATGCCTTGCCTTGCCTAGTTTTATCTTTCCATAGCTTTACTTGACTTACCTATAAAGAAGGCAAGTGTAGTCAAGCCTTGACTTACTTTGCCTCCTGTAGCCTTTCTGTGGCTATCATGTGAAAGCTATGTTTGCTTTGACTTTATTTGAAATGCCTTGCTTTGACTTCCCTTTTCTTTCCTTGTCTTGTCATGGATTGGCTATTGGACATAAGCCAACAGTTTGTAGCTTTGATTTGGCTAGTCCAGCCTTGCTGTGACTTGCCATGGTTTGGCTATAGAGGGAAAGCCAGTCCCTCTTTCCTTGCTTTTCCATGGTCTTGATATCAATTACAAGTCAAGCATTGTGTTTACTTCTTTTATCTTATCATGCCATGGGCACTGAGAAGTATTCAAGAATTGTTTTGTTTTGACTTACCTTAATATTTAGTGTTTTGCTTTTCAATGTTTTCTCATCATATGGCTCTGGAGAAACTAAGACATGTCCAGCTCAGCCAAGCTCAGATCAGAACAATCAAGTCTTCCATTGCCTTGTCTTGCCTTGCCTTGTTTTTCATTACCTTGATTTTCATTGCCTGGTTATAGTGTGACTCATGAGAAGCCAAGTTAAGCCCTGAGGAGAGCGGTGACAGTGACTGGGAGACCAATGTCTGAGATTGGGGTCCCTGATGATTTCATGGCTGTGGCATACTTCGTGACTGGGAAAGTTCTTGTGCAAAGGCATAGAATGCCTGGTTGCTATGCAGATGTCCTCCATGCTAGAGTCTTATCAGCCTGGACCTTATTCTCAGACACAGCAGCTCCTGGGAATGAAGGAACTTCCTTTCTAAGGTAACCACAATGTTTCACCCAGTTCTAATGCTCCTGAATCTGCCTGTGAATTAGTAACTTTAAACAATGAACTTTCTTGAGAGCTACACAATTCTCTTAACACTGCACATTGAAACTGTAGAATGTAACTCAGGAAATAGCTGCATACTGTTGCTAACTCTGTAAGTTTCATGAATACAAAGAATAATGCTTATATAGTCTTTATTCTGATTTACAGACATATATAATAAAGAATCCTGGTGTAATTCTTTAAACCTGCTTTTCCTTCAGAGAGCAGTGCTCCATTCGACCCCAGCTTTGTCTCAAGATCTGCATGTGTTGATTCTTTATTTCTTCCAATCTCTCATTGCCCCTCACTGGAACCTGCTAATTTAGCCATGCTGGTTGCAGCAAAACCCAGCCACACCTAATTAAACCAAGTCCAGTAATTCACTTCCTTGCCTCCCCTTGCTTTTGTTTGCCTTGCCATGTTTTTGCTATTCTAAAGAAGCCCAGCCCAGCCAATCCAACACTTGTCTTTTTTGCTTGACTCACACAGATGCCTACCCTGTCCAAGTTAATGCCTTTGTTTCTCAGGGACTCCAGCTCGTGCAAATTTTACAGAATTAAACCCTCCCTTACATGACACTCCACTGGAAATAAGGGCTGGAAATGTCAAAAATTTTCAGGCCTCACACAAAATCTCCTGAGGGGTTTCAGGGATTCCTCCACATGAACTGGGTGCAAGGCACCTGACAAGTACTTGCTTGAGACACCTGTAACACACCACTCTTCTCTGGCCTAGAGCTTGTTCTCAATGAATAGTGAGAGTCCTGGTTTTTTTGGCTCCCTCATTTATGTTCAAGGTACCCAGGTATGCAGCTTATGTGAAATTTCTAAATGGCTTTTCATGGGAGACAGGAAACTGTACATAGAGGGAGAATACAAAGGTTATTTCTTACATGATGCTCAAATGGGAATAAAAAAATTCTGTTTCATGAGAAAAAAAACATCAATTTTTTCTTAAGATCACCATAAATTCTGACCTCATTACACCTGAATATGTGCAGTTTTGGTGTGGCTTATAGGAACAAGAGTGAAATAAAAGTATCAAGTAGCTTCCAGATTCAAACATAATTTACAAATAAGTCCTACTGAATTCAATATTGCTGTGCATAGGATTCAGTTTCTTCCCAGGAGTTTCCTAGTCAAAATGCCAAACTAGGCCCCAAATCTGGATTTTTGAAAAGCTATAATGAGCAGGAGTGAAATGGTACATAGAAAATTTCTCCATACTGAATAAAATCAAAGTCTTAATTCTGGTATTTGGAGTCATCTCAATGTTCCCATATATCTCTGGGATCCTTTAAGTCCAAAACTCAGATTTGAAGACTATGTGCAATTTGTAAACTGCTTTTCATAGGAGCCAGGGAACTTTGTTTGGAAGGAGTTTTCAAAGGGAATTTCTTTATAAAGCTCAAGGGGGGGGGGCATTAAGGAATTGTCTTTCAAAACCCCACATTATGCACATTCATCCTAAGTGCAGTTTGTTAGTCAGCTTTCTTTTCTTCTGTGATTAAAATCAAGACCTGACAAGAATAATTTTTGGTGGAAAAGATTGCATGGTGGCTCACAGTTTCAGAAGTCACAGTTCAAAGACAGCTGGCTCCATTCCTGGGGGCTTAAGGTGAAGCAGAATACCATGTTAGAAGTATGTGATGCAGAAGAACACAACAGGACATGGCCACCAGGAAGCAGAGAGAGAGTTCTGCTCAATGTGGACAAAATATATAACGCAAATGCATGCCCCAGGGACCCACCTCTTCTAACCACACACCCCTGTCTACTGTTACCTTTCAGTAAATACCCATCAGGAGATTAATGTATGGATTAGTTTAAGGTTCTAATATTCATATCATTTCACCTCTAAACTCTCAGGCATTTTACCATACATGATCTTTTGGGGGATACCAAAATCTAAACCATAACAGTACAACAAAATTTGTGAGCTCAATACAGCCAAATAGCTGCACTTATAAAAACAGGAGTGAAATAAATGTGTCAGGCAGCTTCCAGAAGCCAATTCAAATGAAACCACAAAAGAATCTTATGGAATTGACTTCTGCTGTGACACAGGCTTCACTTATTATATTGCTAAAAAGGGCCAAATATCTGCCTTTGGAAAAAAGCTAGAATAATCAGGAGGGAAGTGGGTAATAGAGAAAATCTCACAATGCAGGATCAAACTGAGTTCTTAATTTTGACATTTGGAGTCAAGCCTTCATTGAATATTCCCAGTAATCTCTGTGGCCCATTAGGCACAAGACTCAGATTTTCTATGTGCATTTTGTAATTTGTTTTTATAAAAGACAGGAGAATGTACTTAGAGAGAGTTTAGAGAGATAATTATTGCCATGATACTCATGTGGGGATTTGAGGAATTATCTTTCATGACAAACAAAATGAAACACAAAACCTTTTACCTTTTTCTAAAGAGAATCTTAAGACCTGAGCTCAATACAGCAAAAAAAAAAAAAAATGTATATTTGGAAAACACCTTATAGGAATAAGAGTGAAATGAAAGTGGTAGGAATATTTTAGAGGCAGATTCAAACTTAATTCACAAAAAGGTCCTACCAAATTAACTCCTGCTGCAAGACAGCCTTTACTTTCTTCCCAGGGGATTCCTGGTTAAAGTGCTCAACAGGGTCAAATATCCAGATTTGGAAAAACTAGAATGAGCAAGTGAGAAATGGTACATATAGAAAGCTTCACAATACAGCATAACACTGAATTTTTAGTTCTGGCATTGGGAATCATTCAGAACTCTATTCTATCAACCTGAATATGTGCATCTTGAAAATGCCTCATACAGGTAGGAATGAATTGAAATTGGGAGGCAGTTTCCAAATGCTAAAGCAACTGAACTTTGGGGATACCAAAGGGGTCTTACTAAATTCATTACTTTTTCTATAGCAGTTTTATCTTTCTCACCAGGGGTTTAATAGGTACATTGCTTCACAGCACTGAATATCTGCATTAAAGAACTCATAGAATGAGCAGGAGTAAAATGTTACAAATAGAAAGCAGCACAATGTGTGATCAAACTGGCATTAGAAGTCAATCCTTGATAAACTGCAATATTGCCATACCTCTCTATAGCTCTAGGTCTCAGATTTTAAGTCTAGGTACAATCTGTAAATTTATCTTCAAGGCAAATGGTAATTGGTAATGGTAGGGAGTAAGCCAATTTAATTTCTTACATAGTGCACAAGAGGGTATTAATAAAAAGTATTTTAAGTCAGTACTGAGTTCACCTGAATTTCCAAAACATCTTCAGGCTTTTCTCAATATATCTGAATATGTGCATTTTGAAAATACCTAATAGGGATAGGAATAAACTGCAAGTGATACTGCTGGTTGCTGTGACAAGTTCTTGCTTCCCCAAATGCTGAAGTATGACACCAGAGAAACATGCTGAAGCAAGTGCAAAGTGGAAAGTAAAAGGCTTCCTTAAAGGATATCAGAAAAGACTTCCCCCAGAGGAAGGAGGGGGGCCAAAAGGAAGAGTTCTTGGGAAGGGGAGGTCTTCTACTTTTTATATCTAAGGTCTTCTTTTTGTCTTCCTGCATTCCCATCCTTTATTTTGCTTATCTCCCTCTATCCTGCATGTGATAGGGAATGCAGATGGGAAGAACAAAAGGTGGAAAACAGGTAGGCCATGGGGAGGGGGAGGTGTGATCTGGGCAGGAAGGGTCTAGGGTGATTTTAATAGTATCTCCCTGTTTTGTTGGGAGCTACTTCATTAACAGCTCTTTGGAATGGGCGAAAGCCTTGGAAACATAAACATTTCAATATTTCAGTATTCAATATTCAATATTTTTTCCTGGGCTCAGATCCACTCCATTTTCTCTATGGAGTCTACTTTCTTTATTAGACTGCATGTTAGATCCAATTTGCTAAGTACCTATCTATAAATCTGGCTTTACATGTGGCAGGCTGTTACTATAAAATACTATTCCTTAATGCCCCCTTTGTGCATTAGGTAAAAAAAAAATTGTATCTACTAGCTTCCTACAATTAACATTTTTCATCTCCCCCCAAAAGCAACTCACAAATTACATATACACTTCAAATAGGAGAAGAGGGTCTAAAGAACCACAGTAAGCTATGGCAACACTGTAGTTCATTAAGGAAGGATCCCAAGGCCAGAATTGAACGTTTAGTTTAGTCATGCATTTTGAGGCTGTGTATGTGTACTGTTTCACTCTTGCTCATTCTAGCAGCTTTCATAATGCATATATATATATATATATATATATATATATATATATATATAATGTTATATTATTTCCCCCTGTGGAGCATAGTACCTATTAAACCCCTGGGAAGAAAATAAAACTACATGTTGCAGCAAGAATGAATTCAGTAAAAAAAAAAAAAAAACCTTTGATAATTAAGTTTGGATCAGTCTTTGGAAACTACTTTCCATTTATAATTCTCTCCTACTTCTATAAGGAGTTTCAAAATGCACACACTTTTCTGTATGTGTGCAGATACCATAAGAAAAAATGTAAAGTTTTGCTACTGTAAAACAGTAGTCTTTAAGGCTCTCTTGAGCATAAGAAAGAAATTACATCTCTTAACTCCCTACCACTACCATTCCCAATATAATAACAAAGGTAGTTAACAAACTGCACATAGATTTCACATCTGAGACCTGGGCTAAGTGAGGTATGGTAACATTTTGGTCCATGAAAAAATAACTCCCAATGTTAGAGTTGAGAATCACGTTTGATTATGCATTGTGAGGCTTTCTACATGTATTCTCGCTCTTTCTAGCAGCTTTCCTAATGTATATATTGGGTACTGTGGAGCAATATAACAATTAAGCCACTGGGAGGAAATTGAAATTGCTCTTGCAACAGGAGTAAATTCACCAAAAACCCTTGGTGAATTTAAGTTTGCACACACCTTTGGAAATTACCTGCCACTTGTGATTCATTTCTAATTCTATATGTTTTCAAATTGCATATATCCTTCTATATTGTGTACAGACCTGAAGATACCCTGAGGACAAACATGAAGCTAGGGCTGATTTTAAATACAATTTCTTAATGCCCCCCTGAGCATTAGATAAGAAATTACATCTATTAACTCCCCACCAGTACCAGTTTCTGTCTTCTAAAAAAAGCAGTTTGTAAATTTCACCAAGACTTTAAATCTGAGACTAGAGCATAAAGGGCCCCAGGGAGTTATTGTGAAATTGTTCATCAAGGAATGACTCCCAATGTCAGAAAGGAGAATTCACTTTGATGACTCTTTTTTTTTTCTTCACTTACCCCAATTTCTCACGAAAGTATGTTGGCTAGGCTATTGAATTATACAATTGCCTCCAACTATAAGATTGTACATTGTGGTAAGATTGTACATGGTGGTAATTCAGGCAACTTGATTATTTTATAGCAAAAGTTCCAAGAATAAACTGTAATACATTTTAGTTTGTAGCAAACATAGTCACAGAATTCATCAGCCATAAGTCCACATTTAGTTTTTTGTTTTTATTTCTGAGGTATAAATATCCCTATGAAAGAAAAGTGAGCCATCTTTGTGATACTGCATTCCTAACACAAGGATCAAAGGAATATGCCACCATCCAACCTTTTACAGGCCTGTCATATGGAAGAGGTACCTTAAAAAATGCAGTGCCAATGCAGTCTGAAACATAGGCACCTGACTGTATCCCAGAAATCAAGTGATGGGTTTTCTTTTTCTCCTTTATAGAAACTTATTTCAGCAAAAGTTTTAATTTTGAGCACAAATTTAGTAGAAAGCCAAAAATTCAACTTCTACCTAAGTATTTTTTTCTTTTGAATTTGCTATTAAATATTTTTAAAAAGATTGAGTAGAAGAGGATGGTTTTATAAATCAGCAATAGGTATGGTTTCTATATAAGCAGCGACAATTAGCATTATCTGTTCCTTCAAGTTTCATCTTTTTCCTTGAAATTTATGCTCAGAGCAGAGTTAAAGGCACAGAATGCTGTAGGTTCTAAGCCACCTTCTTGTTTTTCTAATTCACTTTGTTGTCTGTTCTCCCTAATGGTCACATTTAAAAAAGGAGGTTTCAGTGATGGGTGTCAGAAAACTTTGATGTCTTGCCTAGATACTGTTACTAGTAATAATGTGAGGACTAACATGATTTCTACAGATATCTCTATGTGGCCAACTAATCAGATGGAAATTGTGTGAAACCTAGGCACCTGACTGTGTCCCAGAAATCAAGTGATTTAGTTTCTAGTATGTTAACATTGATATTCAAGGTCAGGCCACCATAATTTATGGTTATCATGATTGAAGATTAAGCTTTCAGTTAAAAATGCATGTAAAAATAAAAAATATAACAAAGCGTATGAGTGTTACAGAAAATTGAGGCTAAATTTCCACATCCATATTTGTTAATCGGAACCAGTTGTGGGATCCTCTGAAGAGTGGCCTTGTCTTTTGCAAATGAGAAAACTTTGGCCCAAGCATTAAAAATAATAATGATCATAAAAATTAGAGGAAGATATGAATCTTAAAATGAGTCTAAGACCACCTTCCATACATATTTCAGATGACTGACATCATCTGAATGTCAAATTAAATTTAGAAATTTTTCATCTGGGTGCAAAACAATTCTTGTATCATTCATGAAAAAGTAGCTTATACTATATTTAACTTCATTGTAAAATGTGCATACTTCATGATAAAATTTATAAGTCCAAAATGAGAAAACTGACAAATTATCCCCATTCATTTTACAGGGTTTTCATGTCTTTAAGTGGTAGTATTCACAAAGCTCCTTTTAAATAAATCCTCCTATAATGCATTCATAATTCTTTTATTCATATTTTAATTTCCATACAAAACATCATTTTTTTTCTGAAATAACTGCAGTATCAGTTTGAATTTTATTTGACTATCCACCACATTGATTCTAATTTTTTATTTCATTTGGAAAAGTACTGTAATTGCCCTCTGTTTTCTTCAGCCTGTCATTATGGGAAAATTCAATGAAAAACATAGAATTTTCTTATTATTTTCTTTGATATGTAGAAACTTTGGCTTTTTGGGGGGAAGCACAGATTGCTTTTTAGTGTAAAATACTGAACTCCCCCCTTTCTCCACTCCTTAGTCTCTTCTTGTCTTTACTCTCTTGAATATCTATTACACTTGAATTTCATGTTTATAAAGATGAATGCTCTCTTCCAGACAACTTTAGATTCTTTTTAAAAAAAAGTTTTATTAGTGCATTACAGTTACAAATGACTGCAATCAGGTCTACTTTGACATAATTATAAAATACAGAATATAATTGGTACCAATTCAATCCCCAGATTTCCTTCCTTAGTTTCCCTCCTCCTTTCCTCTGTTCCCTTTCCTCTATTCTAATGGTCTTTCTTCCATTTGTATTTTTAAAAAAATTAGTGTATCATAGACACAAATAAAAATTCACTGGGCTTTATTTATATATGTACACAATTGAGTTTGGTTAGTTTCATTCTACTGTCTATCCCCTTTTTGTCCCTCCTCCCTTACTCTCAATGTCCCTCCTCTAGTCCACAGGTATCTTCTATTTTCATGTGATTCCCCCTTTTCCTCTTATTTTTGTCTAGCATCCACATGAGAGAAAACTTTTGATCCTTGACTTTCTGGGTCTGCCTTATTTCATTTAGAATTGTGTTCTCCAGTTTCATGATTTTGCCACCAAATGCAATAATTTCATCCTTCTGTATGATTGAGTTAAAGTGAATTGTATATATGTGCATTTTCTTTATCCATTCATCTGTTGATGAGTATGTGGGCTAGTTTCATAATTTGGCCATTGCAAATTGTGCTGATATTGCTTTGTAAAATGGTGTGCTGATTTTAGCTCTTTGACTATATACCAAGGAGTGGAATGGCTGTATCATATGGTGATTTCATTACAAGTTTTCTAAGAGATCTCCATAGATTTCCAGAATGCTTGTACTAATTTGCAATCCCTGAAACATGCATAAGTGAACCTTTCCCCCATATCCTCACCAGCACTGGTTAATAGTTTTACTGTAGATAATTGCCGTTGCGACTGGAGTATGAGATGAAATATTTATGCAGTTTTCATTTTAATTTCCCTAGTTGCTAGGGATTTTGAACAGGTTTTCATATATTATGTGGCCATTTATATTTCTTCTTTTGAGCAATGAGTGTAGTTGTTTTGTCTATTCAATAATTAGGGTTTTTCATGTTGTTTTTGAGTTTCTTATATATTCTAGATATTACTTCCCTATCTGAGGAGCAGGTGGCAAGGCTTTTCTCATTGGTAGACCCTCTCGTCACTCTCATATTTTCTTTGATATGTAGAAGCTTTGGCATTTGCTGCCATTCCACTTGTTGATTCTTGGTTTTATTTGATGTGCTTTAGAATTGTGTTAAGAAAGCTGATACTTTTATCAATGTGTTGGAGTGTTGGACCTACTTTTTTTCCCTAGCTGTTGCAGAGTTTCTGGTCTAACTTCTATATATTTTATCTGTTTGAAGTTGATTGTTGCACAGAGTAAGAGATAGGCATCAAGTTTTCTTTTTCTACATACAGCTGTTCAGTTTTAAGAGCACCACTTGTTGAAAAGACCATCTTTTCTCCAACATATATTTTTAGCATCTTTGCCAAGTATTAAGTGACTATATCTATGTATATTTGTGTCTGGATATTCTCTTTTATTCCATGGTCTTCAGGTGTGTTTCAGTGTCAATGTAATGCATTTTTACACTAAAGCTCTGTTATACAACATGAGATCGGATACAGTGATATCTCCAGAATTACTCTTCTTTCTCAGAAGTGTTTTGATTGGCATGTGTATCTTCTTTGTCCAGATAAATTTTAGAACTATTTTTTTTTCTAATTCTGACAAGAATGTCATTCACATTTCATAGGAACTACATTGAATCTTTATATTGCTTCAGGTAGTATGGCCATTTTGAGAATATTATTTCTGTCTGTTCAAGAACATGAGAGGTCTTTCCATCCTTTAGGGTCCTCAATTTCTTTCTTCAGTGTTCTATAGTTTTCATTGCTGAAGTCTTTTACCTCCTTGATTATATTGATTCCCAAGTATTTATATGTTTTTAGGTTATAATAAGATAATTTCCTCATTTTTTCCTGAAAATACAATACTAGGGTGGAATAAGCAATTAATTTACATGTTGATCTTGTATACTGCTCCTTTACTAAACTTATTTATCAGTTGTAGAAGTTTTATGGGGGTCTTCTAAATAAAAAATAATGTCATCAGCAAATAGATCATTTAAATCCTTTATTTCTATGTGTATTGTATACATTGAATTTTATTCTCTTGCCTGATTGCTCTGGCTAGAATTTCAAGGACTAGATTGAATAGGAGTGGTGTTTTATTCCTGTTTTTAGAGAAAGCACTTTCAATTTTTCTTCATTTTGTATGTTGGTTTTGGCTTTGTCATGCACATCTTTTACAACATTGAGAATATTTCCTTCTATCTCTAGTTTCTCTAGGGTTTTAAAAATGAATGTTTGCTGGGTGATTTAAAATGACTTTTCTTCATCTTTTAATTATGTTTTTTAATGTACTTGAATCTGTTTATATGTGAATTACATTTTTTGACCTGCATATATTAAATCAACCTTGCATCCCGGGGATTAAAGATGCTTGATCATTCTGTACAATCTTCTTAATGTGTTTTGTAATGCCATTTGCCAATATTTTTTTAAGTAATTTTACATTTATAGTCATCAGGGATATTGGTCTGACATTTTCTTTCATTAATGTGTCTTTGTTTTTGGTATCAGGGTGATACTGCCTTTGTAGAATAAATTTGGCAGTGTCTCCCTCCTGTTCTGTTTCATCAAATAATTTGAGGAGGATTGGCAATAGCTCTTCTTTACAGGTCTGTTAGATCTTAGATGAGAATCCATCTGGTTCTTGGTTTTTCTTACACTAGGTTTTCTTGATCCTCCCTAATTTTCTCTACACCTGATAACACCCTTTCTTTTTGGTAAATCTTGGGCACTCAGAGAGGAAGTCATACAGCAGGAGAGCAGTTTGGAATCTCTAATAAACAAACTTAAATGGAAACTCCATGTTGGCTGATCAGTTTTAATTTTGTTTTTCTAATGTACTTCCCAATTATTTGAATAAACTGTTTTATACATAGCACCCAGGCATGCACTGATAACCTTGACATGTTCTGTTGATGACCTAGTCTCAAAATTTATACATTTCTGAAGACTTCTGTAGGTTATTTGTCAGAAACTCTCTCTTCATGGATTAATTCTCAGTTATTTTAATTTTAATTTCAAGGTTTTTTCAATCTGCCCACAAATGCTGCTTCAGGTGTTAGCCAGAGGTGTGGGCAAAAGGTGTCCACAAAACTTGTGGTTCCCACTATACTATCTGGAATTCCCCTTCATTTTCCATGAACTGTGGCTTTAACTATTTGTTTTCTATTTTTTATGCCAGCCAGATTATAGATTTTCTTTAAGGTGTTGTTAACCCTCCATCCAGGGGCCTGTCCTCAGGCTAAAAGATGAATAAAGAAGAAACACTTTCAATGTTATGCCCTTGTCTTCTTACAAGTGTTAAACTTTTACCTTTGGTATCTACCTTAATTTGGTCATTCTTTAGTGCCTTTGGGTAGTATTACACTGTTTTCTTTGTCTAGAATTTATAGTTTTGTTCTGTGCCTATATGCTGGGTATAGGCAAGAAAAGTGCCACATTTAGAAGTGAACTTTAAAGAGCTCTTTTATATTCAAATGGTGTGAAGATCTATAAACTTTCATGTCAAAATTTAATACATATGACACCCAAAACTTCTTGGCTCTATCCTATAAAATTGTAATGCCATGTCCATCTTTCTTTCTTCCTTCTATTTTTCTAATAATATCTTTCCCAACATAAGCCTCTTCTCAATTTTAGTGTGGAGCACTGTGCCAGATGTTCCTTCTCTTGGGTCCCTATTCATTCAAAATACAAACAAAATGAAACTGTCATTAAGCACACTCCCTCACTCTCAGTGTGTAGATGTGACTAACTTTCTTCAACCAGCCTTTAATGCTTTGTTTCTCCCCACAACATTTTATTTACTAACACCCTTACTTTTCTCTTCAACAACACTGGTCTTGCTCCCAATGACATTATAAACTTCACCTTGATCAAGTCAAGTATTACTTAGTTTTACCGTGTACATGCTGCCTCGCTTATACTTAGTTAAAGATGAGATCTTGAAAAATATATGGAAATTTTTGCGGTTAGGAAGAAAAGATAAAGAACTCTAGGACAATGAATTTCTATGTGTTCTCTGTAGTTGAATAAGATAGTGGGTAATAAAGCATTCTTTTTTTTTCTATAAAAACATAATAGTAACAACACTTCTCCTCCTCCTCACTCTATTCTCATTTTGTCCTTTTTTTCTTATTCCTACCAATTCCTTTTAACTTTTTTTGTCTACTTAATTGTAGTCTTCTTAAATCTTCAGTTATTTAATCTGGCTAGTATCCTCTTTAAAATAGAAAAAACCTACATGTATCTGTATGAAACAATTTTAATTTTAAATTATTATCTAATTTTCATTAGTGCATTATAGTTATATATATTAGGAAAGTTCATTTTGATATAATCACAGAAGCACAGAATATAAGTTTCTCTATTTCAGTCACAAGTGCTTTCTTCTCCCCCCCCCCCTTCCATGGACAGGCAGGTGGGGATAAAAGTCATGGGCAAGCTGGCTGTGGGGACAAGTTCATTACAAATGCAGTACTGCACACTTGCTCATTCCTTGGTCATCTGGAGCACTTGCTCCAACACAATACAGACTGTGTTTCACACCCACACACAACATGCTATGTAAAGCAACACAATGTCACCACTGTAAATCCCTATTTGAGCATCTCCACACATACATGTACATTAATACAAAAGGCACAGTAAAAGTGGTATAGAGAATTTTCATATCTCAATTGTTTTCTTATGGGACCACTACCCTATTATTAGCAATCACAGTTGATCAAGACATCATGCTACACATGGCTGTCCTCTGAAAAAAAGCCACCAAGGCAGGCAGGAGATAGGACCAAATTTGTGAGCCTTTTTAAAATAAAATATCTATATTTAAATAAATACAGGTTAAAGGGTCTTCAAAAAAAAAAAAAAAAAAAAACAGATCGTATGTCCTAAATCATATTGATTTCTTATATCCTCTCATGCAGATATTTAATACAACTCCCTCTTGAATAGAAGTTGCATCTATTGTCCACCTTTTTAGTAATTATAGTAATAACCATTTTCATTTGCAAATAAGTTACAAATGATATTACTCTGAAATCCAAGAAATCCCATACAGAACTGCATAAAGTTTCCTAAAGAGGAGGAAACTTCATGTGGACAGGTAAATACCTGCTCCATCATGTGGCACTATAATTTTGTTCCTGACTCAACTTCCCACTGGAAGGATCCATGGACATTTTTCTTTCTAGCTGTCTGCTTTTCTGGGCCACATTCTCTTCACACTCAAGTCCAATTTATATACACACAGACTTAAGAAGATAAGAAAAATATTTTACTAGGTCATGACAGTAAAACAAACAAATCTGTTTTAACCCTTCAAATTGATTAAAACTTGATGTGAGGTATGTAATGGTCTGGTAGGTGGAATACTAACATGGTTCTGATACCATTCTTGGAAATCAGGTTCTGTTTTCCTCATGTTGAACACAAACACATGAGAAACACTAGGGTAGAGTGCAGAAAATAAAAGTTTGTTTTTTTTTTTTTTTAAAGGTTAGAACAGAAACAGACTTCTTCAGAAGGAGAAGGGTATCCAGAGCTGGTATGGATGGGACAGGGTGAATCTTGTCCTCTCTAGTTTCCAGGTTTCTTTCTTCTCATGACCCCCACTCCCATCCCACTCTTCTGGCCAAAAGGCTGGGGGGAGAGATCCAGGGATACTTCTCCCTATTTTCCATTAAAAGCCCAGAAAGGCAGAAATTGAGCCATCCCTGGGGAGTACTCATTAACAATTTCTTACTGGGGGAGGGGACAATTTCCTGGACGCAGGTGACCTTGGCCACAGATGTGGAGGAGGTATTAACCTTCCATTTCCTTTGAATCAGCTTTCATCTTACCTATCCAACAGGATATTCTAGCAATGCTAGCTGCCTGTCCAAATACTGGCCCTAGTGAGCACATCCTGTGTAGTAATTTCCCAGTGATTGTGGACAGAATCCACACACAAGTGGCTGTTAGTCCAGGGTTAGGTTCACTGTAAGAGAGAATTTCTGACCTTACCTGATCCAATTATGTGTGCCCATACAGAAGGGACTACATCTCCAGAGTATCATGATCTGGAAGTGTAAGGAGTCACATGCCAAGGTCTCCTGGAAGACAAGAGACAACAGTGCAACAAAGAGTTGCCTTAAAGTGCCCCATTCCATGGTGAGAGTTATCCCCAGATTGAGCCAGGGAGAACTAGCTCTGTTCTCTCTCTTCCCACAGGAATTACCCTGAGGATGCTATGTGTGGGGCAGAACTGTAGCACTTGGCTGAGCAAATGACAGTCTGGTCAAATAAAATTTGCTCACACTTCATTAGCAGACAACTTTCTCAAGTGTTTTGAGAGCTAAGTTCTTCTGCAACTGCCATGGATGAAGCACCTCCATCACAGTGGGCAGACAACTGTCCAGGATGCTAAGAGCAGACTCCACACAGATGCTGTAGCTTCTTTACTTCATCACTTCCATGCCACCTTTAATGCCCAGTGCTCAGACAGGCTACAATGCTGGAATGCACAGCAGGATCCCAGCAGCTGCTTGAAGCCCACCTCAACCCTGCCAGTCTGGGCCAGGGGCATCACCAACAGCAGCTGATACCACTGTTTATCAGTGACGAGTTCTGCTTCCTCACATGTTGAAGTTTGAATATCAGAGAAGCATGCCAATGCAAGCACATAAAGCAAAGTTTATTCAAAGTAGGGTAGCATAGACTTCTCCAGGGAGAAAGAAGGGGGGCATAGCTGGCCCTGTTATCCCCAAAAGTGAAGTGTTCTGCTCTTCTTATATGTCCTAGGCTTCCTTTGTTCTCCTGTCCTCTTCCTCTTATCTTTCTCCTTCCTGAATGTGTGACTGAGCGTTTGCTTGGGCCTAGGAACTGCTCGGTGGGATGGCCAAAAGGTGGGAAACAAGTGGGCTGAAGAGGGAAGGGCAAGATAGGACAGCCCAGAACACACTAATTAACAACTTTATAGCTCCCTGTAGGAAGGGGCAATTCTTGAGACAGATTACCTCAGCAACAGGTTGGAGGAAGGACTCTGAAGGAATTAACATTTCAATCCTTTAGGGGACCGTCTCCAACTTCCCTTACTCACTCAAAATTGACCTCCTTTATCTGACCTGACTCTATTTACCTATCTATACTGACTACCTGTCTAATTCTGTGCCTGTGCCTGTATCAATGACCTTTTACTTGGGGCAGGGGTAGGCCTGACTGCATGAGCAGGACTTGGAGTGTTTTTCCAGTAATTAATTTCCCCCCAAATTTAGTGAGGTCAGTACCACAGGTTTGTGTGTAAAACAAGGAAGTTGAATAGGAATCAGAAGCTAAATTCCATTTCTTCTGGTGTAAAGAGTCGTCCCTGAAAACCAAAGGGAAAGAGCTCTGCAGGAAGGCTGGAAATGAATGCTCACCCCAGCAAGCCGAGAAGCCATTTTTCCCTAAGGATTGAGCCCTTCCTGACAGGCCTTCGAAGGTAAATATACAAATCTTCCTTTATGAGACCATGAGATAGTACAGGATCCAGGGAGAGGGGAAGGTGGAGAAGGAGAAGGTTTCAGGCCTGAGATGCTGCAGATAGGGTCCCACTCTCTGTAGTAAAGCCACATGCACTGCTACAGGAGGGTGATGATGGAATGACTTCTGGCCTGGCACAGAAGCTCAAGCCACTCTCACCAGGGCATCTCCCTGAGCACACATCCCAGGGACTGCAACCCCTGCAGAGCCATGTTTCTGAAAATCACCTAGCCACAGGAGGAAGAGATATAACAAAGAGCTCTCCTCCTGGGGCCTTGTTTGGCACAGAACTGTGAGGGAAGAGCCCAGTTGCAGATTTAGAGGCAGAATAGGAGACATCAGTCACTGTGTCCTGGGGAAAACAGGCACTGGACAAGTCAGCAGTGGAGTTTTGTCACACCTGTGTTCATTTGGGGAATTGACACTAAGAAGGCTCTTTCACTTTTCCAGGTTCATGTAAAGGAATGATAGATTAGCTCTTTCCCCAGATGCCTCCCAATGTAGGCAGCATGAACACAGTTTGCTAAGAGTTGTAGTCCTAGGTGAGGGCAATGAGAAGAAAGCCCTACACTGAGTTTGACTAAAGGACCTGGAGAAGCAAATGTTTAAGACTAAAAAGGAAAATTTCAATTTAGGATGTACTTTTGATTTTTCAAAATATGATAATTGTTTTTTGAGCTTGATTAAACCTTTCAAAATACCTGAATATTTAAAATGCCAGATATATTGAAAAAAAAACTGCCTTGATCAATTCACATAGCTAGACTTTAATATGAAAATCAGAGTTGCCTTAATGAACCTGCTTGTAAAAACTTCCACTAATGGCAGTGTTATTTTTTTTCCCCAGAACAGCTTCTAACTATCTGTCTCCACAAAGATACCCAACATTAGATTTTGTCACATACCTTTCATTTCTGTCATTCATTGAACAACACATGACACCTGAGTGCTCAGGCTTTATCTTTTGTTGTTTCCAGTATTACTCTCTTTGGATTTCTGGTACTTTCTTCAACATGTAGTTTCCCTCCCCATGATTCCTCCCTTTAGCCTCTTGTCCTCCTCCTCTCCAGGGTCTGGGCCCTCCATGTAGCTTCCCCCTCCATGATTCCTCTCTTCACTGCCTGCCCTACTCTTCTCCAGGCTCTGGGCCTTCCGTGAAACTTCCCTTCATGATTCCTGTCTTCAGCACCTGTCCTTCTCCCCTCCTGGGTCTGAATTCTCCACGTAGCTTCCCTCCCCACAATTATTCTTCAGCATCTGTCCTCTTCTCCAGGATCTGGGCCCCATTAGATCATCTAATCTGTTCTCAATACCTTTTAGGAGTGCCCATCTACTTCAAAGTAACAGCCAGCATACTGAAGGAGGCCAGTGCCTACCTAGGTGGAATATAATCAGAGCCATAATTGTCACTATGCCTCTTTCCTACTCTTTTTATCTAGGTCACTCCTTCCTCTCATGGTGCCTTCTCTGGTCTTCCAGATGTAGTGAGTGCCCTCTGACTCAGGGCTTGGTTCCCTGTTTGGAAGGCTGTTTTCTGCAATCATTGTGGCTAGCTTTCTCCATTTCTTGGTGAGAGGTCCTCTTCCCAATGAGGTTTTCCTAATCCCTCACTCCTTGTCTCTCTAACATACATATCTCCCATAACATTCTATATGATCACTTGTTCTTTTTTTTCCTGTGCACTCTCTTTCTATGTAAAGCAAATTTACAAGAGGAAGATAAATGTGTTAATATTTTTTACTGTATTCTGAGTTCCCAGGAGACCATTTGGACTTTAGTATGTGCTCAAAGTATACTTCTTAAATGAAAAATGACTACTTTTAAAGTCGTGGGACACTAACATGCCCTTTGCGTTACTATGATTTGAGAAAAATCAGTTTCTATTTGTTAAGTTTTCCACAATAAAAGTTTCTTTAGGTTATAATGATGTCACTGGGAGTCTGAACTTGTAACTTAGCAACAATTTTTTTAAAAGTTTATATTAGTAATTAAGGTGATCCCTTGAGTTTACTAAGAAAGTTAAATTATAATCTTTTATAAATTTGACATTATTCTAGTTATCATGACTCAGTAGCTACTGTGTACCACTGTTTAATCTATATCACATATTTCCTAGACAATGTATGGGTCATTTTTCCAGATCTGGTCCTTTCTCTGTGATCTGGTGATATAAATATGTCCCTCTTCCAGCTTTACTTGAAAATGTCTCTGTATTTTACTCCATCTCCCATTGACCTACTTGAGATAATTTGATCATGCCTTTCTTTTATCTAAACCAAGGTCTAATACTCTGAGCTTCCTGTGGCAGCTTTCTCCAGCAATTAGACTGCAAAATTGCTGGCTTGCTTATTGTGTGCACAGTGGTTAAAAACAAGAAAAAGCCCATTTCTGATCATCCTCAGGATAAGTAACTGAAGGTATTTTTATTTTTTTTGTAAAAGGAAACCAGTACTTTTGACATGGAAGTGCTATGCTAACTCTGGTGTTATTCTGCAACTAACTACCCTTAGATAATTTCTTATTTCTTTTAGAGATGAACCCTGATTAAGTAGAAATTTGTAGTTTTTAAAAAGACACAGAAAAATAAAGCATAAAAGGGAATCTTTTCAATTCTTACAAATAGTAATGTTTAAGTTAATTTTATTCCTTAAACAAATATATTTGCAAATAAAGAACACAATTATCCAGTTTGAAAGGAGCAAATATACAAGTTAAATTTAATATATTCTTACCAATTAAATTGACCTCTAACTATTTCTGGTGTTTCTTAGCATTTTTGTTTTGTTGTTGTTGTTATGGATTTTTTGTAGTTGTAGATGGACATAATGTCTTTATTTTATTTATTTTTATGTGGTGCTGAGGATAGAACCTAGTGCCTCATACATGCTAGGCAAGTGCTCTGCCACTGAGCTACAGCGCCAGCCCTCCCACTGTTTTATGTTTCATTTTAATAGGAAAATTTAGACCTTGGTTTAGGTAAAAGAAGGGCTTTTTAATTGTTTCAGGTAGGGGATATTTTCAATCCAAACTTCACAGCTCAAGTTCTCAGTAAAGCCTGGAGAGGAATGCAAGCATTTTGCCATACAGAGTGACAGGCTTACCCTCTTCAGCAGATGTACATACACCTTACTCTTCACCAGTTACATATGTGTGTGCACACAATCATACAAAGCCTCAAATCTGAGATTCTGTAAGGCCTTTGCCATCTGTTCAGGAGGAAGGTGTTAAATTGATACGGTCTCTCACAGGCTGGCCATCTGCAATCCTGGCTCCCTATTTTATCTCTGAGCTCTTTGAATGCTTTATCAGGTTACCCAGTACTTTATGTTGTCACCTATTTTTTTTTTCTTTTTTTAAATTTGTTTTAATTAGTTACACATGACAGTACAATGATCTTGACATATCATACATTTGAATCAGATGGGATATAATTTCTCATTTTTCTGAGTGTACAGGTTGCAGAATTACATTGGTCAAGCAATCACATATATACCCACAGCAATAATAATGTCTATTTTATTCTGCTGTCCTTCCATTCCCCCTTCCCCTTCCCTCCCATCACTTCTCTTTACCCAATCTAATATGAATCACTTCTTTTTTTTCCCCTCACATCGTCATACCTGTATTCTGCATAATGATGAGGTCTCCTTCCATCTTCCATGCAATTCCCCTTCTCCCTCCCTTTCCCTCCCACCTCCCTTCCCTATCTAGAGGTAATTTTCTTCTTATGCTCTTCCTCCCTACCCCATTTTGAGTCACCTCCCTTATATCAGAGAAGACATTCAGCATTTGTTTTTTAGGGATTGGCTAACTTCACTTAGCATAATCTGCTCTAATGCCATCCATTTGCCTGCAAATGCCATGATCTTGTTATTTTTTAGTGCTGAGTAATATTCCATTGTGTATAAATGCCACATTTTTTTATCCATTCATCCATTGAAGGGCATCTAGGTTGGCTCCACAGTCTAGCTATTGTGAATTGTGCTGCTGTGAACATTGATGTAACTGTGTCCCTGTAGTATGCCATTTTTAGGTCTTTTGGTTATAGTCCGAGAAGAGGAATAGCTGGGTCAAATGGTGGTTCCATCCCCAGTTTTCCAAGGAATCTCCATTCTGCTTTCCAAATTGGTCGCACCAATTTGCAGTCCCACCAGCAATGTATGAGTGTACCTTTTTCCCCGCATCCTCACCAGCACTTGTTGTTGTTTGACTTCATAATGGCTGTCATTCTTACTGGAGTGAGATGATACCTTAGAGTAGTATTAATTTGCATTTCTCTGATTGCTAGCGATGGTGAGCATTTTTTGTGTGTGTATTTGTTGATTGATTGTATATCCTCTTCTGAGAAGTGTCTGTTCATGTCCTTGGCCCATTTGTTGATTGGATTATTTGTTTTTTTGTTGATTAACTTTTTGAGTTCTTTGTATACCCTAGAGATTAGAGCTCTATCTGATATAATTATGGGGCTGAGGTTTTGGCTCAGTGGTAGAGTGCTCGCCCAACATGTGTGAGTAACTGGGTTTGTCCTCAGCACCACATAAAAGAATAGATAGAATAAAGGTATTGTATCCATTTAGAACTTAGAAAAATATTAAAAAATAAAGATATAATTGGTGTGGAGGAATAGACTAAAATAAGATTCTTCTTATACTGCTGCTAATCTGAAATTTTCATCAACTCTCCAATATGTTACATATATCAAAAAATAGATATTTGCCAGATTCATAGAACACTGATTATTTATCATCTTTACATGTATATTTATTTTTTATTATTTTTTCTTTCTTTTAGTTATGTTGGATGATATTGTGTCTATACATGTGCATACCATTTTCCCCATCAAAACATCCTTCTTAAAGAAATCTTGTTGCTTTTGTGAATTTAGAACAATTCAAATGAAATTATTTATGTAGGGCATCTGGATTTGAAAATAAAGACCTGGATTTGAAATCCAGCTATGTCATTGACTAGTTTCAAAAAAACAAAAACAAAAACAAAAACAAATAAAGTTGTTTACTTGTTTCCTCTAAGTTCAATTTCCGAATATGTGAAATAGGAATTAAAAAGTTTGCTTACTTTATCCCATGAGAGCAAAGGAAATGATGTTTGGAAAAGCATTTTGTAAATTAAAATAAAATGTTAGGCATAATTCTCTTAATGATAAAGAATTAATAATTTGTATATTGGTGCATCTGATTTAGCATGCATTGAAGATTTCTAAGTGGGAATAATTTTGCTAAAGTGATAAAAACTAAATTTTAAAAATTGATCCTAATACTTCATTCTAATATCAATGGTCACTTATTTTTTTCATGTAATTATTAAATTTAAGATGTTATGAACGTTTTTTTAAGTGACGGTAGATGCTCCTTCATTTCTAGTGGGCAATTTCTTGAATGGGCTCTTTTCTTTGGGCTAGACAGGCCAAAAATGTTCTGATGGTACTTTCACATTTAAGAAAAATAGAAAATAAAAGTAATTACAAACAGGCTATATTTAAATATACTTTCTACATATTTCTAAAATCATGAAAAAAAATAATAAAGTAAAAAATTATGACTGTGAGTCTTCAAAAATAACATAATGGGTTTCTAAAGTAAATATATTACAACTTGAAATAATAAACAATTAGCAAATGTTTTTTAAAAATGTTTTATGTCTTAGTTTGACATCTGTAAAGGATAAAATACACAGTAGGATAATAGAAGATATTATATGAGAGTTTTAAATTTTATGTCAAAAAAATATTTAATTTCTTCCCCAGTATTTTCTCATTCCCATAGATTCCATTTCACAGTGACCTCTTTCAGATCTCCAGCAGACCAAAGTCCTTTCCCCCTTGTAGTCTCAGACCTGTTATTTGGTATAGACTTTCTAGAATGTCTTCAATATGTCCCTAAGACAGTACATTAAACCTACTGTTGGATAACACAAATTAAATCTTCTTTGTATACTCTATCATATTACTTTACATATTTTATTCTTAGTTATTTATATAATTTTATTTGCTTTTTATGTGTGTGTGTGTGTGTGTGTGTGTGTGTATGATAACTAGTTAATTATCAGTCTCCACGGCCTTTTCTATGAAACCTGATACTGTTTAGTTCACTTTCTTTCTTTAGCATTTTGTACAATGCCTGGCATAAGAACAGTCAGTGTTCAGTGTCCCTTTGGATGAACTAATCAATACACTAATTATAATTAAATTTTTTAAGCTCTCAGGCAATTGTTTGGGAAAAAATATTCTATATCAGCAGAATTTTCAAAATACATAGTTCTGAAAACAAGTTTATTTTTATTTTTAGTTGATTACTAAGTGATTATATCATTAAATTTTGTCATTTCAATTTATCAGATTTCCTTTAAAAACTACATTGATAGCTTTGTAGTTATTTGTGTTCTTATTTAATGCTATACTATAGTATTTCAAATTTAAGAACAACAAGTATATGCAAATCTTTAAATTATTTATTTCATTGCATTATGTATTAAAATTGTCATTCAGATATGGTTATACTAATTAAGTTCAATGTTGATATCTCATGTGGTTAGTTTGCTAGATTAAATCATTTTAAGCTATTAAGACCTATAAATGTTCTGATATTTTCCCACTGTTTTCAGCTAATAAGTCATCCTTCCATGGTTTCATGAATAGTGTCAGAAGCTATGATGTTCAGGGATCAGAAACTAAGGATTTATTATACATGGTACAGCAAGCAGCATGATCCTCACAATTCTGTCATTTTCTATATCCTCTAAATTTCATTGGGACAATGCAGAGCAGCCCTAGTGAATACAGTAGACTGTCAACAAATCCGTCGTCTGCCATAGGCTGAACTATTTGTATTTTCTAAGATGATTTGCTACACAGATAGCCTCATAACTATAGTATAGGAAAAAAACTATCAATGAGTTCTGCTCAGGAGATATGTAAGGGGATGAGAGGATCATGACAACTGTCTCATAAAATACTCTTCTCATTGTAATGTAAAATTTGAGGTTTATACTTTGAAAAGATCAATTTATGCATTTATCAGAGCAGTGCATGCATGTGTCAGAAAATTTTAAATACAATATGCCAAATTTGAGCCTGCTACATTCTGTGCCCATGAAAAAGAATACTGTATTATTGAACCTTTTCTTGCTAGTAAAAAATGGAGTACAAGATGAGGTTTTAAAAATATCACTTTTTCCCTTTCTTTCAGACTGCATTTCTTAGAGTCATTAAGTTTTCACACCTATAGAGTACTCTGTTGGATGTATTAGACATACTCTAATCACAAAACCTAGAATATTTAAACTGGCAGCAGAATAAAGATTCATTGGTCAAAGGTGGGATGTAATGTCTAACATTAAAAATTTGCTGTGTCTCTTTTCCATTCCTAGCATGTGTTGATGGCTAAGAGGAAAACTGATTCTCCTTTATAGCCCAGCTGTGCTCTAAATTTGAGAAACCAGAAGTGGTTGCACAACTGAGGTCACTAAATATAATCCAGGTATCTGCAATGTAATTCAGGATTTCTCTGAACAAGACAGTGGGAAAGACAATTACAGTGGAGGTAATGCTTTCCTTCTCCCATGGAGAAGGAAAAGAAGCCTAGAAATCAAATGAAGAGAAGTTGAAATTGAATATTAGGACTCTGCTGTAAATTTCCTTCTAGGAATGATAAGGCGACTTGGTGACACACTCATGGAAATTGTTAACATACTTAAATTTATTCCCACTGTAATTTATTTCAATTATATTTTGGTTTTGGATATTTTTTCCTGTGGAGATTTTATGTTCCATAGTTTGTATGTGACAGTTTCAGTTGCAGATATAAAGAAAAATAGACTGCTAGATCTAGATTCCCAAACCTATTATATCTATTTTTCATAACACACTTTTCAGTCATAAGACAAAGTGGACATCATAATTAAAAGTTAAGCTGGTAAAAGAAAGATATATAATTCATTGTAACATAATTCAACTTTCCACCCCATCAAGGAATAAACTTAGATATGAAGGATATAATATTCCCAAGGACTTACAGCAGGTTAGGACAAGAAATGAAAAGATATAAATATAATTTCCTAAATCTTTAGTAGATTGTCATTCATTATAGGAAGGCTTTTTTTTCTTTTCCTTGTAACTTAATGATCTATCCAGAAAATTGGAACATTTGTAATTTGTTTTTTTCTTCACTAATCTACTCTGCATTTACCTAACAAATATTTATTTCTAACATATTATGAGCACTATTTTAGTAAAGCCACGATCACTAGTTAAAAATTAGCAAAATGCTTCATACTTTATTTATGAAGTGTTTGCATCTATGCATAAATATGAACACCTAAAAAAGATAATTTCAGAATGTTAAAAGCATTGGATGAAAAAAAAAATTAAGGAAAGTTGGTATAGATTGCAGTGGTCATGAAAGTCCTCTCCACCAGAAATTACTTCCTAATACAAATATGAATGTTGAAAAGGAACCAGTCATAGAAAGAGTTAAAAGGCTTAAGGAGGAGCCGGACCTATAAGCTCAAAACACCAATGAGAGCAAATGAAAAGGTCAGAGCAGTGGGAATTAAAATTTGGTAGAGCACTTGCCTTATATGCTCAAGATCTTAGGTTTATCTCTAGCACCAAATAAATCAATAAATCAATCAATAAACTATTCAAAGATATTAATTTAAAAACTAGAATGTCATCAGCACGTAATTCAGGGCTAGATGATTCATCTAGGAAAGAGAGAAGAAGGCTAAGGTTAAAGCCTGCAAAATCAAGAGGATGGTAATGGTGGAGGAATTGGCAAAAGAGACACATGAATAACAGCCAGGGCAGAAATAAAACCAGCAATATCTTGAAAGTCAAGAGAAAATATTTTTTCATATTAATGTTCTTTACAGTAATTTTCAACATACATTGTAGAACTTAAACTAATTGTAAAACATGAGAAGACAATAAACAGGAATTTAAAGAACAAAGTTAATCTTTAATGTTACTTTAGAATGAAAGCAATTAAAATTAAGTATATAAAAGAAAATCTGAGTTAAATTGGAGTTTTATATTCACATTGATAAAAGGGAATGCATTCCTATTAACTTTTAGAATAAAAGAATGTACTTCAATAATAAAGCAATATAAGAGCAAGAATTTATATCCATTAATATGTTGTTCACTCAAGAAAAATTAAATCAAATTAATGGTATTTTAGAGGGATGGAAGAGTTAGATTTCTCTACATTGCCTTTTAACAGAACTGTTGTATGATCTGGATATATTAATTTGATCCTTG
The DNA here is from genome assembly GCF_047511675.1 of Marmota flaviventris. NCBI lineage: Eukaryota > Metazoa > Chordata > Mammalia > Rodentia > Sciuridae > Marmota > Marmota flaviventris. The sequence goes on from NC_092509.1 coordinate 38,971,704, forward strand.
AAGTCCAGACTACTGCATTTGACCTGTGATCTTTATTAGCACCATTAGAAAATTAATATAGACTCCCAATATGATTTTCCAACCTTACTTTTAATGAGAATAAAAAGTTTCGTAGTTCACTTGGAGTCAGAAATATAAAGGACAATGAACTTTATTTAGAACATTATTTCAATGAGGTCATGTGAAGCTGTAAAAATTTGCAGCATGTGCATGCTTATAGACTTAGAAGTTGATTAACATGGTGCTTAAGAAAAGGTATTAAAATATAAGTTGTGGGAGAAACAAGAATTACATTACATAGAAAAAACACATGATCACTTTATTTTTATTTTTTTCTGAAATACTTTCTCCCTATTTTTCATTGGTGCATTGTAATGGTACATAGTGTTGGGATATATTGTTACACATCTGAACAGGCACACAATATAACAACCCATGACCATTGTTTGTCTTAGAATTATCTATAAAATTGGCATGTTAGTGGTATCTATCATGTTACAAAGGTGAATAATTTAATGTACATAAAACTCCTACAACGTGTCTTAAAAATCTGTATAAAATATAAAGTTGTATTTTAAAGTTTTAATATAAAGTTGTATTTTATAGTTTAATACTTATATCTTAAAGTAGATCCATTCTGAAATTCTGACAAGCTAAGTAGTTACCAAACCTAAGGGGAACTATATCTACTAAACCCAGAAGAAAACCAGAGAATTTCTTGGAAACTGGAAACAATGCAATGCAATTCACTAATGCAAGAAATATAATGCTTATAACACTTGATTAATCACATGATAAATACTCATTAGATGATGCTTTTGATGAGACAACAAGGAGGTAGGTGGTGGGTACTTAGAGGAGACAGAGGAAGTATGGGGAAGAGGACACAGGGAAATAAGAAGACAAAAATCCTGATAACTTCTTCAACTATTATCCACTTCTCAAAAAAAGGAGGTAAATATAAACATAAAAAATTTTATTTTAGTACTGTACACCTGATCTTTTCTTATTTAATGAGCACATTTCATCAGCATCTTTTAAATTACAAATAACAAGTTTTATTTTACATGCAGCTTTCTGGAACATATCTAGTCTATAACTGACCAATAGTCTACATAGGTAAAGTGAGAAAATATCATTAATTCAGAGAGTGGTATTTGAAATATTTATTTTCAGCTAAATAGTATTTAATTGAAACAAAGAATGCAATACATGAATTCCTAATGTAGCTTAATTATGAATCTCAGTTATTGACTAAGAAAATTATTTTTATGTTGTAACCATTCTAGCTCTATGTATATTTTGAGATTATTTTTGTGTTTATAAGAATAAAATATGTGAGGGTTAATATTTTAAAAGCAAGCCTAACCAAACAATCATATATATATATATATATATATATATATATATATATATATATATATATATATATATCACAGTAAATTTTACCTTTAGGTAGATCTATAGTGTGCTAATTAAAAAAAAGAAACTATAAGTAATTTGAAGAAAGACTGTTAGAATAGAATATAAGGAACAGGGGAAGGAGAATAGGAGGGTAAGGAAATATACTGAGGACTCAATTGGAACAAATTAAGTTACATATTTGAATAATTATGTCAACATTAACCCCAACATTATGTAAAACTATAATGCATTAGTTAAAAATAATTAAAGAAGTAAATATCATTTCTAGGTCTAAAAAAAAAAGCCAATGTGGACTATTTAAAACACTTTTTTTTTTTTACAATTTATTTGTATTCCCTAAATCAGGGCTTCAATATATAGTTGTTGTATTTGACAATTCTAAATTTTTCTATCATATTTTGACATATTTGACTAGTAATTTCTGTATCTCAGAATTTAAAAATTAGCATAAGCTTATGTGTTTTGTATAGATTATGATAAAATTCTCTCTTGCTCTAGTATAAACCAAGTGACCTGACATCTAACAATTGTATGATTCTAAGAATATAATTGAACTCATTGAGTCACAGTTTTCTCATCTTTTATAAGACTCATGACATACACTTCTTTTGATTAAATAAATTTCTATCAGCAAATTATTTAGAATACTGCCTGTTACAAAATACACATTCATTAAATAAGAAGTAATTTTAGCAGAGTGGAATAAAGCAAGGACTTTCACAGAAGAAAATTTTTGAGAAACTTGGATTCTATTGCACACATACTGTATATATGTCAGAAGTTAATTCACTTAATTGATTACTAAAAATAAATGTGTATGTTGAATAACACATGCACATGGAGCCTCTAGCAAATTGTAAGTAGTCACTATCATTGTCATTTATAATGTACTCCTGGTATCTATTATCATTAATACATATTTTATACTTTATACTTACACTCTGATAGCAAAGCATTTACATATTCCATGCATTATATAAAACATTGTATTTGAAGTAATTTTATTATCAACTGCTAAGTACTCAAAATCACTAAAAATTCATCAGTAATTATTTTGATAACCTAGAAAGCACTTAAGTAAGAGACAAACTCAGTTTAACTTATAATCACAAGCAGTTGTCCATTGCTACTTCAATGGAACCTCAAATGGACTCATTCAGAAGGTAGAAACTGCAGTCAGTCATCAGAGATTAAATGATCCCTAAAAACAAATAAACAACTGAAAGTCTATTAAGCAATTAAGAATTTATGTTCTTCCTTCCTCCAGATGTATATACAGGACTACACAGGCACATACTACACACAAGTTCGGAGTCACCCCAGCTCCAAAAACTAACTTCCCCATCCCCCAAGAAGAGCTGTCCAATGGTGAGCCCTGCTGGCTCACATGATCCTTACCCACCAATCAGACTAGCCCTGCTGGCTCATATGATCCTTACCCACCAATCAGAAAGCACCCCATGCCAACTGACAAATGGTTTAATCATTAAACTGTCATAACTGTCAAACCACCCCTGGGTCTATAAATATGCAGAGCTGTTCCTCAATAAACAGGCATTTTCTCTGACAGCGAGCCTTGATTGTTCTTTCAACACACACACACACACACACACACACACACACATACACACACACGCTGTATTTTTCAATGATGTAACTATCTAGGGGGAAAATATTCTGATTTTTTCTACTTAAATATTGAAAATGTTCAGTGTGGAAGTGTTTAAAGAGATATATTTCTTTTGAAATAATGGTTTATAAATATATCACTTATAAACATATTATTTCCTGTAGAACAGTGAAAAGTTAGTGAAAACTGAAAATGGAATTGAATTATTAGATTAAATCAAATGGCATGTGTGCCTTTATTTCTTATGGTGTGTGTGTGTGTGTGTGTGTGTGTGTGTGTGTGTATATACACATGTATATATTTATATATGTATGTATATATACCCTTACTTTAATTTTTATATCAAATACCATAAAATCTAATCAGAATTGTATTCATCTTGAGAATTTTCTGGCATGATGGACAAAAAAATCTGAATAAAACCTTTTTCTTAATTAGCAACTTGTTCATGAATTTATAATAGGCACAGAAACTTTTAAAAATTTATTTTATTAAAAAAATCTATAAGCTCTTTCCTCTCTCCTCTTATTTAAAATATGTTCCTGCTGGTATTTTTTTAATGTATAATCTGTATAGCACTTGTATAGGAATCACAATGCTTGCTTACTTGAAAATATAAATTACTTTTCCAAATCAAGTGCTTATTTGGTATGAAGAGGGACAAAGCACTGTAATATGAAAATTTTTAAAGGTGGTTTTTAATATATATATTAATATTTGAGATCCATTCAATGAACTTTTTCCTTTTTGCCTTTATCAGTAAAAAAATTAAAGATTTCCCTCACTTTCAAAAATAAAATAATCATATCACACTTTCTTTCATAATTTTTTTTCAAAAAGTTCTCCTTTATCTCCAGCATTCATAGCATACTAATACTTCCTCTTGCACAAATTAATTAATGAAAAATCTACTGGGTCCAGCTACCATCTCTTAACTAGACTGTCCTGCATCTCACTCCCAGAATGGCTGATTTCTGTCTAAACAACCTTCTTAAAACATCACTTTATACCTCTAAGAATGGCCTTGAGAATCCAAAATTATATAGGGGATTTGTACAATGCTGCAGTAACTATTGAAAAACTTGTTATACATAGATATTTTGACCAAAGAAACCCCACCTCTTGGCTTAGAGACCAATCCATGATAGTGGGAAATAAGTGAATGTTGCTGATTGTAGAGCAGATGTTTTGTCCCCTGCACCATTCAGTTCAGGTTTCTTTGTTGCAGCAAAAGTTATTAATCATCCAAAAAATTCAGTTAAATGTGTGGGACATGAGGAATTGGATGGCACTGGCTCCTTTATTTTATGTGTATGTAGTGGAATTCTTGCATGATGTCTGGAGTGCAATAGTAATTGTTAAGGAAAGGAAAGCATGAGTAGTGTAAGAGCCTGGATTTTGATGCCAGAACTGACCAGACATTCTAGCCTGCCTAGGCCTGACTCTTTTTATAAGAGACAACCCCCACCCCTGTTCTTATTTAAGACACTGATTTTCATCCTGGGCAGGGGTGCAGTTTCTGCTCCTTAAATAGTCATATTTTATCCTGAGTTAAGACAACTTCCAATTTATTTATTTATTTTGTTTTTAGTTTTATTGATTTTATTTTTTTAAATACATGACAGCGGAATGCCTTACAATTTGTATTACACATATATAGTACTATTTTTTATAACTTTGTATATAGAGTATGTTCACACCAATTCATGACTTTATACATGTACTTTTTTTGCATTAAAATTCTTATTACACATATATACCATTATTTTTCATATCTCTGTTTATATATAAAGTATGTTGACACACAATCTGTGTCTGCATGTACGTACTTTGGATAATGATGTCCACCACATTTCATCACCCTTACTAATCTCCTGCCCCCTTCCTTCCCCTCCCACCCCTTTGCCCTATCTAGAATTAATCTAATCCTCCCATGCTCCCCCTCCCTACCGAACTATGAATCAGCCTCCTTATATCAGTGAAAACATTCTGCATTTGTTTGTTTGGGACTGGCTAAATTCACTTAGCATTATCTTTTACAACACCATCCATTTACCTGTAAATGCGATGATTTTATTCTCTTTTAATGCTGAGTAAAATTCTATTGTGTATATATGCCACATTTTCTTTATCCATTCATCCACTGAAGGACATCTAGGTTGGCTCCACAGTTTAGCTATTGCGAATTGTGCTGCTATAAACATTGATGTGGCTGTGTCCCTGTAGTATGCTGTTTTAAAGTCCTTTGGATATAGACCAAGAAGAGGGATAGCTGGGTCAAATGGTGGTTCCATTCCCAGATTTCCAAGAAATCTCCATACTGCTTTCCATATTGGCTGTACCAATTTGCAGTCCCACTAGTAATGTATGAGTATACATTTTTCCCCACATCCTCTCCAACACTTATTGTTGTTTGTCTTTATAATAGCTGCCATTCTGACTAGAGTGAGATAGTTTCTTAGAATAGTTTTTATTTGCTTTCTCTGATTGCTAGAGATAATGAGCAGTTTTTTCATACATTAGTTTATTGATTGTAATTCCTCTTCTGAGAAGTTTCTGTTCAGGTCCTGGGCCCAATTGTTGATTGGGATATTTGTCTTTGTTTTTTGTTTTGGTGTTTAACTTTTTGAGTTCTTTATATACCCTAGAGATTAGTGCTCTATCTGATGTGTGAGGGGTAAAAATTTGTTCCCAGGATATGGGCTCTCTGTTCACCTGACAGATTGTTTCTTTTTTCTGAGAAGAAACTTTTTAGTTTGAGTTCATCCCATTTATTGATTCTTGGTTTTCATTCTTGAGCTATAGGGGTCTTATTAAGAAAGTTGAGGCCTAATTCCACAGGATGAAGATCAGAGCCTACTTTTAATTCTGTAAGATACAGAGTCTTTGGTTTAATTCCTAGGTCCTTTATTTACTTTGAGTTGAGTTTTGTGCATGGTGAGAGATAGGGGTTTAATTTCATTTTGTTCAGTATGGATTTCCAGTTTTACCAGCACCATTTGTTGAAGATGCTATCTTTTCTCCAGTGCTTGTTTTTTGGCACATTTTTCTGATATAAGATAATTGCAATTTTGTGGGATAGTCTCTGTGTCCTCTATTCTGTACCATTGGTCTACCAGTCTGTTTTGGTGCCAATACCATGCTGTTTTTGTTACTATTGCTCTGTAATATAATTTAAGTTCTGGTATAGCAATGCCACCTGCTTCACTCTTCCTGCTAAGGATTGTTTTAGATATTCTGGGTCTCTTATTTTTCCAGATGAATTTCATGGTTGCTTTGTCTATTTATATGAGGAATGCCATTGGAATTTTTTTCAGAATTCCATTAAACCTGTATAGTGCTTTTGGAAGTATGGTCATTTTGATAATATTAATTCTGCATATTCAAGAGAAAGTTCGATCTTTCCATCTTCTAAGGTCTTCTTTGATTTCTCTCTTTAGGGTTCTGTAGTTTTCATTGTATAGATCTTTCACCTCTTTCATTAACTTGATTCCCAAGTATTTTATTTTTGTTGAGGTTATTGTGAATGGGGTAGTTTTCCTCATTTCCTTCTCAGAGGCTTTGTCACTGATATACAGAAATGCCTTTTATTTATAGGTGTTGATTTTATATTCTGCTACTTTGCTAAATTCATTTACTAGTTCTAGAAGTTTTCTGGTGGAATTTTTTTGGTCTTCTAGTTATAGAATCATATCATCAGCAAATAGTGCTAATTTAAGTTCTTCTTTTTCTATACATATCTCTTTGATTTCTTTCATCTAATTGCTCTGGCCAGTGTTTCAAGAACTATGTTGAATAAAAGTGGTGAAAGAGGGAATCTCTCTCTTGTTCCAGTTTTTAGGGGGAAATGCCTTCAATTTTTCTCAATTTAGAATGATGTTGGCCTGCGGCTTAGCGTAGATAGCCTTTATTATGTTGACATATGTTCCTGTTATCCCTAGTTTATCTAGTGTTTTGAACATAAAGGGTGATGTATTTTGTCAAATGCTTTTTCTGCATATATTGAGAGGATCATATGATTTTTATCTTTAAGTCTATTAATGTGATGAATTATATTTTTTAATTTCAGTATGTTGAACCAACCTTGCATCCCTGGGATGAATTCCACTTGATCATGGTGCACAATCTTTTGATATGTTTTTGTATTCAAAAAGTTTGCCAGAATTTTAATGAGAATTTTTGTGTCTATATTCATTAGAGATATTGGTCTGAAGTTTTCTTTCTTTGAAGTGTCTTTTTCTGGTTTTGGAATTGAGGGTAATATTGGCCTCATAGAATGAGTTTGGAATTACTGCCTGTTTTTCTATTTCCTGAAAAAAAAATGAAGAGTATTGGTATTAGTTCTTCTTTAAAGGTCTTATAGAACTTGGCTGTGTATCCATCTGGTCCTGGGCTTTTCTTGGTTGGTAGTCTTTTGATGGCATCTTCTATTTTCTCACTTGATATTGGACTGTTTAAGTTGTGTATATCTTCCTGACTCAATCTGGGCAGATCACATGACTTAAGGAATTTATTGATGCCTTCACTGTCTTCTATTTTATTAGAGTATAAGGTTTCAAAATAATTTCTAATTATCTTATGTATTTCTGTAGTATCTGTTTTAATATTGCCTTTTTCATCATGTATGCTGGTAATTTGAGTTCTCTCTCTCCTTCTTGTTATTAGCATGACTAAGGGCCAGTCATTTTTATTTATTTTTCAAAGAACCAACTTTTAGTTTTGTCTACGTTTTCAATTGTTACTTTTGTTTTGATTTCATTGATTTCAGCTCTGATTTCAATTATTTATTGCCTTCTACTGATTTTGCTGCTGATTTGTTCTTCTTTTTCTAGGGCTTTGATATGTAGTGTGAGGTCAATTATTTGTTAAGTTTTTCTTCTTTTAATGAATGAACTCCATGCAACGAATTTTCCTCTTAGTACTGCTTTCATAGTGTCCCAGAATTTTTGATATATTGTGTCTGTGTTCTCATTTACCTTTAAGAATTTTTTTTTTGCTAAGCCAATGCAGATTTATTCATACAATTCTAGAACTCAGAGATCTGAAGTGGGTTTCAATGGACTAGAATCAAGGATTATATTTCTAATGGAGCCTATCTATGGAAGAATCTGTTTCTTTTCCTTTTTTTAGTTTCTAGGGGCTATCTGTATTCTTTTTTTTAAAAATTTTTTATTGTTGGCTGTTCAAAACATTACATAGTTCTTGATATATCATATTTCACACTTTGATTCAAGTGGGTTATGAGCTCCCATTTTTACCCCATATACAGATTGCAGAATTACATCAGTTACACATCCATTGATTTACATATTGCCATACTAGTGTCTGTTGTGTTCTGCTGCCTTTCCTATCCTCTACTATCCCCCCTCCCCTCCCCTCCCCTCCCCTCTTCTCTCTCTGCCCCCTCTACTGGCATTCATTTGTCCCCCTTGTATTATTTTTCCCTTTCCCCTCACTTCCTCTTGTATGTACTTTTGTATAACTCTGAGGGTCTCCTTCCATTTCCATGCAATTTCCCTTCTCTCTCCCTTTCCCTCCCACCTCTCATCCCTGTTTAATGGTAATCTTCTTCTCATGCTCTTCGACCCTACTCTGTTCTTAGTTACTCTCCTTATATCAAAGAAGACATTTGGCATTTGTTTTTTAGGGATTGGCTAGCTTCACTTAGCATAATCTGCTCTAATGCCATCCATTTCCCTGTAAATTCTATGATTTTGTCATTTTTTAATGCAGAGTAATACTCCATTGTGTATAAATGCCACATTTTTTTTTATCCATTCATCTATTGAAGGGCATCTAGGTTGGTTCCACAGTCTTGCTATTGTGAATTGTGCTGCTATGAACATCGATGTAGCAGTGTCCCTGTAGCATGCTCTTTTTAGGTCTTTAGGGAATAGACTAAGAAGGGGAATAGCTGGGTCAAATGGTGGCTCCATTCCCAGCTTTCCAAGAAATCTCCATACTGCTTTCCAAATTGGCTGCACCAGTTTGCAGTCCCACCGGCAATGTACAAGTGTACCCTTTTCCCCACATCCTTGCCAGCACTTGTTGTTGTTTGACTTCATAATAGCTGCCAATCTTACTGGAGTGAGATGGTATCTTAGGGTGGTTTTGATTTGCATTTCTCTGACAGCTAGAGATGGTGAGCATTTTTTCATGTACTTGTTGATTGATTGTATGTCCTCCTCTGAGAAGTGTCTGTTCAGGTCCTTGGCCCATTTGTTGATTGGGTTGTTTGTTCTCTTATTGTCTAATTTTTTGAGTTCTTTGTATACTCTGGATATTAGGGCTCTATCTGAAGTGTGAGGAGTAAAGATTTGTTCCCAGGATGTAGGCTCTCTATTTACCTCTCTTATTGTTTCTTTTGCTGAGAAAAAACTTTTTAGTTTGAGTAAGTCCCATTTGTTGATTCTAGTTATTAACTTTTGTGCTATGGGTGTCCTATTGAGGAATTTGGAGCCCGACCCCACAGTATGTAGATCGTAGCCAACTTTTTCTTCTATCAGACGGCATGTCTCTGATTTGATATCAAGCTCCTTGATCCATTTTGAATTAACTTTTGTGCATGGCGAGAGAAAGGGATTCAGTTTCATTTTGTTGCATATGGATTTCCAGTTTTCCCAGCACCATTTGTTGAAGATGCTGTCCTTCCTCCATTGCATGCTTTTAGCCCCTTTATCAAATATAAGGTAGTTGTAGTTTTGTGGATTGGTTTCTGTGTCCTCTATTCTGTACCATTGGTCCACCCGCCTGTTTTGGTACCAGTACCATGCTGTTTTTGTTACTATTGCTCTGTAGTATAGTTTGAAGTCTGGTATCGCTATACCGCCTGATTCACACTTCCTGCTTAGCATTGTTTTTGCTATTCTGGGTCTTTTATTTTTCCATATGAATTTCATGATTGCTTTCTCTATTTCTACAAGAAATGCCGTTGGGATTTTGATTGGCATTGCATTAAACCTATAGAGAACTTTTGGTAATATCGCCATTCTGAATGGAGAAAAACTGAAGGCATTCCCTCTAAAATCTGGAACAAGACAGGGATACCCTCTCTCTCCACTTCTGTTCAACATAGTTCTCGAAACACTGGCCAGAGCAATTAGACAGATGAAAGAAATTAAAGGCATCAAAATAGGAAAAGAAGAACTTAAATTATCACTATTTGAAGATGACATGATTCTATACCTAGCAGACCCAAAAGGGTCTACAAAGAAACTATTAGAGCTAATAAATGAATTCAGCAAAGTGGCAGGATATAAAATCAACACACATAAATCAAAGGCATTCCTGTATATCAGCGACAAATCCTCTGATATGGAAATGAGGACAACCACTCCATTCACAATATCTTCAAAAAAATAAAATACTTGGGAATCAACCTAACAAAAGAGGTGAAAGACTTATACAATGAAAACTACAGAACCCTAAAGAGAGAAATAGAAGAAGATCTTAGAAGATGGAAAAATATACCCTGTTCATGGATAGGCAGTACCTTTAAGAATTTTTAAATCTCCTTCTTGATGTATTCTGTAATCTATTGTTCATTCAGTAGCATATCGTTCAGACTCCATGTGATGCATTGTTTTTTATTCTTTATTATATCGCTTATTTCCAATTTCACTCCATTATGATCTGATAAAATGCATGGTAGTATCTCTACTCCTTTGTATTTTCTTTCAGTTGCCCTGTGGCATAGGGCATAGTATATGGTCTACTTTTGAAAAGGATCCATGTGATACTGAGAAGACAGTGTATCTGCTTGATGTTGGTTGATATATTCTATATATGTCAGTTAAGTCTAAGTTATTAATTGTGTTATCGAACTCTATAGTTTCTTTATTCAACTTTTGTTTGGAAGATCTGTCCATTGGTGAGAGAGGCGTGTTAAAGTCACCCAAGATTATTGTGTTGTGGTCAATTTGACTCTTGAACTTGAGAAGAGTTTGTTTGATGAACATAACTGCACCATTGTTTGGGGCATATATATTTATGATTGTTATATCATGTTGGTGTATGGTTCCCTTGAGCAGTATATAATGTCCACCTTTAGCTTGAAGTCTACTTTAATTGATATGAGTATGGAGAACCCTGCTTCCTTCTGCAGTCCATGTGAATGGTATGATTTTTCCCAACCTTTCACTTTCAGTCTTTGTATGTCTTTTCCTAACAGATGAGTCTCCTTTAGGCAGCATATTGTTGAATCTTTTTAAATACAATCTTCTAGCCTATATCTTTTGATTGGTGAGTTTAAGCCATTAACATTTAGGGTTACTATTGAGACATGGTTTATATTTCCAGCCATATTTGTTTATTTTTGTTATTTAACTTGACTTGATTTTCCTCTTTGAGTAGTTTTTCTTTTAGTGTACTACCTCCCTCTGCTGGTTTTCCTTGTTGTTTTTTATTTCCTATTCATGAAATATTTTGACAGGGATGTTTTGTACTGCTGATTTCTAGCTATAAATTCTTTTAACTTTTGTTTATCATGGAAGGTTTTTATTTCATCTTCAAATTTGAAGCTTAGTTTTGGTAGAGAAAAGATTCTTGGTTGGAACCCATTATCTTTCAGAGTTTGAAATATGTTGTTCCAGGATCTTCTACCTTTCGGGGTCTGTGTTGAAAAATATACCCTTATCCTACTTGGTTCACCCCTATATGTAATCTGATTCCTTTCTCTTGTGGCTTTTAAAATCCTCTCCTTATTCTGTATGTTGGGTATTTTCATTATAATGTGTCTTGGTTTGGATCTGTTGTGATTTTTGCACATTCAACATCCTGTAGGCTTCCTGGATTTGGATTTCCATTTTATTCTTCATGTCTGGAATGTTTTCTGATATTATTTCATTGAAGAGTTTGCTCATTCCTTTGGTTTGGACCTCTATGCCTTCCTCTATCCCCATAACTCTTAAATTTGGTCTTTTTATGGTATCTCATATTTCTTGGATGTTCTGCTTGTGGTTTCTTACCATTTTTTCTCTGTTATCTATGTTCTTTTCAAGATTATATACTTTGTCTTCGTTATCTGATGTTCTATCGTCTAAGTTGTCTACTCTGCCGGTGATGCTCTCATTTGTGTTTTTATTTTGGTTTATTATTTCTTTTATTTCAAGGATTTTTTAATAACCTCTATCTCCCTGTAGAGGTGATCTTTTGCTTCTTGGATTTGTTTATGTAGCTCATTGTCAAAGTGATCTTTCGCTGTCTGTATTTTTTGTCTAATGCCTTCTTTAAGAAGCCAAACATCTGATTTATGTAAATCCTGAAATGTTTTCTGTCATTTTTTTCTGCTGTTTCTGTTAACTCTTCTAGTGATGTGTTGTCTTGAATTGTTTGTGGTACTTTCTTCCCTTGTCTTTTCATGTTGCTCATGTTTCTTTCCTGCTCTGTGGGACTGGTGTGTTATTCTTTTTACCCTATATATTTGTAGTGCTCTTGTATAGTTCCAAGATCCCTCCTTTGTGGGGAAGGACAGTGTTGACAGTTCCCAATATCAACAATACATCACCTATGAGTAAATTATTGTTATCAAAATATTTATAGTTAGTCTTAATATCTATAAATGATGGATTCAATTAATATTTAAAATATAATCTGAAGTTTCATAAAAGGTATACAGTTTCTGGTGGTAGACAGAAAACTGGGGGTCAGGTGTATGACATTATGTTAAATGGGAAATATGTGAGGGTATGGGGTTAATATAACTAGGAAATTTAGAGGAGAACTCCAATGAAGATGGTTAGTAGCAGGGGAATATACAGGAGGAATTTAGTTGACACATATGTGGGAGGACAGTAGAATGCATAAAAACAAACATATACATGTATTTAGAAAATTACAAGAAATAAAAATAGTAAAAATTAGGAGGTTGAAAGAGAAAGAGAGGGAGGAAGAAAAATAAAAAGAAAAGAAAGAGAAAAAGAGAGATTAAGAAAGAAAAAATGGGGGGGGGATTATGCAATTCCTCTATATTATATTATTCTGGTGACTCAGTTCTTAAAGTTCTGTTTTATGCAAAGTTCTTGGTTTCACATATGTTGGGGTTGTGAGGGCCAGAGGAGAAAGGGTACAGGAGAAAGGAAGAGGATAAAATGGAAAAATTGAAAAAATAAAGAAAAAGAAATACTCTTGGAGTCCCATTTTCTTCTCTTCTCTTCCAGTAGTTGGAGTTGTCTATTCCAAGCTTGAGTCTCTGTCCTCAGGGTGGTGTAGGTAACCAGTGTGAGAAGACTACAGTTCTCCCTCTTTTGCCTGGAGCTTCCCTAATCTTGGTCCCTCTGAGTTGCTCCCAGTTATTAGACCCCTCCCCTCTCTTGCTTATCAGGTTTCAGCTGTGGGACCTCTCTCCATCTGCCTTTGGATTGGGCCAAGTAGGCAGCACCCTGGTTGCACTGTTTTCCTGTTCATCTGAGAGCTGATTTTGTGCTGATAGTTACTGTGCCAAGTTATCACAGCTGAGGGGAGGGGGAATTGAAAACCAGGTACCTGTTCAGTTGCAGAACTGTGCTGGTAGCTATGCCCACCAATAGATGGTGAGAAATGTTTTCCAAGATGGAGTCCATCTGTTTCCCCACATCGGGGTGTCTGGTGAGGTAAGGGGTGCTGGCATGTCCTCATGCTATGCCTAGAATGCAGTCCAGAGACCTGCGTGGGAGCGGAGCATAGTCTGGAGTTCTGCTCTGCAGAGGTGCTGATTTTGTGTTTCTGTTCCACTGCTTGAGAGTTGCATGTGTGCTCAAACTGCGGGCTTTGGGACAGGAGTCTGTAATCTTACCCAGGGCTCTGAGTACTGCTCCGTGATCTCAGCTCTGGCAGATTCTGTGAAAAATTCGCTGTGTGGGGATCCTGTCATATGCTCTGAGATGTTGGAATCCATCAAGATGAGACCACATGGAGAAGCCGCCAGATATCTTTCTCAGATTCATGCACAGAACAGCCAGAAATGGTATTTCCTCTACTCTGCCATCTTGGATCCTCTATCTACCAGCTTTTGACAGGTTAATAGGAATCGATGAATAGGCCCAGAACATTTTCATGAACCAGTGTTTGTGCACATGGGGCAACTGGACATTTCCTCATGACTATACACATCCTCTATTAGGTCAAGATATATTAGAAAAGAGGGGAGCTCAGATTGTTTTTTGTTTTGTTTTGTTTTGTTTTACTTATAGGAATCACCTATGACACTTAAGAATTTACCACAAATCTCAGAGGGCATCTTCACAATGCCTGCAGATTGAAATGTAAATCATGAGATATGGGACATTGGAATCCCAGGGAGTGTCAAAATAAACTTACTCAGTATGATTAAACTTAAGGAGCCTACTAATTTCTCTAACTGAAGAGGAAAAAATAGTTCATAGGTGTTGTCTTTGTAAAAGTATTGTATAAGTGCTGGTTTAAACTGTCACATTTATATGCTAGGTTGAAAACACAGCATTTAGAAATGTTTGCTAGCAATTATTTTGAGAAATAGCTGCCTGTGAAAGGCTCCACTTCCCTTATCATTAGATGTTGGCTATGCTTTGGACCTCTCTCTCTCTGCTTCAGCAAACAGGCTTGCCACTAGAATTCCCACTCACCATCCTTAGTCATGTAGCCCAAGAATTCAAATCTACTAATGCTACAACAGCTAAGAAATTATGTCAAACTATCTGTAAAAGTCCTGTGTTACCACAGCTCAGGGCCTAGAATTCAGAGCAGTAGCTCATCTGGATCTGCTGGTGTAAATAAAAGCCTGTTCTCCAACCCTCTGAATGGTGCTTGTTCTCTTGATGAACAAGTTACATAACATAACAATGGGCAATATCCTTGAAATCCTGAGGCTCTTTCTACCGATCAAACCTTGATTATATGTTGTTAATCATGGAGTCTGGGTGCCTTGGAAAACCCTAATTCTAACTGTTAAAAGAAGTAATGGGGACTATTTACGGTTCTAGACTTAAGAATAATAAATGAGGCAGTCATTCCCCTCCATGCAATAGCTCCTTGTCCCTATATATGCTTAAGGTGGACTCCTCCAGACACAAACTGGTTCTCAGTACTAGATTTAAAACATGTAATGTCTACATTCCAGTACATCCTGACTCTTAATATCTATCTGTTTGCATTTGAATGGAGTGAACCAGAAGGGGAAGCCCAACAAATAAATTGGAGAGCCCCTACTTGCTTGAGCAAGCATTAGTTAAGAATTTAAAAGACCCTAATTTATAAGATCAAACAGTGTCATAATATATAGATGATATTCTAAGATGCTCCCCATCCTAAAGGATCGCAAAATATCACATAGAAGAAACTTTAAATTTTCTGGCCAATCAAGGATACTAAATACCTAGGGGAAAAAAAAGAAAAGAAAATAAGGCTGAGTTAATCAAACCCAAAGTAACCTGTGTCAGAGCTATTTGTCAAGGAGAACTTTTCTAGTCAATAATTGGCACCATAAAATATATTGCAGTAATAAATATTGTGCACCAAAGATAAGTGAAAGTTGAAAATCTATTCTCTTATCTAAATTTCTTAACAAACATTTAATATATCTAAGAGATGGATCATCTTTACATTTTATAACTTCAGGGTAGCTAGAATTTTATTCAGAGGACACTTTATAAGAATTCTCTTAAAATAAATTGTTTAGAAATAGTGATAGATACTAAAAATTTAAAATAATTTAGCTAAAATTATGTAAGTAAAATAAAATTTATGTCTCATTAATAAAAATCCTTGCAAATTGTATTTAATAAAGAATGACATAGATATTCTAGGAGCATTTAGTTAAATTTCCATGAGTTAGTTATTGAATCTCACAAACTATGAGGACTGAGCACATTTTTTGCAAAACTAGCTCCAATTCTATATACACTTCTATTTCCGCTCTTATACTTGTGACTCTCAACTGCTTTCAATAGGAGATAAGAGGCCATTACTTTTTATTTACACTCTTTTGTCAAGTTTTATGATGTATATATTCCAATAGAATGGGAAATAATTCCAAATTTTATTGGAATAATCCCAGGCCATTATCCTGCAGGGTGGTAAGAGACAGAGGATCAGTTACCTGCACTGACCCATTAAATTCCTGGAGTAGAGCCCTGAGATGACTGTCAGCTGAATGAAAGACACATGTGTGAGCTGAACCAAGATTACAAGACAAATAACAGCACCACACAACCAATAAAATACTATCTTGACTGCAATTGCCCCAGAGCATATACTTCAGATGGGTGACCACAGAAGAAAGGAAATGCAAGTACATCTCCCAGATGGCTGGCTTATTTGAACTTTCAAAGGAAGATGAGGAGTTTCCTTAATCTATGATAGCTTGTAAATTCTATAATATGCATTTGTATGAGAATTATTCTGTACTGGCAGATGAGAATACTGATGGTCAGAGTGCTTACACAGCTACTCAGTAGAAGAACCATGTCTTAAAATGAGGACATGGGATTCTAGACCCCCTTCTCATCACCTTCACATCCTATGTGACATTCCTTCATAACTTATTAGTTTGCACCCAGAGCTTTCAGTTTGAAACACAACAATAAGTTTGCTGGGGATGGCAGGGAACTGGGGAACTCAGGTCAGGAAGTACTAATGCTGGTTTGGGATTATAGAATGACTTATGGTGGGACAAATAGGATTATCTATAATAATATGAGCCATTAAAGTCAAGGCAAAGTAAGAGTGAAATGGTATGTATAAGAACATGTGGGAGGGCCCAGGGTGTTGGTCAGTGTAGAGCACCTTTCTAGCATACATGAGGCCTGAGGTTAGATATACCACACCAAAAGAAAGACGAAGAGAAAGGCAGACATCTAAAAAGACAGAAAGACAAAGTCTTGGTTTTCCAACAACTTTGATTTCATTTATTAGAACTACTTGTTAAACATACACCCTGAATATGTGTAGTAACTAATATTAAATTCAATTAATTTGTATCTCTAGAAACTGTCAGAATATTGTACAAACGTTAAGATTATAATGAACCTTTCTAAGGGAATTTATTGAAAGCATGGTTTCTTTATTGATTGTTGAACTGCTGATGACAGAATTATAATGTATAAATAATAACCAATGCACACTGGGATTTAACCCACAAAGCAATTTTGGGAGTTGGATTTTCACTGTGGAGAGGATGGAAGTTCCACCTTCCAGGAGAGCAGCAATGATTGAGACAAAAGCAGGAGAAACCCTATCACACTACCTGGCAGTGCCTTGTATGACTACAGGAAGTCATAGGTGAGGTAGTAGGTGGACCCTGCACCCATGCTTCCATCTGTGCATAAAAGGTGAGGCCACACAGTGGGACATGGAAGGGGACTATGTGATTGGGCATGGCTTGTGAGTACAGAGCATTTTTGCTTTGTATCAGTGTTTAAAAAGATGTACACCAAAACTCAGCCCAGAAGGCATTACCTGAGAACATAGTGGCAGTTCCCTAGGGAGACTACAGAGCAGTGACAATGGGTACAGAATGAGGCCCAGAAAGCCCAGGGCAGGCATATTACAGATGTCTGCCATGGCTTAGGCTGAGAGGTCCAACACAGGGTCCTCTGGGCTGTGTAGGGCTGTTGGATGGGGTCACACACCATAAGGGTGTTGGAAGCCTAGCACACCAGAAAATTCCAGTCTTTTGGAGGAGCTGGCCCTGACACAAAATCTCTGATCAGACTATTCCTGTGAGAGATTAGCATGAAGGTGACTGTGGTGATTAGGATGGTAATGAATTTCAGTTTCAGGTAAATTCTTCATTGAATTAGGATTAGACCATTAATCTGGGGACTATGATTCTTCTTAAGAAAAATATAGGGTTGAGGTACTAATTTTGGTATGTTTTAGTGCTTAGGTCACAAAATTTAAGTCATAAAATCCTATTAACCATGAATAATTTAGGATGGGATTGTGTGTAGAGGATAATTTGCTAGGGATTAGGGAAGCAGGCTCAGGAGGGGACTCAGTTGAGAACTCCCCAACATAGAAAATGTAGCCTGTACCTAGCTCTTGTCCCTACTTATTACATTTTTTTCTTTGTCCTTTCCCTTGTGCCAACAACTATTTCTTTACCTGTGCCCCACTCTCTAAAACCTGTAAATTCACATGCCAGCAAGCAATCAACCTCCCTCTCTCCCTCCCTCTGCTTGCTGTCACACTTTGCCACCCAGACCTCCATCTGATGGAAAAGCACTGTCCTGTCTGCCCGCCTGGGATGCATACATTCCCTGCATCCTCAGCACAGAGCTAGGTACCTTGTGTGTCCACAATAACACAGTGCTCCAAATCCTTGCTGGTGGATGATTTGTTGAGATGGCCTGAGGAAACAACTTCATACATGGTGACCCCTATAACTCTGGTTGGCCTTTGGGAAGAAAACATTTTGTGGAATGGCTTTCTTCCACTGTGTGAGCAGGAGAAGTCTCAGGGAAGTCTGCCTTGTCCACACTGTTCAGCTTGGGACACATTTCTGAATCTTTAATATGCCACTCCCAAGTTGCTGAGCAAATGTCCACTCAGGTACAAGTTTGGAAATCTGACACAATTTAGGAGGACACAGAAGGCCACATGCCATCCCTGGTGGGCTGGGGGTCAAAGAAAGACCTTACAACCTCCATCACAAATGAAGTTTACACAGAGGTTGCCCCAGGTTGTTTTCTTAAAGCAGTTTCGCACCATATAAAATAAACAAATAAAATAAAGGTAGTGTGTCCATCTACAAAGGAAAAAGAAAGAGAGAGGTTTGAGTGTAAGGGGGTGTTTGGTGATTAAGGCGGTGGATGTGGCTTGGGCTGCATTTGATACTAGCATTGTTCTGGTAGTAGTGTTGAATTCTCTCAGATAATCTTTTACACCAACTGAAATTATCATGCATATTTGTCCTTCCCCCTTTTTAATTTATTTCTTCATTTTGTTCTGAAGCCTTTTTTATTAATTTATTGTTTTTGGTTTCTGCATCAGTTTTCATCAGGGGTATAATATAAACTCTCCTTTTCCTGGTTCACCTTTGGTTATTGCATCAGTGTGAAGATGGCTTCATCGACTGAGTGGAGAGGGGTTTCCTTCTTTTCAGGTTTTGTAAGTGTTTAGGGGAATTAGACTCAATTATTTTTTCAAATATTTGATAGTAATCTGCAATGAATCTATCTGGTCTAGCAATGTACATTCAGGTAGGTTTGGATTAATGATTCAAATACCAATCTCATTATTGTTCAATTAAGACTTGATGTTCCTTAACCATTTCTTGGTCTGTTGTGTTTGTAGAAAATTATCTACTTCTCCAGGTTTATATTATTTACTGAGATGCAATATTACATATTATTGTTCCACTCTTTTTTTTTGCTTTTGTTAATTTCCTCATATTTGTGCAAACTTTCAAAGTTCATTCTGGTACTGGATGTGAAGAGGGATTATTTCAAAGACAATTATTTCTTGTCCATGTCCTAAATTATAGGAGCATTGGTGCTGCTCTATGGACTGCTTTGGCTACTCATTTGTTCTAGTCTTTCTCCACACATTCCAGGCTCTATCTAATCATTCTAGTTTACTGTTTAATATTGATACTTGTTATAGTTAAAATATGAAGTGTTCCCCACGGTCCATGTGTTAAAGTTGTAGTCCCTAGCATGTGGTACTACTTGGAGGTGATGAAACCTTTAAAGGGAATGGTCTAGTGGGACAGAGTTAGTTAATTTGGGGCATTCCTTTGAAGAGGGTATTAGTATTTCCCAAACACTTGCCTCTCTCTCTTTGCTTCCTGGCAACTCTGTAGTGAACAGGCTGTCTCTGTTATGTGATCCTGCCAGATGTACCATGCTGCCCTAGGCCCTAGACCCAGAGCAACAGGGCCAAGTACCCATGGACTGAATACTCTGAAATTGAGCCAAAAGAAACCCCTCCTCTTTGAGGTGTATTTACTCAGACATTTTGTCACAGTGATGGAAAACTGACTAACTTTTTATTGCAATTGCCTTTTCCCTTTGATTGCTAAATCCTTGGGTACTAACAGATATAATTTTTTTGTAATATTACACTCATGCTTACAAAGAATATTGGGGCTATTTGTTGTAATTGTTTTGTTTTGTGGCATTCATTATATGTTTTCTCATTTGTGACTTTAATCTCCAGATTTCACTTTTCTCCATGTAAATCTAACTATGAATTTGTGACTTGTGTCATTCCTTTAAAGAAAACTCTTTGCCTAATTGATTTTATATGTTTATATTTTGCTTCAATTTTTTTTTCTGCTCTAATCTTTAATATTTTCTTTAGGCTGCTACCTTAACATATACACAGATATTTTTATAGATTCTTGAGGTACAATGTTTTAAGATTTTGAGATGTATTTTTATCTTTAATCTTGCATCTCAGCAGGTTTTCCTGCATAACATTTGTTTTGATATGTAGTATTTTCACTGGTATCTGGATATGTACCATTCTCCCATGAAACTTCTTTTTTAAAGCAACTTTTTAAAGGATTTATATTTTATTAAGGGAATGAAATGTTATTTACTGTGATTCAATCATCACATATATACATGTATTGAAATATCACAATCTAGTTCAGTTATGGCCTATTAAAATATTTTAGAATGTTTTAAGAAATAGAAATGCTAAAAAATGCATTTGATAATTACACAATATATACATGTATTAAATCATCACACTGTAACTCATTAATTTGTATAATAAAAGGAATTAAAACTAACATTTAATTAAATCCAACATCTTCTGAGTGTATTCACAAGAAACATTTTTTTGAATATAAATGGATTGCGAGGGGATCTGTGGAGCAGAGGCAGGAGAGCAGGACAGGGAGGCATGCAAGTAGAATGCACCATATTATGATGCTCACCTGCACAAAAGCATTGCATGAGACTTCAGAACTCTTAGTCAGTATATCAGGATCCTGAACACATTCGGAGGCCCAATCTATTTTCCAAAAAGCAAGGAAATCCACTTCCTGAGAGAAAACACACAAGATCCTTTGGTGAAGACATTCTACACTCTGTCTAGGAGATCATTCAACTTGCCTCTAATGTGAAAATTACCCTTGTTGTTTTCCCTAACTTAGGGATTATGGGGCTCCTGGATGATCTGGACTGTCTACCCAGGATGACCCTAAAAGCCCCATTCCAGGGTGGGAGACACTGGAGGTTAGTACTGTTTCCCACTATGAATTAGGGAGCTTTTTCCAACAACCATAGGGAAGGAATGTGAGTCAATTTACTATGTTGGAGGGAAAAAGATGAGTTCAAAGGTGACACCTGACCAGACTCATTCCACCAAGTCTTGAGGAGAAGGCCCTGGCATTGGTCTCCAAATCCCAGGCCTTCCCTAGGAAAAAGGTCATAAGCCATTCTCTGGAACATGTTTCCTCATTTCATGCTATTTTCTGAACCAGTCCCATCCCAGGGCCATTGCCCTCCTCTTCCACTCTCTGTGACATATTCACATGGATGAGCACTAAGTCTCTAGCACTGGCAGCAGATGGAAAGCAAACCAACTGTAAAATCATTGGAGCTTAGGTGAGGGCTGCAGGAGATGAAACAAGGGAAAGTATAGAACACAGTGGCTATGAAGAAGTGTGCCTCACCACCAGTGCCACTAGGCATACAGACAGTACTGTGGCCCCTATCACAGTGTCCAGACATCTGTGACTGCTGTAGTACCTGAGGAGGTTAAGCCCATCCAATGAAGTGGACCTCAGTCCCAGGGGTCCTTCAGACTGGAATAGGCCAACCACTATCAGTGCATATTTGGCTCTCATGGGTCCAAAGCAGAGCAAGCCTGTGCTTTCTAGGAGAGGGGAGGAGTATGGAAGAATGGATTTGTGTAGGGCCATGGCCAGTTGGCCAAGGCATAGCCACTTTGGAATGGCCTCTAGAGACCTCAGATATGTTTAAGCCAACAGGGTACATGAACAGGATTCTATGACCACACCAAAGAGCCATTACCAGATGTCTGAGATGCAGCCAGCTTTAAACACCTTGGAGCCTTTGACCACTGAGTTGGGATCAGACACCCTCCCAGGTTCAAGTGGCCTAATTTGTGACCTGAAACACTATATTCAGCACCAGGAGGGTGCTGGACTCCAGTGCTAATGTTCTATAGGCCCATGCCTGTGAATGCAGGGACAGACACTTTAGGTGAACACCCAAGGTTCCAGTCTTCCAGGAATAATTGAGTAACCTGTGCTTTGGTAGGTCTGGGTTTCTTCTGCCTAGCCCCATGGTGGTCCTGTGACTCTGCCCCAGGACCTCATATCTACATCCTAGCTCTCGCCAGCTTCACAAGAATAAGTGAAATACATCAGAGCAGCAATCATTTGACGTTCAGCTAATGCTAGTGGACATGAGAAAGTACACCCTGCCTCCTGTGAAGTCACAGCAGTGTATGCAATAGAATTACATTAAGTGCATCATGGATCACAAAGCAAAACTAACAAACTGTTACAAAATCTTTGACACATAGATAAAATATTCATTCAGAAAGGCTAAAATTGGGAAGGAAGATGCAGATAGAGGAAGTAATACACAGAAGTTCCTCAGCATGGGACTTCCAATGAGAAAATATAGCTTCTCAGAAAGGTGGGTAATTTAAATTTAATTAAGTTTAATTTTGAACTGTTAAATTCGGTGGAAAAGAAAAGTAAGAAACTGGAATATAAGAAATAAGTTATTAAAGCACCAACCCAGGCACCAGAATGGGCACCAACAAAGTGGAGAGGGAGTGCGGATATGGAGAGGGAAAACAGGCCAGGTTTGGTAGCACATATCTATAATCCCAGAGGCTATGGAGGCTGAGACAGGTTTGGAATTTCAAAGTCAGCCTCAGGAATTTATTGAGCCTCCAAGCAACTCAGCCAGCCTTGTCTCTAAATAAAATACAAAAAAAAAAAAAAATAGTTGGGGGGTGTGGCCTAATGATTAAGTATGTCTAGATTCAATCCCTAGTTAAAAAAGAGAGAAAGAACAGAAATTGGTCTTGGGAAACCTGTGTGAAGAAGGCTGATTTTAATGGTCACAGAGTATTTAGGGATAGGAACTTAGTGTAAGCAAATCCACATTTAGTTCCCCTGGATCAAGGAATCACCCAAGCATGGAAGAAGCAGCTGGAAAGGGAGAAAACACACAACCCCAGGTGCTTGTGCTGTAGCAAGGCCACATCCGTGGGCCTAAAAAGGACTGCAATAACCATACTCCACAAGGGCCCAAATGGGTAAATCTACTGCCAGCATCACTGCCACAGTCTGTGCATGCATGCATGTATCCAAAGCCCCAAACCATGAGGATGTCATAGATAACCTCCTTCTGCATGCATGAGCCTGGCAGAAAAGACTGGCTCTGACTCCACAATTGCATTGTTCCTGCCTGTTTGGTCTATGCAAAGGCCAGATTTTGGAAAAAATTTAAAAAATCATTACTTAGCCTTGCCTGTGGCTTATTGATGACATGGCATAACTTAGGTGTGAGAGTATGGGTAGCACCCAAAGCATTTACTATTCCTTGTGACTAAAGTCTCACTATTCAGAATTGATTTAGTAAAATATGCTTTCTTTATTAATGTTTTACAAATAACAAGAATGAGAGATGGATGAGTAACAGACACCTCCCATTAGGCTACATATTACCAGCATTGAGATTTAGTACTGAATAACAAGTACATCAACTTAAGAACATCTAAATATATTCCAAATACATCTGTATCCAAATATGTCTGTAACTATTATTTACCCACCTAAAGCTCTTATTCTCTCTTATTAGACCACTACAATTACCATGTCTACTCTTTCTTCTTTATTCTTGCCCAGTTTCCAACCTACTATCTAAGAAAAAAATGTGGTCAAGTAAAAGTTAACTGTTGGAATTAACATCTACGGTCAAACCCTATTCTTGTTGAGATATGTTCATGTTATCCCTAGTTTTTCTAGTGTTTTGAGCATGAAAGGATGCTTTTTCTGCATCTAATGAGATGAACATATGATTCTTATCTTTTAGTCTATTGATGTGATGAATTGCATTTATTGATTTCTATATGTTTAACCAACATTTCATCCCTGGGATGAATCCCATTTGATCATGGTACACAATCCTTTTGACATGTTTTTGGATTTGATTTGCCAGAATTATATTGAGAATTATATTGCATCTATTTTCATTAGAGATATTGGTCTAAAGTTTGTTTTTTTTATGTGTCTTTTCTTGGTTTTAGGATCAGGGTAATATTGGCCATATAGAATGAGTTTGGAAGTGCTGCCTCTTTTGCTATTTCCTGAAATAAATTGAAGAGTATTGGTATTAGTTTTTCTTTAAAGGTCTTGTACAACTTGGCTGTGTATCCATCTTACACCAGGGCTTTTCTTGGTTGGTAAGCATATCTCAACATCATAAAGGCTATCTATGCTAACCCTCAGGTCAACATCATTCTAAATGAAGAAAACTTAAAGGCACTTGCTTTAAAAACTGGAACAAGACAGAGATGCCCTCTTTCAACACTTCTACCTAATATAGTTCTTGAAACACTGACTAGAGCAATTAGACAGGTGAAAGAAATTAAATGGATATGTAAAGGAAATAAAGAACTTAAATTAGCACTATTTGCCGATTATATGATTCTATACCTAGAAGACCCAAAAAGCTCCACCAGAAAACTTCTAGATATGGTAAATGAATTCAGCAAAGTAACAGGATATAAAATCAACACCAAAAAATCAAAGGCATTTCTGTATAACAGTGAAAAAATCCTCTGAGAAGTAAATGAGAAAAACTACCCCATTTAAAACAACCTCAAAAAATAAAATAAAATGGTTGGAAACTGACTTAATGAAAGAGGTGAAAAATCTATACAATAAAAACTACAAGACCCTAAAGAAATAAATCAAAGGAGACCTTAGAAGATGGAAAGATCTTCCTTGCTTTCAGATAGGCAGAATTAATATTATCAAAATGACCATACTACCAAAAGCACTATACAGATTTAATGCAATTCTGATCAAAATCCCAATGGCATCCCTCATAGAAATAGACAAAGCAATCATGAAATTTATCTGGAAATATAAGAGACTCAGAAGAGATAAAGCAATCCTTAGCAGAAAGAGTGAAGCAGGTGGCATCACTATACCAGACCTTAAATTATACTATGGAGCAATAGAAACAAAAACAGCATGGTATTGGCATCAAAACAGACTAGTTGGTCTGGGAATGTGGCTCAAGTGGTAGCGCACTCACCTGGCATGTGTGGGGCACTGGGTTTGATCCTCAGCACCACATAAAAATAAAAATAAAAATGTTATATCCACCAAAAACTAAAAAATAAATATTAAAAATTCTCTCTCTCTCTGTCTCTCTCTCTCTCTCTCAAAAAAAAAAAAAAAAAAGACTAGTAAACCAATGGTACCTAACAGAGGACAAAGAGATTAACCTACAATACTACAATTATCCTATATTAGACAAAGGTGCCAAAAACATGTACTAGAGAAAAGATAGACTCTGCAACAAATAGTGCTAGGAAAACTGGAAATTCATATGCAACAAAATAAAATTAAATCCCTATCTCTCACCATGCACAAAACTCAACTCAAAGTAGAACAAGGACCTAAGAATTAAACCAGAGACACTGCCTCTAACAGAAGAAAAAGTAGACCCTAATCTTCATCATGTGGAATTAGGCTCCAACTTCCTTAATAAGACTCCTATAGTGCAATAATTAAAACCAAGAATCAATAAATGGGATTGATTCAAACTAAAAAGTTTCTTCTCATCAAAGTAAACAATCTGTGAGGTGAATAGAGAGCCTACATCCTGGGAACAAATTTTTACCCCCACACTTCAGATAGAGCACTAATCTCTAGGGTATAAAAAGAACTCAAAAAGATAAGCACCAAAAAATAAAATAACCCAATCACTAAATGGGCCAAAGACCTGAACAGACACTTCTCAGAAGAGGGTATACAACAAATATAATCAACAACAACAAAAAAAGAAAAACGTTCATCATCTCTAGCAATTAGAGAAATACAAATTAAAACTACTCTAAGATATCATCTTACTCCAGTCAGAATGGCAGCTATTATGAAAACAAACTACAATAAGTGTTGGAAAGGATGTGGGGAAAAAGGTACACTCATACATTGCTGGTGGGACTGCAAATTGGTGAAGCAAATGTGGAAAGCAGTATGGAGATTCCTTGAAAATCTGGGAATGGAACCACCATATGAACCAGCTATTCGTCTCCTCGGTCTATACCCAAAGGACTTAAAATCAACATACTACAGGGACACAGCCACATCAATGTTTACAATATCACAATTCACAATAGCTAAACTGTGGAACAAACCTACATGCCCTCCAGTAGGTGAATGAATAAAAAAAATATGGCATATATGCACAATGGAATTTTACTCATCCAAAAAGAAAAAAAAGGAATAAAATCATGACATTTGCAGGTAAATGGATGGTTTTAGAAAAGATGATGCTAAGTGAATTTAGCCAATCACACACACACACACACACACACACACAAAGAAAAAAAAACAGATTCTGAATGTTTTCTCTTATATAAGGAGGCTGACACATAGTGGGGTAGGGAGGGTGAGCATGAGAGGAATAGATGAATTTTAGATAGGGAAGATGGGAGGGAGGTAAATGGAGGAGGCATGGGATTAGCAAGGATGATGGAATGTGATAGACATCATTATTCAAAGTATATATGTGAAGACATAGATTGGTGTCAACATATTTTATATACAACCAAAGATATGAAAAATTGGGCTGTATATGTGTAGTAAGAATTGTAATGCATTCTTATGTTATTTATTTTTTTAAAGTCAATAAAAATTTGAAAAAAATTGGTAGCTATCACTTAAGATGTCCCTCCAGATGCTAAGTAAGAACCTTACATTTCCCCCCTTTTTGTTTGTTACGGGGCCCCTTAAGGGACAGGGACATAGATCAATCTTATGTAGCTTCTTTTTGCTGGGAAGGAGTGGTGTCTGGAAAATTTTTAGGGGTATGGGGTGTCATTGAGGCAATGGTGATGGTCAGTAGATGTCAGGCAATGATGAATCTGGATGGCCCAATTTTGGTGAGGGGTTTGAAGTCCTGTAACAGAAGCTGGCTCACAAATTATTAAAGATTCTTTTAATTCTGTCTTGAGAAAATCTAATGATGCAGGGGGCAAGCATTAGCAAAAGGCCTATGACAAAGAGAGAGGTCAGGAAAAATGTGCCCACTGGAGAAAGGGGTTACTTAGCTGCCATCCTTCAGTTCCAATGACAGTGAGATGTTTTGAGGCTTGAACAATATCAGAAATAAAGGTGCATTAGTAATTGAAGTTCCCTTGGTGGTAAGAAAAACTTATACTCCTTCAAAATAGCAGAGGGGGAAAGATGTACGTGGAAAGCATATTTAAAGTCAGACATTGAGTGAGGCTCCCTTTGTCAAAGTGAATGCTCTGATGAAGGCAACAAGTTCAGCCTGCTGATTGGGTGTATTATTGGGGAGGGGAGTTGCTTCCACAACCAATGTTAGAGAGATTATAGCATACCCTGGCCAACAAACTTCTTCCTGATGTGAACCTTGTGTATTTTGTCTGGAGCAAGAGACCTTCTGTATGTGGGAGGGATATGGAAAAAACTCCTCCAGAGTTTCAATGCATGAATGGCTAAGCGGAGAAGAGGTGGAAGAGTCATGAGGAGCAGGAAGGAGAGTAGCAGGATTTAAATGTGAGCACAAGTGGAAAGTAAGCCTGGGATCTTCCACCAGGGAAACCTGTAGAGATAAAAGGCAACAGGGGGTAAGGAAAGTAAGCCCTTTGTAGGTGAGGAGTTCCTTTAGGTGATGGGGAGCCAGGATGGTGAGTGGAGCCCCAAAGGTGAGTTTCTTTGACTCACTGATGAGTAAAGAGGTTGTAGCCAGTGTTCATAAGCAAGGGGCCCATCCCCAAACAGTAGAGTCAAAACCCTGCAATAGATAACTACAGTTGACCCCAACATGTGTTCCAGGACCTCTAGAGCAAATCCCTGCTTTTCAGCTGTGTAAAGCTTAAATGGGCATGTGAAATCAGGGAGATAGAGAGAGAAAAAAAAAGTAAAGTCATTATTCTGTGTTGTAGCCAAGGGAAAAGTTAATTTGACACTTTTTATCCTTTTTTCCCTTAGACTTCTTACCAAGCCTGCTGAGTCTGTCCTTTGTATTTCAATGTTAGCTTAAGTTTGCCCTTGGCCAAGGAGATTGCTGCCTAGGGCTTTATAATGTAAGAGAGTTCTGGGTCTCTTTGTCTAGAAATAGGGTCTCTGGAGGATTCCAGAGCTTTAGTGACAAGTAGAAGCTGGGCAGGAGAGCAAGAAAAGCAAAGGGAAGGCTTAAAATGGAGAAAGGAGAAAGCCTACACATAAGTGATTCTCTTCTATTTTCCTGAGCACTCCTAAAAGTTATGAAGATTGTAAAGTTGGATTTGTCCATGGGCCTTTAGGTCAGGATCTAAATTGTGTAGGGCTATGTGGGCAAGGAGGCAGCCAAGAGGTGAGTCAGATGGGATTTGGGAGTCCCCCATGGCAAGTTGAAATCTGGGACTGAGAGAAGAGAGTCACCCTCTACTTCCCTAGTCCCAGGCTTTGCCTGTAGAGAGTCTCAGTTTCCTGGCCAGGGCTTTTGTGAGCTCTGCTGAGGAGCTGAGAATCAAGACCCAAGAGTGAACTCTCCAAGAGGAAGGGATTGGGAGTTCCCCATGGTGAGTTGGAGTGAACTCTCCAAGGGGGAGGGATGGATGAGAATCTTGATGTTAGGCCAAGATCTAAGTTCTAGAGAGACTTGTCACTGCCGTCTCTAGAGAATAGACTTGTCAGGAGGAGAGGAGGGGAAGGGCAGAGTGTGGATGAAGAATAAGAGTGCTAGGTGAATGGAAATAGATGTGTTGTAATTATCCTGGGCCCTCAGGAAATAATCCCAAAGCAGCTCAAATACCCTGAGGGGAGAGCAAAGCTGATAGAACATGAGCAAGTCACTGGCATCAATGAAAGAAAAGTGGAGAAGGACTAATCACACACACACCTGGGATAAGAAGTGGGTTTATTTTCAGGAACCTTATAAGGCTGCTCTGCAAAAAGAGGAACAGCAGCAGAAAGGAGAGAGAGCAGGTATTGTGACTGGGCCAAAAAATGGAGGATTTTTTTATATGGATGTGAATGAGCTCATGATGTAAGGTGATAGAAGGACTTGAAACATCTCAGACAGTAAGGTTCACCTTGGAAGGGGGTAAAGGGAAGGAACTGGCAGATGGAATAGGGGGTGGTCCTAAGGTAAGTGTGAGGATCAGGGGAGTGCCAGGCAAGTCTGGATGGAAGCATATATATAAAGGGAGAAGGAAAGTTTAGTCCCCAATTTTGTGAGGATGTCTCTTCTCATAAGGGGAACAGGGCACTGTGGAATGACCAAAAAGGAATAGGTAAAAATTAGAGAGTCAAAAGTGCAAACAAAGCTAGGTGTCTGTAAGGGTTGGTAAGATTTACCTTCTACCCCAACAATGGAGGTCATAGAACAAGTAGTAGGCTCCCAGAACTACTTGAGAACTGAATATGTAGCTCTGGTTTCTAGGAAAAAGGAGACAGTCCTAGCTAAAATATACAGAATTACCCTGGGTTCCCGTGGAGTGATGGTAGTTGTTGGGTGATGGGGACCTGAGCCTCATCTGTCCTCTGCAGCCAGTCCTAAGAGTAGGAAAGGGGAACCAGAAGGACTGGATGGCCTGGGGCCACTATAGGCTCAGAACAGTCAATGGCCCAGTGTGCCTTCTGATGGCATTTAGGACAAGGGTCCAGAAGCTTGTGAGGCTTGAGACATATATTAGCCCAGTGACCCATCTGACAACATTTAAAACAGTGTCTCGGCAGTCTCAAGGAACAATTCCATGGGTCAGTGGAGCCAGGGACAGATGCTGAGTCTGGACAGATGTTTTGAGTGAACATCTGGTATTTCTTCTTCTGGGCCTTCTCATTTCTCCCATTATACACCATAAAGGCTACTCCCAGAACCTCACCTTGGGGAGTTAGGGGCACCCTCTTGAGGCACCTTAGTTTGGCTTTAATATCAGGGAAATTCTGGGAGAAAAAGTAGGTCATTAGTAGTTATCTCCCATTTGGAGTATCAAGGTCCAGATTAGTATATTATAACAAAGCCTCACAATAAAGTATATTGTAATAAATGCAATCTAAAAATGCTGAAGTGTTTTCATGTTTATCTTGAATAACATCCTGGAGCTTTTCATAATTGATAGCCTTATGGGCTGCCATGAGGCAAGTAATGAATTGATTTCTACTAGTTACTCATCCAGGGTGAAATATATTCCCAATTGGTGTCCCAATCAGGGACTGCTTCAGTGCCAACTGGATCAGCAGTGGAGGTCTAATGTACCTCATCAGCATAATTTCTAGCTTGCTCCCAAACTTGCATGTGCTCTTCTGGCAGGAGGGTGTTAGAAAAGATGATATGAACATTATGGAAGGTCAAATTATATGATTGGGTCAGAGATTGAAACTCTTCGATATATGTGGTGGGGCTTAAAGTATAGAACCCAAGCTGCTATTCTATCTGTGAAATATCTAAAAAAGAGAAAGACACATGAACCCAAATTACACCATCTACTCCAGCCACCTCACATAGATGGCACAGAGATGTGGGTTGGGGAGCAGCAGCAACCTGTGAGTGTGTAGCAGGAGGAGAGAAGGATGGAAGGGCCAAGGGGACAGTTGCTGTGGCAGCTTCACCAGAAAGAGAATTGTGGTATGGTGGGGCCTCATCAACTGGTCAAATAAATAGTCGTGGGTAAGATTCTCTATCCCTTTGGAAACAGGTGTGGGGGAAGTGAGAGCCAAGAGGACTTGTGCAGGAGAGCAAGGGTTGCAGAGAGAGAGAGCTTAAGAGTGTAGGGAGGTGAAAGATTGAACATATGATATCTCTTTCCATTTACCCGAATGCTCACAATAGTTGAAAATATATCTGATAATGTTGGGATCTAGAGTGCCATTAAGTGGCCATTTAGAGTCCAAAGAATATTGAGGCCAGATCTGATTGTATAAACAGATAAATTTTTGAGATTTTAGGTCTGGAGTGAGAGAGAGAGAGAGCCTGGGTTAGCCAGAAGGCAGCCCAGAGGACTGTGAAAGGAATAGATGAGGAGCCACACATGATGACATGTAGGAAGTGAGTTTAGAGGTAGGGCATCCCCCAGTCTCTAGTATCACCCAGTCAAGAGGAAAGTTATGCTCAGGGTTCATCACCACCACTGGGTAAGTGTTGGGTGAAGGGCCTATAGAGGTCCTCGGGTGCCTGGCCAGGACTACATAGGGGCAGAAGCCATAGAGATCAACCCAAGGCCAAGAGGTCTCACCAGGAACAACTCCCAATCACCCTTGATGGTTTTTCTCAAAACCCAGGACCCAAATAAAAGACCACTTATATACACAGTAGAAAACAGGGATCAACCATAGTCATGGTGGGGGTGCCCCTGACCACATGGTAACCCTAAGAGCGTTGGACAATTGACAGTCACTTCCCAGGACCTATAGGTCATTCAGGTCAACCCGAGACAGGGGTCTTACCTGGAATGTACTGTGATGGGTGCAGAGAAGGCGTTCAGCAGAATGTAGGGCCTGTTTCCACACAATGGAATTTGTATCAGGGCTCAGGGATGCTCAATGACCCTCAAGGAGGGTAGCATGCTCACTGTGGAACTTAATCCTGGGTTTCAGTACCAATGAAAGGAAAGCGAGGAACTGGGAGATGGGTGAACATGAAATATAAAACAGAGAACAGGCAAAGATACACATGAGAGCTTATTTGTCAGACCTGACAAATAAAGGCACATCTCTCCAAAGACAGAATGAGGCAAAACAGGCATGGATTTTGGGACTTTTATGAGGCAGGCTCAGGGATTAGAGCCTAATGAAGTGGTTAAGGGTTGCATTGATAAGAGGGAGTGGTGAGCATTTCTCAGGAAGGCCCTTGGGCAGAAAAATGAAATTTTTCTTAAAATGCTGACTGACACTTAAGATGGCCATTCAGATGCTAAGAAAGGATCTTAGAGTAGCACACCTTTCTGTCAGATATCCATGTTTGCCTTACCCACCTACTTTTGAGCACATGTTTAATTTCTTTTGGCATTTCAGTATTTGTAACAATTTTGACACCCATGGTGGTGGTGATCCCTATATTGTTTAGTAGGGTCATGGGTAGCCCTTCACCTTAGAGAAAATACATCCACTGCCTTGTTGTGGTGGCCATGGATTAGGGGAGTAAATTGCCATCCTTGAGGCCATCAAAGAACCCTTAAACTGAAGTTAATCAAATATGAATTGGTGGGCTGGGGTTGTGGCTCAGTGGTAGAGCATTTGCCTAGCATGCATGAGGCACTGGGTTCAAACCACAGCACCACATAAAAAATGAACAAATAAAATAAAGGTATTGTGTCCACCTAGAACTAAAAAATACATATTTTTTTAAAGTGAATTGGTAATGCATAGAGGACCCAATCAAGTACCATGGTGATCAGGTAACTCTGCATGGACCAAGGTAAAAAAAAATCTGTTCTCACGCTTAACAGAGAAGTATTCCCTTTATGGTAGAGTCATCCTGGGGTTGTGTGAGAGTGACTGAGGCACAAGTACAAGAAACCTCAAGGCAAATGGGATGTGGATATGCAAGAAATTCCTAGTAAATAGGATTGAGCAGACAGGAGAGCAAGGTATGCATGAAATTCCCAATAAGGAATAGCGAGCAGGAGGATGAATATATAAGAGGAAACATGGTTACAGGAGACAACAGGAGGAATAAAAATTGTAGAATTATGGACAGAAAGACAATAAAAAGGTCCCATACATACAAATCTTCTTTTACTTTAAAAGAGTTCTGGTTGGGGAAATGAACACTGGTGATGATGGGAGTAAATCTGCTTCATGAAGAAGGAATGGCCACCTGAAACTTTGACTTTAGTATCTACCATGGCTTATACTCTACTAATATTCCTAACTTCACAGATTATTTTCATGTCTGGGTCATACTATAAAAATCTGTGACAGAGTTGGAGGCAGTGGCACATGTCTGCAATCCCAGTGGCTTAGGTGTTGAGGCAGAAAAATTATAACTTCAGTGCCAGCCTCAGTAAATTAACAAGGTCACAAGCAACTCAGCAAAAACCTGTCTCTAAATAAAATTTATAAAAGGGCTGGAGAAATGGCTCAGTGGTTAAGTGCCCATGGGTTAAATCCCTGGTACAAAAAAAAATCTATGATAGGCTCTATTTTAACCTGTGTATTGTATGTCATGTGTCTGTATGTGCTTGTATCTATGTCATGTATATGGTGTCACAGGAAAGTAGGGAGATGAAATTCCAAACCTCATTTTTTTGTTTTCTGACAAAAGAAAATTTAAAGTTAGACACCAAAAGCCATGCAAAAGAACTTGATATTTAGTGAAAGTGAGGTAAAAGTAAAAGTAAGGCTTAAGCAGACAGCACTCTCAAGAGAGAGAGTGAGTCATCTCTGTGCAGAGAATGATAAGGTAGACAATGCTATCTTCAAATTTTATTACTGTTTAATGTTTACCAGGAGAACTGGGAACCACCCTCTATACTCTTTGCCAATCAGGTGTTCAACTCATTCTTCACGTTAGGTGGTAGAGGTTTTGAACTTATTTTTCCTCTTCAGAACTGTCATGATGGCCATCCCACCTAAGAGGGTCTTCATGTAAAAGTCAATCCTGTGTTTGCTATGACAGTATCCCATTGATTTCAATGTTGAGAATCAATAAGGATTTTCATCCACTCCTTGGTGTTGAAGATTGAACACCAGAGAAATGCCAATGCAAGAGCAAAAAGTTTTATTTAAAGGATTGAAGAGAGAGAGAGAGAGAGAGAGAGAGAGAGAGAGAGAGAGAGAGAGAGATTCTTCCACAGAGGAAGGTGTCCAAATTGGTACCTGAGGGAGTGGTGGTGGGGTGACTTCCCCTTTTATAGATTTCAGATTTTCTTTGTTCTCATGCTCCTTTGCCTCTTATCTTGCCTAGTTAATCAAAAGGGCAAGAATGAAGCTGCCCAAGGACACAGGCAGGAAGGGAGTGGCCCAGGGGATATTCATTGACTACTGTTTGCAATTCACCAGAGGCAGTAACCTTGGCAACAGGTGAGAAGGAGGGGAAATGTATTAGAATTCAATTTTCTTTCCTTTGTAACTAGCCCCCATCTTTCCAATCTGACCCATTCGTTACCTACACTGAATATGCTTTTGTCTTTCTCACCATCAGACTAAATGCATGAGGCAATTGACAAGATTAAAAAAAGAAAAGAGAAGAAGAAAAAAAAGCTTCATCTGGAAGAGAACAAAACAGACATTAAGGGTTATAAGCAAAAATAACCAATATGGTTTTGGCACCATAATAAAAATACAAATAACCAGGATGGGAGCAGACATCAAATGGATCTGCAAGCTTTCCTTTATTCTGCAGTAAAGTCAATCAATCAGGCATTTTCTGGGTATGGAAATGGCCTGGGTTACAGAGGAAGTCTGAGTTTTATAGTTTAAAATGAGAATAAATTAATCATTAGAGACTGTTAGTACAAAGGACTCACACACAACAAAGGCAAGAGATGGGAAGCAAACCTCGGATCAGCAGGTTTTTCTTTATTCAGTATTTAGCAGCAGAGTTAATTGGTGGAAACCTAGCATGGCTCAATTTGGGGGAAGAAAATGGCCCTCAGTTACAGAGCAAATTTTAGTTTTATAGGGTACAATTGGGGGGTGGTTAATCATTGGAACTGTGGATGTGCTGTTTGTATTGTCAGGGGGCTGGTTGTGTAAATTAAAACTTTAACTCAGGAGGACAGGTGTAAAAAGTTGAGACTCACTGTTACTTAGTGAGATAGGAGCCTAGATTTTGTGTGATGAGTATTTAAATTTTGTCCATTTTTTTCTTTCTCTGGGATTTATTGTTTCCCTGATTGTGAATATTTCTTGTGTCTCCATTTAGGACTATAAGGAGCATCTGCCATACATGCTGAAACATGCTGGGACTCACTAAGTTGCTGGCCATAAGAAACAGCAGCCATTGAACTGCTTAGTCATGTCTACTTGCAATTGATGAAGATCTGTAAAGGGGCGCTAGCCATAGGAGTGTTGAGCAATAACTGGTTATAATTGATAGGGAGCGAAATTTCATGAACCTGTGCATAGAACATGCTCAGTTGCAATTACATCACCTCAGTCAATGTAATCAATGGACATTGACTTTCACCGGGTATAACCAATCACCAATGTACACCACCAACTTGGAACTATATTTAAATTGCTTGTCTTGCCACATTGGAGAGTTTTGCTCCAAGGATATGGGTGAGACTAGCCGCCTTGCTGTCTGTCCCTGGATTGACTCCACCATTCCCTGCTGTCCAGGCATCAGCTGGAGAGAACCATCAGACAAAGACACCATCTGCTCTTTGGCTAAGAGAAGTCTAGTGGCATCAGAGGTATCTTGGCACTTGTGGTTGCCTTAGGATTGTGGGATTTGCTTATAGTGGATAATTAATGTGCATTAAATGCTAGTTGAGGGGCTCCTGCACACCCAACAATTTTTGCATTAATTGTTTATATTTGATGATTAGTGTGATCAAATGTATGCTTTCACTTAAAGACAATCTGCCTCCAAGTAATTATTAACAGCACCACTCATGACAAGGACCAATTTGCAATGGGAAACTGATTTCTCTCTCTTGTGGCCTTTAAGATTCTATCCTTTTCTGTATTCTAGGGATTTTCATTATAATGTGCCTTGGTGTAGATCTGTTGTAATTTTGTACATTTAGTGTCCTGTAAGTCTCTTGTAATTGATTTTTCAATTTATTCATCATGTTGGAATATTTTCTGACATTATTTCACTAAAGGGACTGTGCATTCCTTTAGTTTGAATCTTAGTGCCTTTCTTTAACCCAATAAATCTTAGATTTGAAAAATCTTAGGTCTTTTGATCCTATCCCATAATTCGTCAATGTTCTGTTTGATTTCTTACCATCTTCACAGCATGGTCAAATTTATTTTCATGATTGTATATTTTGTCTTCATTATCTGAGGTTCTGTCTTCCAAATGATCTATTGTGTTGGTGATGCTTTCTATTGAGTTTTTTATTTGGTTTATTGTTTCCTTCATTTCAAGGATTTCTAATTTTTTTCAGAACCTTTATCTCTTACTTGAAGTAATCTTTCACTACCTGTGTTTGCTCCCTTATTTCTTTTTTTGGAGTGATCAATTTTTGCCTGTATTTGCTCTTTTATGTTATTCTTTAATTTGCAGATCATTTTAACTATGTACATTCTGAACTCCTTCCCTGACATTTCATCAACTATACTGTCAATGGATTATATTATTGTGGTATCTTGGCTTGTGTGGAGCATGTTCTTCCCTTGTTTTTTTTTTTTTTTTTTTCATGTTGTCTATATGTCTTTCTTTGTTGCAGTGCAGCTCTGACTATTACAGTTTCTACCCTACAATCTTGTAGTATCTCTACAGATTACCTGTGCCTTAGGTTGGTGTTGAGCTTCTTTTCTCTGGCCATTTTTCCATTATGGATGCTACTGTAACTAAAGGTGGTGGTGGAAATAGCAGAGGTAACTCAAGGTAGCAATGAGGTGTGCTAACATGGTTGTAAACACTTTCAGAGATGGAGCTGAAAGGGAGTGACTTACAGTGGCTTTTGGGATGCCTGATCAGAGACACAGCTGCCTCCAAGCCCTGTATGTTATCCCAAGGTGGAGTGCTATGGGGATGGCTGCAGTATCTCAAGATGGAAATGGGCTAGTTCTTGGCTCCCAGGTTGGTCTACTGGGTGATTCTGGTCCTGACCTGGGCATGGGCCTTAGTATGGGTCAGTGGGGATGATTCTAGGCCAGGGCCTGGGCTCCAGTGTGGGTCTCCAAGTTAGCAGGGTGGTCCTGGGCCTAACCTGGGCCTGGGCCTGTGTGTAGGTGAGTGGGGGCAATCCTGGTCCAGGGCCTTGGGCTCTGGCAGTTTGGCAAATCAGCGGGGACAGTCCTGGGGAAGTATATTTTAATAGAAAAATTAAAAATTAAATAAATTTTTCTGGATAAAAAAAGTTTTTTTATGGTATAATGTTTTTTTGAGGGGGAGGGATACCAGGGATTGAACTCAGGGAAAATTGGTGAGACACATCCCCAGCCATATTTTGTAATTTATTTAGAAACAGGGTCTCACTCAATTGTTTGGTTCATCATTTTTGCAGAGAATGACTTTGAAGTCATGATCCTCCTGCGTTAACCTCCCCAGCTCATGGGATTACATCTATGCACCACTGTGCTGGCTTATGCTAAATTCTAAGATAAAAAAGGACATAACTAATAGTATAAACAAGTTGTAAAATGTCTAAATTGTAGAATGTTTAAATTGTAGAAGGTTTATGAAAGATAAATTTCAAAAGATTTGTGTATATAATTAAATTAGCTGTAATTAGCACCATCTGATAAAGTTATTTAAATTGTAATAGACCAATAGGAAGAAAAGTCTGAACATTGATCTCTCTTATATATCAAGATAATTTTCTTGTATCTGTTAAGATTTATTATTTTGGGAACTAATCTTAAAGGAATTAGGGTTGTACAATGCTGGTTAAACAAACAACTACTACTTTTTAGTTATTATTCTACACTGTCGATTCTAAATTTTTTTAAAGGTTAAACTTGGTAAATATAAGGATATCAGCTTAATAGTGATGCTATTGATACTTGTTTTGTGCAGTTTGGGAATGTTTTCTTCTTCCCTGGTGTTGAAAATTAAACATCCCAAGTCATTGAGACAAGCACAGACAGCAAGTATTTCTTTAAGAAAGCAATAGAGAATAAACTATGCTGAAGAGGAGGGTTCTTGTAGCTGAAAGTCCATGGGAGGAGGTTCAAATTACTTTCTTATAGACCCAAGAATCTCCTTCTTTAATTATTGTCTTC
Organism: Marmota flaviventris; assembly: GCF_047511675.1. NCBI lineage: Eukaryota > Metazoa > Chordata > Mammalia > Rodentia > Sciuridae > Marmota > Marmota flaviventris. The sequence continues at coordinate 39,009,740 of NC_092509.1, forward strand.
TCTGTATTCATGCCTGGGAGTAGGAAGGAGTAGGAGTGCAGAGGTTAATTAATGAAAATTCTGAGTGCCTAGGAGCACAATCATAGAAGTTAAGCATTATCAACTCATTGTTCTGTCTTTAATAATCACTCATCCCTCTCTACCCACATCATTCGTTACTGACACACTGCCTGATCTTTGCTCCTTCTCAGTTTGCTGAGGAATGTGACATATCCTATCCACTTTAACCATGAAGAGCTGTAGACCAATTGCTTTTTGGCAAAAAAGCCTGTGGGGGTCAGCACAATGTGTCCATTTCATAGAACCATTAACCTCTTCTACTCACAATTTCTGTCTATCTGTCCCCTACCACTATTACTGGCTTCTTTGTATATTAGATGCATTCATGTTTTTCAAGTAAACAAGCCTTTTAAAATGTAAAGTTTGATAGAGCACTTTATCAAATTGCTTTTTTTCCAAACTAAATTTCTTCAAATTTATATAGAAATAACGAATTTGGTTGATATTTATATACATCATTTGATGTTTTGCAGCCAGAGAAAGGTTAAAATGTTGTCAATAAATTACATATAAAATTTTGTGATAATTTTTCACTGGAGTAAAAATTTAAGTGTATTTTTATAAAGTATTACAAAGAGCCTGATTTGTCTAAAGGTTTACATTGTAGAACATAAAAACATTTTCTACTTTTCCACAAAAAGTTAGGATCTCTCTTAGGTTTTGTTGGATTAATGTTTCAGAAGTAATGATGTGTTGCATTATTTTTTAATAGCCCCATCTTATCTGAGATTAGACTCTGTCTCTCCCTCTACACCATTTTAAGATTGCTCCAAAGTAGACTAAGCTTAAGCTAATTTAAAATTGTGTTCAAAAGATAGATTATAGTTGTAAACATAACTGTGATCTCAAAATAACCAAGGAATATAATTCAAAACTAATAAAGATTTTGGCAAATTATAAACGATATATAAGGTTATGAGAGTTTTAAAAGAAAGTAAAATTTGTAAAGTGTCTCATATGTGATTGAGTTGATAAATTTATTGGTCTTTTTGAGGCAAAATAGGTACAAAAGATAATTAATATTATAAAAATTATCTTTTTTGGTTCAAACTTACTGTACAAACTTAATGTTTTTAGTATTGTTAATTTCATTTTATATTTTCCTTATAGAACTTTATAACTTCTGACTGTTAGGGCTTTGAAGAAATATTCCTTTGAACAGAAAAACTCGAGTTAATTTTGAATAAGCTATCATCCATAGGACAGAAATAATATAAGGCTGACTTCAAGTACTAATACCAATCCCAATTAAATGGAAGAGGTAAATAATTGTAAAATTATAGACACTAAATTTGAAACTAAATACTCATATATTAAGACTGATGAAGTTTGCCTGCTGGATGTTTAATACCAAAACAAAATAATCATATATATATATATATTATATAACATTTATATAGCGTGTGTATATGTGTGTGTGTGTGTGTGTGTGTGTGTGTAACATTTTAAAAATCCAATCATCTGTTGAAGGGCACCTAAGTTGGTTTCATAGTTTAGCTATTGTGAGTTGAGATGCTATGAACATTGATGTGGCTGTATTACTGTAATATGCTGATTTTAAGTCTTTTGGGTATAAACTGAGAAGTGGGATAACTGGGTCAAATGATGTTTTCATTCCAAGTTTTTTGAGGAATCTCCATACTGCTATCCATAATATATGCACCAATTTGCCGTCCCACCAACAATATATGAGTGTACCATTTTCTCCACATCCTTTCCAACAGTTATGGTTATTAGTATTCTTGATAATAACCATTATGACTGAGATGAGATGAAATCTTAGAATAGTTTTGATTTGCATTGCTAAAGATGTTGAACATTTTTTCATGTATTTATTGATTAATTTTATTTCTTCTATGAAGTGTCTGTTCAGTTCCTTAGTCCACTTATTGATTGAGTTATTTGGTGGGTTTTTTTTTTTTTGTGTGTGTGTGTGTCAAGTTTTTTTTTTTAAGTTCTTTATATATCCTGAAAATTAATGATTTATCTGAGGTGTATGTTGTAGAGCTTTTCTCCCATTCTGTAGCCTTGCTCTGTCTTGACAGTATTGATTGTTTCCTCTGTTGAGAAAAAGTTTTTATTTTGAATTAATCCCATTTATTGATACTTGACTTTACTTCTTGTATTTTAGGAGCCCTGGTAAGAAAGTCAGATCCTAGGCCAACGTGGTGAAGATTTAGGATTATTTTTTCTTCTATTAAGCACAGGGTTTCTTGTCTAGTGTCTAATTATATGATCCACTTTGAGCTGAATTTCATGCAGGATGAGAGAGAGGGGTTTAATTTCATTTTGCTGCATAAACATTTCCAATTTTTCCAGCACCATTTGTTGAATAGGCTTTATCTCCAGTGAATTATTTTGGTGCCTTTGTCTAGTATGAGAAAACTGTATTTATGTAGGATTTTCTTTGTGTCTTCTATTCTGTACCACTGGACTTGCTTTTTTAATCCCCTTACTTTGGGCTATCCTCCACATATCAGAAAAAAGATTCAACCTTTACTTTCTGAGTCTGGCTTATTTAACTTACCATGATTGTCTTCAGACACATTCCTTTACTAACAAATTCCATAAATTCATTCTTCTCTATGAATAAGTAACACTCCACCATTTATATGTATCACATTTTCTTTATCTATTCACCTTGATTGGTTCCATAGCTTAGCTATTGTTAATTGTGCTGCTAAAAACATCCAGGTGGCTATATCACTAGCCTACGTTGATTTTAAATATCTTAGATATATATTAAGAAGCAGTATAGCTGGATCACATAATGGTTCCATTCCTATATGAGACATTTCCATACTGCTTTCCAGAGTTGTTTCATTAATTTTCATTCCCACAAAGAATGTGTGAGTGTACCTTTTACCCCACATTCTCATCCACACATTATTTTTAGTATTCTTGAAAATTACCATTCTAAATGAAGTGACATAAAATCTCAATGTAATTTTGACTTGCATTTCCTTGTTAGAAATGTTAAACTTTTATATATAATTTTTATTTTTTTAATATTCTGGTTATCAATGCTTCAAGAATCAGGGAGCAAAGATAGTCTCCCATTTTGTAGACCATCTTGTCATGCTTTTAATTGTTTCCTGCTATGCTTAAGCTTTTTAAAAATAAATTAAATTAAATTAAATTTTTTAGATGTTGATAGACCTTTATTTTATTCATATATTTATGTGTGGTGCTGAAAATCAAACCCACTGCCTCACATGTGCTAGACAAGTGCTCTACCACTGAGCCACAACCCGAGCATGCATAAGCTTTTTAATTTGATGCCATAGCACTTATTTACTTTTAGTTTTATTTCTTGTGCCTCGGTAGTCTTGTTAATAATGTTAGTTCCTATGCCAACATGGTGTAGTGTTGGGCCTACATTTTCTTCTAGCAGTTGCAGAATTTCTGGTTTAATTCCTAGGTCTTTGGTTTATTTTGAGTTGACTTTTTTTCAGGATGACATATATGGGTCAAGTTTTATTCACCTACATATGGAGTTTTAGTTTTCCTGGACCCATTTGTTGGAAAAGCTATCTTTTCTCTAACATGTTTTTGGCACATTTGCATAGTAGCAGATAATTGTATTCATGTGAATTTGTCTCTGTTTTTTTATAATTATTCCATTGATCTTCATGTCTGTTCTGGTGCCAATACCATGCTACTTTATTGGGTGCATGAGCTGGAAAGCTGCCTACATTGTCTTTGTGAGGGGCTCTTAGGGATCAGCACACAGGGTCCAGATATTTGTGGTCTGGAACACTGAACACAACCAAGCCCCATTACCATGGTAACCTGGCCACCCTCAGGTGCACAGTGTGTTCCTTTTCCTTCTGCTTTTTGCTGCTGACCATTTAGCTCATTGGTTGCCACTCTTAAGGGTGTTGCTAGGTCATTGGATTATTATGACCCTCAACTAAATTTGCCCATTAACAGGCTATGAATAAATATCTTCCCTATGCAATAATAAAGTGGATCAAGTTCTGTGAAACTGGTCTCTGGTTGTCTCTTTTCAACTCCTTCACAACACTCTTCTCAGTTGTTCTGGACAAAGTGAACCCACACTACTGTTCTTGGTTTGGTGTTATTGTTATTGTTGTTGTTGTAGTAGTTGTTACTCAGTTGTTGTTGTTTTAGTCTATAACTCTGCAGTATAATTTGAGTTTTGGTATTGTGATAACCCTCGTCACTCTTTTTGATCCAGATGTCTGAGTATTCTGGGTCTCTTATTTTTACAAATGAATTTTATAACTGTCTTTTCTAGTTCTGTGAAGAATTTCATTGGTATTTTAGTAGGGATTGCATTAAAATTATACAATACTTTGGTAATATGACCATTTTGATAATATTAATTCTGCATTTTCAAGAACATGGGAGATAATTTTATCTTTTAAAGTCTTCAATTTATTTCTACGGTGTTCTATAGTTTTCATTGTAGAGGTCCTTCAAATTTTTTATTATATTAGTTCCCAAGTATTTTTGAGGTTATTGTGAATGAGATTTTTTTCCAATTTCTTTTTCAGCAGATTCATTATTGGAGTATAGGGAAACTATTGATTTATGTATGGAGATTTTGGTATTGTGCTACTTTACTAAATTTGTTTATCAGCTCTTGAAGTCTTTAATAGATTTTTTTTTCCTCTAAGTATGAGATTAGGTCATAAGAAAACAGAGATAATTTGAGCTTTTGTTTTCCTCTTCATATGCATTTAATTTCTTTTTCCTGCCTGATTGTTTGGCTAGGATTTGAAAAACTGTATTGAAAAGAAGTTGTGGGAGTGGTATGCTTGTCTTGTTTTTGTTTTCAGAGGAAATGATTTCAGTTTTTCTTAATTCGGTATAATGTTGGCCTTGCATTTATATAGCTTGTACAGTGTTGATGTATATTTCCTCTGTCTCTAGCTCCTCTGGTGTTTTAAACATAAATGGGTGTTGCACTTTGTCAAATGCTTTTTCTATCAGGGGTTATGATGTATATTTTTCTTTTGTTTTTGTGTCCTAGTCTGGTTTTGGTTTCAGAATTATGTTGTTCAAGTGGAGCAAATTTGGAAGCATTCTCCCCCTTTCAATTTTTTTGAAAAATATAAGAATTGGAAATCAGTATACTACAGTGATTCAGACTTGTCAATATTTATAGCAGCTCAATTCACAGTAGGTTAATTATGGAACCAATCTAGGTGTCCTTCAATAGAGGAGCAGATAAAGAAAATGTGGTATATATATTCAAAGGAATATTACTCAGCTTTAAAGAAGAATTAATTTATGGCATTTGCCAGTAAATGGGTGGAATTGGCAAATAACATGCTAAGTGGAATAAGCCAACCTCCCAAAACCAAAGGCTGAATGTTTTCTCTAATATACGGTTGCTAGTTTATAATAAGAAGAGGCAACAGAGAGTTACCATAGATTAGGTAGAGGGGAGTGAAGGGAGGGGAGGGGAGAGGATGTGGGGATAGTAAGGATATTAGAATGGAACAGATATATATATATATATATATATATATATATATATATATATATATATATATATATATATCTCCTATGTGAATCTATAACATATAATTTTACAACATACAATTCTACATAAATGCATTCTACTATTGTGTATAACTAATTAAAACAAATAAAAATTGGTGTTATTTCTGTCTGTGTGGCTCAATTTTCATAGAATATATGTGCACAAAAACAATATTTTTCTTTAGGTGCTTATATTTGTAGGCATATAACACTTCATAATGTTCTCTATAATATTATTATGTGGATTTACTTATATTGTGCAATTTTAATTTCTTATTTTATTTATTTGAATCTTTTATGTTTTTTTCTTGCTCAGGTGTACATTCATAAATTTTGTTTATCTCTAAAAATTTGATTTTTGTGTCATTTTTCTCTATTTTACTTATGCCTTTATTTTAAAAAAATTCTTTCCTTCTACTAAACTTGGGTTTGTTTGTCTAATTCCTTGAATTTCACCATTATATTGTTTAATTATGTACTTAAGACTTCTTTTCCTTTCTTGTCTTCTGTTTTTTAATATTAGAACTATCTCTATAATATTGTCTCTTAAGATTGGTTCTTCTGTATCTCAGTGGGTTTTCTTATGTTTCCATTTTCATTTGTTACACAAATCATTTTATTTTCTTTTTGATTTGTTCATTGAAAGGTTGTTGTTTAATGTCCATGTATTTTACAATTTGTAATGTGCTTCTGGTTGTTGATTTTTGGTTTCCTCCATTTGATCAGAGGAGATAATATGACATGTTTTTGACTTTTTTTTTAAAGAGAGAGAGAGAGAGAATTTTTAAAAATATTTATTTATTTTTTAGTTTTCAGCGGACACAACATCGTTTGTTTGTATGTGGTGCTGAGGATTGAACCCTGGCCGCACGCAAGCCAGGCGAGCGCGCTACTGCTTGAGCCACACCCCCAGCCTTGTTTTTGACATTTTGAAATTGTTTAGACTTATTATGTGGCCTAATGTATGTTTATCCTGGAGAATTTTTCCTATGCAAATGAGAAAAAATATTCTGCAGCAAATCTCTAATTGTCTAGTAAATTTTTACAATCTAGAGTAAACTCTGATATTTCTTTGTTAATATTTTTGTTTTGATGATCTGTTTATTAATAAAAGTGAAGTGTTAAAGTCGCCAACCATCACTGTACTAAAGTATGTATCTCTTTTTGAACCTAATAATGTTTGCTTTGTATATGCATGTGTTCCAGCATTGGATACATGTATATTTAGTTGTTGTTTTCACTTATTAACTGAATTTTCATTATACAATGTTTTTTTTTTTAATACAGTTTTTGACTTGAAATCTTTTTTTTAACGGAAGACAGAAGTTCTGGAGTTTGTGGAGTTTGAGCCAAAGGGCCTCACATTTGACAAGAATAAGCTTTGCTATAGGTCTGTACCTCCAGTACCCTTAATGTCCATTTTTATAGCTACTGAAGCTTAGTTTTGCTTTCCATTTGTTTGGAGTGTTATTTTCATTTCTTCATTTTTCATCTATATGTAACTTTATTAGGGAAGTACATTTCTCCTAAATAGCATATCTATGGGACTTTTAAAAATTCTATTCAGTCAATTGGAATTTATAAGTTATAAAATGTAATCTACTTATGTTTGAATTCATCATTAATAAAGACTCACTCCTATCCTTTTGTTATTTTTTTCTTCTTGTTTATAGCTTTTGTTTCCTTCTCTTTTACTATTAATCTTTGTGATTTGAGACTTTTTAAAAAATAAGGTTTGATTACTTTCTCTTTTCCTTTTCTGTATCAGTTATATTAGCAAGTTTTATGCTTTTGTGTATCCTCACTGTGGTAGTTATCATCCTTAAGCATTTCTTTTAAGGCTAATTTGATTATGAGGGATTCTGTCAAGTTTCATTTGCCTAGGAGAGTCTTTATTTATCTTTAATTTATAAGGGATAGCTTTTCTGGGTTCAGTGTTCTTGGTTTGCAGGGCTTTTTAAATTTAATTTCAGAACTCTGAGGGTCAGTACCATTCTTTTCTGTCTTGCAAAGTTTCTGCTAAGAAATTTGCTGTTATTCTAATGTGGATTTTCTTACATGTGACTTGTTCTTTTGAAGTTTTTACAATTACTCTTTTATCTTGGCTTTTACCATTTTTAGTGTAATATGTTTTGTAGGGAATATTTTTTAATATAATTGGTTTGTTTGCTTAAGCATGTCTGCATTGTTCCTCAAAATTTGGAAATTTTTTTGTTATTATTTTATTGAATTAATTTTCTAAGCTTTTTGCCTTTTCTTCTCCTTCTGGAACATTCATAATGTGAGCATTTGTTTGTTTAATTATGTCCAATATTTATAGCTTAAGATTTATTGTTTTCTCTCTTCCTTACTTTCTGCCATCCATTATTACTTGCTTTCTTTATTTTCTTTCCTTTTTCGGAAAGTCTGATTGGAATATTTCAAAAGACCTATATTGAAGCTCAGAAATTACTTTTTCTGTTTGAGATTGTCTGTTATTGAAGCACTCAACTGCATCTTTACCCTCATTTATTGAGCTTTGGGTTCTTTTTGATGTTTTGTATTCATGTAAAAATTCTCATTCAGATCATAAATTTTATTCTTAGTTTTGTTGAATTGTCTATAAGTGATCTCCTGTATGTTATGTGTTTCCTTTAATAACCATTGTTTGAATTATTTTTCATTCAATTTGTTAATTTTCTTTTTGTGTGTGTGTGTTCTGTCAGTTGAACACTATTGTGTTTCTTTACAGATGGAATATTAATTTGTTTTTTCATGTTTTGTTTGTCCCAACATTAATACTTGAACATTTCATGTATTTGTTGCATTTACCACATTTATGGGGTCGTTGTCATAGTAAAAGACTTCTAAATTTGCATGATATTAAGTGTTAATTAAGTTTCAGATACAGTTATTGTCATAGTTGTTATTTGATATCAGAGATTGAACCCAGGGATGCTTAACAAATGGGCATCATCCCTTGACCTTTTAAATAATTTATTTATTTATTGAGACAGGGTTATGTTAAGTTGCCTAGGGCCTTGCTAACCCACTGACACTAACTTTACACTTGCAATTCTCCTGCTTTAGCCTCCCTAGCAGTTGGGATTACTGGTATGTGCCAGCAGTTGCTATTATTGTTTTAATATGTGATAAACACAATATATTATGTCATACAACAGGCAGATTAATCCCTTTCAAATATTCTGCAAATATTTCTGTTATTGACCTGTATTTACACAAAATGAGTGCTTAACCTTTTTTTTCCTTTTTTCTTTTTTTGGCTTAATATCTTCTGTAGTCTGCTACAACTTTTTCTATACTGTTGCTAGCTAAAAAAATTACAATTCTCCATTGTCTTTCAATGTCAAAGAGCATGTGAAGATTTACAAAAGCATAGTGATGTCTTCTTAATGCTTCAGCACCATAGCAATCAGGCATTAACTTTTATTAAGTCATTCAAAGTTTGGAAATAATGAGAAAAAATATAACATAAAATACTTTATGATAATTTATAAGCACCATACCCAAATTGAAGCCCTTCTGGCTTGGCTTATTACTCCTGGCAGCATACTTAGGGAACAGGTGACTCCTGAATTTCAACAAAACTTCCATGCCATAAAGTAATGCAACAGAATGTTTCCTTTTACCCAAGTGTACAACAGCACATTTCTGCTTCTATACAAAAGGATTTATTTGCTTCCAGAATCACCTTCACTTCTTTTCACTAAAATATCATTCCCACATTAAAATATTGTGCTGGGCTTTATTTAGAGAAAAAACAAATTCACACCGACTAATGGTAATTTAAAAAAAGAAAAAAGCGAGTTATTTCAATTTAGTTTTATTAGCATTTCTTTAATTAAAGAAAATTTTCCAGGATCCAGTCATTCCCATAATTACTTCCCTATTTCAGGGAATATACCCTGTTCATGTAATGCAGAATTCCCTTGATCAGTTAGTGTTCAACTGGCATGTCATGTGTTTGTATTTTGGCAGGTCAAATTGTGGATAAATAGCAGCAAAGGAAGTTTTTCTGGCTATCGTCTGGAATTGAAGATTCAGCAATGTAATAAATATACATAAACAACAAATTTTCTTATTCCAAATTATATTCTTCTCTCTCCCATTTTCCATAATAAAATGGGAATATTGTGTTTTTTAAATCTATGGGTATGCATTCATGCCTCATACACATGTACATATTTTCACATATATCACATGCATCTGTTTATGTGCTTACCTAAATCAACTCTTAATTCTGTGGATTATTGTTGTTGGAAAGTGTCCCTCTCGATAAGAATGTGGCAAGAAGTACTAACTATTTTTCTCTTATTTGTAGAGTGTGACTTGGGTACAAAACTCTGTGTCTAACAACTTGAATTAGTGTGAAAATGGCAACTACTGCCTTAATTTAGACAACACAAACAAAGGTTTTTAGAACCTGCCTAATATGTCTTAATTTACATTGAAAACTAAACTCAATATCTGCAAGGCATTGAAAACTTTTGAAGTATAAAGCAGCATGAGTTGCCTTGTATATATACATGAAGGTGTAATTCACTACAATATATTCATATATGTATACAGGAATGTTAGGTTACATTCATTATATTGGAAGATGAATCAACTTAAAGACAAATTAAGAAAACTATCCCATTCACAATAGCCTAAAAAAATCCTTGGGAATTAATCTATCAAAGGGGCAAAAGACCTCTATAATAAAAACTACAGAACACTAGTGAAAGAAGTTGAAGAAGACCTTAGAATATAGAAAGACTTCCCATACACCTGGATAGGCAGAATTAATATTGTCAAAATTACCATACTACCAAAAGTGCTATGCAGATTTAATTCAATTTCTATTAAAATCTCAATTAAATTCCTCATAGAAATAGGAAAAACAGTCAAGAAATCTATTTGGAAAAATAAGAGATCTAGAATAGCCACAGCAATCCTTAGTGAGAAAAGTGAAGCATGAGGCATTAAATTATACTGCAGAATAAACTAATTAAGATCCAAATGGTATTGCACCAGAACAGACATGAAGATTAATGGTAAATAATAGAAGATACAGAGACAAACCCATATAAATGCAGTTATGTCATACTAGACAATGGTGCTACGAACATACATTAGATAAAATATAGCCTTTTTACATAAATGATGCTGGGAAAACTGAAAATCCATATGTAGCAGAAAGAAATTGAAATTCTGCTTCTCACTCTTCACAAAACTCAAAGTAGATCAAAGCCCCAGGCATTAGACCAAAGACCCTGGGCTTACTATAAAAATGCAGGCCCTTCTCTCCATCATGTCAGCTTAGTAACTGTGTTCTGCAGGAAGACTCCTAAAAAAAGAGAAGTAAAATCAAGAATCAATAAATGGGATGGCATCAAACTAAAAAGTTTTCTCACAGCAATGAAAATAATCAAGAATGTGAATTCAGGATCTGTAGAATGGGACCATAAAATATAAAATATAAAAGCCATGAAATATAAAATCTTTACCGCCTGCACCTCAAATACAGCATTAAGCTCCAGGATATATAAAAAACTTAAAAAACCTTAATAATAAAAAAAAAACAACAACAACAACAAAACAAATTACTCAATAAATAAATGGGCAAAATAACTGAATAGATAGTTCACAGAAGAGATTTATGTTATACACACACACACACACACATATATGAAATATTCAATGTCTATAGCAATTAGATAATTGCAAATTAAAACTACACTGATTCTATCTCACTCAGAACATAAATTATTAAGAATACAAGTAACAATAAATATTGGTGAGGATATGGGGGAAAAGATACACTCAGACATTGTTTATGGAAGTGTAAATTGGTACAATCACTCTGGACAGCTGTATAAAGATTTCTTATGAAACTTGGGATGAAATCCCCATTCAACTCTATCATCCCACTCCTTGGTATATATACAAAGGACTTAAAATTAGCATACTACAATGATGCAGCCACATCAATGTTTATAAGCAGGTCAATTCCCAATAGATAAGCAATGGAACCAACATAGGTGCTCTTTAACAGCTGAATGAATAAATAAAATGTCATATGTATACATAATGGATTATTACTCAGGAAAAAAAAGTGGTTAAATTATGGCATTTCCTGGTGAATGAATGGAACTGGAGACTCTCATGCTACATGAAATAAGACAATTCCCAAAACAAAAGGCCAAACATCCTCTCTGATACATGAAAGCTAACAACAATAATGGGGGATGGGGGCAAGAATAGAAGTACAGTAGATTAGACAAGTTGGGAATGAAGAAAAGGGAGAGGAGATGGGAATAGAGGGGAAAAAAAGTAGAATTAATTAGACAGAACTGTCCTGTGTCTTGTGAAACTCCACATCATGTGTAATCAAAAGAATGGTATCCTATTTATTATGTTAGTATTATAGTAGTATTATAGTAAAATGACTCAAAATCTAAAATATTATTTTAATTGTTTTTTTAAATATTTTTGCATTTAAAAGCACTAATCTGTATGAATAAACTGTGGGCTTGGACTAAAACTACTTTGGTAGACATAAGTACAAAAATTTTAAGTATCTAATTTTTCAACAAAACATACATATTATTGACATGTCAGATTTGAATTAGTTATATTTAATTAATATTGAGGGAACTAAAAAATATATGGAGAAAAATGTTATATATTTTGTATAAACACAGAAAGAGTTGAAAAATATGTGCTGGGGCAGATCTGGCAAAATATCTTAATTTTATGACACAAATACCTTTTTTTTAAAAAAATATTTTTTAGATGTTAATGAACCTTTATTTTATTCATTTATTTATATTCAGTGCTGAGAATTGAATCCAGTTGCTCACACATGCTAGACAAAGCACTCTACCACTGAGCCACAACCTCAGCCCAACACAAATACCTTTAAAAAAAAAATTAAATATTAATTTAACACTAAAATGTCAATTCTTTCCCTAATAGCAATTACATAAATGTGACAAGTACTCGATTTATTTTCTAAACAACAGTTTTAAAGGCAAAATTTCTTCACAATAAAATAGTGTCCTTATTATATACATTACCTTATATGTTTATCACACAAACCAATGTGAGACTATATCCTAGAATTTTTTTTTCACACACTTTTTCTTTTGTGACTACTAGGCAAAATGTCATAGCTATCACAATAAAATGGCAATAGGAACAAAAAAAATGTTTATGTTTGAAGAAATACTATAAATTAGTTGTTAACTATAATTCTATTGGTAACTTCAAATAAATCAGTAGGGAACTAAATGGAACATTTTGCTTGACAAAGTAATATGTCATATTTCTGTAAACATTGAACATGCCAAATAAAAAACAAAGACCATACTGAAGATGACACTCTTACAAATAGAAAAGCAATGATGTAGAAAAATTTAAAATAGGTTTTATAATTAGCCATAATATTAAAATGTTAATATACTAATTCATGTACAGGAGCATACAGACATGATAAAAACTTCAATACTGTATTTTATATCTACTATAAATTATTTAATCATAAATAAACTAGAAAAAAATTATTAAAACACCATATTATTTAAATAAAGAATATTTTATTTTTTGAATAAAAATATTTTAATTATAGATTTGAAGGTTTTATACATTTATAAATTCATGTACAGAATGCTACATAGCTCATTAATGAGCTATGATAAAGTAATTTAGTTTCTAACAGAGGTTATGTAAATTTCATCTTTAAAAGACCAACTTCTAATTAAATAAAATAGTTTTCTTCTTTTAATATGGTGTCTGCTTTGGGTGATATAAGCCTAAAAATTACATTTTCCTTGGTCACCAATGACAGAAAAAATTATGCAGTTTAGGCTGAAGACAAAAGTAATAACATAATTATGACATAATATTTTCTTCCTCTATGAGTGTTACTCTAATTTTAGTAATGGAAACACTTTTTTTTGGGGGGGGGATACTGAGGATTGAGTTCAGGTGCATTCAAACAATGAGCCCCATCCCAGACCTATTTTGTATTTTATTTAGAGACAGGGTTTCACTGAGTTGCTCATTGCTTCATTTTTGGCTTTGAATTCACAATCCTCCTGTGTCAGACTTTCAAGGCTCTAGGATTACTGGCATGTACCACCGAGCTGGGCAGAAACACTTTATGAAAGAGGTAAAGTGTACAGAGAGGAGAAATAAAAGTGTAGTGTTTATGTATGCCATAAAATTAAATTGTTATCAGCTTTAAAATGGTGTTATCACTATGGGATGTTTTATGTAAACTTCATGGGAGGGAAAAACAACTGTAAGTTCATATATGAAAATAAAGGAATAGAAATATTCTAGCATAAAACGAACAAAATTATATAACAGAGGATAATGCTAAGAAAGGAAGAACTAAGGCAAAAATATTTAGGAAGCAATTAATAATGATTTGATAAGCTTTTAATTATCAAGCAATACTTTGAATCTAAATAAATTTAAAACCTCAATAAAAAATTGAATTGATAGATTCTTTTTTCTAAAAATATATAATTATATTCTGTCTGCAAAATCTCAGTTTAGTTTCAAGGACTAACATAGGCTGAAAGCAAAAGAATGTAAAGGTACACCCATAAAAATTGTAAAAACAAGAGGGCATGGATGGCTATGTTATCAGAAAAAAACAGGTATTGTGTATAAAAAGTCAATAGAGACCAATATGTTGATAAATTTATCAATTTATCAAAAAGTTACAAAAATTGGAAATATATGAATCCAACAGGGAAGTGTGTGTGTGTGTGTGTGTGTGTGTGTGTGTGTGTGTGTATATTAACAGACCAAAAGAGAGACAGGTAACATAGCAATAATAGGAGGAAACTTCAACATTTCAAATAATTACTTAAATAGATATAGTGTTAGTTTATTTATCTATCTTAAATGAGTTCAGTTTTTAAAAATATTTTCTTCCTCTATGAGTGTTACTCTAATTTTAGAGTTGACTTCAGATAATTTTCCCTTTCTTTTCATGAAAACACATTGAGGATTTAACACCCACAGGAGATTATTCTACCCCTTGGCTGACAGTGCTGAAAACTCAAATGAGGTAATAGAAATTTGCCTATGGAATTTTATCTTCAGCACTCAGTATGGGTGGCGCCTTTTCCACCATGAACCTTTCAGCATCCAGAAAGCCTTTTGCTTGACTGTCATGATGAATCTTTTCCCCGATTTTACACTCATATCTTATTACATTTTTCTTCTGACTTTGACATCATAGCCTGACACTAAAAACATTATTCCTGAAGGCTTATGAGAATAATTTCTTCTAATATGACTTGATTCTGTTTTCTTGTACTTAAATTGAATTTTTCTTGGATATTCTTACACATGATTTTTTCCAAATAACCAGGAAATTCCATATGTGTTTTCTAAGAACCTTGCATTTCCCTGCTTTTCTTAATTTTTTTATATTTTTAAGAATATGGTGTCCACAAATAATTATGGACACACATTTTTCCAGTGTCTATTTGAATTAACTTACTGTATCACCAGATTTGACTTAAGGTTACTGAAACAGTTTTCTTATAAGGTAAAACAATCACCTTACACCAGAATTATTTTATATATTAAAATATTTAACTTTGGAAGACAAAAACTTTGTGTACTGTCAAGATAATTTCCTGCATTCTATGTTGCTTTGTGATTTTTTTTGATGTATTCTTTTTTTATTAGTTGTTCAAAACATCAAAGCTCTTGACATATCATATTTTATACATTTGATTCAAGTGGGTTATGAACTCCCATTATTATCCCGTATACAGATTGCAGAATCACATTGGTTACACACCCACGTTTTTACATACTGCCATACTAGTGTATGTTGTATTCTGCTGCGCTTCATATCCCCTTCCTATCCCCCCTCCTCTCCCCTCCCATCTTCTCTCTCTACCCCATAATTCATTTCTCTCTCTTGTTTTTTTCCCCTTTCCCCTCACTTCCTCTTATATGTAATTTTGTATAACAGTGAGGGTCTCCTTCCATTTCCATGCAATTTCCCTTCTCTCTCCCTTTCCCTCCCACCTCTCGTCCCTGTTTAATGGTAATCTTCTTCTCATGCCCTTTCTCCTTTCTCTGTTCTGAGTTGCTCTCCTTATATCAAACAAGACATTTGGCATTTGTTTTTTAGGGATTGGCTAGCTTCACTTAGCATAATCTGCTCTGATGCCATCCATTTCCCTGCAAATGACATGATTTTGTCATTTTTTAGTGCTGAGTATTACTCCATTGTGTATAAATGTCACTTTTTTTAATCTATTCATCTATTGAAGGACATCTAGGTTGGTTCCACAGTCTAGCTATTGTGAATTGTGCTGCTATGAACATCGATGTAGCTGTATCCTTATAGTACGCTCTTTTAAGGTCTTTGGGGAATAGTCCAAGAAGGGGAATAGCTGTGTCAAATGGTGGTTCCATTCCCAGCTTTCCAAGGAATCTCCATACTGCTTTCCAAATTGGCCACATCAATTTGCAGTCCCACCAGCAATGTGCAAGTACACCCTTTTCCCCACATCCTTGCCAGCACTTGTTGTTTGACTTCATAATGGCTGCCATTCTTACTGGAGTGAGATGGTATCTTAGGGTGGTTTTGACTTGCATTTCTCTGACTGCTAAAGATGGTGAGCATTTTCTCCTGTTCTTGTTGATTGATTGTATGTCCTTCTCTGAGAAGTGTCTGTTCAGGTCCTTGGCCCATTTGTTGATTGGGTTATTTGTTTTCTTATTGTTTAATTTTTTGAGTTCTTTGTAACTCTGGATATTAGGGCTCTATCTGAAGTGTGAAGAGTAAAAATCTGTTCCCAGGATGTAGGCTCCCTATTTACCTCTCTTATTGTTTCTCTTGCTGAGAAAAAAACATTTTAGTTTGAATAAGTCCCATTTGTTGATTCTTGTTTTTAACTCTTGTGCTATGGGTGTCCTATTGAGGAATTTGGAGTCCGACCCCACAATATGTAGATTAGAGCCAACTTTTTCTTCTATCAGACACAGAGTTTCTGGTTTGATACCTAGCTCCTTGATCCATTTTGTGTTAACTTTTGTGCATGGTGAGAGAAAGGGATTCAGATTCATTTTGTTGCATATGTATTTCCAGTTTTCCCAGCACCATTTGTTGAAGATGCTATCCTTTCTCCATTGCATGCTTTTAGCACCTTTGTCAAATATAAAATAGTTGTAATTTTGTGGATTGGTCTCTGTGTCCTCTATTCTGTACCATTGGTCCACCCACCTGTTTTGGTACCAGTACCATACTGTTTTTGTTACTATTGCTCTGTAGTATAGTTTGTAGTCTGGTATTGCTATACCACCTGTTTCACTCTTCCTGCTTAGAATTGCTTTTGCTATTCTGGGTCTTTTATTTTTCCATATGAATTTCATGATTGCTTTATCTATTTCTCCAAGAAATGCCGTTGGGATTTTGATTAGCATTGCATTAAACCTATAGAGAACTTTTGGTAATATCGCCATTTTGATGATGTTAGTTCTGCCTATCCATGAACAGGGTATATTTTTCCATCTTCTAAGATCTTCTTCTATTTATCTCTTTAGGGTTCTGTAGTTTTCATTGTATAAATCTTTCACCTCTTTTGTTAGGTTGATTCCCAAATATTTTATTTTTTTTGAGGATATTGTGAATGGGGTGGTTGTCCTCATTTCCATTTCGGAAGATTTGTCACTGATATACAGGAATGCCTTTGATTTATGTGTGTTGATTTTATATCCTGCCACCTTGCTGAATTCATTTATTAGCTCTTGTAGTTTCTTTGTAGAACCTTTTGGGTCTGCTAATTATAGGACCATGTCCTCCGCAAATAGTGCCAATTTAAGTTCTTCTTTTCCTATCTTTATGCCTTTAATTTCTTTCGTCTGTCTAATTGCTCTGGCCAGTCTTGTTCCAGATTTTAGAGGGAATGCCTTCAATTTTTCTCCATTTAGAATGATGCTAGCCTGAAACTTAGCATAGATAGCTTTTACAATGTTGAGGTAAGTTCCTGTTATCCCTAGTTTTTCTAGTGTTTTGAACATAAAGGGATGCTGTACTTTGTCGAATGCTTTTTCTGCGTCTATAGAGATGATCATATGGTTCTTATCTTTAAGTCTATTAATGTGGTGAATAACATTTATTGATTTCCGTATATTGAACCAGACTTGCATCCCAGGGATGAATCCTACTTGAACATGGTGCACAATTTTTTTTGATGTTTTTGTATCAGATTCGCCAGAATCCAGGCAATGAATTTCCCTCTTAAAACTGCTTTCATTGTGTCCCATAGATTCCGATATGTTGTGTCTGTATTCTCATTTATATCTAAGAATTTTTTGATTTTCTCCTTTATACCTTCTGTAACCCATTGATCATTCAGGAACATATTGTTCATTTTCCAAGTGATGTAGGATTTTTCCTTCCTTCTTTTATCATTGATTTCCAGTTTCATTCTATTATGATCAGATAAGATGCATGGTATTATCTCGACACCTTTATATTTACTAAGGGTTGCCCTATGACCTAATATATGGTCTATTTTTGAGAAGGATCCATGTGCTGCTGAGAAAAAAGTATAACCACTTGATGATGGTTGATATATTCTATATATGTCGGTTAAGTCTAGGTTATTGATTGTGTTATTGAGTTCTATAGTTTCTTTATTCAACTTTTGTTTGGAGGATCTGTCCAATGGTGAGAGAGGTGTGTTGAAGTCACCCATAATTATTGTGTTGTTGTCTATTTAATTCTTGAACTTGAGAACAGTTTGTTTTATGAACATTGCAGCACCATTATTTGGTGCATAACTATTGATAATTGTTATGTCTTGTTGGTGAATGGTTCCTTTTAACAGTATATAGTGTCCTTCCTTATCCCTTTTGATTAACTTAGTCTTGAAGTTGATTTTGTTCGATATGAGGATGGCCACCACTGCTTGCTTCCGAGGACCATGCGAGTGGTATGATTTTTTCCCAACCTTTCACCTTCAGCCTGTGTATGTCTTTTCCAATCAGATGTGTCTCCTGAAGGGAGCATATTGTTGGATCTGTTTTTTTAATCCAGGTTACCAGCCTATGTCACTTTATTGGTGAGTTTAAGCCATTAATATTTAGGGTTATTATTGATATATGGTTTGTACTTACAGTCATTTTTGATTATTTATCTTTTTTTTTTTTTTAGTTTGGTTTGTTTCTCCATGATTAGCTTTTCCCCTCCCCACTCTCGCTTTAGTGAGGTACTTCCCACTGTTGGTTTTGGTTTTTGTTTATCATTTCTTCCTCGTGTAGTGTTTTGCTCAAGATGCTTTACAATTCTGGTTTTCTGGCTGCGAATTCTTTTAACTTTTGTTTCTCGTGAACGATTTTTATTTCATTGTTGTACCTGTATCTTTATTTTTCTGGATACAAAATTTTTGGTTGGCATCCATTGTCTTTCAGTGTTTGAAATACATTGTTCCAGGATCTTCTCGCTTTCAGCGTCTGTGATGAAAAATCAGCCATTAACCTTATTGGTTTACCACTGAATGTAATCTGCTTCCTTTCTCTTGTAGCTTTTAATATTCTCTCTTTGTTCTGTATATTGGATATCTTCATAACAATGTGTCTTGGAGTTGGTCTACTGTGATTTTGTATGCTCAGTGTCCTGTATGCATCTAGAATTTGTACTTCCATTTCCTTTTTTATATCTGGAAATTTTTGTAAAATTATTTCATTCAACAGATTGCTCATTCCCTTGGTTTGAATCTCTAAACCTTCCTCTATCCCAATGACTCTTAAGTTTGTTTTTTTTATGTTATCCCATATCTCTTGGATGTTTTTCTCATGGTTTCTTACAAGCCTTTCTGAGTTGGCTAGACTCTTCAAGATGATATATTTTGTCTTCATTGTCTGATGTTCTGACTTCTACTTGCTCCACTCTGCTAGTGATACTCTCGTTTGAGTTTTTAATTTGGTTTATAGTTTCCTTCATTTCTAGGATTATTGTTCGATTTTTTTAATAATCTCTATCTCCTGGTAAAGTTGCTTATTTGCTTCTTGAATCTGTTTATGTAATTCATTTTCAATGTGTTCTTTCATTGTTTGAATTTGCTGTCTCATGTCCTCTTTAAGATTCCATTCCATCCGTATAAGGTATTCCTTGAGTTCTTTATTTGACCCTTTTTCTGATGCCTCTAGGTTCTCCTGTAGATTTAGGCTGTCCTGCATTGTTTGTACACCTTTTCTTCCTTGCTTTTTCATGCTGCTCATGTTACTTCCAGCTCTGTTTGACTGCTGAGTTACTGTTTACTCTTATAGATTTATTTTGGTTTTGTGTATCTCCGGGGTCTCTCCTTTGTGATGGGAGACTATGACTAGAGATGATGAATTTTATTGCACTTTAAAGCAGATTCATTTGTTTCATAAAATGCGTACGGATTCTGATGGCATATAGCGATCTGCGGTTTGGTCTTTGGACTTATGTTTAGGTCGAGTGATGTGATAGTATAGAGGTTGGTATATCTTGGCAACCTTCGAAGATTGCTCTACTGATGAGGGATATTAACAGGAGAATGGTCCAGGGTATTTGGGGGTAGCTAGAGAATTGGTAGCACTATATAATGCCTCAGAACATTTACCTATACACATTTAGTAAATTACAGATAAACAGCATCATAATGCTTGGGAGGAAAGGTATTAGAAGGGGAGGGAAGAAGTTGCTAAAGAGAATGAGAGTAAATAGGTAGAATTCAAGAAAAGGGGAATAAGGAAATTGAAAAGAAATGAAAAGACAAAAAAAAGAAAAAAGAATGCAGTCTTACAGTTTGATTAACTTCTCTTCCAGTAGGTGGAGCTGTGCCCACTGGGCCAAGCTTCTCCTCTCCATACTCTGGAACCAATCCCTGTGAGGCGGCTCCTCCTCCCCCACTGGGCAGCTCTCCAATCCTGGGCACCCAGGGCCTTTCCTGGTCTCCAGCCACTTCCCTGCTTTTTCTCCAGCCACGCCCCACTCATGGGTGGCGTTCACCCCAAAACTGGCTACATGCAGGGTCTGCCGCTCCCTGGAGCCCTATTTTCTTGAACCACTGGGCACACTCTCTCTGTTTGCCATTCCCCCAGACCCTAAGGTTGTGGAGCATGGGGCTGGTAACCGTCAGCTTATTCTGCCTGCCCTTTGGTAGCCACGCCCCCAGGAGCTGGTGCTAGAGACCTCGTTTGTCAGCGCTGGTGGGAGCGGTAGCTGGGGGTCAGGCACTGTTCCTGACTCCCTTGGTCTGACAATAGCGCTCATGGGAGAGCTTAGGGGGGAGGCCTTTGAGATTTCCCCGCTGTGTGGGGATGATGGGCCTGGGGGTCACACACCTGCAGTCTCCAGTTTTGATGAAGCTATCCCCTCCACTGAATTCTGGTGACGTCAGTTCTCTGCCATGGTGGTGTCCAATGCGAAGGGCAGATGTTTGTTCTCTTTGCTGGGTGGGTCCAGTCAGACTCTCCCAGGTCCCGTCTCAATTCTGGGCCCGCTGCCTATGAAGGCTTGGTTGGCATCACCTCAAAAGGTTCATGGAGGAACCGAGGAGTTGTTTCTCTATTCCGCCAGAACGTCTGTAGCACTGAGTCGCTGTGGTTTGGCGGGGAGGAGCAGACAATCAGCCAGAGACTGCTCGTGGGCAGCCTGAATTCACCCGCTCTGGGCTCAGTGTGGGCTCTGAGGGGCACAAACTGCTCGCCCTAGGTCCACTTAAGCCCAGCATTGCCAAGTGATCCTGAGCAAACAGTATTCAGTCAGTTTAAGACTCCCTTTGCCTGCGCAGCTGAAGAGGTCACAGAATTGATCCCTCAGCGCCGGCCGCCATGTTGGAAGATCGCAGTTTCAAAGCTAGACTCAGAGAAAGTCAAATATGATATATTCTTACAATGGAATATTACTTGGAATGCTTGCAAATTTTAGTTAAGTTGTCCGTCAACTTCTACAATTTCTTTTGGTTCATGTTGGGAGCTCATGGAATCTGGCTGTGGCTAGTGTCTCTGGACACGTGACAGTGGGAACCCTGGAGAATCCCCGGAAGTGGACAGCCAGGCTGGGTCTCTGCCCTTCCCGTGCAAGCCACTTTGTGATTTTTAAAAATTTCTTAGAAAAAAAGCCTGAAATGAGTTAAGGGTTTTATGTTTATACAAACTTTCTCTATTGCTGTATTATTTTTCATAGTTATGTGTTATCTTGGTTTTTGATGCTTTTATTAGTGCAATATAACCTTATATCATAGTTGGATTCTACATGCATACAAAATAATTTTCTTCAATTCCTAGTACTACCCCATCCTCCCTCTCACAAAATATATGATATATTTTGCTGAGTTGCCAATTTATTTGCATATGTAGTTTTCCACTGGTACATTATGATCATATAAGAAGAGTGAAAATCAGAATACTATATTCATTCATAAATATCACATTATTATGTCAATTTTTTTCTTGTTCTTCCCCTTTCCATTACTTCCTCACTCCCCCTTGGTCCCTTATCTCTACTCTGCAGTTCATCCTTATATTTCTGTGATATTGGCCCTTTTAAATTCTTTTTTTTTCTCTCTTTAGCAACCACTTGTGAGAAAATATTTGAATGTGGACTTTTGAGCCTGATTTATTCTACTTCTCATGATATTCTCCAGTTCTATTCATTTACTACAAAAAAGCCATAATTTTATTTTCCTTTATGGCTGAGCAGAATGCTATTGTTTATGCATACCACATTTTTTCCTCCTTTTTTGTGTTTTAAGCATCTAATATCATTCTATAACCTGGCTATAATAAATTGCATGGCTGTGAATATTGAAATGCATATATTGTCATGACATACTGATTTTAATTCTTTTGGATACATATTGAAGAGCTGAATAGCTGGGGTATATAGTGGTTACATTTCTAATTTTTCGAGGAATCTCCATACCACTTTGCAAAGTGGTTCTACTAATTTGCAGTCCCACTGACAATGTATAACTTTTTTTTTCTTCCCACATCCTTGCCAGTGTTTATTATTATTTATATTCTGATGGTTGCCACTATTAACAGGGTAAGATGAAATTTTAGTGTAGTTTCGATTTGTATTTTCCAGATGCTAATGATGTTGAACAAAAATCAACTGCTTTTCTATACACCAATAATGAACCCAATGAAAAAGAAGTCAGGAAAAAATTTCTTTTACAATAGTATGAAAGAAAGAAAGAAAGAAAGAAAGAAAGAAAGAAAGAAAGAAAATACCTGCAAATTGATCTAACCCAGGAAGTAAAAGACCTCAACAGTAAAAATTATACACTACTGAAGAATGAAACTGGAGAAGACTTTAAAAGAAAAAAAGTCCCATGTTCTTGGACAGCAGAATTAACCTTATTAAAATGGCCATATTATTAAAATTAATCTACAGATTGAATGCAATCCCTATCAAAATATCAATAATTTTCTTCATAGAACTAGAAAAAAAAGTCCTAAAATTCAAATGGAAAAAAATGACCCAGAACAGCCAAGGCAATCCTGAGCAATAAGAATAAAAGTGAAGATATCAAAAACTCAATTTCAAGTTATATTACAGAGATGTCACAACAAAAGTAGACAAGAAGACCAATAGAATAGAATATAAGACATAGAGACAAATCCACACAGATATGGTTAGTGCATTTTTTTTGACAAACATGCCAAAAATCATAAGGTAGAAGCAAAGGTCTTAAAAAAATGGTGTTGGAAACACTGAATAGCCATTTGTGGAAGATAAAACTAGGTCCTTAGCTATCACTTAACAGGAAAAAATAACTCAACTTACAATGGATCTAAACCTATAAACTAGACCAGAATCTCTGAAACTAGTAGAAGAAACCATCGCAACAACACTCCAACATAAAAACACAGACATTGACTTCCTTAATAATAAACTAAAACTTAAGAAATAAAATCAAGAAAGAATAAGTAGGAGAGCATCAATTTAAAAAATTTCTCCACAGCAAAGGAAACAAGTAAGAGAATGAAAAAAAAAGTCTACAGAATGGGAGAAAATAGTTGCTGGTTAATTTTTCACAGATGAATATATAAAAATATATTTTTATATATTCTAGAATATATAAAAAACTCAAAAACTTAATACACCCCAAATAAAAACCCCAATCAATAAATGAACAAAATACATTTCTCAAAGAAAAAGAAATAACCAACATGTATGTGAAAAAAATGTTCAACATTATTAGCAATCAGGGAAATATAACTAAAAACTATCATATATTTGGTTTCCTATAGTTTTTAAATTATTAATCTGAATAAAATACTATTATTACTTAGTGACCCATAATTCTATTTTGATCAAGTATTTAAACCTTTTGTCCTAGGCTTCAGCAGGATCAAAATTCTAAATTACTTCTTTTTATGTCAAATTAACCTTGGGAATTTACACTTGATACTTTGGAGCCTTAAAAGATGTATTTATCCCTGATAAAAGGATGGTATTAAACTAATTAGACTTACTTAATATTTTAAAATTTTATATATTAAAAAACTTGGTTAAAAATTTTTAAAAAAATGTTTAAACTTTATAAAATTATATAAGTATGTTTATAATATGTTCCAAATTTTTATAAAAATTTCCCAAATGATGACTCAGATGTCTACTATAAAATAGTATAAATAGTATAATATATATAAATATATATATAAATATATAAAATCATGCACAATTCTAGTTATAATGTTAAAATATTGCATGTCATAAGCAACCAAATTTCTCTAACTTACTAATTATAATAATTCTTCTAGTAATTCTAAGGATTATAATTTAGAACACTTATTCAAATCACATATATTGTGACTGTTTTTTCTTATATTTTGAAATTTATGTTTTTCTTTTTTTGCTTATCTAATCTTTATAAAGTTATCTTTCCAAATAGGGTAATATTGGCTCAATTCTTCAAGATTATACTCATGCTTATAAAACTAATAAAGAGAATTCAATGCTACACTCCAGATGACCCTGCTTTGAGAGAGATTTTGTTTTTCCTTCTGTACTCTTTGATGCTCAAATGGTCCCAGTTCATTTACATTGACTCCTGGACTTTCCCTCCAACATGGAACCAAAGACAAGAAGAATGTCTATCAAGACACTGAAAGACAAGAAAACCTAACTTCAAAGATGATTTTTTTTTTCATGCTGCTTTCAGAAAAAGATCTTTATTAAAAGAAGGAAATCTGAGAATTGATTATATAATTCAGTCATTCCTGTCACACTCAACTAAAGAGAGTCTAGAGGCCATGAGAAAACACTAAGGTTACAAACATCTTTTCCAGGGACTACCTTACAAACCCAATCCAGCAAGATTACCTGCTATGATTTTAAGAGTAGTTTTTCCTATTAACTGCAGCCACTTGCCATTCAGAATTTTCCAACTCTCACATAATGCTATAAGTGTCAATGAGGTTTTTATAATGATATGTTATATAATTTTTTACTTTCTCAATAAAATTCCAAACTTGGTTGTTGTTTTTGAGCAAACCAGAGGCTACTACAATCTGTGTAAGATGTCCTTGATTTCTATTCTATTTTTTGTTTTTTCCCCAATGAATATATTTCTGTGCAGATTTTTATGGTTTGGATATTAAGTGTCCCCCAAACGCTCATGTGTGAGACAGTGTAAGAAGGTCTAGAGCAGAAATAATTGGGTTATGAGAGCCTTAATACAATCAGCAAATCAATCCCTTGATAGGATAAACTAAGCAATAACTGAAAGAAGGTAGGGTGTGGCTGTAAGATGTGGTCATTGGGGGCATGATTTGGGGGTATATATTTTCTCTCTCTCAAGTCTCAATCCCTGGCCAGGCCACTCCATTCTCTGGTGAGGAGAGTAGGTAATTGGGATGTGTTTTTCCTTCCTGCTCACCCCCTCGTGTCAAAAGATCATGGGAAACACAGATTCCACTCTGGACCCCAAAAGCCCCTTGAAAGGTGTCGAAACATAAATTTTTCCAAATTGAGACTCACTCAGGACTTACACTGTAAATGGCTCTTTTTCTATTTCTCTGTGGCCTGGCCATAATAAACTTTAAATAATGGCTCTAAATGGCCTCCTGAGGGGACTTTTAATTTTTTAAATCCTCACTGATTTGGACAATTTCTGCCAACAGACAGAAAAAAAATGTGGTTAGGTTCCTTATATTCAGGCCTTTGGGGATTTACGCTCTCATTCCTCTTTCTGCTCCACCTGTTTCACTTTCCAAGTCCTTCTTGCTAAAGAAACTTCCACATCCCTCTCTGCTCCTGACTCTGACCCCTTTCTGCTTACTGAACTTCCTAAGATACTCTCCTCTCAACCCCCCAGACCCTCTCATCTTGATCCTCATTGTTATCTGGAACCAGCTCCACCTGAGTTAGACCACCCTCCTTCCCCTGTCTCTTCCCCAGTAAATGCCCATACCGGGTCTCACCAAATGACCCAAAACCCTGAACTACTCTGTCCTGTCCATGAGGTGACAGGATCTGAGGGCATCATTCGAGTTCATGTCCCTTTTTCTCTACAAAATCTCTCCCAAATAAAAAAAAAAAAATGCTTAGGCTCCTTTTCTGCTGACCCCACTACATATATCAAAGAATTTAAATACCTTTCCCAAGCCTATGACCTTACTTGGCATGAAGTTAATGTCATCCTTGCCTCCACCCTTACCTCTAATGAATCCAGGTAGCTGCATGGGACCAGGCCGACCAGGTTCATTTGACTGAAGACACCATGCCTCCAGGCATGGCTGCAGTTCTTGACATCAATCCTGATTGGAACTATCAAAATGGACAGAGCCAATGCCACTGTGCCCAGATGATACAATGTCTGTTGGCAGGCATGCAGGCAGTTTCTAATAAGGTTGTTAATTTTGATACACTAATAGAAGTCACTTAGGGGCTTGATGAGAATCCTGCAATGTTCCTTAACTGCTTAATGAAGGCCCTCGTTCTCTAAATTAGACCCTGAATCGCCCTTTGGGGTGACCATTCTGGACACTCATTTCATCACTCAGTCAGCCCCTGATATTAAAAAAAAGCTAAAGCGGGCTGAGGATGGTCTCCAAATCCCCATCCAAAATCTGGTGAGAATGGCCTTTAAAGTTTACAATGCCCACGAGGAAAAGCTGAACTCAGCCAGGAGGCCTGCTTTCAGAAAAAGGTGGCATTCCAGACAAATCCTTGGTAGCAGCTTTGCAGCCAGCCCTGGATCCTGCTGAGACTCCCAGGGGTTCTCAGAAGTCTGAACCACCAGAGCCTGCTTCAAATCAGACTGGAAGGCCACTGGGCCCACTAGTGCCCTAACCAATTGCCTACCTCTCAGCCTTGCCCCAGCTACATTGGAAGAGAGACTGTCCCCTGACTGGTCCCTCCTAGCACCTCAACGTGGGGGTATGGCCAGACAGGCAATCTCTTCTCTTGAGCATCTGGGACTGGCTGACAACTGAAGAAGCCTTGACCCCCATAACCCTTGCCAAGCCCAGGGTAATGCTCCAGGTAGCAGGTAAGTCTATTACCTTCCTTTTGGGGACACAGGGATTACCTATTCTGTCTTGCCTGCCCACTCTGATCCTTTATATCTGTCCCAAATCTCAGTCATGGGGATAGATGGAACACCGTCATTACCAAAGAAAATGGCCAGTCTGATGTGCTCCCTAAAGGGACATCCTTTTACCACTCCTTTTTAGTTATCCCTTTCTGTCCAGTTCCCCTCCTAGGATAAGATGTTCTCCAGCTCTTAGGGGCTACCATCTAGCTCTCACCCCATGCCTGTATAACCAGCTCCTCCTCCCCTTTATTCAATCTACTATACACACACCCTCCCCAACCACCAATTATCCCCTCCCATCAGGCCTAATAGACCCCCAAGTCTGCAACACCTCCAAAGCAGTAATAACAACACACCATCAACTGGAGCAGATTCAGCTAAAGCCCGAGTATAAGTTCCCCTCTAGACCTCAATTTCCCATCTCTCTTCCTCACCACAGGGGACTCACCCATCATTGAATGATCACCATATCAAGGCCTTCTTATTCCCATAGACTCTCCCTGCAACACTCCTATCCTACCTGTCCCCAAACCATCAAAAGCATACTTCTTGGTACAAGATCTCCATTTAGTCAACAAAGCAGTTATTCCCCTTCATCCAGTGGTCCCTAACCATTATACCCGCCTCTCACATACTGCTCTCAACCTCTCATTTCACTGTTTTCCCAACTTTTTAGGTTCCCAAGGATGCCAATTTCACCCAGCCAAAGCTTGACTCTTGGTACTCTCAGTTACCTACCTGGGCATTCTTCTAACCCATACCTCCAAAAGCCTCACTGTAGACAGAATCCAAGCTCTTAGGAGTCAGCTGACCATATCCTCTCATTTTTGGGGGCTCAGTGGATTTTTCTGACATTGGTTTCCCAACTTTGTCCTTCTTCTCAAACCCCTTTACCAGGCAGCTAAAGGCACTCCCATTGGACAGTTGACATCACTGGCTTGGGTCTCTGGATCTTTCCTCAAACTCAAAGATGTTTTGATTTTTTTCACCTTCACTCTCCCTACCCAACTCCAACTGTCCCTTCCACTTCTTGTACAGATGAAAAACAAGGAATTGTCACTGGTCTTCTTGCCCAGCCCATTGGACTGTCTTACTCTCCTGTAACATATCTCTCTGAACAGCTTTTCTCTACAGTGTGGGGATGGCTGCCCTGCCTCCAGAACCTCACCATGGCAGCTGAACTTACCAAAGAATCTCTAAAGTTAACTCTCCTTCAACCTTTGACTGTCTTTTCCACACATAGGCTTCATGACCTCCTCGGACATAAATCTCACTCCCTCCATGGCCCCTTCCAAATTCAGGAGTTTCATTTTCTTTTCATAGAAAACCCCACCATTTCCCTCTGTGCCTCTCCACCCCTTAACCCAGCTTCTCTTTTCCCAATGTATGGATCTACCCATCCAACTACCTACTCTTGTCCTCAAGTACTTGAGGTGTTCTGCACATCTCAGGATGAAGTCTTAGACCACCCCTTGCTGGCACCAGACTTGACAATTTTTGTAGATGGCAGCTCAATTGTTTGGCTAGACAATCACCACAGAGCAACCTATGCTGTGGTTACTGCTTTGGGGGTCCTGGAGGCCAGCCACCTTTCTGAAGGTACAGCCTCTCAGAGGGCAGAGCTCTTTGCCCTCATCTGAGCTCTCCACCTTTCAAAATGCAAGTCAGTTAACATCTATACTGACTCCAAATATGCCTTTCTTATTGCACATTCTCATTCAGCCATCTGGAAGGAGAGAGGATACCTACCTACCAAAGACTCCCCTATAGTCAATTCCTCTCTCATCTCTAAACTCCTTGAGGCACTCCACCTCCCTTCCCAAGTTGCTATTATACATTGCCAGGGTCATCAAACTACTTCTGACCCCATAACTGAGAGAACAAACAAGGCTGATGTGGTTGCTAGAAGCTTAACCAGTGAACCACCCATGACTCCCATTCTCTTTCTTTCTATGCCCACCAAACTGGCCTAACCCAGCAAGAACAGACTGACCTCCTGGCATGAGAGGGCCATATCAGAGACAAGGGCTGGACTTTCCTGGGGGACAAGATTGCCCTTCCTCAACTCCAAGCCCAAGATCTCCTCTCTGACATCAACAAGTCATTTCACATTGGTTTCCAAACACTCTTTCAATTCCTCCAAACTTTCTTTTACCTACCCGGCACGTGTGACTTAATTCAACAGGTCCATTCCACATGCTCAATATGTTACTCTGTCACACTTCAGGGGGCCCTATGACCCAAGGTCCCCACTTATCAGATGCGAGGACACCAACCAGGCAAAGATTGGCAGGTAGATTTTACTCACATGCCCAGACACAAAAAGTTCCAATACCTACTCACCATAATTGATACATTTTCAGAATTGATTGAGACTTTCCTGACCTCTCAAGAGATAGCAGACACTGTGGCCTCAGTCCTCATTGAGCAGATCATCCCCAGGTTCAGCCTTCCAACATCCATTCAGTCAGACAATGGCCCTGCCTTCACTTCTCAAATAACTCAACAGGTCTCAGAAAGCCTCAACATCTCCTGATAGCTTCACATTCCTTATAGTCCACAGTCTTGGGGTAAGATTGAAAGGGTACACAAAATCCTCAAAAACTACCTTACAAAACTCTCAACTGAGCTTCAAATATTCTGGTCTGAACTGCTTCCCCTTGTGCTTACCCAAATCTGAGCTGCCGCTAGAGCTCCCACAGGAATCAACCCCTTAAAACTGCTCTATGGCTACCTATTCCTGATTAATCATAATCTTCCCATCTAACCCCCACTTCTGGCTTCATATTTACCTATCTCACTTTGCTCAACATTCTCCTCTGGGAACACTCAAATCACCACCTTTCTGCCCCAGTAGAACTAGTGCCTTCTGAGGGTTCACTTTAACCAGGAGACACTGTCCTCTTAAAGGAACTCCATCTTCGATCACTCCAACTGTGCTGGATGGGACCCCATATAGTGATTCTCACCACTCCCTACATCAGCAAAACTATTAGGCCACCCCTCTTGGTATCATGTTTCTTGCCTCTAGCCTGCCCCAGATCCTAAGTCCTGGTCATCCCAATTGGTGGGACCCACTAAACTCAAGATCACCTACCTGTGGGCCTCCCACTTCTTTTTCTCTTGAGTTTGTTCCTACAGGTGCCCATGACCCAAAGGATGCCACCTAATTACTACTGCTGCCATTTCTATGTACAGGGGACCTGGGATGGGAAGACCTGGACATTAGGGACCAGCAATAGCCAACCTGTTGTTTGCCAAACAACTATCTCTATTCTAGTAACCAGCCTCAGTCTTTCTGGCTAAGCACCCCTCCTCTGCTTCCTCTATGACCAAACCAAGAGGAACTGAAAGTCCCAACCAGATATTTATGGAAGATGCCCTCACACCTCCTGCAGTATGCATACCTCAGAGAGACCACCCAAACCCAATTCCTATATGCCATCTAGAGGTAGGACAACCTCAACATTAGAGATCCCTGGGACAATCATTGTGAAGCAGGAGTAGAGGGAAAGCTATACATCTGGCCCTGGGACAGTTTCCCCTCTGGAACTTTTAAGATTTTCCATACCTACACTGGAGGGATTCCTCAGCTCCACCAAGAAATTCTTAGGAAAGAAACAGTCCTCACTCACCAGCTAGAGACACATGAGACAGAGAAGGGAGACCAATTTTCATGGCTGGCCCTTATACTTCAGGGATTACAACTTCTAAACTACTCCAGGGTCAATATTATTTCTGACTGTTTTTTTACCATTTATTTATTTATGACAGCAGAATGCATTACAATTCTTATTACACATATAGAGCACAATTTTTCATATCTCTGGTTGTATACATAAGTATATTCACACCAATTCACGTCTTCATACCTGTACTTCGGATGATAATGATCATCACATTCCACCATCATTACTAGCACCATGCCCCCTCCCTTTCTCTCCAACCCCTCTGACCTATCTAGAGTTTATCTATTCCTCCCATGTGCCCGCTCCCTATCCCACTATGAATCAGCCTCCTTATATCAAATAAAACATTCTACATTTTGTTTTTGGGGATTGGCTAACTTCACTTAGCATTATCTTCTCTGACTCCATCCATTTACCTGCAAATGTGATGATTTTATTCTGTTTTATTGCTTGGTAATATTCCTTTATGTATATGTGCCACAATTTTTTTTTATTCATTCATCTATTGAAGGGCATCTAGGTTGGTTCCATAGTTAAGCTATTGTGAATTTTGCTGCTATAAACATTGATGTGGCTGTGTCCCTGTAGTATGCTGATGTTAAGTCCTTTGGGTATACACCAAGGACTGGGATAGCTGGGTCAAATGGTGGTTCCATTTCAAATTTTCCAAGAAATCTCCATATTGCTTTCCATATTGGCTGCAAGAATTTGCAGTCCCACCAGTAGTGTATGAGTGTACCTTTTTCACCACAACCTTGCCAACACTTATTTTTATTTGTATGCATACTAGCTGCCATTATGACTGGAGTGACCTGAAATCTTAGTTTTGATTTGCATTTCTCTAATTGCTACTGATGATGAACATTTTTCATATATTTGTTGATCGATTGTATATCCTCTTCTGAGAAGTGTCTGTTCAGGTCATTGGCCCATTTATTGATTGGGTTATTTAGTTTTTTGGTGTTTGGCTTTTTGAGATCTTTATATACCTTAGAGATTAGTGCTCTATTTGATGTGTGAGGGGTAAAAATTTCCTAACAAAATGTAGGCTCTCTATTCACCTCACTGATTGTTTCTTTTGCTGAGAAGAAACTTTTTAGTTTGATTCTATCCCATTGATTGATTCTTGGTTTTAATTCTTGTGCTATAGGAGTCATATTAAGGAAGTTGGGGCCTAATCCAACATGATAAATATTAGGGCCTACTTTTTCTTCTATTAGACACAGAGTCTCTGGTTTAATTCCTAGGTCCTTGATCCACTTTGAGTTGAGTTTTCTGCATGGTGAGAGATAGAGGTTTAATTTATTATTATTATTATTATTATTATTATTATTATTATTATTATTATTATTATGCATATGGATTTTCATTTTTACCAGCACCATTTTTTGAAGAGGCTATCTTTCCTCCAATGAATGTTTTTGCCACCTTTATCTAATATAAGATAATTGTAATTTTGTAGGTTAGTCTCTGTATTTGCTATTTTCTACCATTGGTCTACCTGTCTGTTTTGGTGCCAATACCATGCTGTTTTGTTACTATTGCTTGGTAATATAGTTTAAGGTCTGATGTAGGGATGCCACCTGCTTCACTCTTCCTGTAAGGATTTCATTAGCTGTTCTGGGTCTCTCATTTTTCCAGATGAATTTCATGATTGCTTTTTTCTATTTCAATGAGGAATGCCATTGAGATTTTGATCAGAATTGCACTAAATCTGTATAGTGCTTTTGGTAGTATGGTCATTTTGATAATATTAATTCTGCCTATCCAAGAAAATTTTCCATCTTCTAAGGTCTATTTTTGATTTCTTTCTTTAGGGTTCTGTAGTTTTTATTTTATAGATCTTTCACCTCTTTTGTTGATTCCCAAGTATCTTTGTTTTGAGGTTATTGTAAATGAGGTAGTTTTCCTCATTTCCTTCTCAGAGAATTTGTCACTGATATACAGATATGCTTTTTATTTATGGGTGTTTATTTTATGTCCTGCTACTTTGCTGAATTCATTTACCAGTTCTAGAAGTTTTCTGGTGGAACTTTTAGGGTTTTCCAGGTATAGAATCATGTCATCAGCAAATAGTGACAATTTGAGTTATTGTTTTCCTATGTGTATCCCTTTAATTTATTTTGTCTAATTGCTCTGGCCAGTGTTTCAAGAACTATGTTAAATAGAAGTGGTGAAAGAGGGCATCCCTGTCTTGTTCCAGTTTTTAGAGGGAATGCCTTCAATTTTTCTCCATTTAGAATGACGTTGGCCTGGGTCTTAGCATAGATAGCTTTTATGATGTTGAGATATGTTCTTGTTATCCCTATATTTTCTAGTGTTTTGAACATAAAACCATGCTGTATTTTGTCAAATGCTTTTTCTGCTTCTATTGAGATGATCATATGATTCTTATCTTTAAGTCTATTGATGTGATGAATTACATTTATTGATTTCCATACGTTAAATCAACCTTGCATCTCTGAGATAAATCACACTTTATCATGGTGCATGATCTTTTTGATATGTTTTTGTATTCAATTTGCCAGAATTTTATTGAGAATTTTTGTATCTATGTTTATTAGAGATATTGGTCTGAACTTTTCTTTCTTTGAAATGTCTTTGCCTGGTTTTATCAGAGTGATTTTGGCCTCATAGAATGAGTTTGGAAGTGCTGCCTCTTTTTCTATTTCCTAAAATAAATTGGAGAGCATTGGTATTAGTTCTTCTTTAAAGGTCTTGTAAAAATCAGCTGTGTATCCACCTAGTCCTGGGCTTTTCTTGGTTGGTAGACTTTTCATGGTGTATCCTATCTCATTATTTGATATTGATCCATTCGAATTGTAAATATAATCATGATTCAATTTGGGTAAATTATGACTCTAGAAATTTGTCAAAGTCTTTGATATTTTCTATTTTATTAGAGTACAGGTTTTCAAAATAATTTCTAATTATCTTCTGTATTTCTGTAGTGTCTGTTGTGATATTTCCTTTTTTCATCATGTATGTTAGTGATTTGAGTTTTCTCTCTAATTCTCTTTGTTAGCATGTCTAAGGGTCTGTCAATTTTATTTATTTTTTTTTCAAAAGAACCAGCTTTTTGTTCTGTCAATTTTTTCAATTGTTTCTTTTGTTTGAATTTCATTGGTTTCAGCTCTGATTTTAATTATTTTCTCTCTCTGTTGCTTTGGGTGTTGATTTGTTCTTCTTTTTCTAGGAATTTGAGATGTAGTGTTAAGTCATTTATTTGCTGACTTTTTCTTCTTTTAAGAAATGAACTCCATGCAATGAACTTTTTTCTTAGAACTACTTTCATAGTGTCCCAGAGATTTGGATATGTTGTATCTGTGTTCTCATGCACCTTTTTAATCTCCTCCTTGATGTCTTCTGTAACCCATTGTTCATTCAGTAGCATCTTATTTAGTCTCCAGATGTTGGAGTGGATTTTATTTTTTATTTTATCAATGATTTCCAATTTAATTCCATTATGGTCTGATATAATGCAGGGTAGAATCTCTACTTTTTTATATTTGCTAATGGTTGCTTTGTTGCATAGTATATGGTTTATTTTAGAGAAGGATCCATGTACTGCTGAGAAAAAAGTATATTCTCTCATTGAAGGTTGGAATATTCTATATATGGCAGTTAAGTCTAAGTTATTGATTGTATTATTGAGTTCTATAGTTTCTTTGTTCAACTTTTGTTTTAAAGATCTATCTAGTATTGAAAGAGGTGTGTTAAAGTCACCCAAAATTATTTTGTTGTGGTCTATTTGACTTGAACTTGAGAAGAGTTTTTTTGATGAACATAGCTGCTCCATTGTTTGGGCCATATATATTTATAATTGTCAAGTCTTGTTGGTGTATGGTTCTTTTTATCAGTATGTAATGTCCTTCTTTATCATTTTTGATTCACTATAGTTTGAAGTCTACTTTATTTGATATGAGGATGGAAACCCCTACTTGCTTCTGAGTACATATGAGGGGTATGATTTTCCCAACCTTTCAGCTTCAGTCTGTGAATGTCTTTTGCTATGAGATGAGTGTTTTGGAGGCAGCATATTGTTGGGCTTTTTAAAAATCCAATCTGCTAATCTATGTCTTTTGAATGTGAGTTTAGCTTATTAACATTCAAGGTTATTATTGAGACATGATTTGTATTCCCAGCCATTTTTGTTTATTTTTGGTTTTTAACATGACTTAGTTTCTCCTCTGATTAGATGTTCCTTTAGTGTAATACCTCCCTCTGCTGATTTTCTTCATTATTTTTCATTTCCTCTTCTTGGAATATTTTGCTGAGGATGTTCTATAGTGCAGGCTTTCTAGTTATAAATTCTTTTAACTTTTATTTATCATGGAAGGTTTTTATTTCATCATCAAATCTAAAACTTAGTTTTGATTCTTGGATGGCATCCATTTTCTTTCAGAGCTTGGTATATGTTGTTCCACAATCTCCTAGCTTTAAGGGTCTGGGTTGAAAAATTTGCTGAGATATGAATTGGTCTCCCCCTATTTGTGACCTGATTCCTCTCTCTTGTAGCTTTTAAGATTCTATCCTTATTCTGCATGTGAGGCATTTTCATTATAATGTACCTTGGTGTAGATATGTTGTAATTTTGTACACTTGGTGTCCTGTAAGCCTTTGTGTTTGGTTTTCCAATTTGTTCCTCCATGCTTGGGAAATTTTCTGATATTATCTCATTGAAGAGATTGTGCATTCCTTTGGTTTGAATCCCAATAACTATCCCAATAACTCTTAGATTTTGTCTGTTTATGCTGTCTCATAATTCTTGTATGTTCTGTTCATGGTTTCTAACTTTCTCCACTATGTGATCAACTTACATTTCCAAATTATACACTTTATCTTCATTATCTGACATTCTTTCTTCCAAGTGATCTAGTCTGTTGGTTATGCTTTCTATTGAGTTTTTTATTTGATTTATTGTATCCTTCATTTCAAGGATTTCTAACTGATTTTTTTCAGGGTCTCTATCTCTCTTGAGTAATCTTTTGCTACCTGTGTTTGCTCTCTTATCTCATTGTTGGAGTGATCAATTTTTGCTTGTATTTGCTCATTTAGGTCATTCTTCTTAATTCACAGATCATTTTAATTATAAATATTCTGAACTTCTTCTCTGACATTTCATCAAATTCACTGTCCCTGGGTTCTGTTATTGTAGTGTCCTGGTTTGTTTGGGGCACTTTTCTCCCTTGTTTTTTCATGATGTTCATGTGTTTTCCTTAATTCTATGTAAATCTGAGTTATTACAATTTTTCCCTAAATTCTTGTTTTACCCATGCAGATTGTCTCTACCTCACCTTGATGTTGGGCTTCCAGACCCTACTGGTGTCCTTCAATGACTGCTAATGCATCCTGAATTGGGACCTGCATAAGTTGGAGTAGATGGATCTGGGCCACTGGCCTTGACCTCCAGTGGTAGTCTGTTGGTTGGAAGGGTGGTCCTGTGCCAGAGGCTAGGCTCTGGTGAGTGTCTGCCCCACCAGGAAAGGGGTGAACCAGGCCTGCTATGATCCTGTACCCTGCAGAGGCTGGTGTGGGTGGATCTGGGGCACTGAGCTTGACCTTTAGCAGTAGTCTGTTGGCCAGAAGGGGTGATACTATGCCAAAGGCTAGGTTCTGGTGGTGTCTGCCTTGACAGGGGAGGGGTGAACTGGGCCTACTGAGAGCCTGGAACCCATATGTATTGGATGGGTGATCTGGGCTAGGTATTGGCTCATGTGGTAGTCTACTGGTCAGAAGGGGACATCCTGCACCAGAGGTTAGGCTCTGGAAGTGTCTTCCCCTCCAGGAAAGGGGTGAACCCAGCTCACTGTATGCCTGGGTCCCACAGAGGCCAGTGTAGATGGATCTGGCTCTGATTTTTTTTCTGTGTGCTACTTTGGGTCCCCCTCCCCCTTAACAGCAGTCCTTTCTCATTAACATCTCCCAAGAGGATGATGCCTCTTCGCTTCTTATGGGGATCCCGCTCTTGGACAAATTCCCTGAAGCAGCAGCAAAATCTTTTCATCTGCTAGGCCTCCCAAACCAGCCCCAGATGAAATGTTATGGTGTCCTCCCAAGTCCAAGCACCCCTGAGATTTTTCTTTTGGTGTGATAAGACATTGGTGAAAGTCATCAACTTCTCTTTTCTGCACCCCTTTCACCCTACTTCCTCAACGAACACTGTATGGGCAGGCTGAGTTTCTCTCATTGAGCCTGCCTCCACCCACTAGATCTAAATGGGCTGCCTTTCTTCCAATGATTTTAAGCATTTCCGTTGCCTCATCCCTGGCTGTCTCAGGTATCAGGGCCAGAGCATTAGGCTATAGCTTAACCACAACTAAAGAGCTTGAAGAAAAATTACAGGTGGCCATCAAAGCCTCTGCCAACTCCGTGGCATCTTTCCAAAGACAAACAACATCTCTTACATGGGTCACTCTCCAAAACAGGCAGGCCCTACTCACCACTAACAAAGGTGGTACCTGTCTGTTCCTCAAGGAAGAATGTTGCTATTACATCAACAAAACTGGCCTAGTAGAAGAAACATCGATGTGCTACATTGGCTAAATGAAGAACTGAAATGAAGGCAGGGCAGCAGCAGCCGACCACCTCACTCCTCCCCAAATGGTGGAACTTGGCCCTTGCTGCTCATTTGGGTCAGATTGTTGGCCCCATCTTTATGATCTGTGTCTTGCTAATGATTGCCTTTGTCTCCTCAGATTTACCCAAAATCACATCAGCAAAGTCTCATGGGTGGCAGTAAATCAGATGCCCCTCCATCCCTATAGCCACTTTCCCAAAGAGCCCCCAAATCCCAACCTTCCTTAGACAACATCCCCCTACCGGCATGAAGTAGCCAGATGCAAACAGTGCCCTATAACATCAAAGAGACTGGGATGTTGGGCCAGCAGCTTTTCCTTCCCCTTCTCTTCCCCTTCCTCCTCCCCATTTCATGACGGCCATGGCGCGAATTTTTCACCTGGCTGAAGAGACCAGGCCCTTAAAGTCAACACCTAAACTCTACTCTGCCAACTCACTAATGGTAGTAACAATTTTTTTGGCCTAGGCCCTCCTACCTCTAGTGACCTATATAGGTATTGTTCTCGCCACCAGTACGCATGACTTCCCCAGCCCTCCCCTTTTCGCAGACCAGTGAACCTCACCTGGGAGCACACCCCCCACCTTCCCAATAAAACTCCTTTTGGTGCCTTATTCTTGTTCTTTGATTCCTGGCTTCGTGTGCCCTTTTCTGCTTTACAGTCAGGATCACTAATAAAGGTTCATGCCAGAAAGGTTCCAAGGTGGATGGTTGGTGGTGTTTTATCCACACTAGGTCTCCAGGCTGGAACATGTGAGTGAAGGTCCTTTTTGCAGACAATAGCTGAGTTGCCATTATCAAAGCCTGAGTTTGTTGAGAATCTTTTTGAAGAGTCTGTAAGGACTTAAGAAATAAGTGATTACTTAGCTCAGCCAGTTTTTTAATCTCTTATTTTGGGGACAAATGGAGGAGGTCTTCCAAACATTATCTCAAATGGGGTCAAACCCATTATGTATGGAGTACAACTTGCTTGCAAAAGAGCAAAAGGAAGAAAACTCAGTGTTTGCCAATCTCTATTTTTAATTTGGTTAGAGTATCTTTTAGAGTCCTGTTCATTCTCTCTACATGTCCTGAACTCTGAGGACAGTATGCACAATGTATGTACCATTTGATATTAAATGCTCTACATAAAGTTTGATTATCTGAGGTATGAAAGCTGGACCGTTATCAGACCCCATAGCTATTGGGAGGCCAAATATGGGAATTATCTCCTGGATAAGTTTTTTTTTTTTTTGTCTGTAATAGTTGCTGTTTCTGACTTGATGGTAAATTTTTTGACCCAGCCTGAGAAGGTGTCCACAAATACCAACAAGTATTTATACCCATACAGTCCAGGTTTTACTTCAGTGAAGCCTGTTTCCCATCTTTCTCCTGACACTTCTCCACTCAGTCAAATCCCCAGAAATTGTCTTAACTTTGCATTGGTATTTACCTAAGCACAACTCTGGCACCTTCTTTTGTCTTTTTGAAGAGACTTGTTCTATCAATTGAGTTAGTTTAGTAATGTAAAAGTCCTTCTGTCTTATCTCAGTTATTTAGTACTACCCATATGGGTTCTTGATGTAATTGATTAGCAATTTTCTTAAAAGTTTCTGGTATCAGGATTCTCTGGTCCTTTAGAATTTTCCATTCATTTTGGTCTTCTGTCACTGTTAAAAAGTTTCTCCTACAGTCTTTTTGTTTCATTTAGGTGGGGGAAGTAGGTAAGGAGAGGTTAGGCAACACCAGTAAAATGTGCACAGGACCCACTGGTTTTAGAGCCACCTCTGTGGCTGCTTTATTAGCAAAATAATTTCATTTTGCCTCTGGGGTATCTATGTTCTGGTGTCTCTAGAAATGCTTAATATCCACCTTTCTTGATAACCAGAGAGGCTTTAGTACAGTCAATATTTTATTTGTGTGTTTGATGTTTTTCCTCCTGAAGTTAGTAGTCTTCTTTCTTGATAGAGGGTCCCATGTACATGAGCAGCAACAAAAGCATATCTACTTTCCGTGTAGATGTCAGCAGTCTTTCCTTTGCTGTGTCAGAGGGCTTGGGTAAGAGCAATTAGCTCCACTTTTTGTGCAGACATTCCATTTCCCAGAGCTTGAGCCCAAATAACCTCATTTAATGTGACCATACATGTCCCCGCATACCTGATTCCATTCTGGATGTAGCTGCTGGCATCTCATCCAGGTCCAGCC
This sequence comes from Marmota flaviventris, assembly GCF_047511675.1. Lineage (NCBI taxonomy): Eukaryota > Metazoa > Chordata > Mammalia > Rodentia > Sciuridae > Marmota > Marmota flaviventris. The sequence continues at coordinate 39,049,312 of NC_092509.1, forward strand.
AAGGTGTGTCCCTCAGGTCAGGTCCGACACTCTAAGAGCCTCTCCAGAATCTTCTGACAGGTGTGTAAGGACTCAAGTGGATTGTCATCAGGAAGGAGGGTGTACAGGTTTAGAGCTGAGGTCTTTAGTAAGCTTATTCTAGGTTGATCCAGGAGAAGAGCCTGTTATTGAGTAATGCAAGCACTGGAAAGCCAACACTCTGGAAAGCCTTGCTCTGAGCAAGGTCTCAACAACATGTGGGGCCATCACTTGTAGATTTTGCCCCAGTGTGAGCTTGTCTGCTTCTTTAATTAGAATTGCTGTGGCAGCGATCGCCCTGAGACAATTTGGCCATCCCGCTGAAACATAATCCAGACTCTTGGACAGATATGCCATGGGACATTTCCATGGTCCCAAATTTCAGTTGAGCCCCCCTCCTTTTGCTATTCCCCTAACTTCATCAATGCAGGTGCTGAGACTAAACTCATTTTTTTTAGTTCGTCAAATGCCTTCTGTTCTTTTTCAGTTCAAGTAAAGACTCTTCTTTTCCCTCTGTGCTAACAAACAAGGGTTGGGCCAATTCAGCAAAACTGAGGATTCAGAGAGGGCAATAGACAATAGTCCCAAGGAACTCTTATATTAAGAATAAAAAACAAAGTATGAAAAGGACATGTAAAAGTACATTTTAAAGTGTTTCAATTATTTGCTTGAAAAGCACATTTTGTGTTCTATGTTCAAAGCCTCAGATTATATTAAATGTGTAATGTGTAAATGTTTTTCGAAAATTACTGTACTTATAAATAATTTTAATAACTGATTGCAAATTGTTAAAAGATGGTAGAATTAAATTTTATAAAAAAAAACCTCAAGTGAACTTCTGTAATTGAGTCATTGTATTTACGGGGCAAAATTAAAATGAGGAAATTGAGTAAAATTATTTCTTGGACCCTAAATTATCCAAATTTCGATGCATGATTCATGTGCCCCAGATGTCCAGCATTCTCCATCAAATGCAGGAGATATATTTCAAGAACCCACAATATGTGCCTAAAACCATAGAGAGTACTGAACCTTATGTGTATTATGTCTTTCTTATGTAAACACACTCATGATAAAATTTAATTTATAAGTTATAAAGCATTAGATAAGTGTTTAACAACAATAACTAAAAATAAAATAACTATGACATTACATTATAATAAAAGTTATTTTAAACTTGTGAGTTGTTTATTCCTGATACAATCTATTTAATATTAACTGAGCAGTGAAAAGTGAAACCACAGGTGATGGGATCACTTTTAACAGTTTAAATAATTTTCTCTGCATTTTGACAAACGGACACCAGAGGGCAGAAAAAAACCAATTTGTAAAGACCACATCTCCATTAAAATGAAGGTCTTTGACTAATTCCAATCAAAACACAATTATCATTTTTATAGATATAATATAAATTATTGTTTTTAAAATATAGAATTGCCTTTTATGAGCAGTGTGTTCTACATAAAAAACAATACAGATTTTAAATTTTAAAATTTGACCATATTCACAGGAGACAATGTGGAAGAAAAGAATTTATGTTATTGGTGGAAACATATCTCTATGCAAACTTTCTGAGTGATAATTTAACAATTTCAAGACTGTGAATGCAGTAATTATTCTACCTTGCAACACTATGCAAAATTAAAAAATTAGAAATAAGTATTCAGAACTGTAGCCAAGTGTCGTTTCTTTTTTCCAGAACTTTCTAAACAATAATCTAATTGAGAAAATATAAAAAATAGCTTTTGTCATTCTGCTATCTTTTAGCACAGTTAAACTATTCTATCTTTAGCTATTCTATCAGTTAAACTATTCTATCTTTTATTCTATCTTTAGTTAAGTTTCTGGATTGCACTTGAAATATCTCTTTCACCTATGTTTCATGATGAAAACCAAAAACAAAAAAGTAGAAAACATGGTTTCTTAATATGGTTTAGATATTTTGTGAACTGTCTATATCTTTTGAGGGTAGAGAGATTCTGAAAAATTAAATAATTAAGACATGCATTATATAATCTCTCAATATCTGAATTTTAAACAGTAAATCTCCTGCCACATTCAACACATGATTATGGTTTCTCAGACTACAAAAATGTCTATCACATCAATCCTGTAGATGGATATATAGAAGTGTGTGTGTGTATGTTATTCACAAATCTCATAACTTACTCTTTTCTTCTAAGCATAGAACCCCATATATTTTCCCTACCAGCAAGTATAGATGTGCTGCATAGCACTATATGTGCTTTGGATGTTTTCATTACTTATTTAATTAGTTCTTCAATTTAGTGGCCCATAGACAAAGTAAATACCATTATACAAACCCCTATGTGCATATACCAGCATAAAAGTTCAAGTGCTTTTTACAGAAAATCACTCTTTCCTAGAATCTACTTAATCCTAACTAGGTTGGTGTAAAATGGAATTTGATCACTAGTCACTAACTAAAGGTGAATTGGCTCCAGTTTCTAAATCTCCTCAGAAAATCTCTTCTACTTCTAAGCCAGACTTGAATAAGGCATCCACTTATAGGCAAAGCATTAACTGTCTGGAGTTGCCATACACCAAGGGAAATAGCAGCCACCAGGCACATGGAAATCACACTCTCAACACATGCATACACATACACACAGTGGGAAAAGCACTTGAAGGGATTGATGTGACTCTGTTTTACCTACTGGAACCCCCCTTGTTTCAAAGCATTCATTCTCTTTCTTTCTTTCATTCTTTCTTCTATGCCCAGATTTTTTACCAAGGAATTGCAATGCTTAAGTCAAGCATCAAATGGAAGAAAAACAAAGAAGGAAAAGGAAAAAGAAAAAAAAGATAAAAATTAACACCTCAAGAAATGACACTTGGCTATAGTCCTGAATATTTATTTCTATTTTTAATAATGTTGCACAGTGATGTAAGGTAGAATAACTGTTGCATTTACAGTTTTGAAATTGTTAAATTATCACTCAAAAAGTTTGCATAAATATATGTTCCCACCAATAACTTACAAGGTCTTTTCTTCCACATTCTCTCATCGTCAGATTTTAAAATTTAATTTTATATATATATATATATATATATATAAATGATATTGTTGACTAAGTGTTTCATTATTTCATTACAATGATTTGACTACATTTTTCATATGTTTATACTTAACTTTTAAAAAAAATGGGCCCAAGAAATTTAAGGTAACTTATTTTAAGAAGCCTGGCATGGTTGCACACATGTGATCCCATGTCTCAAGAGGCTGAGACAGGAGGACCAGAAGTTCAAAGGCATCCTGGACATTTTAGATCACTAAGATATGCAAACTCGAGCAACTTACAGTCATGCAATTAAAATAATAATGCATCTGTTGTGTAAATCAGCTTGAGAAAACAAAGAAAAATTGATGATTTAATTTGCTGATGAAACTAACAATTTTAAACTCTTAATATCTACCTAAAAATTGCTAATAATTGTCTTCTACAATGCCTAGAATATGGCAATTTTTCAGTAAATCTTAATTTTAATAATATTATTATTTTTAGACCATTGTTTAATCTCTTATTGTTTTCTTTTGGTTCACATTTCTATTGTTTGGTGCAGTTAAAATAATTTCAAGATTAAGTTTAAAATACACAGTGGAATTCTTTGAAAGAATGGCTTGGAGAGAAGAAAATCCTCTCTTGATGGCTTACATCTAACTAAAATTTTATTGGAAGTGTCTATTATAATAAAAAGATGAAAATTCTATTACACATAGATCTAGATGTATGCAGACTTCATTCAAGATAGTGTCTTCCACTCCATTCAATTTGCTGTTTTATACAACATACAATTATTGGGATAATATGACAAAGCCAAACTAAATTAAATCCACAGATTTATAATGTAGCCACAACACCTGGAACTCCTAGCCATCTCAGAAGCTCTGTACTCTCAGAAGATAGATAGACATATAGATGTTCTTGTGTCTTTGATTTTTATCATGAGATAGGTGGGGTAGACATTTCAAGTTTAAGTCCAACAGCTTAACTGTGGGAATGAGATATAGTACACTAGGCAACATTAGTGAGAAAGTTAATTATAATACTATAATTTTGTCCTCATAAACATGGAGACTTTTACTGCAGCTGTCTTTCTGGTCCCAGCAGCAGTTCATTGGTTGGAATTTGTTTTTGCTTTGTTTTGTTTGAATATGGAGCCTGTTTATACAAGATTTGAAGGAAGATTTTTCTTATATATAGGAACACCTACTAAGCATTTACAAGATGAACTTGCTTCAGATTCTTTTCTCTACATTCTGGAAAAAAATGTTCAAGGCCTTTAAATAATACTCTACAGAGTTTATTTGTCATAATCTATTCCTCAAAGAAAAACAATATAAAAACAATAATTTTACTTTTTCTAGTCTGTTTACATAACATGCTATTATTTACATGTTAGTTTAACCAGAATACTTAAGATCAAAGTTTCATGCATTCCTTTTTTATTCTCTCTTTCCTTATGGAAGCATACTAAATCTTGTCCAGATTGTGAAAATTAATGTTATTTTATGGAAGATCACAGTATTTCCTTTGAAGTGAATTTGACCTTTTAAAATTTTTATTAACAACAACAACAACAAAAATTATTCTGAGAGCAGTGGCCAATGACCAAATTGAATTTCCAGTTCACATAAATCTAACACATTGCAGAGTTCCATGCTTCTATACTTAATTTTTCACCCCCAGGGGCTCCTCAAATTTTCCAAGGTCATAAATATCAAATTTTCTATCCACAGCCTTTCTCTTTGGCATACATTTTTAATTCTTTGGCTTTAAAACAGTATATCTATTGACTTTTAAAGCTATTCACTCACTAAGACAATAATAGCATGGTTTACACAAGCAAGCAGAATGTCAGGGAAGTTTTTTTTTTTGTTGTTGTTTATTTGTTTTGTTTTCTTGTTTTGTTTTGTTTTGCTTACATGACTCTTTTTTTTTTTTCTTAATTTTTTATTGTTGGCTGTTCAAAACATTACATAGTACTTGATATATCATATTTCACAATTTGATTCAAGTGGGTTATGAGCTCCCATTTTTACCCCATATACAGATTGCAGAATCACATCAGTTACACATCCATTGATTTACATATTGCCATACTAGTGTCTGTTGTATTCTGCTGCCTTTCCTATCCTCTACTATCCCCCCTCCCCTCCCCTCCCCTCCCCTCTTCTCTCTCTGCCCCCTCTACTGACATTCGTTTGTCCCCCTTGTATTATTTTTCCCCTTCCCCTCACTTCCTCTTGTATGTACTTTTGTATAACTCTGAGGGTCTCCTTCCATTTCCATGCATTTTCCCTTCTCTCTCCCTTTCCCTCCCACCTCTCATCCCTGTTTAATGTTAATCTTCTTCTCATGCTCTTCGACCCTACTCTGTTCTTAGTTACTCTCCTTATATCAAAGAAGACATTTGGCATTTGTTTTTTAGGGATTGGCTAGCTTCACTTAGCATAATCTGCTCTAATGCCATCCATTTCCCTGTAAATTCTATGATTTTGTGGTAATCTTCATTGAAATCAGAAGGAACACCCTTTGCTGAGGGAGTGAGATATCAAGCAAATCTGAGTGTCACAAGAGGTTTTTGTTTTGTTTTCTTAAAAAAAAAAAAAAATATATATATATATATATATATATATATATATATATATATATATATATATGTTAATGCATTTGTGTTTGGGCACTCAAAGCCCTTAGATTTTGTCTTCTACACAGCAAAGTCAGTTAGTTGCATGGTTTTGATATTATTAGAATAACTAAAAACAAGAATTGCAAGGCAGATGTTTTTATTGTGATGTTTGTGTGAAAAACACTCAAATCTATCAATATGAGTTTGGAATAGTTGCCTCCAGCAGAACTAGTTTTAGTCTTAGTTTGTTTTTCTGTTTGAAGTTTCCCCAGTTACAAGCATTTCTGTTTTATGGTGTTGACCCTCACAGTCCCCCACTTGACCCAATTTTCTCTCCCTCTCTTTACCTTAGTTTCTTTGTCAGTCTGGCTTTAAGGGAGAAAGCCTCCACTATTTTTTCTGCACTTCTTCCCCTCATCACCCCCAAACATCAGATATATATATGTATTGAAATAATGCATTTTGCTCTGCTGCCTTAGAAGGAAATCCAGTTCACAAGCCTGGAATATCCTGATATGATAGCACACAGTTGTGTGAAGCAATAATACTTAATCAGCGAGAGGCATTCAGGTTGCAGTGGACATGTATTCCATGAACATATTATGGATGACAGAAATTTAGCACAAACCATTGTACAGCATCCCACAGAGACTTCTTGCATACTAGTAGTCAGTGAATAAGAAAATCAATTGCACAAGAAAAAAAAATCGAACAAAAAAAGCAAATGGACAAGGGACTTCTATATCTTATTTAATAATTTACTCTCGGTTTTAACTTAGCTCATCCTTGGAAATAACCCATATGTTTATCTACCAAAGTTTTAAAAAAGCATTGTGTGCTGGGCACAAAGCTACATGCCTATAATCTCAGTGGCTCAGGAGACTGAGGCAGGAGGATCATGTGTTCAAAGCCAGCCACAGCAATTTGGCAAGGTCTTAAACAATTTTGTGAGACCCTGTCTCTAAATAAAATATGAAAAAGGGCTGGGGATATGGCTCAGTGATTAAACTTCCCTGGTTCAAATCCAATACCAAGAAAAATGCATTTTTTGTCCTCTTACTCCTTTCACTCCTGAAAATGTGCTACTTTGAGAATCTTTAAATACAACTGTTCACTGTGTAATAATTATTTGTCCCTATTTACTTCCCTCAGTCCTATCTATCTTGAAGGGGTTTATCTCGACTATCTCCACAAAGTTTGATATAATTTCTTCCTTTTGTGAGTTCTATTGGATCTGAGATATATTTACCCATGCTACTTTTTTAAAAATAACCTATTTTTAGTAGTCTTAGGCATATAATAAAATTTTAAAAAAGGTATAAAGTTTCCCCATATACCACTTACTCTTATTTATATGTAGCCTATTCTGTTATCTGCTCCCAGAGTAGTGTATTTGTTATTACTGATGACCATAAATGGTCACCTGAATCCTATAGTTCACATTATAGTCAACTATTGGTTTTATACATTCTGTGGTTTGGACAAATGTATGATGTTATGTATCCACCATAGCATCATAAACAGTAGCTTCATGCACCCCAAATCTTTCATGCAATATCTATTCACCTCTGCCCCTTCTCTAATCCCTGGTAAAAACTAATCTTTTTACTTTTCCCTAATTTTGCCTTTTCCAAAATGTGAAGGTCATAATTCTATCACAGATAGATGGTAATCACATAGTATGTACCCTTTTCTGACTGACTTCTTTCACTTATAATATGCATGTATGTTTTCTCCATGTCTTTTCATAGCTGACAGCTTATTTTCCTGGTGCTGAATAATAATATTCTGTGGTTTGGAATTACCATATTTTATTTATTAATTTATTTAATAAGACCACTTTGGTTGCTTCCAAGTTTTGTCAGTTATGAATAAAATGCTGTAATCATCTATGTGCCTTTTTCTGTGGGTATAAGTTTTAAATTCCTTTGAATTTAATACTGATAAGTAAAATTGAGGTACCATATGGTAACAGAATATTTAGTTTTATAAGACACTACCAAACTTTCTTCCAGAGAATCTGTATCATTTTGCATTTCCCTTAGCAATGCATGAGACGCCCCATTGTTCTACATCCTCTCTAGCAGTTGATATTAGGATAATACAGAGTGAGGTAGGAAGAATTTCCACTGTTATGTTATGGAGATGATTTTAGAGTTTGGTACAGTGTTTTGTTTTTTTTTCTTATATGTTTGGTAGAATTCACTAGTGGTACTATATGTGCCTGATACTTACTATACTAACAGTTGTTGGTTAAATTTCTTTAATATATAAGAGCCTACTTGGTTGTTCTACTTTTTCTGTGTAAATTTCATCAGCTTATATTTTTCAAAGAACTCGTCCATTTATCTAGATGATCAAATTTGTAGGCGTATAGTTTTTATTATATATATACATAATATATATATATATATATATACTCACACACGTGTGTATATATATGAATACACATACAGACACATACACACATACATATGTAATTCTTTTAATGCTCACATAATCTGTCCTCTATTTCCCTTCAGATATTAGCAATGTTTGTCCTCTCTCTCTTCGTTGGTTAGCTTGGATTAAAATGAATTGATTTTATTGATCTTTTCAAAACACCAGCTTTAGGTTTCAATGATTTTCTCTGATTCCCTGTTTTAAATTTCATTCATTTCTTTGATTTTATTATGCCACTTCTTCTATATATTTTGGAATTATATTTTTTCCAGTTTCCTAAAATGAGCTGAGATGATTAATTTTAGATCTCTCTTTTTTTTTCTAATTATGTGTTGTGTGCTCTAAATTTCCCTGTAAGTTTTGTATTTTCTAATTCCACAAATTTTGATAAGTGTGGTATTTATTTTCACTAATTCAAAATGTTTTTTTGAATTTCACTTGAAATGTCTTCTTTGACTCACATATTTTTTAATGGCATGTCACAAAAATTTCAAGTATTTGGAAATTTTGCAACCACCTTTCTGTTATTTCTACTTTAATTTCATTATGGTTTGAGAAGCAATTTTAATTTCTGTTGTTTTTGTTTTATGTCTTGTTTGTAAGTGAAATAGTCTCCAGATGCCCATTATATCCATTTGGTTGAAGAATTTTTTAAATTCAATTTTATACTTACTCATCTTCTGCATTCTGGATTTATATATTTCTGATACTTGGTTATTGAATACTCTAACAGTGGACTAATGTATTTCTATCACCTTTGTTTCATGTATTTTGCATTCTGTTGCCAGATGCTCACTATGTGCTCCCACATAATTTTCCCCTTTATAAATATATAATGCTTCTATTTACACCTGAAAACTTTCTATGCTTTTAAATTGACTTAAATCAATGTACTTGATTTCTCTTAATTATTTTTAGCATATATATATATATATATATATATATATATATATATATATTCCATTTACTTTTAATCATCATGGATCTTTATATTTAATATGTACTTTTATTGGCAATATATGTATTTCTTATTGGACCTTGATTCTTTTTTAATTGATGTAGTTATACTATTGCTATTTAAATTGATTATTAATATAGTTGGATTAATATATCCATTTTATTACTATTTCTATTTGTGGTCTTTAGTCCATGGCCAGCGCAGACCGTGTGAAAGTTTTAGTCACGCAGGAAAATCCTCAGGGAGTTTAAATTAAAACTCCATTTTATCTTTAAACCAGCTCCAGGACGGCCTGGAACCCTCAGGCTCAAGCTACCCAGGGGGGCAGCGAGATTTACTGAAGAGGCTAGCGAGAGAGAGCCAGCACTCTAGGGAGAGGGCTTTTATTGGGGAACAAAGAATTCTATGGAAAATCTCATCCAACCAAGCGGGGGCAGTGTGGCAAGGGCAGGTGTGATGATTGGATCTTTGGGGCAGTGGTGAGACACACCTCCACACGGACAAGCTCTGGAACCCAAGAAGGGTGGGGAAAGCTCTGCCACATTAAAAGTGACTGAGCGCCTCACACCCAGCCAGGGAGGAAACTCAGTCATGTGCAAGGATGGTCTCCCACAGTTGTCTTTGGTTTCATTCCTATCTGAATCTGTTACCTTTTTCATTACTTCCTATTACTTTCTCGTTAGTTCAGCTTTGGTGCAATTGTGTTTCCTGAAGTTCTAGGAGACATATCCATGAATAAATAAGCCATACCCTAGGTAGAACTAAAGGAATGTGGGCTCCCTCTGACTCATGAAGTAGATCTGTCACAACAAAGCTGGATGGTTAAACTTCTAATTTTATGTGGATAAGAAATATAATAATTTGTTATATGATATATATATATATATATATTATATATATATATATGTGTGTGTGTGTATATATATATATATAATATATATATTATGTTATATTAAGATTTTTGTCTCTTAAAATTCAATGTCAGCAAATGTAATAGATGTAGAACCTAGACATATTCTATATACAAAGATTATAGAGGACTATAATAAAACAAATATGTAATATGATTTTTTCATTTATAAATCAATAAATATTGTTCTATTTGTCACATTGGTTTATCTTTTCTGTTTGACATGCATTGTGGGATTTTTGTTGTTGTTGTTGTTCATTGAATGGTCTACTGTTGTAAACATGGAAAATACTTTTGCTGAGTGCACAGTATGATCATTTTCATGTCACTATACTATATCAGTGTCGTTTGTGACAACAAAAACACACATCTCAATGTTGACACTTTCATTACCTTAAATTTAAGTGAATAGGAAAATAGACACTTATTGGAAACAAGGAGTCCAAAAGCAGTCTGTTAAAAAATAAATCACAAAAATGTTGTAGACATTTTATTTAAAATGTTGATTTCTGTATACATTTTTATGTACCTCTCTGCACAAAAGGCTATATTTTTGAAGAGCAATATATTTCTTGCACTTTTTCTTTTTATTTTGTCAGAAGCTTCATGTGAAAACAGAAGACTCTTGAGAAGGCATTCGTGGGCTCATCTTAAGATACTTTTCTCAATAGGAATGTCATGCAGGCACTTGAGCAGGGGTCTGAGATGCCATTGTGGATGGCCGGGTTCCCCTCCTCAGTTGAGGGGAGACATGAAGACAGTCATGGTTACAATGTCTTTCAATCCACCTACTTAAGAAATACATTTAAAGCCAAAATAAAAATAAGTTGGAAAACTCACAGAAACATTTAAACCACATATCAAACTGTTACATATTTGAAAATGTTTTCTGAATATTTGATCATGAAAATACTTCTATAAAAACTACAACTTTTATTATAATGATTAAGAACATTATCTTGTGATATATTAAGTTATCTTAATCATTTTTTCTTGTTTCTAATAGCTCAACACACCTTCCAAATGTTCTTTTGAAATATTTTTCTGGTTTGACTATCAGTTTAGAAGATGTCTATATCCCAATTTCACTCTCAGATTCTGGAATTTGATCTTTATTCACTTTGTTAGAGTATGTATGAGTAAAACAAGCTCATTCAATAATATCACTCATAAACATTATGCTCTGTGATTCTAAGGCCGGCTAGTCATTTCGAAAACATGCTTGTTAGATTAATGTCTTAGAATTTTGCCTGCAGAGAGAGACATTACTAATAATGGAAATGGCATTGTGTGATATTAACAAACATTTATTCAGCACCTATTATGAATGAGGCATTAAGGCATATTTAAAAATTGTCTTGACCTTAAGAAACTTAGGGGAAATTTTATTTTTTAATAAATTATCACAAATGAAGGTGTAACATATTACTACATAAGAGGAAATGATATTTTAATAAATGTGTTATACTGGATAAGACATTTGCTTCTGAAAAGTGGGTTTAATTTAAAAGCACAGGTAGAGGAATAAAGCATCTAGTCAGATGTGCAGGTGAAAATGTGGCTTTGAGTCATAATTAAGAATTTCCCAACATGTTTTCTTCAGGTTTTATGAAAGTACCTCTTATTCATTAATGTTAAAGTGTTTTTTTCTAAGCCAATATTTTAATAAAAAATTCAGACTAAAAATATATATATTTAAGGTATTTCTTATATTCTTTAGTCTTTAATGGTTCTAAGTTATAGCTATTTTAAATCATTAAAATAATTATTTTAATTGAATTATTACCTTTATATTAAAGACAAAGCATTATAGAATATGCAATTTACTTATTATCTTTAGTATTATCTACTGATTATTTATGAATTAACAGTTATTTTCTCATTAGTATTTCTTTTCAAGTCACTCATAGTGAAGAATTATTTGTTTTTTTTTTAAATAAAATGTAATAAAATAATGTGGCAATTTTGGATTGTTTAAAAGTTTATAAATCTTACTTCTAATTGCATACAATTAATTTTCAGATTATTACCAGTCATTTCAGTACAATTTGAGTAGGCACATTATGCAGTGAGTTAATACAAAAGAAAGAAAAAGATATTGTCACGATATCAATGTGTGAATTTTAAATCTAAACCTCTCCATAAAAGGAGATTTTTATGTGACCCAGTAGAAAATACAAAATAGAATAAAATTGCTAAAGGTAATCTAAGTATAAGCATATAAATAAAAGAGGTAATAATAATAAAAAAAATTATTAAAGACAGCTGAAATTTTAAAATCTGGCATTATTGGATGGGAAAATTTTAAAATAAAGAATAGAAAAATGAATAAAGATTTCTGGTTGAGGTAAACACAGTGTTTGAACCATTTAAGAGAAGAGTCATTTTCCACAAGATGCTTTAGAAAGTAAGAGCCTCTAAAATGGCATCATAACAAAAACAAAGAAGTATCTGAATTCAGATCTTTAATGTTGACAAAAATATGGCTTATCTCAGTGAATTTAGAGGCCCTGATTTACAGCTTCACTAGTGGGGGTGGGAAGTATATATGAAAGAACACAGAGATGCATGTACTCTATATTCAGAGTTCTCAAAATGCAGTTTAACAGTCAGGATATAAACACAAAACAGGAAGCTAAACTTTATTTATATTACATTCCTTTAATACTAAAATAGTATGCAATATTTATGAAATGAAACTTGGTTCTACAAAGTTCATTCAGCACACTACAAGTGTAATATATTGAGAACTCTTTGCATATGAAATAGTTTAGAAATCTCAATTAAACATACTTTAATAATTTGAGATATATCCATTAGTTTATTGACTGGATCGTTTTTCTTAAACTTATGGCTCATCCTCACCACTAAGTGGCAGTAAAAGCCAGGTGATAATGCAGGGTTAGTGACAATCCCCAACTCAAATTAAGTTTTTACAATATTTACAGTTTTTAAATATTTGGTGTGAGATTAGACTTTAACATCCACATTAAGAATAGAAGAGTGAGGGGGAGGAAATCTGAATTAATATTTGCTTTATTATTTTTGACTGACATGAAATACCAATTTCTTGATCACTTAATAAGTAGAAATTCTTGAAGACATCAACAAATTTCTGGAGTCATAAGACCTACCCAACCTGAATCAGGTGGACACACACAATTGAAACAGATCAATTTCAAGCAATAAAATAGAAGACAGCATCAAAAGCCTACCAATCAAGAAAAGCCCAGGATCAGACAAATTCTCAGCCAACTTCTACAAGACTTTCAAAGAAGAATTAACACCAATACTCCTGAAAGTATTCCATGAAATAGAAAAGAAGGGAACCCATCCAAACTCATTATAGGAGGTTAGTATCACTCAGATACCAAAAACACACAAAGACACACCAAGGAAAGAAAACGTCATACCAATATCCCTGAAGAATATAGATGCAAAAGTTTTCAATAAAATTCTGGAAAATAACATATTAAAAAGATAGTGCACCATGATTAATTGGGGTTCATCCCAGGGATGCAAGGTCAGTTCAACATATGGACATCAATATATGTAATTCATCACATCAATAGACTTAAAGGCAAGAATCATAGGATTATCTCAAGATGCTGAGAAAAAAATTGATAAAATACAGCACCTCTTCATGTTTAAAGCACTAGAAATACTAGGTAGGTATTTTCCTACCTCAACATTGTAAAAGCTATATATGCTAAGCCCAAGGCAACATAATTTTAAATGGAGAAAAATTGAAAACATTTCCTCTAAAAACTAAAAAGAAGACAAGGATGCCCTCTTGCACCTCTTCTATTCAACATTGTCCTTGAAACCCTAGCCTGAGCAATGAGAAGAAATAAATCAAAGGGATACAAATAGGAAAAGAAGAACTCAAAGTATTACTATTTGCAGATGACATGATTTTATATTTAGAGTATGCTAAAACTCCACCAGAAAACTTTTAGAATAAGTGAATTCAGCAAAATAGCAGGATATAAAGTCAATACCCATACATCAAATGCATTCCTACACATCAGTGAAGAATCCACTGAGAAAGACATTAGAAAACTACCCCATTCATAATATCCTTAAAAATATATATAATACTGGGAATCAATCTAACAAAAGTGGTAAAAACTACAGAACACTAAAGAAAGATATGAAAGAAGACCTTAGACAATAAAAAGATATCTGATGCTCTTGGATAGGCACAACAAATATCATCAAAATGGCCATACTAACAAAAGCATTATTTAAATTTAAAGAAATTTTTATCAAAATCCCAATGACATTATTTATAAAACTAGACAAAGTAATCATGAAATTCATGCAAAATAAGAGACCCAGAATAACAACAGTAATCCTTAGCAAGAAGAGTGAAGTAGGTGGTATCACAGTATGAGAACTTAAACTACAGTAACAAAAATGGCATGGTATTGGCACCAAAACAGACACATAGACCAATGGTTCAGAATAGAAGACACAGAGACAAACCCACATAAATACATTTATCTCATATTAAACAAAGGCATCAAAAATATACATTGGAGAAAATATAGCCTCTTCAACAAATAGTGCTGGGAAAACTAGAAATCTCTATGAAGGAAAACAAAATTAAACCTCTATCTCTCAGCATGCACAAAACAACTCAAAGTGGATCAAAGACTTAGGCATGAAAATAGAGACCCTGCACCTAATAGAAGAAAAGTAGGCCCAAATTTTCACTATGTTGGCTTAGGAACTGAATTCCTTAATAAGACTGTTAAAGCACAAGAGGTAAAATTAAGAATCAATAAATAGGATGGATTCAAACTAAAAAGCTTCTTTTCATCAAAGGAAACAATCAATAACATGAAGAGATAACCTACAAAATAGGAGAAAATCTTTAATACATGCATGTCAGATAGAATAATAATCTCCAGGGCTAAGAAACTGAACAGTCACTTCACAGAAAAAGAAGTATGATTGGTCAACAAATACATTAAAAAAAATGTTCAACATCTCTAGTGGTTAGAGAAATGTAAATTAAAACTTCTACTATCTCACTACAGTCAGAATGTCAATTATTAAGAATACAAGCAACAATAAATGTTGGCGAGGATGTGGGGGGAAAGGTACACTCATACATTGATGATGGGACTGAAAAGAAAGATGAAGATTCCTCAGAAAACATGACCTAGAACCACAATTTGACCCAGCTTCCAACCCTTCAGTCTATATCCAAAGGACTTAATATAGTGATGCACACACATCAATGTTTATAGCAGCTCAACTCACAATACCTGAACTAAGGAACCAACTTAGGTGCCCTTCAACAGATAAAGAAAATGTGGTACATATACACAATGTTATAGTACTCATCCTTCAAGAAGATTGAAATAATGGTACTTGACAGTAAAGGGATGGAGCTGGAGAATATAATGCTAAGTGAAATAAGCCAATCCTCCAAATCAAATTTTAAATATTTCCTCTGATATGCAGATGCTAATTCACAATAAGGGGAGGGCTAGAGAATAATAGAGTTACTTTGGATTAGGCAGATGGGAGTTAAAGGAGTGGATGTGGTATGCAGATTCAGAAGAACTTTAGAATGAATCAGACATTAATACTGTATGTTTATTTATGACTATACAACTGGTGTGAAGTGACATCACATACAACCAGAAGAATGAGAACTTATACTCTATTTATGTAAAATATGTCAAAATGTATCCTATTATCATGTATAACTAATTAGAAAAAATAAAAATAATATTTCTAAAATTTTATTTTGTTCATTTTTCTTGGCGATAGAATCTCTTTTGATTAAATACAAGCATAGGATATATCTTATTCTGACTAGGACTCCATTCTTCTAGGTAGGCATGATGACAGGGTTCACTTAGGTATTTTCATATGTGTACACAGAAAACTATGTTAGAAGTATTCAGCTGTCCTTCATGTTTCTATCCCCCCTTCCTTTTGCTCCCATTCATGTAATCTACTGAACTTTTCTTCTTGCCCTTCTCCCCTTTACTGAAGTTTAGTTTCTACATATCAATGAAAACATCTGACCTTTGGTTTTGGAAGATTGGCTTATTTTACTTAGCATAATATTCTCTAGATACATTCATTTACTGGCAAAAACCATAAATATTTTATTTTTCTTTAAGGCTGAATAAGATTCCATCTTGTATATATACCACAATTCCTTAGTCCATTTATCTGTTGATAGGTGTGTAGTTTGGTTCCAAAACTTAGCAATTGTGAATTGTGATGCTATAAGTACTGATGTGGCTGTCACTGTAGTATGTTGATTTTAATTCCTTTGGATATATAACAAGGAGTGATAAATAGGTCAAATGGTGGTTCCATTCTCAGTTTTTCAAGGACTCACAATCTTGCTTTCCAGAGTGGTTGCAACAATTTGCAGTCCCACCAATCATGTAAGACTGTTCCCTTTTTCCCACATCCTTACCAGCGTTTGTTGTTACTTGTATCCTTGATAATTGGCATTCTGACTGGAGATGGAGTTTTAATTTGCTTTTCCCTAATCACCAGAGATGTTGATTTTTTTCATATATTTATTATTAGTTCCTGTTACTTCTTTTGTGAAGGGTCTGTTCAGTTTCTTTGCCTATTTATTGATTGGATTATTTGTTTATTTATTTATTTTTGTTGTTGTTTTTTTTTTTTTTTTTTTGTATTTTGTTTTTTGTTTTGAGTTCTCTGTATGTCCTGGAAATTGATGCTCTATTTGAGGTGCAGCTGGCTAACATTTTCTCCCATTTTGTAGACTCTCTCTTTACACTCTTTGTTTCTTTTGCTGTGAAGAACTTTGTAGTTTGATACCATCTCATTTATTGATTTTTGATTTTACTTCTTGTGCTTTAGAGTATTGTTTAGAAAGTCAGTTCCTGTGCCAATATGTTGAAGTGTTGGGCTTACTTTTTCTTCTAGTAGATGCAGGGTTTCTGGTCCAATTCCTAGGTGTTTTGATTCACTTAGAGTCAACTTTTCTGCAGGACAAGAGAGAGGATTTAATTTTCTTTCTACAACACGTGGATTTCCAGTTTTCCCAGCACCATTTGTTGAAGAGGCTATCTTTTCTCTAGTGTGTGTTTTTGGTGTCGTTGTCTAGTATGAGGTAACTGTATTTTTATATAGGTTTGTCTCTGTGTCTTTTTTTTTCTGTTTGTTTCATCTTCTTACCTAGTTTCATGCCACTATCATGCTGTTTTTATTACTGTAGCTCTGTAGTATTTTTCAAGGTCTGGTATTGTGATGCCTTCTGCTGCACATTTCTCACTCAGCATTGTTTTCCAAGTGAACTACATGACTGCCTTTTCTATTTATATAAAGGACATCATTGGAATTTTGATGGGAATCACATTGAATCTGTATAGTGCTTTGGGTAGTATAAAATTTTTGACAATATTAATTTTGCCTATCCAAGAACATGAGAGTTCTTTCCATCTTCTAAGGTTTTATTTTTTTTTCTTTAGAAGATAACTAAATACACTCCAGTCTAGGCATGTCATTACAAATATACCAAACATGGCTGTCTTGTGGCAGGTTTCTCATCTTTTCAGTATTTTTATTTAACTTGAATCTTGAATAATATTATTGTCTTCATGTTTGTGATTTTTCCAAACTAGGATCTTATCTACCTGCAGGATTTGCTCACTATCTTTCTTATCATACCATTATCCCATTCTTGTGTGATTATCAGATCACCATTTCCCCTATGACTTTTCCAACACCTAGCACTTTTCCGCTGTTTTAGTCTCTTCTCCCAGATCATCCCTGAAAGAAAACAATGGAGACTTGTTAATTGAGAATAAAAGTTAAAGATGTTACCATAGTTCTGCCTAATTTATTTTCCTGTAAATTCCTTTTATTTCTCTTTTCCTTGCCTCTCTCTGTGTGTGTGTTTGTGCATGCGCGCTCGCACACACACACACACACACACACACACACGCACATTTACAAAAGCAAGACAGGTTGGAAAATTAATTTGGTGACATGGTAAAGTTGAAGTCAAATAAATGCTCATACTAAGAGGCTAATTTGAATTAAATGCTTAGACTTTATAGGGATTAGGATAACTCTACTAAACCATATTATTGGTTTTCATTTTTTATGCACAAGATGGGTCTCTGTTCCTAATTGACTGTGAACAAGTTATTTCATTCACTGTCTCAGCACCCTCATCTATGCAGTAGCAAAGGTTAAAGGAGTTTGTAAAGGTCAGGTTGCAAAGTGTATGTAAAGTATTTGATATAGTTTTTACTATTATTAAAAAGCTAAGAAAGTGTATAATATTTTTAAAGTAAAAAGGTGTATGATTAATATTTCTTTCTGGTTCAGAAATTGATTCTTAGCTTACTTGAGAGATCTGTTAACTTTTTCAAACATTGAAAAAAATTAACTTTTATTCTGTGTAGATAAAAGTTCCTATTGAGTATTATTGAATCAGTATCATAAATATTAAATAAGAAATGACAGGTGTGAAATAGCATTTTAAAAAATGAATGGTATTCTTTAGTTTCTATTATTATACTCCATACATTATAGCACTTTAGTAGAGTCAATATTGCTGAAAATTAATACATTGACTTGAAAATATGTGCTATTTCTCCTAAAACTAAAAAAATGCCATAAAATTTATTAAAAATTATAGCAGATATTATGATTTTTTTACTATCCAGGTTTAAATAATTTTACATGTTGTGATAAAATTAGATAATTTTTATTTTGGAAAAAAGTTAGATTTACAGAAAAATATAAAAATATTACAGAGAATTCTCATAAATAACCATAGACAATTTGCCCTATTATTAATATCTTATACGTGGGTTCAATGTTGCTATTAATAATGAAGCAATACTAATACATTACTATTAACTTGAAAACCATAATTTTTCAGATGTATTCAGTTCTTATTTCATGTCTTTTTTCTTCTCATAGGCCACCTAGAATACTATGATACATCTAATTATCATGAGGAAAACTCTACTTATAAACTTCTTCTGGAACATTTAAAACTTTATGCTTGAAATGAATAATAGATTATATTTTTATTTTAAATGTTGTATATTATTATACACATGAGTACTCAAAACATAATTTCATTGGTCAAAAACTAAATTTGAAGATAATTCTTTTTATTTTATGTAAAAAAATATTTTCACTGTATACTTGTTTGTATGATTTATTTAACTGTGTTAAAGCACTTAGGAATTCTCCAGTAGTAAATTGGTGTCTACTAAACTTCTACCTATATTACTAAGAAGTTCAAGTATATGCATTTTATTTATATTTCATTTAATACATAATTTTACTTGTTTTTTTTAAAAATAATCTTCTTTTTTTTTCACACACAAAAACTGTGGAATTTATTCCATCATTTCAAGTAAACTAGTATTGAATTAGTTAAGTATTTCTTATTAAATATACAGTATGTTATAAATTGCTGTCAGATACAAGGGTCCATCAATAATATAAAGGAAGATATAATCAACTGACCACAGGCTTGACTATGGGCATGAGCTCTAAATAAAATTTTCTTTTTTTTTTTAATTTTTTATTGTTGGTTGTTCAAAAAATTACAAATTTCTTGACATATCATATTCCACACTTTGATTCAAGTGGGTTATGAACTCCCACCTTCACCCCATACACAGATTGCAGAATCACATAATCTTCTTTAAAAAAAAATGTTTGGTTGTAAATTTGGTGCTGAGAATTGAATCCAGTGCCTAAAACATGCTATGCAAGAGCTCTACCACTGAGCCACAACCCTAGCTCACTTTTACTTTTGAGTGTGATTTATATCTTTTATAAATATAAACAACATTTCTCAATTATTTTTTGCCTTTAAAATGGTGAATCTTCTATTTATTTGTTCTCCCCATTACAGATTTAATATTTGCATTGTAAATTCTGCTTTCTAAACCAATTAATGAATCATTTAGTTTCATTCCTTTATGTCTTTAGAGTTTTTCTTTCTTATATGCCTCAATACTATGCCTCTTATTTCCTAACAGTTTTAGCTAACATTTATGGATGTACTACTCTGCACCAATCTTGCATTTTATACCACTTGTTTCTAAGTCAAAACTTTAATAATCTCTGCTATAAATGTTCATACATAGGTCTCTGGCTCTGTTTTTTCTGTACTCATATCATCAGATAGGTCCCCTTTCCACTAGTTTTTCTGTGTATTTCATCTTTCATGTTAACAGAGTTAATGATTTTTTTATAAAAATATGCTTTTAAAACTTTAATTGTATTTCTAATACTGAAATTTTTCTTTTAGATTTTACTAAAAGTATGTTTTCTTCTGAGCTGTTTTTGTTGTTGCTGCTGTTTTGTGGTTATGCTATAGAATTATTTTAAAAACTTGCAAAGTTATTAGTATTTTGTTTTAATATTTTGTTTTTGTTGTTGTTACTCATCTTCAAAATGAATTAGGTTTGGTGTTGTCAGTAAATTGCATGGATAAATTCTCCCAATTTATTGCTGTTTCAGTCTTCATTTTAGACTTTAATCAAAAGTGTAAAATAATTATCACAGTTCTTAGATAAATTTTTTATGGCTTGCTATTTGTTTTATATAATTTTGAAAGAGAGAAGAAAATAGACTCTATTTTCTAGTTGCAGTGGTGGAATTCGGTATTTTATTGCTTGATTCCTATTATAACTTGTGCATTCTTAAGAAGTGGAGAGAAATATACTACTAATCCACAAGAAGCACAGTTCTTCCTCCTCCTCTTCCTCCTCCTCCTCCTCCTTCTCCTCCTCCTCCTCCTCCTCCTCCTCCTCCTCCTCCTCCTCCTCCTCTTCCTCCTCCTCCTCCTCCTCCTCCTCCTCCTCCTCCTCCTCCTCCTCCTCCTCCTCCTCCTCCTTTTTCTTCTTTTTTTTTTCCTTTTTTATATTTTGGCAGCAGGGATCAAACCTAGAGGTGCTTAGCCATTGAGCCACATCCTCAGGCACTTTTTATATTTTGTTTAGAGGCAGTGTGTTGCTAAGTTGTTTAGGGCCTCACTAGATTGCTAAAGCTGGCTTTGAACTTGAAATACTCCAGACTCAGCCTCCCAAGACTCTGGGATTATAAGCTCATTCCAAATGCCCAGCTTCATTCTTCTTTATCTACTTTTTAAAAAATATTTTTTAGTTGTAGTTGGACACAATAACTTTATTTTATTTATTTATATTTATGTGGTGCTGAAGATCAAACCCAGTGTGTTGCATGTGCTAGGTGAGAGCCCTACCACTGAGCCACAACCCCAGCCCCTCTTTATCTACTTTTTGACACTACTAATCAAAAGATAATTTTTCAGGCACCTGATAGGCTACTTCTATTTGTATGGATTTACATTAATAAGAAGCAAATTTTCTATAACTGCTGCCCCTGTTCAGCACAGGCAACTGAGTCAAAGTCATTTGTGTGAATTTGGGGTGACACAAAATACCACACAGATAAAGAAAAAATACCACATAGACATGGAATACCTTTTTATAAGCTTTAGGATGGCTCTTGGCCTCAGGTTCTCACAAGGGAGGCAAGAGAAAGTCATGAGAGGCTGATTAGAGAAAGAGGGAGTTCACATTATGAAGTTGGCTTTTATTGGAAGATGCTGTTTCTTACAACATTCTATCCAAAAAAGTGCATTGGGTAGGATTACAAAGGAACTCAACCCCATAAAATAATGCCCACTTCTGGAACCACACCTCATGATCAAAGTGGAGGTAAAGCCCAAGTCATTTCAGGGTGCAATAATTGTTCAGTATCTGTTGCTCAGGACTTAAGAGTGTGTATTTCCAGAGTGGCTCCCAACATACTAAAATTCAGAAAATATACTAATGGACTATTAAATAATGTAGGCTAGTGGGTGACTTTGAGTTGACAGGAGTTATGGGAAGAACTGTCAGTACATAATTAGTGACAGACCATGCCACCCATCTCTGTGGTGAAGAGTATGCTTTTGAGGAAATATGGAAACATACTTCCCCTCTTCTAACTTGCTCCAGTATTTTTATTGAATTTTAACTCCATCTTGGAAATAAAAATTCTGTTTCTAGCAGTCCAAGTTTTAATATGGATATATTTTGAAATTTCTAGCATGTTTTCATGGACATTTTAATTAAAAATTTTAAGAAGTAGTTACAGCCATTAAGAAGTCATCATTTTACTCAATAAATAGCTGCTTTGCATACGGTATATTAGAAAATACCTTATATTATTGAACATAATAGAAGAATATTCTATTTTAAGAAAATCAGGTCTTAATTATGTATTAGACCAATAAAATGGCAGCAAATAAAGATTATGTACTAAAATAACAGTTAATGTAAAGGTCCTAACTCTCCAACAAGAGATATAGATTGGTAGAATGAATTACAAATCAATACCCAACCATAGGTTGTTTAAAAGAAACTTGTCTTATGGATAAAAACACACAGAGACTGAAGCTTAAAAGATGAAAAAGATATGCCATGAAAATAAAGACCAAGAGCATGCAGGAGAAAGTATGCTCAGATATGATAAAGCAGACTTCAAGTCAAAATTAATCATAAAAGACAAAGAGGGTCACTTTATAATCATCCAACCAAGGTAGATATTTATGGCCCTAGTTTTGGTGCACTCACATACACAAAACATAGCCTACTCAATATAAAGAGTGAAACATACCCAATATAAAAATACTGGCTGATTTGGGCTGGAGCTTTATCTCAGTGGCACAGTGTTTGTCTAGCATACATGAGGAGCTGGGTTTGATCCTCAGCACCACATAAAAATAAACAAATAAAATAAAGGTATTCTGTTCATCTGCAATTACAAAAAAAAATACTGGCTAATTTCAACAGATGATCTCTTTCATCAATAGATCATGCAGACATAAACTAAGTAAAGACTTTTTTGTTGTTATATTTTTAAAAATTTCTTTTAAAAAAGTACATGACAGTAGAATGTATTTTGATAAAATATACATATATGGAGTACAACTTCCAATTTTTCTGGTTGTACATGATATAGTATTACAATGGTCATACATTCATATATGAACATAGGAAGTAATGTCCAATTCATTATACTAATTTTCCTACTCCTAATTCTTTTCCTTTCCCTTCATTATTTTCTGTCTAATCCAAAGTGTTTCTATTTTCCCCTACCCCTCCACTCTTATTGTGAGTTAGCATCTGCATCTCAGAGAGAATATTCAGTCTTTGGTTATTTGGGATTGGATTATTTCACTTGGCCTGATAGTCTCTGGTTCCATTCATTTACCATCAAGTGTCATAATTTCATGCTTCTTTATGGTCAAGTAATATTCCACTGTGTATATATACCACAATTTCTTTATCCATTCTTCCATTGAAGGGTACCAGGCTGACTTCATAGTTTAGCTATTGTGAATTGAGCTGCTATGAACATTAATATGGCAGCATGAATACACTATGGTGATTTTAAAACCTTTGTGTACATACCAAGGAGTGGGATAAATGGATTAAATGTTGGTTCAATTCCATGTTTTCTGAGGAATCTCCATACTGCTTTTGATAACAGTTGCACCATTTCAAAGTCCCACCAGCAATGTATGAGGGTGTTTTTTTCCTGCATCTTTGGCAGGATTTATTGTTATTTGTATTCTTGATAATTGCTACTCTAACTGGAGTAAGATGAAATCTCAGTGTAGTTTTAATTTGTATTTCTCTAACCACTAGAGATGTTGAACCTTTATTTATATATTTGTTGGCCAATAATATTTCTTCTTCTGTGAAGTGACTGTTCAGTTCCTTAGCCTATTTATTGATTAAGTTATTTGTTTTTGTTTCTTTGTTTTGTTGTTAAGTTTGTTGAGTTCTTTATATGTCCTGGAGACTAACACTTTCTCTAAGGTGCAGGTGGTGAAGGTGTTCTTCCTTTCTGTAGACTCTTCACATTCTTCATTTTTTTCTTTGCTGTCAAGAAGCTCTTTAATTTGATTTTATTTCATTCATTTATTCTATATTGTACTTCTTTCACTTTGGGAGTCTTGTTAAGGAAATCAGTCCCTACTCCAATATGTTGGATATTTGGGACTACTTTTTCTTCTATTAGGTAGAGGGTCTGTGGTCCAATGCCAAGGAAATAAGGAAAATTACCCCATTCACAACCCCATTTGGGCATCAATCTAACAAAAGAGGTAAAAGACATCTACAATGAAAATTACTGAACACCAAAGAAGTAAATTGAAGAAGACCTAAGACAATGAAAAGATCTCCTATGTTCCTGGATAGGCAAAATTAATATTATCAAAGTGACTACATTATCAAAAATGTCATACAGATTCAATGCAACTCCTATTTGTTTCCAATGACATTCTTAAGAGAAGTAGAAAAAGCACTCATGAGATTTATTTGGAGGAGATCCAAGGTAGCAGCCAGAGGGAGGCAGAATTCTGTGTCTCTCTATGACCTGGGACTCAAGTACTGAGAGCACTGCTTCTTTGCAAGCAGTATTCCTGCTCCTGTGCAGTACAGGAATCACAGTCACCATGCCCACCCAGGACTCCAGGCCTCATCATTAGAGTAGGTCTCCCAACTGTTCTCACCAACACAGGACCACTGCATACCTGAGCAGAATCATCAACAACAGCACCTGCACAGAACTTTCGGCCACCCACCCAAGCAGAAATCATGAACATCGCTCCCACACAGGACACCAGGTAGCTTCCCTTGTGTGAGAACGCTGGCCCCCACTCAAGTGTGGACCCCCATCTATCAAAATGGGGCTCCTCTGGTCACCATCATCTTGCAACTCTGCAGAAGCAGAGATAGTCCCCTATGTGCAGTAGTCTACCTGCACCCAAGAACTTCACACAGGCTCTGAAGTCGACCAATGGCCACACACTGCATGCCACAGAGCTTGTCTCTGAACTTATCATCCAACACCATCGCCCAGCTACCCCCACCTGACCTGATACCCCATCACTGAAAGCAGGGACCTCCATCTTGAGTCACCTTCATCACCATCTACAGTGAGGGCAACTCCGAGTTTGGAACTCCAGCTGGCCAGGTAACCAGTTTCCAACTCCTCCCTCTCCCCAGCAGCTGCTACCCTGGCACATTGACACCCTGGTTACCTTCACCATCCTGAGGGCAGAGATACCAGCTAACAACAGATGACCCCCACCTATTGGATGAGAAGAGAAGCAGAAAAGATATTGATCTCCAACAGAACACTCTCTGTTTTTTCCTTTAAGATTTTTTACCCTTTCCCTCTCTATTCTCTCACCCTTTCACCCCAACATATGTGAATCCAAGTACTTTGCATAAATTAGGATTTTGAGGACTGGGACATCTAAATAGTATATTACAGTTGTTTTGTACATTTTTTTTTCCATTTTTTCACCAATTTCTACATTTTAAAAAATTTTTCTTAATACATATGTGTGTTTGTTTTATATACTCTACTGTCTTCCCACTTACTTGTCTACACAATATTACTTCCTCTGCCATCTCCTGCTACTAATCTTCCTCTTTAGATTTCTTTTTCACACTTTCTACAATATAATAACTTTATATCCTCACCTCCTACCTTTTCAGCATTTCACCCTACTCCTCATCCTTGTTTCTTTCTTCATCATTGGAAACTGTAAACCCTTTTACAAACCTACTGAGTATACTGTAGATAATAATTGAATTCACCATATCTGTACATTGTGACCAAACTGTAAATGTTTTAATAGAAAATATTAGTTTTTAGGGTGTATATTGTTTGTTGTTGGAATCTGTTAACATTGTTCCTCACCTCACAGGAGAGGTCCTGGATCCCTAAAGGATCCAGGACACATATAAGCCTATAGTGTAAAAACAGTAATGCCTTGGATCCACAGTGCTAGAAGGAAAGACACACAAACACAAAGACAAAGAAAGAAAGTGCCCCAAACAAATCAAGATACCACATTATTAGAATCTATGGCCAGCATAGCAGAAGAAATTACAGAGAAAGAGTTCAGGGTGTTCATAATTAAACTGTTGTATGAATTAAAGAATGATATAAGAGAGCAAATTCAGGAAGAAAAAGATCATTTTGACAAAGAGCAACATAAACAAATACAGGAAGCAAAAGATTAGTTCAATAGGGACATAGAAGTTTTTTTTTTTTTTTTTTTTTTTTTTTAAGACAAACAGAAATCTTGGAAATTAAAGAAACAATAAATAAAATTAAAAGGTCAATTGAAAGCATCACCAACACATTAGACCACTTTGAAGACAGGACCTCAGAAAATAAAGACAAAATATATAATTTTAAAATTATTTTTATTTGAATATGACAGCAGAATGCATTACAATTCTTATTACACATATACAGCACTATTTTTCATATCACTGTTTGTATAAAAAGTATATTCACACCAATTTGTGTACTACACTAAAGGAAAAACTCATACATGTACTTTGGATAATAATGTCCATCACATTCCACCATCCTTTCTAACCTTATGCCTCCTCCCTTTCCCTCAAACCCGTAGGCCATATTTAGAGTTCATCTATTTCTCCCATGCTTCCCCTTTCTACTCCACTATAAATCAGCCTCCTTATATCAGAGAAAACATTCAGAATTTGTATTTTTGGAATGGGCTAACTTCACTAGCATTATCTTCTCTAACTCCACCCATTTACCTGCAAATATCATGATTTTATCCTCTTTTATTGCTGAATATATTCCATTATGTATATATGCCACATTTTTTTATCCACTCATCTACTGAAGGGCATCTAGGTTGGCTCCACACTTTAGCTATTGTGAATTGTGCTGCTATAAACATTGATCTGGCTGTTTC
This sequence comes from Marmota flaviventris, assembly GCF_047511675.1. Lineage (NCBI taxonomy): Eukaryota > Metazoa > Chordata > Mammalia > Rodentia > Sciuridae > Marmota > Marmota flaviventris. The sequence continues at coordinate 39,076,102 of NC_092509.1, forward strand.
CCACCATTATGCAGTTTCTAAGTTCTTTGAGTATAGACTGAGGAGAGAGATAGCTGTGTCAAATGGTGGTTCCATTCCCAATTTTTCATGAAATCTCCATAGTGATTTAAGAATGTAGACCACACAGTGAAAGTGGTAAGAAACAATGAGCAGAACATTTAAGAAATATGGGATAGTATAAAAGACCAAACTTAAGAGTTATTGGGATAGAGAAAGGCATATAGAGTTTCAAAACAAAGGATTGAATGATCTATTCAATGAAATAATATTAAAATTTTTCCAAACTTGAAGAATGAATTGAAAAACCAAATTCAGGAGGCTTACAGGATGCCAAATGTACAAAATCACAACAGATACACCCCAAGTCACATTATAATGAAAATGTCTAGCATACAGAATAAGGAGAAAATTTTAAAAGCCACAAATGAAAGAAATCAGATTACATATATGGTGAAAACAATTAGATTATGTGCAGATTTTTCAACCCAGACCCTGAAAGCTAAAAGATCCTAGAACATCATATATCAAGCTCTGAAAGAAAATAGATGCCAACCAAGAATCTTATATTCAGCAAAATTAAGATTTAGATTTGGTGATGAAATAGAAGTCTTTCATGATAAACAAATGTTAAAAGAATTTACAACTCAAAAGCCTGCACTACAGAACATCCTCAGCAAATATTCTATGAAGAGGAATTGAAAAATAACAATGAAAATAAGCAATGATAGGTAGTACCCTAAAGAAAAAAAACTAATCAAAGGAGAAACCAAGTCAAGTTAAATACCAAAAATAAACAAAAATGTCTAGGAATATAAATCATGTCTCAATAATAACCTTGAATGTTAAATACTTAAACTCACCAATCAAAAGACATAGACTGACAGATTGGATTTTAAAACAATCCAAAAATATGCTGCCTCCAAGAAACTCATTTCAAAGGAAAAGACATCCACAGAGTGAAGGTGAAAATTTGGGAAAAATCATACCACTAATATGGACTGTGGAAGTAAGCAGGAGTTTCCATCTTCATATCAAATAAAGTAGACTTCAAGCCAAAGTTGATCAAAAGGGATAAAGAAGGATATTTCATACTGCTTAAGGGAATTGTACATGAACAAGACATAACAATAATAAATTTATATGCCTGAAACAATAGATCGTCTATGTTCATCAAACACACTCTTCACAAGCTGAAGAGTCAAAAAGACCACAACACCATAATTCTGGGTGGCTTGAACCCATGTCTTTCACTACTGGATAGATGATCCAAACAAAAGCTGAACAAAGAAAGAATAAAACTCAATAATACAATCAATAACTTAGACTTAAATGACATATGTAGAATATTCCAACTTTCAATAAGAGAATATACTTTTTTCTCAGGTGAACATGGATCCTTCTCTAAAATAGACCATAGACTACGCCACTAAGCAACCCTTAGCAAATATAAAAAAGTAGAGATACTAACCTGCATTTTATCAGATCATAATGGAGTAAAATTATAGATCAATAATAAAATAAAAATTTAAAAAACTACTCCAACATCTGGAGACTAAATAATATGCTACTGAATGAACAATGGGTTGCAAAAGACATCAAGGAAGAGATTAAAAATTTCTTACAGGTGGATAAGAAAACAGATACAATGTATCAAAATCTCTGGAACACTATGAAGGCAATACTAAGAGAAAAGTTCATTGCATGGAGTCCATTATTTAAAAGAAGAAAAAGTCAACAAATAAATGATTTGGAATTGCATCTCAAGGCCCTAGAAAAAGAAGAAATCAACACCAAATCAGTAGAAGAGAGGAAATAATTAAAATCAGAGCTGAAACCAATGAAATTGAAATTGAAACAAAAAAATTGAAAAAAATTGACAGAACAAAAAAACTGGTTCTTCAAAAAATAAATAAAATTGACAAATTGTTAGGCATGTTAATAAAGAATAGGAGAGAGAAAACTCAAATTACTAACATACATGATGAAAAAGGAAATGTCACAATAGACACTATAGAAATACAGAAGATAATTAGAAATTATTTTTGAAAATTTGTGTTCCAAAAAAATAGAAAATATTGAAGGCATTGACAAATTTCTGGAGTCATATGATTTGCCTAAATTGAATCAGGATGTTATACACAATTTAAACAGATCAATTTCAAGCAATAAAATAGAAGACATCATCAGATGCCTACCAACCAAGAAAAGTCCAGGACTGGAGGGATACACAACCAAGTTCTACAAGACCTTTAAAGAAGAACTAATACTAATACCAATACACTACAATTTATTTCAGGAAATAGAAAAAAGGGAAAACTTTCAATCTTATTCTATGAGGCCAAAATCACCCTGATTCCAAAACTAGGCAAAGACACATCAAAGAAAGAAAACTTCAGACTAACATCTCTAATAAACATAGATGCAAAAACTCTCAACAAAATTCTGGCAAATTGAATATAAAAGCATATCAAAAAGATAGTGCAACATAATCAAGTGGGGTTCATTCCAGGAATGCAAGGTCAGTGCAACATACAGAAATAAATAAATGTAATTCATTACATTAATAGACTTAAAGATAAGAACCATATGATCATCTCAATAGATGCAGAAAAAGCATTCAACAAATTACAGCACCACTTTAGGTTCAAAACACTATAAAAACTAGGAATAACAGGAATATATCTCAATATCAAAAAGGCTATCTCAGCTAAACCCAGGCCAACATCATTCTAAATGGAGAAAAATTGAAGGCATTCCCTCTAAAAACTGGAACAAGACAGGGATGACCTTTTTCACCATTTCTACTTAACATAGTTCTTGAAACACTGGCCAGAACAATTAGACAAAAGAAATTAAAGGCATACAGTAGGAAAAGAAGAACTCAAATTAGCACTATTTGTCAATGATATGATTCTATACCTAGAAGTTCCAAAAAATTCCACCATAAATCTTCTAGAACTAGTAAGTTAATTTAGCAAACAAGCAGAATATAAAACCAATACCCATAAATCAAAGGCATTTCTGTATATCAGTGACAAATCCTCTGAAAGGGAAATGAGAAAACTACTCCATTTACAATAGCCTTAAAAAATAGAAAATACTTGGGAATCAACCTAACAAAGAGGTGAAAGACCTCTACAACAAAAACTGCAGAACACTAAAGAAAAAAAATTAAAGAAGATTAAAAGATCTCCCTGTTCTTGGATTGATATTGTCAAAATGACCATACCACCAAAAGTATTATACAGACTTAATACAATTCCAATCAAAACCCCATTGACATTCCTCATAGAAATAGAAAAAGCAGTCATGAAATTTATCTGGAAAAAAATAAAAGACTCAGAATAGCTAAAGCAATCCTTAGCAAGAAGAGTGAAACAGGTAGCATAACTATATCAGACCTTAAACTATACTATAGAGCAATAGTAACAAAACAGTATGTTATTTGCACCAAAATGGACTGATAGACCAATGGTACAGAATCAGAAGACACAGAGACTAACTCACATAATTATAGTTACATTGTATTAGAAAAAGTCACCAAAAACATACATTGGATAAAAGATAGAATTAATATCTGGAATTAATAAATGGGATGGATTGAAAGTAAAAAGCTGCTTCTCAGCAAAAGAAACAGTCACTGAGGTGAATAGAGAGTCTACAGCTTGGGAGAAAACTTCTACCACTTGAACATCAGATAAAGCACTAATCTTTAGGGTATATAAAGAACTCAAAAAACTAAACACAAAAATAAGTAAGTAAATAAATAAATAACCCAATTGATAAATGGGCCAAGGAACTGAGCAGACACTACTCAGTAGAGGATACACAATCAATCAACAAAAATATAAAAAAAATGTTGAACATTTCTAGCAATTAGAAAAATGCACATCAATACTGCTCTAAGATTTTATCTCAATCAAGTCAGAATGGCACCTATTAAGAATAGAGGGAAAAGGTACACTCATGCATTGCTGGTGGGACTGCAAATTGGTATAGCCAATGTGGAAACCAGTATTGAGATTCCTTGGAAATCTGGGAATGGAACCACCATTTGACCCAGCTATTCCTCTCCTTGGACTATACACAAAGGACTTAAAACAGCATACTACAGGACACAGTCACATCAATGTTTATATCAGCACAATTCATAATAGCTAAACTGTGGAACCAACCTAGATGCCCTTCAGTGGATGAATAGATTTAAAATATGTGGCATATATATACAATGGAATTTTACTCAGCAATAAAAGAGAATTAAATCATGGCATTTTCAGGTAAATGGATGGTACTGGAGAAGATAATGCTAAGTATAGTTAGCCAATCCCAATAAAACAAAAGATGAATGTTTTCTCTGATATAAGGAGGCTGGCTCATACTGGGGTAGGGAGGGGGAGCATGGGAGGAATAGATGAATTTTAGATAGGGAAGAGGGGTGGGAGGGAAAGGGAAGGAGCAGGGGATTAGCAAGGATGGTGGAATATGATAGATATCATTATCCAAAGTACGTGTATGAAGACACGAATTGGGTGTCAAATAATTTATATACAAACAAAAATATAAAAATTGTGGTATATATGTATAATAAGAATTTTCATGAATTCCACTGTCATTTTTTAGAATCAATAAAAAAAATTAAAAATAAGGAGTAAACAACAATAAGTGTTGGCAATGATATGCGGGAAAAGGCACACTTATACATTGCTGGTGGGACTGTAAATTGGAGCAGCTAATATGGAAAGCATTATGAAGATTCTTAGAAAACTGGGAATGGAACCACCTTTTGACCCAGCTATCCTAGTCCTTGGTGTATACCCAAAGGATTTAAAAACAACATAGTACAGGGACACAGCCACATCAATGTTTATTGCAACACAATTCACATACCTCAAGTGTGGAACCAACCTAGATGCCCTTCAGTAGATGAATGGATCAAGAAAATGTGGTATACACACACAGTGGGATATTACTCAGCAATAAAGAGAACAAAATCATGGCATTTGCAGGTAAATGTATGGAGTTGGAGAATATAATGCTAGGTGAAGTTAGCCAATCCCAGAAAAACCGAATGCTGAATGTTTCCTCTGAGCTGGGTTCAATCCTCAACACCATATAAAAATAAAATAAACAATTTTTAAAAAAAGAAGGCTGATTCATAGTGGTTTTGGGAGGGGAAGCATGGGAAGTTTAGAGGAACTCTAGATAACACAAAGATGTGGGAGGGAAAGGGAGGCCTCATGGGGGTAGAAATTATGGTGCATAAGATAGACATCATTACTCTTAAGTGCATGTATGAAGATCTGAATGTTGTGAACATACTATGTATACAACCAGAGATAGGAAAAATTGTGCTCTATATGTGGAATATGAATTGCAATGCATTCTTCTGTCATATATAACACATTAGAATAAAAAATTAAAACTTTGTGTTGAAAAAAAAAGAAATTCATTTGGAAAATGAAGAGACCCAGAATAGCCATTAAATTATTTTACAGAGCAGTAACAAAAAATGGCATGGTATTGCCACCAAAACAGACATGTAGACAAATGGTATAGAATAAAAGACACATAAAACCCCACATAAATAGTTACACTAGACAAAAGTGTCAAAAACATTCATTGGACAAAAGATAGCCCCTTCAACAAATGCTGCTGGGAAAACTAGTTAGTAATCTGTATGTAGCAAAATGAAATTAAACCCTATCTTTCACCTTGCACAGAATTCAACTCAAAGTGGAGTCCTTGGAACTAAAAAATACTCCATATTAAATTACTCTAACAGACATATATAGAATAATTCATCCATTAACAACCAAACACTTTCTTCTCAATTGCACATAAAATCTCCTCTAAAATGAATCAAAATGATTCTTAGCAATATAGTAAAACAGACAATTCCTTGCATCCTATTAGACCATAATAGAATGAATTAGAATTCAAGAACAAGATAAAAATCTGAAGAGATTCATTCTTAAAAACATCCTGTCCACCACAAAGAGGTAAAAGACCTAAATATTAAAATTTGTAAAGCACTAAAGAAAGAAATTGAAGTTTTTTTTCACAGCAAAGGAAGCAAGGGTGTGAAGAGAGCCTACAGGATGAGTGAAAGTCTTTGGTATCTACTCCTTTGAGAGGATATTAATATTCACAATATATAAAAAACTCAAAAAATTAACACCAATAAAAATTAGCACAATTAATTAATGGACAAAAGAATGACACAGACAATTCTCTAAAGAAGAAATATAAATGGCCAAAAAATAAATAAAAAAAGAAAAAAAGTTTATTATCCCTAGCAATCAGGAAAATGCAAATCAAAACTACATTGAGATTTCATCTCACTCAAGTTAGAATGGCAATCATCCAGAATAAAAATAATAACAAATACTGGCAAGGAAGTGAAATAAAAGGTATGTTCACACTTGTTGGTAATAGTGCAAATTATTACAATCACTTTGGAAAGCAGTATGGAAATCCCTTAACAGGTTAGGTATGGAATCACCATATGACTCAGCTACATTATTCCTTGGTGTTTATCCAAAAGAACTAAAATTGGCATGCTCTAATGATGGCGGCACACCAATTTATAGCAGCAAATTCATAGTAGAAAAGTTATGGACTCATGGTCCATCAATGAATAATGAAAACATGGCACATATACAAAATGGAGTTTTATTCAGCTATGGAGAATATTGAAATTGAAATTGTGTAATTAGATGCAAGTGCAGAACATCATGCTAAGTGAAAAAAGCGAGACTCAGAAAGTCAAAGGTGATGTATTTCCTCTTATACACAGAATCTACAGTGAAATAAGGAAATAAATAGGGAGAGCCCATTAAAATAAAAGGGAGATCACAAAGTAGAGGAAGGGGATTTGGGTAATGATGGATGGATAGAAAAAAGAGAAAACATGAAATAAAATTGACCAAATTTTGCTATGTACATACATGAATATACTACAGTGAATTCCATCTTTATTCTATATCCATAAAGCATCAATAAAAAATAAATAAATAGAAGAAAGACTACCAGAGAAGAGAAATGAAAACAAATGAGGTGGGAAAATGAAAATATTGGAGTTGAAATGTAGGAAATTATATTCTATGACTGAATAACTACATCAAAGAAATACCACTCGCACATATGACAACAATGTTTTATTTTATTAAAATAAACAAAACAACAAAAATTTGTACAAAACAAAACTGGTAATATTAATAAAATGTAAATTGTGAAATTTTGGAGATAGGTACCTTTGGGATAGGGCATTAGAGTCTCATTCGTAAAAAGCTTTGAAGCATTGTTGATGCCATAAGTCCATGAATCACTCTTGGAGTAGTGAGAATCTACATGAGTTAGAGCTTGGCTAATAAGGATCAATTGCCCTAATGTCAATGCAATGAACTAAAATTATATTTTGTGGAATGTTGCATTGATTATGTTCAATATTACTTTCAACTATGTTATCTTGTCATATTCTTATAATATTTAATTAGAACCATACTTTCTTGTTCTTCTTGTATTTATTTTTCTCTCTTAAATTTTTAACTAATTTTTTTCCATGGTAATTTTATGTGTTTGATTTGCTTGTGTCTCTTTGCTCTATGTAGAAATTAGTCTTAATATAATTTGAATACAAATGATGATTGGTATCGTATTCATTTATATAATGGAACAACTTCCTGAATTTTCATAATGAAAAATTCTGTATGTGAAATACAGAAACTTTTGGAATGGCATGATTTGGACAGTCTTTTTTGTATATATATATATATATATATATATATATATATATATATATATATCAAAGCATATGAAAGAAGTTTTCCTTTTAAGTTTGAGAAGAAATTTCAGTTAATTTTTATGTACACAAAAATATATTGCTATGGTTTGAATGAGTCCCCCAAAACACATATGTTGGTAACTTAACCCCTAGTGCAATATTATTAATAAATGGGATCTTTAAGAGGTGATTTGGATATGAGGGCCATACCCTCATGAATTCATTAATTCTTTTATCATAGGAGTGAATTGTTAACATGGAAGTGAGATCCTCATGGAAGGAATATTTAGCCTCCTCTTCTCTCTTGTTCCCTTTGCACTTGTAACTTCCACCATGAGAAGACCTAGCAAGGAAATACTTGCCAAGTATGGGTCCCTCAGTCTTGAACCTCCTAGACTCCAAAATTATAAAAAATAATTTTTTGCTCATTATTGGCCACCCAATTTGTGGCATGCTATTATAGTAACACAAAACAGGCTGAGATGGATACTGTGCATAATATTGATGAGCAATATTTTTGTTTCTAAGAATGAGTAAAATAATATACAGGTTGACTTTACAAAGAAAATGAATGATTGAAAATTGGGACAGTGTCTAGTTCCCTCATGGGTCTGTAGAGTTTGTGGCACTCAGTGTTCTGGTGATACTGACACATCATTTCATGTTGTATACTGGAAACAACAAGATACTAACAAATCCTCCTCATGTGGAAATTTTGAATTTCCTCGAATGAAGGAACTAATGAAGTTGTTTCCTATATTTTAAAACCTGTTCTTTATCCTTCCAGGAAATTCTGGGAATTCCATTATATTCATCCAACAAAGCATGATTTTGTTTAAAATAATAGCATATTCTGTCTCTTTGCTGCCAATATGTGGCAACAAAGTCACAGAATATGCTGTTATTTTAAACAATTTTCTTGTAACAAAAGACACTTGACTTAGCCCTATGGAGTCCTGTCCAAAAAATTACTACAATAAATAGATATCGGGACACTCCTGTCACATTTTGTTTTTGACATTGCCAAAGGATTATATAAGAATAGTTCTTCATCTTTGGGGGGTAGTTATGAATAGCAAAAATGTTGTCAGACATCATTTTACCAACACTCCAGAAAAATGTATGTACATATATTCACACAAAATTGTGCAATTAATATCAGTGAGTTTATAAAAGCACTGAGAAAGCACAGTAGATTCAGATGAAATGTTATTAAATATCTTAAAGAAATTTACGAAGAAAAATATAAAGAATTTAATTAGCTCATATTTTTGCTGTTGTAAACAAAATAACCCGTTGTAACCAAAATACCTGACAAGAACAACTTAAAGGAGAAAAAATTTATTATGGATTTACCATTTCAGAGATCCAATCTGTTGTCAACCAACTCCATCGCTATAGGCCTGAGGTGAGTCAGATCATCATGGAAGAAGAGCATGGTGAACAAAAGCCACTAACCACTTGTTGGCCTGGTAGTAGAGGGGGCAGTGAAAAGAGGCCACAGGGAAGATGAGCCCATCCGAGGCTCACCAGCAGTGACTTAGTTTTTCCTCCAGCCAAATACTGCCTACATTTACCAGTTAATCCACTCTAATTTGAATGGCTATGACTCTCATAATTGTATTACTCTGCCTCTGAATAGTCATGCATTAACACAGGAGCTTTTGCAGAACATTGCATACCTAAACCATTAAAAAATCATTTAAGATTTATGTTGTATTTTCCCAGCCTGTTTTCCAAAAATAGATATTGTGTATAGACTTCTTCTTGCTTATTACAAATGGCTTTCTGGCTTTGATCTGCACTTATAATTAAGGTCTTTAAGAATGAATGGTATCTTGCTTTTACTCCCTTTAATTACAGGCTTGAATTTCTAATTTACAATTGAGGGAACAATTTGTATCTCATTATGTATCTCAGTTTAAGAGATCCTAAACTTATGCATCTAGGTTTTATGTAATGGGAACTTCTAGCTGTAAAGTGATTAGAAATCAATGTCTCTGATTTGAGGCAGGAGAAGTAAAAAATGATATCTCAAAACATCACTTGATACAGTGGTCACAGAACTTATTTAAAATAGCTGGATCATTAATAAAGGTAAAGTACCAGGACCTGCATGTAAGAATATCAAAAGGAGACAGAAGCAAGGTGCAGAGGCAAAGTAGCAGAATATCAGAGGGAGAATGGCAGAAAACTATTGTCTAAGCTGCCAGCTATATTTATATCAATAGGTTACATTAGGTCACTTGTATCCCCGTAGTACATTGTTGTTCATTATGGCATAGGCAGGTTACAGAGTTAGCAACATTATGCAGCTTATTTCTCAGTTACATACTATAGTTGCAATGTTCAATGTTAGGAGCTTTGTGTAGCTCTCATGAAAGTCCACTGTTTAAAGTTACTGTTATGTGGACAGGTTCAGGCTCAGCAGAGGTAGGTGAAACATTGTGCTTGTCTAACAAGAGAGTTTCTTTATTACCAGGAGCTGAGTGCCTGAGACCAAGGTTGAGGCTGATAAGACTCCAGCACAGAGCCTGGGCATGTAGAGCATTGCCACAGCAAATAGGTTGTGTATTAGTTACCATAATATTCCCTTGTGGAAACTGCAGAATATTCCAAGTGTGGAAAACAGGGTGCCTGTTACCTACACCCCCAGGAGTTTGCTCACCAGAGGAACGCTGTCCTGTGCATTTCCACAGCCAGAATCCTTAAACCAAAAGCTCAGCTAAAATTTGGGGAAGAAATTTGGGACTCCAATGGACAATCAACTTCCTCTACCACCATTGATAAAATTATGGCTCTACTAAAGCCCACAAACAAAACACAAGCCCAACACCTAATTGACTTATTGGGTTAGTGAAGAAAACCATATTCCATATTTACAAATCATCTTAAAACCTATATATGAGGTAAAAAGGAAAGTAATAGATTTTGTTTGGGAAGAATCACAATGTTCTGCTTTTATCACACTAAAAGAATACATTAAACAATAGCAATACCTGCATGTACCTGGAAAGGGATGATTTACAGTAGACATAATATATTTACAAGATTATGGGAACTGGGAACTTTATACCACCATTAATGGACAGACATTCCCCATAACTTTCTTTTGCAAAAAATTCCCATGAGTGTCCTCAAAATATTCCCTTTTTGAGAAAACTATATGAATACTGTATAAGGCTTTGTGTACTGTTTCCCTACTATGTCAAGATCAACCCATAAAAATCCAATCAATTATACCAATATTACCATGGGCCATTGCACCTAACTAAGCAGGGTACAGAGGAAACCTAAGGTGCTAAAATGAAAATGGTACATACAGGAGTTCCATAAGGAATGCCCAACAACAACGGAAAGATGGTTGCCAAATTGAGCACAAGCATCCCAGCTAATTGCATGTGTCCCGAAACACAAGTCTATTGTACCACCCAGCAGATCAACTGGGTGCTAGGAACCTGAACAATGGTCAAAAAAGTTCCAAAACACCTGGTCCACTGACAGCTCTGCTATGGTAATAAATGGGAAGCTGCACTGGAAAGCTGTACCATGTAGACCCTTGAATGGAGTGATTCTGAATGGTAAAGAGACAAAATGCTCAGCCCAACATGCAGAATGCCATGCAGTGAAATTGGCTATAGAACACTCTAAATCTGAGTGGCTCAAAATTATATACATATTCACAGATTCTTGGTGCACAACAAAGAGCATTGCCATTTGGTCAAGAAAATGGAAATCTTCTAATTGAACTGTTAATGGTAGGCCTATTGGGTCTCCTCATATTTGGGTGTATCTTACAAAATGTGACATAATAATATGTGTCTCCTATGTAAATGCACAAACTAAACGCACAGATAAAACATCTGCACATAATTGTAAGGTAGATGAACTCTCCAAATTACAAGTTAATACATTATGCTTAAAATTACAAAACACAAATTAATGGTCAGCCAAACCAACCTTAAAAATGGTATGACAACACAGTATGTAACTCTGTTGTGAAAGCATTGATTGTTCTAATGCTCAATTAAGAATTAGACACACCTTACTTACCTTCAGATAGATACAAACCTGACATTTTTAATTTCATGCTTCAAATTGATTTTATAGGAATTTTGTCTTTTAGAACAAATGCACATGTATAATTGTAGATGTCTTCTTCAGATTAGGAGTAGCATATACCCTTGCTCTACACCCAACCTGGAACCTACCATAACAACTTTATGGCCATGGGTTACCCATTATGGATTACCAAAAGTAGTTGAAAGTGACCAGGGAGCACATTTCACAGGACCCCAAATTTAAAATTATCTGATACATTGTGCATACAATGGAATTACAATCTTGCCCAGAATCCTACCACCAGTGGTTTTATTGACTGATGATACAGACTACTTAAAACTAAACTTATGGATTATGGCTCTAGCTAAGGCCATTCCAATTACAGTCTTCAAATTAAATAATTGACTTTGTCTAAAGAGAAATTCACCTTTTCATATAGCTTTTCCTTGTATAAATAATGCTCCAATTTCACCCAGAGTGCTCATTAAAAATTCAAAAGACAATTCCCTTCCTCTACCGGATATTGTCATGTATCTTCATTTTCCTATGAATTGGCTTCCTTCAACTAAATCCATCTGCAGATGGAAAGTGCTTTTGGGCTACTGATGCCAAAGGCCACCTTCAGTTGAACAAAAGCAACAATATCTCTTTTTCTTCTTTTGTCATCATCGCACATACACAAATGCTACTGAGTACTCCAAGGTCTGGCAACACAAATTCCTAGTAAATTACATGCTGTGCCTCATAGAAACCTTACAGTAAATTCAAATGTCTCTCTCCCATGCTTTCTTTCATTATTTCTTGACATTGTTTAAAAACAAACTGGACCAATTACCTTCAATAGACCTTCAGCAACTCTCTCTTACTCAGTTCAACTGACTCTACTCCTACTGATGAGGAGAAAATCTCTATAGACTCACAAGCCCCACATGCCTGGAACTTCATACATGTTACTCCAATACCGTGGACCCATGTAAATTTACCAAGGTGTGCCATTTTTGGAAGAACGCACATTGTCATTGTCATATCCAATACAATCTGAAAAATTTTTTGGCTAAGTATACATCCTGCAGATACATAGATTCAATGTATGGCACTCAGTATTATGCAGCCATCAAAAAGTATAGCTCATAGCATCAAACTTTTTTTAGATAATACAACAAACCTTACTAACTGGGATGACCCCTATCCCCATCATTGTTCTTTTGAAGCCTGGAGACAAATTACACCAGATTCAGCATATTACCCAAACTTCTTTCCCTCATTATCTTCACTTTCCTATGAATTGGCTTCCTTCAACTACAGTGGTGATACCACCATATTTACATACACAGAAATAACAGACGGCAGCCCATCATTCTATTGTATCCTGATTGCTGTTTGTTAGGTTGCAATACAATTATTCTTGTGCTTTTGTAATCATAAGGTTAGAAATGCTATTGTTGTTCATGATAATGCCAAAGTACATTTGCTCAGTGCTGAGCATGTCCCAGGTCCTGGACAGGATCAATGAACCTACAACTGAGGTGAGCTGAATGGAGCTGTACAGCACCAGTGACAGAAGCAGACTCTCCCACCTACACTAACTCTCCCACCTAACCTAAGAATAAGGGATTATGCTCTTCCAGGCTTTTATGTCAGTGCTCAAGTTTACTGTAGCCATGGGTATGCTGCCTCATGTCCACAAAATTGAGCTATGAGTTAGGGTTTGAGAAAGAGGTTCAGAAACTGGGGGTGAAATGAGACATCATCTAAATCCTTCCCAGGTTACTAGAATACAATTGAATATTATATTTTTTAAATAAGATAAAACTGCTAAATGGAAAGGATGAGGTTCAAATTTTTCTACAAATATTTAATAATTCTTTGAAAATAAATTGTCATGCTGGGCACAGTGGCATACACCTGTAATCCCAACGGCTCTGGAGGTTGAGGCAGGAGGATCATGATTTCAAAGCCAGTCTCAGAAAAAGCAAGATACTAAGCAACTCAGTGAGACTCTGTCTCTAAATAAAATGCAAAATAGGTCTGGGGATGAGGCTCAATGGTTAAGTGCCCTTAGTTGAATCCCTGGTACCACTCCCCAAAACACAAAATAAAATAAAATAAAATAAATTGACAATTGAAAATCAGTTAAAAAGGCAGAATTAGATAATAAGTAACATGAGGATTTGTACATTAATAGATAAAATGTTAACATGGTACATATCTCATATAATTATTTATGGATAAAATCACTTTAAATCTTGCCATGTTTGTTCATTATTATTCAGACTACATTCTAGGTGGTAATTACCTGTAAGGGAGGTGGAGAGAGAAGGAATACAATCCAAACATTCTTCAATTAACTATGTAAAATGTTGCTGGTACCTTGTCAGTGGCATTTTATTTTATCATTTTAAACAGCTTATATACACTGTGCACCTCTTCTGTGTGTTGGTATTTTATATTTTTTAAAGTTAAGCTTCAGGCTATATATTTATTTGCCAATTTCTCTCCCTTCAAAAAAGTATAGAAGACTGTTTAAACTGCAAATTTCTGGATTAATAGTCTATTGTATTTTTACTTTCTTTCAAAAAATTGCCACACAAATATTACAAGTTGCTAAATTGCCTTTATTCTAAGTAACACTTCATGCACAAACACATTTTTTCTTAAACAACACCTTTATTTTATCTATTTATTTTATGTTTATAAGACTATCTTTTCTCAAATATGGTTTTGACATCTTTGTCAGTTATCACTTGACTGACTGTATTTATGTGGATTTCCATCTGTCTTCTATTGTATTACATTAGTCTTTGTGTCTGTCTCGATGTGAATACCATGTTGTCGTTGTTGTTGTGTTTTTTTTTGTTATACCTCTGCACTAAAATTTGAGATCATGTATTATAATGCCTCTAGCATTACTCTTCTTGGTCAGTGATGCTTTTCCTATTTTGATTCTCTTATACTTCAAAAATAATTTTAGGCTTTTAAAAAATTCTGTGAAGAATGTCATTGGTATTTTGATAGGGATTGCACTGAATATGTATAATGCTTTTGGAAGTATGGTCAATTTGACAATATTAATTCTGCTTACCAAGAACATGGGAGGTTTTTCCATCTTCTAAGTTATTCTTCAATTTCTTTCTTTAATGCTTCCTTGTATTGAAGAGGTCTTTAACTTCTCCCAAGTTTTTTTTTTTTTTTGTTTCCTTTTGTTTTGTTTTGTTTTAGGTTATTATGAATTGTCGCGACCCCTTGCCCGCAAGGAAGACGCAACTCAGGAATCTTCTTTCAGCAGTTTATTCAGGTCCTTGATATTTCTTCTTCTAACCCTCGGATGCCCCTCCCATCCTTAATAAAGCATCTCAAGCCCCAATGCAAAGCTGCCATGTGGAGCTTTCTCATAGGGTGGTGAAAAACCATGCGCCAACTCTCCCAAATAAGGAGTTGTTTGTTACAGACCACAGCGGAGCCAGCGCCATCTTGTAATGGCGACCACGGTCTAATTAGAACGGCTCACCACAGTTCCCCCTTTCTGTTTTCTTAAAACAATACAGGCGAGAGTAGAGGTCCTATCCCACTGTGCAGAAGTGGCTGCATAGTATGGCTCAGTCCTAAGGAGGGCCCTTCCCCAGATCTGAGGCCATATCAGCCGACGCCTTTTTTCGTGGGGCGGGGCGTGGACGCGTCTAACCCACATGCAATAGGACATGCTCTCCTTGAGGTCCACGTCAAGGATCACTCAAGTGTAGTGCCTTGCCTCGCATCCTGTATCGTGACGATGGTGGGCGAAGGGGGATAGCTGAGGCCGAACTGTGGCTGTTAATAACAACAAACAAGTTGACAGCACCCTGAAAGAAAGGCACGGACTTTAAGGCGATAGAAAAGCACTAGTGTGGAAACCCATCTGCGTGCAATGGCAGTAAAACCGGCAGAGTGCAAGGGCTTTCCAACATTAAGAGAATAACAAGGAAAGTCATGTCGATCCCAGTGCAATGTTATAATCACTTGGGGTGCAACGACCATGACAAAGGTTTACTGTTTAAGATGCGCAAGCCAGACTTGAGGTGAGTTGCCATTTTCTAAAGCTGCAAGAGCTTGTATGATCATAGCCTTATCGTGAGCACTGCGGGCCTTAAGGCGACAGAGAAACCATAAACAGAGGAACATACCGAAACAACACATTGCACCAAAAATGCTTACTCCCACCCACTCTTTGAAGAAGGAAAAAGCAGAAGATATCCAATCGGTGAATTGACCCAAAGTCACGGGATCGACACGGGTACTGTTTAAGACAGCTATCTGGGTTAGTTGAGACTGGATCATGTCTTCCGCTGCCATGGACCAATTTCCAGCCAAATATTCGCCAATGATGCGGGAGGCATTCCTGGAATCATTAAATCTGACAGAGGTTATGCATAAATGTGCACGTTGGTCAACACAACCCAAAAGCACCAAGTCAGCCAATTCTTCTACCTGAGCTTGGAGTAAATCTATTCTTTGGTTGGCAGCTAAAATCCCTGACAAAATATGTTGATTAATTGTATTTTGGGATTCAAGTATGGTGGAAGTTTGTTGAACAACTTGATTAATAGTGGCAGCAGTTTGTACTTGGCTGGCCATGGCTACTCCAGCTGTAACTGCTGCAGCAGCAGATACCGCCACAGCTGTCACTATAGCTGCCGTAATTCCAAAATCTCTACGGGCTCTAATCAATTCAACAATAGGAAAAGATTCTGGATCTGCAGTAACCGGGATCGGGACAAAGGTTGGAATTTTCATAACCACTGCCATAGTCCAGGAGCCATTCCAACACTCAGACAAGTAGCAAGTAACATTAGAACAATTAAGCATCCCCTGTAATGTAACATTAGCCAAAAGAAACAGGAACGGAGATTGGAGACAGACTGCTGCGGAAGGTAATGTAGCATTAGATAAAAAGCATATCCTTATCCCAGGCAGGGCATCCCGCTGCATGATTTTGTGCAGCCTGCTCTACCGTGCCCTCTAGCATAAATGCTCTCCAGTCCAAGTATTTGCCTGGGGAGACACAAGCGCGCACCAGACTAGCCCAATCTGAGGGAGTCATGCAAAATCTAGTAAGTCCCTCCACCTGAGTAAGAGTGAAAGCGGCATCTATGCCATAAGTGCGGACGGACTCTGCCAAGGTTTTAACTATCTTAAAGTCTAAAGGCTCATGATATCTTCCTCTATTATTGTCCTGAAACACCGGGTAGGCAAGTCCCATATCGGTATTAACTGTCCTCCAAACTTGTGCATGAAAAGATCTCCCGGAACTTTGGCTCCCCCCCACATACGGGGGTGGGACAGCCGGCACCATATCTTTTTCTAGATATTCTACCTCCTCCTCCTCAGAGTTTTGTTGACCGATATTAGATCCCTCTCCCTTCTTGCAGTAGGCTTGCATGCCTTGTGTCTCCCTTTTCTTCTTTTTTACTTTTATCTTGTGTAGTTGTTGCAACAATATATCAAGGTCCTCAGAACACTCTGAGCCGCTTGTGTCCTCAGATGTTTTGAATTTGGTCAAGTCTGGATAGAGCCTTCTCCTATTTTTATTTTCAGGCTCTTTTGCCTTCTCATTACTCTTACTTTTGATACTCTCTGCCACTTCACTATGTGACCCTTCAGATTTTTCCTCATGTAGTTGTTCAAGAACGGCCTGACCCTCACTCACAGCTTCTTGGCATTTACCATCTGTAAGGTAACTATGGACCATTTTCCAAAGGGGTATCACCCCACCCTCTAATATGCCCTGCTCAGAAGCAAAGTCAAGATCTTTGCCTAATTTATCCCAACTAGGTACAGTAAGGCTGCCTGAAAATGCAAACCACGGTGCAGCGATATCTATCTTCTGTAAAAATCTCTGTAAAGTACTATGTTTCACTTCCAAGCCCTTGGAACGTAACAGGCCATCTAGGGCCAGGAGAAGCGGACTTGAAGATGCGGCACCCATGACACAACAACAAAAGAAGCACAAAAAACAAAAGCGAAATACAACAAGAAAAACACAGAAAACAAAAGCGAAAGTACACAGTGCAGCTGCAATAAAATGTAAGGCTCTCTCTGTATTTTCAGAAGAGCTGCCCCGCTTTGGTCGCGGATCCCACTTACCAGGGACTATCCCCGCTTTGGTCGCGGATCCCACTTACTAGGGACTATCCCCGCTTTGATCGCGGATCCCACTTACCTGGGACTAACTGGTGCACCACCCCTGACTGTTGAAAGTTCTGATTCCCGGGTCTCGGCACCACTTGTCGCGACCCCTTGCCCGCAAGGAAGACGCAACTCAGGAATCTTCTTTCAGCAGTTTATTCAGGTCCTTGATATTTCTTCTTCTAACCCTCGGATGCCCCTCCCAGCCTTAATAAAGCATCTCAAGCCCCAATGCAAAGCTGCCACGTGGAGCTTTCTCATAGGGTGGTGAAAAACCATGCGCCAACTCTCCCAAATAAGGAGTTGTTTGTTACAGACCACAGCGGAGCCAGCGCCATCTTGTAATGGCGACCACGGTCTAATTAGAACGGCTCACCACAATGAATGGTCTAGTTTTCCTGATTTCTTTATTAGTGAATTCATTATTTGGAATATAGGAAAGTTATTTTGTATGTTGATCTTATATCTGCTACATTGCTGAATTTGTTTATCAGCTCTAGAATTCTTCTGGCGGTTTCTTGTGGTGAATTATATTTATTGATTTGTATAAGTTGGTAAATTACATTTTTGATTTGCATATGTTGAACTAACCTGTCATTCCTGGAATTGAACCCTCATCTACATACAGTATCATGTTATCAATAAACATGGATAATTTAATTTCTCTTTTTCTATTTGTATCCCTTTAATTTTCTTCTCTTGCCTGGTTGTTCTGGCTAGAGTTTCAAGAGAAGGTTTGTTAAGAGTGGCCATCCTTGTCTTGTTCCTAATTTCAGAGGAATCGCTTTTAGTTTTTCACTGTTCAGTGTGATATTTGTGAAGTTATTTTCATATATATCCTTTATAATGTTAAGGTAAGTTCTTTGTATCTCTAATTCTTCATGATTTTTAGCATAAATTGGTGCTGGATTTTGGCAAAGGAATTTTGTACATCTGTTGAGACAATCATGTGATTCTTGTCCTTAATTATGTTTATGTGGTGAATTCAATCTATCAATTTGCACATATTGAACCAAACTTGCTTTCCATGTATTTAATTCACTTAATCATGGTGTGCTATATTCTTGGTGTGTTTTTGAATGCAGTTGGCTAATATTTTATTAAGGATTTTTTAATTTACATAAATCCAGGATATTGTTTTCTTTCCTGCATGTATCTTTATCTTGTTTTGGTATCAGGGTGATCCTGGATTCATACAATGAATTTGGTAATGTTTTCTCCCTTGCTATTTCATGGACAATTTGAGGAGTATGGGCATTTGTTCTTCTTTAAAGTTCAGGTAGAACTCAGTTGAAAGCCTATCTGGCACTGGGATTTTCTCTGTTGAAAGCTGCTTAATCTCATTGTTGGGTATTGGTCAGATTAGGTATTCTATATTCTCATCATTCAATCTGTGTAAGAAATATGTATCCAAAAGATTTTCATCATGTTCTAGATTTTCCAGTTAAAGTTTTCATTATTAAGTTTCAAAATAGTTTTTAATAATCCTCTGAATATAAAATTACCTGGTGATATCTCCTTTCTATCTCTAATTTTGTTTATTTGGGACTTCTGTCTATTTTGTTGTTGTTGTTAGTTTACCTAAGAATTTATAAATTTTGTGCTCTCTACTCTCTGCTCTCTGCTCTCTTCCTCTGCTCTCTGATCTCTGCTCTCTCCCTCTCCTTTCTGCATCTCTCTTCCTCTCCTTTTCTTCCCCTTTGGGCAGCCCCCGCCCCAATAAAATCTCTGAGTTGGAAAAAAAAATTCTCAATTTTGCTTTTTGTTTATAAAGAACCACTTTTGATGTCTAGATAATTTTCAATGATATTTCATTCTCCATTTCATTAATTTTGGCTCTGATCTTAATTATTTCCTGACTTCTCTTGGTTTGGTAATTAGTTTGTTCTTCCCTTGGTAGGGCATTAAGGTATAACATAAGATTATTTATTTGGGATTTTTCTATTGTTTAATGAAGGCACTCAGTTCTATAAACTTTCCTCTTTAGAACTGCATTAATAATTTTCCAGAGATTTTGATATGTTGTACCTCTGTTCTCATTTGTTCCTAAGCAATTATTTTCTTTTTCCCATGATATTTTCTATGATACATCTCTCATTCAAAGGGTATTATTTGATCTCCATGTGTTAAAAGTTTTTTTTTATTTTTTACATTATTATTGATTCTAATGTCATTCAAATATGATCTAATGAATTATTTCTGATTTTAGTATTTGCCAATTCTTGTTTGTGTCCTAAAATATGATCAATATGCCTCTGAAGAGAAAATGAACTCAGTTGTCAATGGATGAAAGATACTATATATGTCTGTTAGGTCCATTTAATTAATTGTACTTTTAGATTTAAAACAACAATTAGTTTGTTTCTGGATAATTTGTGTATTCATGAGAGATGTATTGAATTTACCCAATGTTATTCTATTGGGTCTATTTAATTTATTATATTGAGTAATTTTTTATACACACAGGTACACCAAAATTTGGGGTATAATTATTATATCCTGTTGTTGAGTGATTATCTTAACCAGTAGAAAATGTCTTCTTTGTCTCTACTGACTAATTTTGTTTTAAAATCTACTTCATCAATATGCGAGTACCTACTCCCACTTGTTTGGGGGGGGTCTTTGTTTTCATGGTATATTGTTTTTCATCCTTGACTTTCAGCCTGTGGATTTATTTGCCTGTATGATGAGCCTCTTGTAAACAAAATATTGGTGAGTCTTGTTTTTTAATCCCTTGTGTCACTCTTTTTTATTTTGATTGAAGACTTTGGACCATTTATTTTCAGTGTTATTATAGATAAACTATTTTTATTTGCTGCTATTTGATTTATTTCTAATGCTTAATTCAGACTTGATTCTCCTTTAATTCACTATTCTTCTAATAAGATTTATCCTTAAACTCGCTCTGATATTTATTTTCATTTTTGTGCATAAAATATTTAATTAATTATGTTTCGTAATGCAGGCTTAATGGTTACACATTTCTTTTAGTTTCTGTTTATCATGTAAGGTTTTTATTTCATCATCAATTCTGAAGGATAGTTTTACTGAATATATCAATCTGTGTTGGCACCTCTATCTCACTCCTACTCCCAGGGATTTTATTTCAAGCACCCTAGCTTTTAGGGACTTTGCTGAGAAATGAGTGGGAATTCTAAATTCTACTCTGCCTTCCTCCAAATATGACCCGCTATTTTTCTCTTGCAGCTTTTAAAATTCTCTCTTTATTCTGTATATTAAGCAATTTAATTATAATATGACTTAGAGAGGATTTTCTTTTATCTTGATTATTTCAAGTTCTAAATGCATCTTTTATTTGTATAGATTTTCATTTCATTCCTAATGTTTCTAAGTTGTTCTGATGTTATTTAACTAAAAAGTTATTTGTTCTTTAGTTTGTATTTTGGTAACTTCTTTTATACCAATGAATTTTAGATTTGATCACTTAATATTATCCCAGATTTCTTGGATGTTCTGATAATATTCCTCTAACATCTTTTCATTCCCAGAATTTCCATTATGTTTTTTTCCCAGAATAACTATATTTTTCTTGAACTCATCTTTGACTTCCTGTATTTTCTCCCATAGTTTATTACTTATATCTTCTTTTGCTTATTGATATATTTTACCTGTGAACTTTCTAAATTTTAATAACTAATTTCTCAACTTATTCATGAGCATTATAACAAGTTTATACCTGGATGAGAGGAATCTTGGAGAAGCCTTTTAAAATGCTTTTTTATTCTAAAATGTTTTTTATCCTAAAATGTATTAATCCTCCACTAACCAAATTCCAATTTTTGTCCTAAAAATTACTGAAGTGATTTCCGATAATAGGGTTTAGTATCTTCTCTCAAGTGGAACTGACACTGGGCATGGCAACATATTGAGTAGGAGTATCAATACTTGGATATTTTCCCAGCCTAGGCTACTTAAGAGAAAAAAAATTAAGTAAATTGTCTCTTGTATCAAACCAGAAGAGATAATCAGTCTAACAGATAGGTAGGCATTAAAAACAATATGAAAAAGCAAGGGAAGAAAACCAACCCAAGTGACCAACAACATTTTCATAATTGATCCAATTGACACCAGAGTGGAGAAAATATCAGATAAAAATATATATTAAAATTATATTAAATATTTTGATATTGAAAAAAGAGAAGATTGGGTAGAGAGAAAAAAAGGAGGAGGAAAGTAAGAATCAAAGTAATACAAGAAAAAGAAGAAGAAAATTGGGGGTGGGGCAAATTTGAGGCAGAGGCAGGTAATGCAAGAGGAAAAAAAAGTGACTGAGAGAAGAAAGTATAAACCTAAGCTAGGATTACAAAGACTGATTCCAGTTAATGTTAAAACATTAGAAGAAATACAGTCAAATGGATTAAGAGCTGTAATATTGAATAAAGAAATATCTATCAATTTAGCACAAGAAGTAATATTTTTAAGATCAAAATTGACATTAGAGCTGTTTTTGATAATCTTCCAAGGTGGGGTGATTTCTTACTGAGTGTTCCTGATTTGGATTTCATAAGGATTTAGTCTCATTAGAAGATGCCCATTACTCTTTGGCTTTGTTTCTATGTTTCCTTGGGTGTGGAGTTACCAGCTCACCAATGATAAAATTCTAAAAGGCCCCTCTGATCTTTGGCATGTCCATATAGCTATTAGATTTTGTTGGTCCCGATGAGATGGTCCCTGTCTGTGACTTATCAGTGATGCTATTTCTTATAGGGGATACAATTTTGGGTGCCCTCCTGAAGAAAAGCTCCATGTATCCAGAATGGTAAAATCCAGTGTGGGCTCAGATGGAAATACAGTGTGTGCTCCTCTGTGTACATTTCAGAGTGCACAGGTGTGGTGGTTTAAGATAGGGGTATTCTAGTCTGTATGATGTGGCACTGGGTGTATAGTTGCTGCCCCTTTGTAGTGTACAAATGAGTGGGCTTATATCTGGGCACACTTGATGGTAGCTGGTGTCTGGAATACTCCTCTGTAAATTCATTTATGGAATATACTGCTATTATGTCTGCATGAGGTTCTCTGCTATATGCTTGGGAATTGCCTTATGTGGGTCCATATGTCTGAATGAGAATTAACTCACAACTCTGGCAGATCTGAAAGATCTACTGATCTTCCTCAAAGTACCAACGAATAGGAGCAACTTAATCTAATTGCTATGGTTTCCTTGCCAGCCAGTGCTTTTAGCTGAAAGGCCTGAGTACTGCATGCTTAGAGGATACAGTGTCTGCTAGCTGTTTCTGTTGAGGGTGGGGGTCTAAGGTATAGGAATCAGGGCTGTTGCTGACTGCCGTGGGATGCTAAGCACCCATTCCCTTCTGCAAGGGTTTCCTTATACTGGTATAGAGTTTGATGGCTGTATGCAACTGTGGGGCCTGTGAACATAGGCAGTCTTTGGGCAATCTGTGACACAAAAGCCTTTCCCCTGACTGAAATATATTGTCAGGAGACTGTTTCATGACTGGGGTAGATTGTCAATTAGCCCACCTTTCATCTGAGCTTCTGTGGCTGGCAGCAGGGAATTGCTGATTGCCTGCTCCCCTCTCTGGGGTTTCTTTGTAGAGGTGATATCTAAACACTTAGTGATTGACTGCAATTGGGGGTATAGGTTCTCCATGTGTAGTTTGTGGCATGGAAGCCTCTTTCCTGGGTGTTTCAGATCCCTGAGGTTTTACCCATCACTATTTACAGGGGTAGGATGTCAGCTGTCAGCCTGTCTTACTGTAGTTTAACTTGAGCTCCTGTAGAAGCTGTTTAGAGTGCAGGATTAGTGTTAGAACACCCAGGTGTGACTCTTCAGCTGCACTTTGCTACACTTCCCTTGTTCAGGTGAGGAGAGGAGGCTTTGGCTACTTTTGGCTAGCAGCAATCCCTCTACAGTTTTCTTTCAGATGGAGACAACTCAGTCAAGAAGCCTTCCCTGTGATGTTATTTGTTATTATGTGTGGGTAGGGAGAAGCTGTATTGATTTATTTTTTTTTTCTAAAGAGTCCAGCTTACTAGTGACTCTACAAAATGGCTGTCCTGCCCAGCATGGTCTTCAACCCATTATCTGGGCTAGACTGTGTGTTCTACTTCACTGTCTTTGCTATTCCTATTCCACTTTAAATAAGTTGGCTTTTCTTTACAAGTTCTGTTAAGCAGGTAAACTTGCAGGTGTTTCCTTTCCCTTTTTCTCTCTTTGCTACTGTTCTCCCCATCCCGTCCTGATCAGAGTTCAGAATCAAGGAATAATTTTCTTATTTTCTCCTCCACAAACCAAATTCCAAGTCCCTCCAAGTCTCAAGCTGTCCAATATTGAGTTTCAGAGTGTTTATTCTGTCACCTACTTCTCTCATCAGATGTTCTTTCACTACTTTATTTCTGGGCTGTCAAGGAATTAAGTATTTCTGCCTGTAAAATCTGCTCTACCATCTACTTAATAAATACAATAGATAACTTAATATTTCTGAAGACACCATTTATATTTTTAAAAATATATGCAAGAAAACTAGATTGGAGTCAAGAAATTCAGGTTATAGAAGCATGTCTGACACTAAGCTGTTTTATTTGTAGTTTAACATAATCACCTTTCTAAACTTCAGTTTTGATATCAGTAAAATTTTAGCTTACACATTGAAACCTGAATCTTCTGGGTTTTTATCATACTAATTATAAGCCAAGAAATTAGATTACAAAATTATTTTGAGAAAGTATGGTATTCCTATTGCTATAATAAAGTCTATGGTCTCCTTGCTTTCCACAACTGCCAATTTTTTTAATGACTGAAATTCACATTTAAATTCTCTTTAATAAAGTTTCCATTGTTAGAGTTGGGGGCTGGGATTGGGGTGCTAGGAGTTCATAGGTAGAGCATTTTGAAAATGATGATGCCAATAGAAAATTTCCTTCTCTTCTCTGGGTTTGAAGTTTTCTTTTTTTAATATTTATTTTTTAGTTGTAGTTGGGCATAATAGCTTTATTCCACCTATTTAACTTTATGTGGTGCTGAGGATCAAACCCAGGGCCTCACACGTGCTATGTGAGTGTTCTACCACTGAGCCACAACCAGAGCCCCTGGGTTTGAAGTTTTCTGAGTCATAATTCCATGTACTAGTTTTCTTTCAGAGTTCATTGGAGCCCTTGGCCATGTATCTTGTGAGGAATTGTGATTCAAAGTTTTTATATGTAAACTTCTTTTGAGTATTACAATTTCGATTCTATACATGTATAATATAATGGTGGCTAACTCAGAGGTGCCCCTTAAAATATACACAGGTCTCCATGCCAAGACAATACTCAAATTATGAATGCTTAAATTATAAATGCATTCTTTGTTTTTTTAGGAGTTAGGGTGTTTTTAAACTTAACCCTGCTATAAAAAAAATCAACAATATCTGAGATGCACTTGACCTACAATAGTGTCACTTTCTGAGACAAGGATTTTTTTCTAAGATATATGAATCCCTCCCCAGTCTCATCAGGGGAGGTTTAACTTCCAGTAAGTTCTAGCTTGGAAGCCTGATCTCAGGCCAGGAATTTTCTCTTGTAATTACCTGGGAAGTGATTACAACATAAGTGATTCATGGAGCAAATTTTGAAAATTGTCACTAGTCAGTTTAATCAGGCTTAATACTGCCCATTACTGCGGAAACTATATGCTAAGATTTATATTGAAAACAGGTATGACCGAAAAGATTTTAATTTGAAAGAAACTGTTCTCTCTTTAAAATAGTTAATTCAAATGCAAAAATTTGTATTGTCACTCATTTCTCAGCAAATGATTACCTATATACCTTCCTTTTCTATTCTTTGGACACTTATTTGCTGACCATATTGGGGTAAAATTTAAAGGATGTATTTCTTTTATTTTGGTTATTTACCTTTCAGTGAATCTTGCATTCATCGGTGAATCATTTCCTTTTAATATAGTGATCATTTCCTTTTAATATAGGTCTACTTCAGAGCTGAGCAATAATGCAAACATTAAAGGTAAACAAGTACCAAAGTAAAGGTGGCAGGAAAGAAGAAGAAAAAATGTTTTATTTTATTGTGTTTACTGGTACAGTTTATCTTAAATTATAACATATAGGTATGCAACCATTAATAAAGGCAATAGAGCAAAAATATGGTTTTAAAAGTGATAAATTACTGCATTAGTTATTCCTTTATGGCACAAGGCAGAGGATATTGATCTAGGTCCTGTGTTCAAATTCTGACCAGAAAATGCATTATTTCTGTGAGCTGTTCAAAACAATCATCCTCCAGAGCCTAAGGGTTTTCCTGTGCCTTAAATGCTTTTCTGTGTACAGAATAACAAAATAAAATTGTGAAATTTGCAAAACACAGACACAGTTGTACTTAAAAAAATAAATAAATAAAGCGAACCACTTGATGAAGTTTAAAATCAGAGAGGGAAAGAATGAAGAATGTTCCTTATCCAGGGGTTTTAGATTTATATAATCAGAAAGTTTTACCAGTTGGATGATGTCAATATATTCTATTATGAATAGCATATCTTGGTGCTCATTCTGTCCCTTTTAAACAGATACCACATTTTACCACTTGGCTTCAATGAATTGAAACACATTTGCAATGCTTGCAGTTTTATATAGGTTATTTGTATTTTTGTTTCTCTATTTCTGAGAATCCAGAAATGACTTCTGGCAGAGGAAATGTGAAAGATTTCTTATAGATCTGTCCAGGTAGGAGAGGTGAGATCAAGAAGGTAAGACACTCACAGGGATCAAGTGGAAACTATTAAATTTTTGTAGTGAAATTTCAAGTTGATTTACCAAAATCTCATAGAAAATAAAAGGTTTCTTTTCTATATCCTTTTTGTAAATATTTTCAGTCTTCCCTTGCATTTCTAATGACCTGGCTCAAACTAAAATAGCAAAATAAACAAGAAACATATGTAAAGACTCCATATTTCCCAGGTCAAAAACAACTACTTCAGCAAAGGTCAACAAATGTGGACTGCAAAGCAGGCCAGAACTAAATCTGTGTAGGTGCCATTTTTAGAATCATGATTCTATAGTTACCAGTTTGTCTCTAATGTGCTGCTGGGTTTGGGGTTTGTTTATGCCCATTGTTCTTCAAGAAACAAAACCTGAACTAAAAGATTAACAATACTTAGTTTTGATAAAAGTTTAAGATACAGCCTAAAGAGTGATTTAAATTATTTACCCTATAATCTAACAACACAGTAAATGAATAAGAAAAAGTGATATATATCTTCTGCTTTCCTGCCACCTTTACTTTGTTACTTGTTTACCTTTAGTGTATGCATTATTGCTCAGTCTCTGAAGTACAGCTATATTAAAAGGAAATGATCACTGTCACTGATGAATGAGAGATTCGATTCACTGAAAGGTAAATGAACAAAATAAAAGAAATACATCCTTTAAATTTTACCCCATATGGTCAGCAGATATATATATATATATATATATATATATATATATATATATATATACACACACATATATGCATATATATGTGTATGTATATATAGATAGAGAGAGAGAGAGGAGAGTCAAAGGCTTAGAAGTATCAATAATGTTGATGAGCATGGATCAGATAATGATGACAGCAAAATTGATTGAGAATATGTAGGCGCACAGGATGTTTACTTTCATTTACTTTAATGTTTCCAAGGTAGTTGTGTTCTAGTATCCACAAAGTCCAGGGTGAGGTAAGGCAACAAATGATCAATATGGCTTGGAGGTGAAGATCATTGGTGATAACTGGTTAAGAATGTTAAGAAACAAGGGTGTAACATGGAGATACTGACTACAGCTAGAATAATGGATGGTCATGAAGAAATTATGTTGTTTATTATTCCAAGAAATTTTTTTTTTTCCGGAAAAGGAACCAGAAGATGAGAAAGTATAAAATTTGCAAACATGATTCTGATCTTTTATTTCTCTCTGTATTCATGTATTTGACAGTTATAATTCTGTCAATCTTTCCATCTGGAAAAGGAGTCCTTTTCTCCTTCCATTTAATGAGTGTTGATCTTATAATTTGTTTTAGTGGATGTACAAAATGTAGTGGAATGTAGTGGAATTGATGGTGTGTCTGTTTGGAGCCTAGGCTGCAAAAATCTTTAATGCTTCTACTTGTTTTATTGTAATTCTTTCCAGCCACTATATAAATCACTCCAGACTACTCTGCTGGGGAGATGAAAGCACATGGAACACAAATATGCTTTCTCTGTTTAGGTCATCGTTGTCTACCTATCTATCAACCACCTGGGAAGCAAGACTGATTCTTGTTGAAACCAGAATAATAGCCCTGAAGAACATATTCCAAATTCTGACCTACAGAATTGTGAGTTGAGTAAATGCTATTATAAGATTGTTTTAAGGCAGTTTGCTATGCAGAAAAAACTAACAAATACAGAAATTATAATGAAGTATAGAAAGTACAGTGATGGAATGGACTGAGTCCCAAAGAAGCAGCATGTTTTTAGTAAAGATCTAAAAAGTATTTCCAATAAATAGGCAATAAAATATCTGATGCCATTTTCTCCTTGTCTTACTCAATTTTATGTTGGTACTACAGAGGATTATACACTGGTTAATCTATAATGAAAAGAAATTTATTTGACTCATTGTCCTAGAGGTTGAGAAGTTCAAGATTAAGGGGCTGCATTTGATGGGGGCATTCTTGCTACATAATTACCTGGCAGAAAACATTACAATGTTAAAGAGCAAGAGAGAAAGAAAGGGCTGAACTCACCTTTAGAACAAAACCATCCCCACAATAAAGAACACACCACCATAACAACATCAATCTGTTCATGAAAATAGAACCTCATAACCCATCTAATGCCATGTTAAAAAGTCACACCTCTCCACACTATTACACTAAGGGACTTACATTTCAAACACATTAACTTTGTGGAACATGCTCAAGCTATAGAACTTCCTCTTCTATCTGGGACTCTAGATGAGAATGTTAAGACAAGTAATAATTAATATGCTATATAGATTTTGGGAGCTCCAGACACACATTGAGTTATATGATCACTCATTAAAATTTAAAATATTCATATATTTTGAAACATTATTAGAGTGAGACTTCTGCAATAGAAAAATTTTACATGTGATAAAACATAGCCCTTCTTACCCTTCATCTGAGCAGGCATCTTGAACTTAATTTTTATTATACCATTCCTACTAGACTGAACTTCATGACCATCTGATTCTTGATCAAATTTTCGAGGTGTTCCATTTCTTATTGATTATGTTATGCTATTACTACAGTTTAAAGAATAATACCATATTATATATTCTTCTCATACATCAATTACTCTAAACATTTAAAATGTGGTCTTAAACTCAAACTTTATGAATAATACTACCTTTTTTCTACATTTGATGATCACCTGACTTTGAGCCTCCAAAATTCTAAATATGCCAAATCCATCTAATTAATTGTCCTTTACATCCAGATTAGATTGACAAAAAATTTAATGTTATTTTAAAAAAATGGAATGAAGTAGATATTTTTAGTAAAAGTCTTAAGTAAAATATCCATTCCTATTTAGTCAGAACAGAGCTGAGTTCTAATTTCTTATTTTGGGGTGAAAATAGTGCAGTGTACATTTGAACTTGTCTGTATATTTTTTTTCAGGTGATACATTAACTGGGGCTTATTTCTAAAATCTTCACAGCAGGAGCATAGACACACAAGAGTCTCACTATAAAGAAATTCTTGGGTGGTAACTGTTTCTATACTAACAAAAGCTTTCTAACCCACATATAATTTTATTGAATGTTCTATTTGCCTAATGGTCATCCTTGATGCAAATTCATCCATCACCAAGTATACGTCTACATGACCTCCAATTACAGTAAAACATTTTCTTAAGAAAACAAAATATGGTTCACTGCTGCCAACATCATGAGAAGACGACAGGTCTGAGAAAAACAAAGTGTGACAAAGAGCTAACTTATGGAAACTCAGAATCACAGGTTTAATTCTTGGAAGAAAATTAGCAGTCATCTGGTCTGAATATGTTCTGCATGCAAATATTTTGTTTGGAGAAATTTACGAAATGCCAGTCTTCACGCACATGAATTCATAAGATTTGGCAATGAGTACACTACTGTTGCTGCCAAAAATACTGCTTTTTCCCGCTTTTTTTTTTTTTTTGGCTGACTGGCTGTGGGCTGGAAGGAGTGTTGCCTCACTGTAGGGGGTAAGGGGCTAAGGGGGCTACAACCTGAGAGATATTTTTTTTGAGCATTTAGAGCAATCGTACCTAGTCTGGTAAAGGCCAGGAAACCATCCTATGAGAAATTAGGCTAAAGGAGAGAAAGAGATAAAAAGAAAACAGATCCACTCCCAGGGAGGCCATTTTAGGGTCTTATTGAGCAATAATTTCAGGGAAAATAAGAAAAATGAAAATGCGGAAGGATGTATTGGTCATTAAAACTGCATTTTTGCATGATAATGAAATGGCCAAACAGAGAGATAGTCTGTGTTTCACTTTCTCATAACCTAAGTATTCTATTAAAAAGACTCTAATTCAGTATTAAACAATTAATTTTTTCAAGCATGACAGATCTGGCCCTGTTCAGTATCTGGGTCTAAGTGTGTATTTTTTGGATAGCAGTTTTAATAATTCCAAGAAAATGGTTTCTGAAGTTGAGCAAAAGCATTTCAACTTGATATACAATACAAAGAAGGCACAGAAATGTATCTACTTAAATCAGTTGCTCATAGGGAATTGCGTTTTTCACTCAGCAAGTTTGCTAACAAGTATGGACTAAGGAGCTCCTATGTGAAAACTCATGTAAATAATAGGATCATTTGAAGGATAATTTAAAAACTTATTAGTTGCTTAAGCATACTTTGGTTGATAGATTTTTTTAGTATTTGAAAATATTTTTGAGATTTAAAAAAAATTTCTTCTTATTTATTTATATATTTAGGTAAAATAAACTGACAAAACCCCCCATATATCTTAAAATTTACTTTCTCCAAAATTTGAAGATTTTGTGCAATATTGTCAACCATATAAACATTTCTGTGCAACTGTTTCCTATTAACTCTCACCTTATAACCCTATACCCACCAAAAGATAACTCCCAGCATTACATTCCACAAGCTCCATTCCTCCTAATGTTTAAAGAGAGAACACTTAGACTTATTTGGGTTAGCTAGTAAGGACAGAGACACTGTTAGAATTCAGAGTTCTTAACTCATCCAAAGTCACTGTGATGACTGCAATGTATGAGCAAAAGAAGAAAACAGACTTCTTTTCTTCTCATTATAAATATTATATTTTAAAGTTTTTTTTGTGTGTGTGTGCATGCATATAGGTGAAACATTAGTGTGATGTATCTGAATATGTGCAAAAAGAAAATGAGTAAAAGAGACAGACCTAGGCATAATAGGGGGCATTGTGGTTGTAATGGAGCTTCAAGAAAAGTGGGACTATTTATTCCTCAAGCAAAGGACTGGTGGCATCCTCATGAGGAGAAGGAACAGTTGAATCTTCTGGTGAATAAATATTTGTTGAATTTGCACTCTCATAATATTATGTTGTACAAATTAAAAAAAATAAAAATATTTCCATCATAGAAGGTCTAACTGAGTCAACTAGCAAGTGATAAACTTTAAAGAGATAACTTTAATTATGCAGTTGAGCACTCAAATTCTTAAAATACTCAAATATGCAAAACAGAGAACAACAAATTAGTGCAGTAATGAGGCACTGAAATCACTTCATTTGTGGGCTTTACTAACTATACGGGATGTGTTAGTCTTAGTCAGCTTTTCATTGTAACAAAACACCTGAGTAAAATGACTTAAAAGAAAAACACTACCTTCTTAATATTTCTACATTAGGGATTAAGTTTTCAGCACATGAGACAATTAGAAACCTCAAGGACTTCATCTTCTCTAATTAATGAATGCAGACATTTATCTCTGGAATGCAAGGATGGCTCAACATTAGTAAATCAGTAACTATCAGGCACAAAATTTACAGAATAAAGGATAAAATTCACATGATAATCTTAATAGATGCAGAAGCAGTATTTTAAAAAATTAACATATTTTTATGTGAATGTCTCAATAAATAGGAATTTACCTCAACATTAATAGGCAACCTATTACTAGCCCATAGCTATTATCATACATCATCATCATATGCTAAAATCTGATACAAAGCAAGTATACTTTCTTTCACTGCTTCTATTACACATACCATATGCTATGGTTTGGATATGTCCATCAGAATTCATTCTTTGGAAAATTAGTCCTTGATGTGGCAGTGTTGAAACATGTAGCTAAGTAGGTAGAATTTGGATCACAGGAGCAGAACATCATGAATGGATAAATGCCTTTCTTACTTGAATAAGTGTTTGCTGTCAAGTGACTGGATTAATTACCTCACATTTTGTCTCTCTTTTTTTTTTTTTTTGCATGTGCCCACTTTCTTTCTACTTTTCTTCCATGAGCAGATGTTGACATCATGCATTTTGACTTAAAAACCTCAGAAACTTTAGCCAAAATAAACTTCCATTTCATAAAAAATTGCTCAGTCTCTGGATTTTTGTTATAGAAAAAGAAAATGCATTAAGATAATGTGTCACTGGAATTCCTAGTCAGCACAATTAGACAAGAAAAAGAAATATGCATCCATATTGGAAGAAGTAAAATGAACTGTTTTTAGATGGTATAATCTTGTATGTAGGGAATGATAATGTTTTCATGAGAGAGTAAGAGAGAGAGAGAGAGAGAGAGAGAGAGAGAGAGAGAGAGAGAGATGTTTAACCATTGGGATCTACCACTGAGTTACATCCCCAACTATTTATATAATTTTTATTTTGAGATCCATTCTTGCTAATTTGCAGAGGACCTTGTTAAGCTGCTGAAGCTGGCTTCAAAATTGCAGTCCTGCCTCAGCCTCCCGAGTCCCTGGGATTCATGCATACACCAGTGCCCTTGGTTCTAGCAAAATAAAAATAAAAATAGAAAAATAAATCTACAAATTCAGTGCTATCCATATCAAAAATCTCAATAACACTTAAATTTTTGTGAGGGGCGAACCAGGGATTGAATTCAGGGGCACTCAACCACTGAGCCACATTCCCCGCCCTAATTTGTGTTTTATTTAGAGACAGGATCTGACTGAGTTGTTTAGCACCTTGCCATTGCTGAGTCTGGCTTTCCACTTGCAATCCTCTTGCCTCAGCTCTGGACTCTCTGGAATTACAGGCATGCACCACCGTGCCTTACAACATTTAAATTTTTATTGATGTATATTAATTATACAGGATGGTGCGTTTCATTTTGGCACATTTATATACACATAAAACCATAACTTTATAATTACAGAAAAATATTCTTAAATTCATACAGCACCATGAAAGATGCTGAATTTTCAAAGCCATCTCCAGACAGAAAAACAAAGATGGAGGGATCATACTTCCTAAATTTACAATATATTGCAAGGATCAAAACAGTATGAAACTTGCATAACAATAGACATATAAACCAATGGAGGAGAAAAGAGAGCTCAGAAATAAATTCATTCATTTATAGCCAACTGATCTTTGACAAGAGTGCTAAGAATAAATGATATGGGAATGACAATTTCTTCAATAAATGGTGGTAGAAAAATGGATAACCATGTTAGAAAGAAATTGGGTCCTTATGTTTTATCATGCACAAAAATCTAACTCAGAAAATGTAAAACCTGAAACTATAAAAATTCTAGAAGAAAAGGCAAAGAAAAAGGTTTATTCTATTGATCTTGCCAATGATTTCTTGGATATAACCTCAGAAGCACAAACTTTTTTAAGCAAAAACAAATAACAACAACAACAAAAAAAACAGATTAAAAGAAATATATAAAACTGAATAGAACAGAAATATTAAAGAATGAAAAGAGAACCTGAAAGATGGAGAATATATTTACAAACTATATACCTGATAAAGGGTTAATAACCAAAAGAAATAAGAAAAGTCTTACAGTTTTTTTCTTAGTCTATTTTGTGCTTCGGTGTCAGAGTACCACAGATTGGGTAAATTATAATTGAACAAAATTGTATTTGTCTTACTGTTCTGGAGGCTGAGAATCCAATCCCAAAGAGCTGCATTTAGTGGGAGCCTTCTTACTGAATCACAACATGGCAGAAGGTGTCACATGGTTAGAAAGTGCATGTGACACAGAATGAAAGGCCCAAATTTTCTTGTCATGATAGTTGTCATGAGATATGCATATGATTTATAAATACAATGCAAAATTATTCGGTCTTAAAAAAAGGCAATTTTGTCATATGCAGCAACATTGATAAGCCTAGAGGATGTTATCCCATGTAAAATATGTCTATCTCAAAAGAAGTGTTGCATGTCTCTCCTTCTATGAGAAATATAAAACAGACAAACTCATAAAACAGAACAGAATGATTGCTGCCAGGGGCTCACATAGGAAGCAATGAAGCATTGCTGTTCAATGGATATAAAATTTCATTTATGCAAAGTGCAAAAGTTTTAGATGTGCTGACTATCATGTACCTATAGTGAATACTCTGCTGTACAGTTAATTTATTAAGAGATTATCTTGATATTGTAATGTTTTGTGTTCTTGCCGCAATCAAAAAGGAAGAAATTGTCAGGTAATATTTTTAAAATGTGGGCAATTATCACTCAAGAGAAACCTAATTATTTGTTTTAATATTAAATAAAACAGGCTTTGAGGGAGGCAAAACTATTATAAATATAGGTATGATCGATATATATGATAAATTACACTTGAAAGATAATGTAAGAAAAAACAAAATTTCAAATATATCTCTTATTAGATGCATAATGTTCATCAAGTTGGCTTACTTGAGATCACATTTCCTCATCTATAAAATGGGATTCATATACCAGTACCACATGGAAATGGTATATATTAAATATGTAACTATATATAAAGTGAATACTGTTTAATCTATAAAAAGGCTCAGTGTGATAAATTATATTGGACTGACTTCCACTTTTGGTGATAATGATCTAAGTCGCTGCTAACACCCCATTGTCCTGGGAAACAATTATGTCAGGGAGACGTGATATAAAACAAAACCTGAAAAAATCTGCAGAATGATTCAAGTAGGTAGATGGTTGTGTGGGAGATACATGAAATAAAAATCATATGTGATATTTTTTTAGCCTGGAAATAACTAGTAAGGCAGAATGGAAAATATGCAGTTCTGATTTGGAGCATGAGAAAAAAAATGTAGCTGTGTGGGGACAAGTTCATGGAGTACTGCATACAAGGCATATGTTAAGGGTATCTGAGTGGTAAACCACTCCCCTTGTGCTAGGCGTGTGAGTGGCAAACCATTTAACCCATAGGTACAGACCTGGGCATGAGGCCATGTGTTGCAGTTCCTGTGCTTACTCCACAGCCCACTACTCAATTGATTGCTACAAGGACAGCAGGCAAGAAATCGTATTGGTGGCTCCCTGTAATCTGCGTAGCTACTGCCAGAGTATATATACATGGTAAATGTGCAAAATCAGACCTGCTTCCAGCTTGCTCTCTGGAGGTCTTGATTAATGACTCCACAGACACACTCTCCTTTACCCTGTTCCTTGGACATCCTTGCTGGACAAGAGAGAGCCCACACATAGCTGGGGAAACCATTGCAGTTTAAAAGAGTAACAAAACAAAGAACAGAAAAGATACATAATAGTTATCCAAAATTTGTGCTACCTACCTCTATGAATATACCCTGAACCCTGTACTTACATAAAAGACTAAAGCATTTCAGATAAACATAAAAGATTTGAACTGCCATCAGACTGCTGTCCCCCAAACAAACATGTTGCTATTATATCCTGCCACATCCATTGCCCATTTACACTGACAGTATGATACTTATCCATAAAGTGACTATGAGGGAATGTGGATGTAAACATAATTGCAATATTTTTATACTTTACATTAAGGGGTACAATATTTTCTGTAAGTGAAATATGAAAGTAAATATTGTAATCCAACCACTTTTAACAACTGGAAAATACATGTAGCTAAAAAATTCAAACTAAATTTAAAATAAAATTCTAAAACCTAATAAAATGTTCTTTTAAAATCAGGAAAAGATGAAAACAGAAATAAAGGAGGTTATAGAAGAAACAGAGATTATGATAGATCTGACCCCAGTGCTATAAATAGCTACATGAAATTGTCAATAGACTAAACTTTTCAATAGAAATGCATAAATATTCAAAATAAATAAGTAAAATAAGATCTAAGTATATGCTTTCTACAAAATAAAAGACACAGGTACAATGGAATATTAGTCATTAAAAAGAATGACTTTATAACTTTTGTTGGTAAGTGGATGGATCTGCTCTGGAGACTATCATGCTCAGTGAAATAAGCCAGTCCCCCAAAAGCAAAAGTTGAATGTTCCTCTGATGTGAGGATGCTAACACACAACAAGGGGGTACACTTAATAGAAGTTCAGTGGACTAGACAAGGGAAAGGAGGGGGAACAGGAATAGGAAAGATGGTGAAATGAATCAGATATAACCTTCCTATATTCATATATGAATACACCACCAGTGAAACTCCACATTATGCACAAACATAAGAATGGGTTCCTAATTAGAATGTTATACTCCGTGTATGTATAATATGTTAAAATACACTCTACTGTAATTTATATCTAAAATAGAACAAATAAAAATACAAATATCAAATGTTTTTTAAAAAGACACAGTAGCTGAAAGAAAATGGATGGCTAAAATTTACCATGAAAATAGTGCAAATACATGTATGTAGGTATAGCTACATCAAAATGAGGGGGAAATATATTTTTAATAACAAAAGGAGTAATAGAGCTTGACAATGAGACATGAAACAATACAATGTGAGATACACAAAGCAGTTATTGAAACTTTAAAATAAGTGCTTAAACTGATCACTAAATAGATTGATACAGCTCAGTCTCTACAGGCATCATTTATGTGTTTTCCTGGCATTTTCTTGTTTCCTTCATTTGGAAGTAGGGAATAAGCCACAGTAAGTAAATATGTGATCTTCCCAATACTTCTTTCCAACAGAAAATGCAATTTATTTAAAAGAAATTTTCAGGTGACTATTCTTCCATGAGCAAACAAAATGTGTTCCAATACCCCTCAGCAATTCTTAACTTATCCCTCCACCAAATAATAATAATAATAATAATTTCAATAATAATAATAATAATAATAATAATAATAATTATTGAAAGTGAAGGTTATACTGAACAATTTGAGTGCAAAGGCCAGTGTATTTCTCGACATTTGTTTTATGCCATCTCTTCATATTTATTAGGGACCTGGCAGAGTTGGCCAGATGAAGAAAACTGGAAAATCATTTCTATAAGTAATTTCAGCTCAGTTTGTTAGATTTGTCAAGGAAGTACACTTTGCTAAAGATACAAGGACTGCCAAAACTTTTAATAAATAGGGAGGGGTACAAGAACTTAAACTGAGAAAATTATTGCTTTAGTCAGTTTTTCATCTCTGTGATCAAAACATCTGACATGAACTACTAACAGGAGAAAAAGTTTATTTTGACTTAGTTTCAAAGGTCTCAGTCCATGATGGGACAACTTTATTGTTTTCTTCCTGAGGTGAGACCGATTATTATGGTAGAAGGGTGCAGCAGAGGAAAGTTTTTGAGTGCATGGCAGTCAGGAAACAGAGAAAGAGACAAGGGACAAAAGAGAAGATAAATCCTTCAGGGAATGCTCCCAGTGACCTATTTCCTCCAACTAGGTCCCACCTCCCAGTAGTCCACTCAGCTATTGTTTGTACTGATGAGGTCGGAGTCCCCATGACTCAGTCATTACCTTTAAGTCCCATGCAGAACCTTGCTGTGTTGGAGACCATGCTTTCAACATATGAATATTTTGTTGGGGGAAGACATTTCAGATCCAACTATAATAATTATTAATATAGCCAGACCTCCAAAACTCCACCCTTGACTATTGATGTGTTGTTGCTACCTTGATATATATTCAATGGAAAGTCTAATTATAATTTGCAGTGTGGATTAAGGCTTCCTGTCACCTTAATTCTAAACCTCGCCTTAGAAAAATAAATGTCACTCTCCCTGCACTTTTTTTTTTTTTTGCCCAAAGAATCCCAGATTTCTGTGTAAAGGGTTCAGTCAAATATAATTTGCAAAATGTTTCCAGTGCAGAAGAATTCAACCTTTTATCACTACCAGTTTCATGGTTGTGAGTCTTTACCAGTTGGGATTTTTTTTTTCCATTTGTCCCTCACTATTTTGTCTATTAAGGCCAGAGCATATCAGGTTTTTACATAGGGAAATTAATACTGTTCCACTGACATGTGCACACCAAGGAAGAAAAATGAAGGAGAGTTCTAACAAAAACATTCCTAAGGGAAACAGGAAAATACGCTCTCTTCAAATTACACATATACTGTCGTAACTGCAGCAATGAGATTAAGGAATTATCATGTAAACATTTTAGATTCTCAGGTTTGAATTTTCTGGCTGAAAACTTATCTAGAACATAGAAGGAAACGTTTTTGGAATAATTTTACAGCAGGCTGACTATAAATTGGGCAAGGACTATAATTGTGTTCTCATATTTTATTTTTAAACCCAAACATTTGGAAAACCACAACATCTTTCTAAAGGTTCCAGAGAAGATATAGTAAATTGCTCAAACCAGCAATGTTTAGGTCAAGATTTGTTACAGACAAGCTGCTTTGACATGTCCAGCTAGTTTTACATTTTTTTTTTTACTCACATGTCTAGGAATGCCACTGAACTACTGCTGGTGGTTTAATGGTGTCTTTCAAAATACTCTCTATTTATATGTTCTGTGAGTCAATT
This sequence comes from Marmota flaviventris, assembly GCF_047511675.1. Lineage (NCBI taxonomy): Eukaryota > Metazoa > Chordata > Mammalia > Rodentia > Sciuridae > Marmota > Marmota flaviventris. The sequence goes on from NC_092509.1 coordinate 39,114,975, forward strand.
TCTCTCTAAATAACCTGAGTCATTACAAAAGCCAAACCTCTAGAATCAAATCCATCATTCCTCACATATTCTCATACTTCAGTCAGAAAAAAATCAGAAAAAAATAATACAAGACTGACTTAAATTATTCTATAGCTTTATTTTTTCAATTCCATGTATTCTACTTAGTCCTTTCCATACCTTCTGTTTAGCCCTTTTGATCTGTGCAAGCAAATGCTTTAAATCCTAAACTGTTCTTCTGAACATTTTCATAGTTTACCCTCATATTTCCTCCAGGGCATCTATTCCACTCTAAACATTCCAGAAATCCTCAGAGACTTCAGATCTGTCAACTCCAGTGGCTTTTTTCATTGCCTATTATCACCTTTTTGATCTTTATTTCCATTATTTAAGTGTGGGGAGTAGTGATATAAATCAAGGTGTCTGATTACCTTGTGGCTGTGGTGTGTTTGCGCTGGGATTTCTCCTGCGCAAAGTACAGGGTTAACATTCTCCAGTTGGTATGGCAATGCAGGCCCTTGGTTTCTCTGGGCAAACTTCTAGAGATATCAATTTTAACATTGAGTGGTAGACACTGACTCCTAGGAAGAGAGGATTCTGAACATAGCAAGATAACCATAATGTCATCTCCCCGCTATGACCTTCAAGCCTGCCTGTTTTCCAGAAACTTTATCACAAAGACCCTTTAGATGACAAAACCTATATAATAAATATGGGGAGCCATCTCTGGATCACTGTTCTCAACCAGAGGGAAGTTCTCAACCTGATCCCAGCTTTCTCTCTAAATGTGTGCTTTTCCTAATGCCTTCTCAGGTTTCTGATTTAACAGCCAAGCAGGTGGCAGCATTCAAGAAAGACAATTTTAGAACCCATTTGTAGATCTCCCTATCTATTTGTTGCAGATTTTGTCAAAGAATTGTCAAAATCTCTGATTTAATCACCTTCAGATGTCATCTGTAACCACTCCAGCTGTGTCCTTGTCCTTACCGTTCTATTCAAAGTAAGTAACGTTACTTCATTTACTAACTCTTTATCTCTGAAGGCCACTCTCCATTCTATAGACATTTGTTCTAAAGTATAATAACATAATATTAAATTTAAAATATTCTCACACTTTTTCATGGAAAACAAGAAAATATTTAATTTTTGCTATGACACTAATTCCATTTCAGCTTTCATTGTATTTTAACTACAATTACCTCCAAATGAACCTGTCAATAACATTTCCATCTCAGGTCCTTTAAGGCTAATATTTCTTTGTATAATTATCATCTTAATGATCTTTATATGATTGGTTCTTGCTCAAAAATAATATAATCAAATGTAAAGTTTTCAAACAGGCTTTCACTGAAGCAAATGTCTGCCTCCTAGTAATTCAGTATCTCATTACCATTATCTATTTCATAGCCTTTATAATTAATTACAATAATATTTTTAATATTGTTTGGGTTTACATTTTTGTCTACTGGTAACTTTTACAATGACCATACCCTACATGACTATCTTTCTGATTGCTTTTCCTCAACAAATGAAAATAGTGCCTGACACAAAATTAATATTTATTATATTCTTGTAGTATTTATATGTGCCAGCCAGTTCTTTTCACATATTAAATAATTTATTTTTTACAGCTCTCTGGCATACCTACATAAGAAAAATGCACAAACTCACACAAATAGAGGCAAGATTCAACCTAGGCAGCCTGGAACCAAAATTCAAACTCTTAAGCATCACATAGTATATTTCTTAATATTTCTTCTTAAACTTTCTCTCATGACTTGGGAAATTATATTGCTGGTTACAAACAATGCAATCATTTAAAGGAATCATACACCATACAGTTTTTCCCCCCAAATATTGTTACTAATACTAATATGTGTGTCACAGAGTTTTATCATAATTAGACTTGAATTTTACAATTAAGTTATCCTGGATTCTCAGCATCAGTGGAATTAAAACATCCTGTTAGTCAACTAAAGAGAAGCTTCTTTAGTTCAGATATTAACAATAAAATTTCTGCTACTGTTTATAAAGATACTCATTTGGGATTTCTGTGTAAAACCACTCTCTCAAAGTCCCGTACTATTTTACTAACCTTCTCCAACAATTTTAGCCAATTCAAGGTTGCTCTAGATCAGATTGATACTGGTAACCATTTCCAGAAAATATACCATGACTCAGGAGGTTGAAGCAGGAGGATCATGGGTTCACAGCCAGCCTCAGCAAGTTAGTAAGGCCATAATCAACTTACTGAAACCCTGTCTCAAAATTAAAAAAAAATAAAAAGGGCTGGGGATGTGGCTCAGTAGCTGAGTGGCCCTCAGTTCAATCCCCAGTAATCCCCGCAAAAAGAAAATATACCATAGACCCTGCAATACATAACTTCTAGGCCTTATTTTTATTTTCTAAAGCATATATTTTATCCTATCAGAAATTGAAAAAAAATGTTGAAAATTTTTTTTAATATCTTTCTTTTTATTTATTTATTTTCTTATATGGTGTTGAGGATCAAACCCAGAGCCTCACATGTGCAAGGCAAGAGCTCTGCCACTGAGCTACAACCCCAGCCCTTGTCATCTTTTTAACTGCAAAAGAACTAAAGGAAGTCAACATCTTCCCTTCCTTTTTACCTCTTCCCCCAGCCCCCTCCCACTACCACAACCATGGTCTGAAACTAATTGAGACAATTATCTGGCTGATTTATAGATTTGAAGGTAATTTTTAATAAACCTAGAAATTTATGAGACTTCAAATGATCTCTAATTTCAGAAAATAGGAAGAATCTGACTGTACACCAGATGTCTCTTGCAGCTATAATTAATGTGGCAATCTTGTCCAAGACATACTTGCTCACATAGAAAATTTAAGACTGCTTGATAATTCAGTTTTATTTTCAGTTCATCCTGTATGGGCCCCCTAATTAATCAGAAATATGATCCATAGAACCTTTTCACTTGAATATCGTTAAGAAATTTTAAGCTTATTGTTACATTCACATCATGGCATACACATGAGAGACATGGAGACAAATACAGGCAGAATATGAATTCCAAAATATAGTTTTGCTTCATCCTTTGCTATCTAATTTCTGGTCAAGAAACTATTTGCATGTGTATTTACCTCTGCTTCAAACCTCCACCACATGTCCTGATATTCTTCACCACTTTTATTGACCTCCAAAATGCTATGCTATCTGTTAATCCCAAAATAAGCCAGCTAGCCTGGAATGCAAGAAACTCCAAATATGAGTGTAGAATATTGCCCAAGTAACACAATATAGAAAGCCTCACTAGTACCAATGACATTAAGATGATTTGGGAGATGGAATGAGATAGTAGCAGTGTATGAAGGCCATTCTCTTTAGGAGCTTTGCTTTGTGTCAGAAGCTTCCACACATCTCTATTTTATCAATTTGGAAATAAATTCTTAGAAATATCAAATATGTGTCACAGATCAAGTTAGTAGGAATAGGCTTCAGACATATTACCTCTAATTCTTAAATATATTCTTCCTCTTATTTACCTGTCAATACATTAAAAGAAATATCCGTGGACTTTCTAAAATATCTTCAGATTTAGTTTCAGGAAGAAATTTTTAAAATTTTTGAAAGAAAAAAGTAAAAAACCTAGTCCTTTTACTGGACTTTGTCTTCGCTGGCCTTGAGCTGAGATCAGGAGGTGGTTTACCTTATTTCACAATTGCCTTTGGACGCACAGATGATGACATCATGGATGCCTTCCAAATCTATGCTCAGGTTTGAATTTGTTTCTACTTGAAGTCAATATCAGGTCAAATTTTTAATCTTTAGACTTTCCATTTTTATCAATAAAGACCAAGTTTTACAATGTCTGTTTTATTCAAACTCTTCCCTGAAGTGATTCAATACCTAGCACATCCAGAAACCTAAAATTGGCTAAACCCATTGATTTCAATAAAGCAAAAATCTAAAAATTATTAGATGAAACTTTTTCATTTACTGGTTTGGTTCCCTTAGAACTGCTGAAAGAAAGAAAGAAAGAAAGAAAGAAAGAAAGAAAGAAAGAAAGAAAGAAAGAAAGAAACGAACTGCTTAAAACACCTAAATTTTAGGCCTTGCTACACGTCTAAGTCAGAGTATTATTACCTTTATGTCAAATGTCCAAAAATATAAGAACTGTTAAGTTTCAGCCAAGTGATAAAGGAATACAGATATATCAACAAATGTAACTTACAATAAGTTATTGAGTATGTGATCTCTCCATGTAAACTTCATTTTGGAAACCAGACAACTTCTAAAATCATCATATTGTCATAGTATAATGCACACATGTTTCTATTAAGTGATTAATTTTTTATATTTATAAATTATATATTTTAAAAATATTTCATATAGACTTATATATATGCATATGTATTTATGCATACATTACTATCATAACCTTCACTGTAAACCTAATGTTCAATACCAAACCTTTTGCCTATACCTAAACTCCAAATTTAAAACCCTAACTCTAGATTCTAAATTCTAATAGTTATACAAAAACTAAAATGGTATTCAAATCTAAACTTAACTCTAAATCTAACCCTTCATATACACACACATATATAGATTCATATAGATTCATTTACAAAAATATTTATATCTAAATTAAAGACAAAATTAAATGTTAATTTTTATAATTGCCTATAAAATTAACCATACACAAATGCATATTTTCATATATTTATGTATAAATATATATATACATATATATACACATTAGTATTCATATACATATATAGTGATAAATACATTTCAATTTCTATTCACATATCAATTAATATATATATTTATATTTATATATTCATATATATTCAGACACTTTTTATAATATACTTTAATCTAACATTAACAATAGGCCTGAACATATTCATATCTATAATCATATATAATCATATATTTAAAATTTTACACATATTCACATATCCTATTATGTATATATATATATATATATATATATATATATATATATATATATTCTTATAAAACCCTAAATATAAACCGACACTTAAACAGAGTTCTAACCATAATACTACCACATCAATAAAATATTCATATATAAAACCACATGTATTTATATGAATCTTCATATATATTTTTATATATACATTTAGGTATACTCACTTATACTTTATATATATACTTTCATATATATTATTTTCTATATTCATAACCTATCTCTAAACCAAATTTTAAAGTACATCTATCATAAATTTAACCATATACAAAATCAAATACATTCATATATTTTCATGCATATTTTTACATATATTTGTATTCATATATAGAGATATATATGTTCAAACTCTAACTCTAATACTAACCCAATTTCTAAACTTAGTCCTATTCCAACTAACACAAATTTAACTATCTTCCTGTTAGGGTTTGGAAATGAATTGTCCCCCAAAAGCTCACCTATAAGACAATGCAAGAAGGTTCAGAGGAGAAATAATTGGGTGGTAAAAGTCTTAACCCAATCTGTGATTTAATCCCCTGACAGGGATTAACTGAATGGTAACTGAAGTGTTAGGGCTTGGCTGGAGGAAGGGAATTATGGTATGGCTTTGGTGTATATATTTTTATCTGGAGATTGGAGTCTCTCTCTGCTTCTTAATCACCATGATGTGAGTAACTTCCCTCTGCCACACACTCCACCACGATCTTCCACTCACCTTGTATGGTCTTGGCAATAAGATGCCTTCAAGCCTTTTTTTCTTATAGTTGCTGAGTAAAGTCTTTAGTATTTCTTTAGTGGCAGTAAAGTCTTCAACAATGGCAACTTCCTTAGCCCCAATTTTTCTCTCTCCCACCTTTCAAATCCAAGTTTTTTTTAGATCTTTCTGGTTTGCATTCTGCTCCTGAATATCACAATAAACTTGGCCAAAAAACTACCAGAAATATCCATGCCACTACCTGAAGGCTGCTGCCTAGAAATTTCTTCCACTAGATTAAGAAGTCCATCACTTTTAAATCAGCCTCAAAGAAAGTCTCAGGACACAGGCACAATGCAGACAACTTCCCAGCAAGAACACAACAGGAATGGCCTCTAGTCCAATTACCAGTAGTGTCCTCCTTTTTCTCTAATCCCTTTTGAGCTCTGTCTTCACTTGTAATGCCAGATTCATGGGACCCCAATAGACCTCCAGGAGACGAATCCAATCTGATGCAATAACACAAAAGTCTTTATTGCAAGCTGGAGCCTGGACTCACAACCATTTCTGACACAGTGGTCCTGAGGAGGGAGTCCTGATCCTTAGTTCAGTGAGGATTTACAGGTTTTGGGGGGATACTCTATGCGTCATCACAACATTACATAGCAAATCATTTCACACTGTGGGAAAATCAAACAACAACTCTTAACACTGATTAGCACATTCATTGGTGGGAACAAGTCGGGTAAGGGTGATTGGTTAGTTCAAGTGGTGGATATATTTGAACTGATTGGTTTAGCCTGCTCTGCGAGTGGTTGCAAGAGTATATATGCTAAACTTGCAGGGTTGCCTAATAATGTTATCAATCACCGAAACTACTGGGAGAGCCGCTTGGTATTTCAGGTATCTTCCCGGTCTCACTCTGATTGGTTGTTGCTATGGTCCAAATTAGGCCGCAAGCATTCTTTTGGTCTTTCCAGGCACTTGCATTGCTGAGTCAAGGATATCTGGTCACTGCAGTTTGGGATACCTGACTCCACCAGCCTTTCCTGTCATTCATGGACAAATGACTCAGCAGGGTAGCTATGTGCCTAGGAACACTCACCCCCCAACTCCCTTTGGACAGGCCCTGCTCTGAAGTAGAGGCTGGTTTCTCCAAAATGGAGTCACATCAGTTTCTCACACTGTCCATGGTCCTTTGGCATTCTGGTTTTCTGAGTGCTCACCAGCATCTGCCAGTAAGTTCTGCTTACAACTATCTAGAGCAGTTCCAGCTTGCACCATTGAACATCCCCAAATCCCTCCCACCAATAACAAAAAGCTCCAAGTGCTTATGAACCCATGGTCAGGTTAGTCAGAGCAATGGCCCTACTTCTTGGGACCAACTTCTGGTTTAGTCAGCTTTTTCACGGCCATGAATAAGATACCTGACATGAACAATTGTAGAGGAAGAAAAGTTTATTTGAGTGCTCATGGTTTCAGAGGTCTCAGTTCGTATACAGCCATCTCCATTCCTCAGGGCTCAAGGTGAGGCTGACCAAAATGGCAGAAAAGTGTGGCATAGGGAAGTAGCTCACATGATGATCATGAAGCAGATAGGGAAACTCAAGTGATTTTTAACATTTTATTATAAGATTTCCCTTTTAAGATGTTTAGAATAGAATGGACAATTAATTGTATAAAAAGAGGCAGAAGCACATAAAATTTAGAGAAAATATCTTCACTTTTTCTCTCTACACAGATTTACAAAAAGTCCACATCATCTGCTTAACATAGCATAATTATCCATGTATGACAGTTACAATATAAACTTGTTCCCAAATGACTATCCCACTGTGACAGATCGTCTTGGTTGTCAGCTGTATCTTTTTGAAAGACACCTAGAAAATTGGTAAAACACATTTCTAACCATGTCTATGAGAATGTTTCCAGTGATGATTACCATGTGTGTCAGTCAGCTGAAGGGGGAAGACCTGTCCTAAATGTGGGTGGTTCCATGCAATACCCTGGGGACTAGACAGACCAATAAGAATACACAAAAGTCTCTCATGTCTGGGCAAGCTGAATTCTTTTTGATTCAGTGCCTTTTTTTTTTTTTTTTTTGCTGGTGTCAGCAGATGTCAAACTCCACATTCTTCAGTCTTTGAACATAGACTCACACTAGTGACTCACTGTTGGGCTTCCATGCTTTTAACCTGACTTAGGATTCCATGATTGGTCCTTCTTGTTTTGAAGCTTCACCTTCTTGGACTATGCAGCTACTGGTTTTTCTACTTCTCTAGACATTAGTAGGCCATTGTGGACGTATCCATTTCTGGTTGTGTTCAATTTGATAAATTCCTTCTAAAAGTATATTTGCATTATATTGGTTTTGTTTCTCTAGAGAAGTGTTTAAGTCATCTTTGCATCACTGTATTCAAAATACCCTGACAAGAACAACTTACAGGAGATTTATTTGATGCTCAGAGGTCTCAGTTCCTAAAATGGGAAAGTCCATTGCTCTGGGTCCAAGATGAGACAGGATATCATGACTGAAAAGCATGGCAAAGAAAACCAATTTATCTCATGATATGTAGGAAATGGGGGGAGAGTAAGTGGTGGCGGAAGAACAAATCCTTCCAGAGAATACCCGCAGTGATCTACCTCCTCCATCCATGCTGCACCTGCCTAGAGTTACCACCAAGTCTGTCAATTCAAACTAGAATTGACTGATTAAATTACAATTTTCATAATTTCAGCAATGTTCAAAAGTTTAATCCAAGTTCAAATTCTCCTCTGAGACTTAAGGTAAACTCATGATGGTAAACCCCTATAAAAATCAAAGTCATTACATATATCCAATATGCTGTGACAGAGTAAACATTCCCACTGTAAAAGGGATATATAGGTATGTAGGGAGAAAAGACGGATAAAAGCAAGAACAAAACTCAGCTTGACAAAAACGTCCTGTAACTTTGTGTGAGCATTTAGGACACGTGGCTGCATGACATGCTCTCCAAAGGATATGGGCATCCTCACTCGTTTGGTTTTCCAGATTTTAGCCCACATGGCTTCTCCTAATTTAGCCTGGCTTCCTGTACAATTAGCAGCTTTTCTCACCAGACAGTCCACACTACTGTCATCTCTTAATTCCTGGGGGGTCTCCACTTCAGCTTTAGCTTCACATTTACATCTTCATGCCTTGCCCTCTCAGGGGTAGTCTGCAGGGACTTCAACCCTGCTAAACTTTGCCTGGCTTTCCAAACTTTTTTTCTGAAATCTTTCTGAAAGCATCCTGGACCCCTTACTTCAGCATCTTGCATTTCTTCAGAACCAGCACCACATAGATGATGCCAAGATAGCCTCTAGATCTCAAGACTTGTGCCCCTGGGATCATGGTGACAGGGATTTCTGAGTACCTTCTCAGATGGGCATGATGAAACAACTTCCTAGGTCAAACTGTGCAAGGAGGTCACCCCCATGATCTTCTCAAAGGAATTTTTTCTTCAACATCCAGGAGCCTGCATTGGGTATCATGTTGAAAACTCCTGATAAACATTCAAGGCAACTTTCCTATTGTCTCTGTGTAAGTATGTAGGATCTCTTCATTATCTGTAATCTTTTTAGCACTCACATCTTCTTTGGCTCCAGTTTTACATGCACTTTTCTGGTCAAATCCTTTTTCTGTTCTTTTTTGCTTATGATTCTCTCAGTAAATCTGGCTAAAATCTGTAAGCACTATCCATCCATGCAATTGTTTAAATACTGTGCTGCCTTGAAATTTCCTCCATCAATTTAATCAGTCCATCACTGTTAAATTCAGCATCACACAAAGTCTTAGAATATGGGCAAAATATAGCCAAGTTCTGTGCCAGAATATAACATGAATGGCCTCGGTTCAGTTCCCAATAGAGTCCACAATTTCCTCCAAAATTTCATGAGCTGTCTGCTTTCTGTTGGCATTTTAGTATTCTGAGCTTCCATCAGTATCAAACATCAAGGTCCACTCAAACCAGTCTATACCTTTTCCATTCTGCATCTCTAAACTTTTCAAAATTTCTTGCACAAACTAGCTCCAGAGGCTTCTGAATCACATGGTCAGATTAGTCATAGCAATAACTCTACTCTCCATTGCAATTTCCATTTGGTGAGAATCAAAACTGAGGTCAAAGTTTGGCCCAATTGCAGTCATCAGTTTGTGCCCACAATTCTCCACTCCTGGGTGGCTGACACATAAACAGATAAACTCCATGACCACCACACAATTTCCTTTTTAATAGGGCATCACCAGACCATCGGACATACTTCTCCAGGCCTTTGCACTGAGAAATTAACAAAGGAGGTGCATTCTCCTCTCCCAACTCTAAATGACCACATCCTGGAGCTATGCCCCACCTGCTTACATGTATCACCCAGTCAGTCTATTCAAACTAGGATGGACTGATGAGGTGCTGGCCTTTGTAATCCAATCATTTGTATTAGAATATTTCTAAGTTAACAAGATATTTTGGAGGAGACCTAATATCCAAAAAATAGAAAGAACCCTGATTAATATACAATTCATCTTATTTCATATGATTTCAAATAAAATAGTGAACTCCTTGAGGATAAGCTTTGGGTTTTCTACAGTATGTACCTTACTAGTATAGAACAGGTATTCAATACATGCTAAATTGAATCAAATTCATGTCAACAAATTATCTTATAAACATGTAAAAAATTTATACTGTGAATTGACCTTTTTATAATCAATCTGTTGGTTGTAGTAATATCGATTCATCACCATTACAATTCTTTTAAAAACCTCTTTGTAGAAAAAGAAATCTACATTAAAATCAACTAGCTTATAACATAACATTTAACCTTCAGAAAATTACTATGTTGAATATTAAGTATAAGCCATCACTCACACTCTATCAATCAAAAATTTAACACCATGTAAGAGATTTACTGGTTTCTTAGAAATTAATAATTGTCCTGAAAATAAATTAGATTATTTACTTTCCTTGGTCTCAACTTTAGGTCTTAAATGATATTTTTGTGTTCACAGTCATCTTTTTAATTGCATGTATCCATTTTAAAGAAAAAATATTGTTTGCTATTTCAAAAATAAATAATTTTAAGAATAGTGAAGACTATATTGCAAGTTCAAAGTCAGTCTTAGTAACTTAACAAAGCCCTGAGCAACTTTGTGAGATTGTCTAAAATTTTTTAAAAATAAAATGATCTGGGGAGGTCACTCAGTGGTTAAACCTCTTTGATTCAATTCCCAGGACTAAAAACAAACAAACAAAATTTTATTATTTAATCTTTAGGTATTAATTTTTTTTTGTTTTCTTGATTTTTAATTTTATTCCATTATGATTTGATGGAATGCAAGGAAGTATATAATTTTTGTGTGTGTTTGCTAATCTGAGTCTTAATATGCTCTATTTTAGAGCAAGTTCTATATGCCACCTAGGAGAAAGTGAATTTAGTTGTCAATAGATAAAATATTACTTAGATGTATGTTGGGTCCATTTGATTAATAATATTTTTTAGTTCTTATAGTCTTAGTTTATGTCTAAATGGTTTATCTAATGGTAGAGAGGTGAATTGGAATTATTCCATATTATTGTATTATGGTTTATTTGATTCTTTATATTGAAAAATATTTTGTTTATGTATCTAGATACACCAACATAAGTTTTTAATATGATAAAATAATTTATTGAACATTTCTTTTCCATGATTTTTATTTAATTCTTTTCCAGAATCTCTTTTTATTGAAATTATCTTTTACTTTCTGTATGTTCCTTACATCTCATTTTAGTTCACTGAACATTTTAACTGTTGGAACATAAATATTTGTAATCATTATATTTTGTTGTTAGATGATTCCCTTAACCATTATTCCCTTCATTGTCTCTTCTGATTAATTTTGCTTGAAATTTATTTGGTCTGATATAAGAGTACTTACCATTACTCGCCATCATTGTCTATTTGCATGGTATATTTTTTCCGTCCTTTGACTTTCAGCCTGTGGTTTTATTTGCCCTTAAGGCGAGTCTCCTGTAAACAACATATGGTTGACACTTGTTTTCTAATCAATTCTGCCAATCTATATCTTTTGAGTAGAGAGTTAAGACCATTTATATTAGTATTATTAAAAGATATAATTTATTTATTTCCTGTCATTTTGATTAATTTTAATGCTTAATTTGGATTTGTTTCTCTCAATTAAATATTCATTTACTGAGATTCATCTCTATGATGGTTCTCATTTTTATTTTTTCTTCTACATAAAATATCTTATTTAGCATGTTTTCTTGTGGGTCTTTTTCAATATTGCTTATTTGGGGTCATAAATGTGTCTTGCGTTTGGTTTCTATCTTGTTCCTAAGGTTTGGAAAAAATTTTATATTGTTTTTTGAGAAGGTTGCGCATTTCTTTAATTTGGATTCCCATGTCTTCACTCACACAATTTATTCCTAGATTTAGTCTTAAAGTTATTCCATTTTACTTGAAAATCTGGTCATGCTCTCCTAACCTTTATTGTCAACCTTATTTTCAAGATTCTGTACTTTTTCTTCAAAGACTGAAAATTTGTCTTCAATTTGGTCTAAATCATTGTTGATGCTCTCCATTGAATTTTAATATGATTTATTGAATATTTTTTCCATAATTTTTATTTCTTTTCCAGAATCTCTCTTTATTCAAATTATCTTTTACTTCCTGTATTTTATGTTTGTTCCTTACATCTCATTTTAGTTCACTGAATATTTTAACTATGAACATTTTAAAATCTTTCTCTGACATTTACTCCACAATGGTGCCAATGGATTCAGTTGTTCATGTGTTTGGTATGGTTTATTCCCTTACTTTTTCATACTGCTTATATATTTACCCATCTTTTTGGATGATTATCTTTTCTGGCTTTTTTCAAGGGACTGCTTAGAGAATTTCATTTTCTTAAGTGCCTCAGGCTGGGTGAACATTCAGGTATTGATTTTGTATTTAATGTGGGTTCTCTGCCATTCCCAGTATCAGTTCCACTTTTTTTTTAATTGTAATCAGTTCAGAAAAACATGCAGGTACTAATCAACCTTAGGAAAAATAAAAATTTGTTGAAAATTGTGAACGTCTAGAGCATTCGGGTCCCTGGGTAAGGGTCGCGAAATAACCAGGACACAGGGGATGCAGAGCCAAGGCAGCAATTGCAACTGCATGCTGAGGTTTATTTGCAAGTTCCTTTTATATTCTTCTTCTAACAAAGCAAGCAATTCTTCAATAACACTTTACCCACCTTGTCCAAATATCATGCCTCAGCGGATACACAGAGCTAGATTCAAATTGTTCCTGTTTGTTTGATAAGTACCCTCCTAAAGTTCTTTGTAGACATTATCTACTCCTCTGAGGATGCATTTGTTTCTTCAGAATGTACTGTTCCCAGGATAAGTATGCAGGAAGCTTCTTCCTCTTGGCCAAACCATGCAGAACTTGTGACTTGCGATAAGGGGAAGAGAACTTTTCCTCTTCCTAGCTGAGGTTTGCCTTAGCTGACCTAAATCACAGCCACAGCTCTTACAAAAAGTCAGGCCTGAGGGAGCTAAACTCTGCACACTTAAACCCCAACAATTCCTTCTTTTTTCTTTTGCTTTTCTAAAACAGTTTTCCACAAAGTTAATATAGCGTTTTGAGATTGTCTTATGCACATACAATATGTAATTATAAACAGGATAATAACTAAGCATAACACTATTCCCACTCCTCCAGCTGTATGGGTAAGACTTTGAGCAATTCCTCTGGGATCTAATCCCTCTAACTGTTTTAAAAACAATTCAGCTATTTGTGCAGCATCATCATGTTGAAACCCTTTTCCAAAAATTTCAAATACATTCTTTTGTAAAGAATCAATCATTAATTGAGCTGTATCATTACCATCGAGATAATTTTGTATGATACTCCATTCGTGTAAGCTTTGATTATATTGTACATTAGTTATACAGAAAGAAGTTGAATTCCAGTCACATTTTAATCTAATTTCTTGTTCTAAAGTGAGTATCTTTTTTCCTAACTAATTAACTGTCTGTTTTAAAATATCTATTTGAGTTTGAAATCTAGAATCAATTTGAGTCTGGGATAGCCATAACTCATGCTAATCTTTATGCCATTCCTCAACAAAATGTTTTGTTTGTAAAGAAGTATGTAAAGCTATCCCTGAAACTTAGCAACTGTAGTCACTGCAATAAGACTTAGAATTACAGCAACAACAACTCCCACAAACCGTTTAGTACATTTTAACAATTGTCTAAAAAATTCCAAAACCAAAGTATTTACAGGATCTTGGGACCATGGTCTTTGTAAATTTACAGGAAGCCAAATGTGAGAACACTGTTGTAACAGCACAATGGAATAACCAGGAGGAATATAATCAGATGTATTAATACAGGTATACAATTTACAATTAAAGCATAAAATTCCCTCATCAAAAGTAACATTTTCAATTAAGAACAGGTATGGCATGGGCACACATGTGGTTATATTATATTCTTTAAATACAGTAAAATTATAAGAAGCAGCTGATTGACTAGTCCAAGAGAAAGAGCCATTAGACAAAATTACAGGTTTAATTGCAGCAGCAATTTTCCATAAATGTGTTTGTAAATGATGAGGGTACTGCACTGAAGCCAAGCGTGGATCAGCAATTCTGCCATCACCCCAGGCCATCAATTTGTCCTTCCAGATGGTTTCATTTCATCTCTCTTTCGGCGGGATTCTGTATGTAGGCTGGGGTAATGGATAGGGTGCCCCCCTTGGTGCCATTCTGATTGTGACGGGTCTGGATCCACCGCCCTGGGAGCCACTGCCGGTGTCCATTTTCTGTTGAAACATAAGCATAACCCTTTCCTCCTTTTTAATTTTTTTAATTTGTGTTTTAAGCGTAGCATGTACACGTTCTACTAAAGCTTGTCCTTGTGGATTATATTCTATTCCAGTTAGATGAACAATATCATATAATTTGCAAAAATCTTTAAAATTTTTACTAGTATAAGCTGGACCATTATCAGTTTTAATCATAGCGGGAATTCCATAATAGCAAATGTTTCCACTAAGTGTTGAATAACATGACGGGTGGTTTCTCCAATTTGAGCGGTAGCCCACAAAAATTTAGAGTATGTGTCAATAGTAACATGAACACAAGAATAACGTCCAAACAAGGGAACATGTGTAACATCCATTTGCCATAATTCATTAGGTTGAATCCCTCTAGGATTTACTCCAGAAGGTACAATGCTACGATGTAAAGGTTGACAAACTGGGCAATTTTTAATAATTTGTTTTACTTGTTTATATGGAATCTTATATTTAATGTGTAAATGTCCGGCATTAGAATGAAACAGATTATGTTTTTTTTTGAGGAGTTTTGAACATCACTAATTTGTCTACCTGAGCATTACCATATGTCAAAAATCCTGGTAATTTAGAGTGTGATCTAATATGATCTATAAATATGCGAGCATTACGAGCTTGTAAAAGTTTTTGTAAAGTAAGAAAAAGATTTTGTAGAGTAGGTTTATTAGAATAGGCTACTGCAGTAAATATATTTTTAACTACTCCCATCGTGTATGCAGAGTAAGAATGTTAATGTCTTGATTATCAAAATCATTTAAAACTTGAATGACCGCAAATAATTCATTTTGTTGAACAGATTGATAGTTTGTTATTTGAACCCAATATTGATTCTCTGTCCAATAAACACTTTTAGTTTTTGATCCATCAGTAAACACAGTAACAACATTGTCTAAAGGATTTTCACTAATGATATTATTGATTACAAATTGTTGACGTTTTAGCATGTCCCATAATTTGCCCTTGGGGAAATGATAGGAAATACCTCCGGTATATTCAGCCAACGCTATTTGTAGCATTTCAGTCATTTGTACCAAGTAAGTCCATTGGTCTTTAGGTAATGGGGTAATTATGTGAGAAATGTCATTGCCCCTCAAAGTTATACTTCTTTGTCTTCCTTGTTCAATTAATAATGCGATCTGGTCAGCATATGGCATAATATTTTTGGAGAATCTATGTTTTGTATGTAGAAAAGTGTTAGAGTCAAACATTTAACTCAACAAAAATAAGAAACATTTTTGATTTTTCTGTTAGATGTAGACTGTTTCTCCTTTTGCTAATGAATGTTTTTTAGCTGTAATATCACTGAGCTGAACAAATAAATCACCTTGAGTACATAAGGAAAAATAAACACATGCTAAATGGATAAACTACATCTTTACTAGATCATCTTTATCTCTAATACTTCAGAAGCTTAGAGATTTAGAGTATTCTTACATTAACTGCAAGAAAAATTAAAGGAGAAATTCCTTTTGAGATCACAACTATGAAGTCACGTGGTTATAAAATTCTGCATTTGTGTGCAAAACATGAATCACATTTACCTTTATTCTCCCTACTTAGTCTTGTCAATCACCTAGCAGGACTTAACAGATACCTTTCAAAGAAACAGAGATTGAGATGTGTTTATATAACTTCAATAACCTCATCACTATAGTAATGAGAGATGTAGTATCCTTTTGTTATGGTTCAAGACAACAGGGAAGGAGAGATCACAAGAAAGAGAAATCAAAATTATTACAATTGAGAAATTACTTCTCATTAAGTTTTACCATGGTGCCACCTTCATTTTTACATAAGCATGGTGGCATAATTCAAGCTCAATAAATCGGAAATCTTAATATTTAAAATTTACCTTGACTTTCATTTATCACCATATTAACAACCAAAAGAATTAGATAAAACACATAGGAAAGGGTAATATTAAACCCACCTTGTTGAGTTGATTTATTGACATATTAACTCATTTTTATATAGAAAAGGGATAGTGCATCTTAGTTTGCTTACAAGCTAGGAGAACACTTAAAATTTTGCATTTCCTAACTGCAAACAGAATATAGCACTTACAACAGGTTATAAATAAACTGGTTTTCAAGCATAGAGCCAGCCCCAACGATAATACACTATTTAAAAAGTCTTAAGGCAATGAATTTCATTTCCAATGAAAAAAAGAACTGTGCAAACAAGCTTAAAACTACTTTTTTTGTGCCAGTGTTATAAAATGTAGCTTTTAATAAAACCTTGACCCAAATGCCATTAACTTTAGAAAAAAAATTTTGGTGGAGAGAAGAATGTTATTTCATTTAGGAAAAATAACCATTATCTTTTTTCTTAATCTTTAACACACACAATTTAAACATATACAGTTGCTTTAACATTTTACATAATTCCTATGTATTGGAGCAATAATAAGGTCTAATTTTGTCCCAAGCTTCTAAAGTTATTTCCTTCAATTGCTCATGAATCTCAGGAGGAATATTAATTTGATGTTGAATGTCATCATACATACCAGTGCCAGATAACATAGGGTATCCTATGGCACGAATAACAGGGTTTTGACTGTTACCATTTTCTCTAGCCTTAGTGGTACATCCTTCTAAAAACCACATGTGCCATTGAAGATATTCAGGTTCCTGTAAAAGAGCACGGCTCACAATCTTCCAATCCTCAGGAGCAAAATTATTGTAATGAGTAGCAAAAGCATTAAGCAATGCTTTTACATAATGGGATTGAGGTCCTTACATTGTCACTGCCTTTTTAAATCTGCTAATATGATCAATATCAATCCCCTCATACCGAGGTGGATGTGCCATTCCATTAACTGGATCAGGCTTGATTATAGGAAAAGCAAAGAAAGGAGTTTCGTCCTCATAGTCAGAAGGTTCTGAGTCCATTTCCTGGACAGCCTTTAAAGAAGCTGCCAAAAAAGGATTGGTGGCCGGAGGGGCAGAGGGCCTGGTTCCCGATAAAGGCTTAGGGTCCATTTTAGCTTCTAATTTATTAAGACGTCCCAAAACCTCCTCCATAACAAGTTTGAATTGCTCCGAAACGGAGCGATCATCAATCATCGTTTTTACTTTCGTTTTCTTTTCCGTAGCAGTACCAATTAAATCAGCAGAATTTTGTGAAGAATTATGAGTCAATTGTTGCATATCTTTTACTACCTCTTCTTTTTCACTAACATCCAGAGGGAGATCTAAAATAGAGGGAGCTAACTCCTTTTGTAAGTTGCCAATTAATCTTTCTTCGCTCCATAGCTTTAAACATTGTATATAAAATAGACCAGATAGACCAAAACCGAATTGGAATTTTTTCACCTTGCCTCATGGCCTTTTCAACATTGTGACGGACCCGTTTCCAATTATCTACATCCATAGATCCTTCCTCCGGGAACCAGGGATTCCATTCCCTGACCACCTTAAGACACATCTCTATATCAGAATGGGAAATGTTAATACCATAGACAGCAAATGAATGCCTAAGAATATGTAAAAAAGGAGAAGATGAAGATTGTCCCATCACCCTGTAATATAAAGAAAAATAACTTACCCTTCCTGACAATCCAACAGGGTCCCTATTCCGGCGCCAATTGTGAACGTCTACAGCGTTCGGGTCCCTGGGTAAGGGTCGCGAAATAACCAGGACACAGGGGATGCAGAGCCAAGGCAGCAATTGCAACTGCATGCTGAGGTTTATTTGCAAGTTCCTTTTATATTCTTCTTCTAACAAAGCAAGCAATTCTTCAATAACACTTTACCCACATTGTCCAAATATCATGCCTCAGCGGATACACAGAGCTAGATTCAAATTGTTCCTGTTTGTTTGATAAGTACCCTCCTAAAGTTCTTTGTAGACATTATCTACTCCTCTGAGGATGCATTTGTTTCTTCAGAATGTACTGTTCCCAGGATAAGTATGCAGGAAGCTTCTTCCTCTTGGCCAAACCATGCAGAACTTGTGACTTGCGATAAGGGGAAGAGAACTTTTCCTCTCCTAGCTGAGGTTTGCCTCAGCTGACCTAAATCACAGCCACAGCTCTTGCAAAAAGTCAGGCCTGAGGGAGCTAAACTCTGCACACTTAAACCCCAACAGAAAATGTTCTCCACAGTTTCTCTAATCAAGGTAGGGGAGAAGCTGTGTAGAGTTAATTTCTTCTAGAGAGCTTAGCTTTCAGTGTGCAATTTGGATTAAACTGCTTGATCTCTGTTATGCTTTTAATGTTTTGTCCCTCAAAAGCTCAGGTATTAGACAAAAATGCAAGAAGGTTTAGAGGTGAAAATATTAGGCTATGAGCCTGAATGTAATTGGTGGTTAATCCCCTGATAGGAATTAACTCAGTGGTGACTTGACTCTAGGGTGTGACTGGAGAAGGTTGATCATTGGGGGCATGCCTTTCTGGTATATATTTTGTCCTTGTTGAGCAGAGTTTTCCCTCTCTCTCCTACCTGGTTGCAATGTTCTCAGCTGCTTTTCTCTGCCCTACACTTCCTCCATGATGTTCTGCCTCACCTCATGCCACCCCAAAATGGACTCCCCAGACAGCTGTGTATATGGACTGAGATCTCTGAAACCCTGAGCCCACACATAAACTTTCCCTATTTAAAAGTGTTCTTGTCATATCTTTTGTTCACAGCAATGAATATGCTGACTAATTTCCTTCACTGTCTTTATTGTTCCTGTGGTACCTTATCTTGTTTGTTTTTCTTTTCAGTTATTGTTAAGGAAGTAACCTTATGTACTTTTTCTCTCTCTATCTCTTTGTAACCCCTTCCCCCTGACCCACCCTTTTCAAGGTTTAGACTCAAGGGATTCTTTCCTTATTTTCTGCTCCAGAAACAAAACTCTAAGTCCCTCCAAGTCTCAAGCTATAAAATATTGAGTTTTACAGTATTTACTCCATCACCCACCGCCCTGTAAGGTATTGCTTCTGTTCTTGTCTGTGGAGTTGTCAAGGTCGCTGCCTGTATCTGCTCCACCATCTTCTAGCAGTTTATATGCTTTTTGTAAATGTCTCAATATATTTTAGGTTATTGATTTAATCATGTCATTATTCTTGTATTTGATATGTTTTCATTATTTTACTTTCTGATTTCTCTGTATTCTACTTTTTAAAAAATTGCTTATTTTTTTTCCTTTGAATTATTATTTTTTACTATTACTGTCTCACCTAGTTTTTTTTTAACCTGAATTTTATATACTTATTTGTCTTTATCTTTTTCTTTAGCCCCAATACTTAAATTTTAGTACTACTGTTTAAAAGTATTTTTCCCATTTATATTTTTTCCTAATTTTTTTAACCAGTGTTGTGTTCACTGTAAGTTCTTACATCATTAAAGCCCTCTTGTTGGGTCTTTTCTGAAGTATATTTTATTACCCACTAATATTTTAAAAGTTGGTAGTTGTTAACTTTAATTTTGTTATAAGCTTTATACCAGAAAAAAATATTTTTGTTGGGTGCATAAGCCTATCTTAATACTTTAAAAAAAAATTCAGCTCTTTGGTTGAATAATTTCTTACATTTTTGTTTTTGTTTTCATTGTTATTATTAAAAAAATATACAGTCAATTATAAGTCCATTTATTGAGCTAAAATTTCTCTATGGAAACTTTTGAGGGTTCATTTGTTTTATTTGTTGTTTTCATTTCTGTTTGTTTTATTTGTTGTCTTTAATGCTCTATAGTTTTTTAATCTGAAATTGCTTTTATTTTTAAATACATGACAGAAGAATGCATCACAATTCTTATTATACATATAGAACATAATTTTTCATATCTCTGTATATAAAGTATGTTCACACCAATTCATATCTTCATACCATACTGTAATTTGGATAATGATGTGCATCACATTCCGCCATCATTGCTAACCCTCTGCCCCCTCCCTTCCCCTTCCACCACTCTGCCCTATCTAGAGTTTGTCTATTCCTTCCATGCTTCCTCTCCCTACCCCACTATGATTCTATCACCTTATATCAGAGAAAACATTTGCCATTTGTTATTTTGGGGATTGGCTATCTTCAGATAGCATTATCTTCTCTAATGCCATCAATTTACCTGCAAATGCCAGGATTTTATTCTCTTTTATTGCTGAGTAATATTCCATTGTGTATATATGCCACATTTTTTAAATCCATTCATCTACTGAAGGGCATATAGGTTGGTTCCACAGTTTAGCTATTGTGAATTGTTCTGCTCTAAACATTGATGTGTCTGTGTCCCTGTAGTATGCTGTTTTTAAGTCCTTTGGGTATAGACTGAGGAGAGGAATAGCTGGGTCAAATGGTGGTTTCATTTTGAGTTTTCCAAGGAATCTCCATACTGCTTTCCATATTGGCTACACCAATTTGCAGTCCCACCAGCGATGTATGAGTGTGCCTTTTACCCACATTCTTGCCAACACTTATTGTTGTTTATCTTCAAAATAGCTGTGATTCTTACTGGAGTGAGATGGTATCTTAGAGTAGTTTTAATTTGCATTTCTCTAATTGCTATAGATAGTTTCCTCTGAAATCTGGATATATTGTTTTTCATTATTTTATGTTAGTCCTGTCTCATTTTTGCTTCCTGCAACTAAAAATTTTTGTCTTTCATGGCATTCTTTCCTATGGAAAGCCAATCTGATTTATAGTCAATGTTCATATTGTATCCTACATGTCTCTATTTATGTAGCATATTTCTATTTTTATTGGACTAGAGTTTATCATTGGAAAATTCTTTAGTTTTAACTTCTCTAGTTCTCTAATTCTCTCTTCATTTTTAATCTGTTATGTTCTTCATCCATGTAGGCTTTTAAAGTTATTTAATTGCAATATTACTTTTTTTATTTTTCAGAGATTTGGCTATTGGGTTCTGTTATGTTTAAAATTTTATGTTGTTGCATATTTTCAGAACTTCCTAATTTTTGCATTTACATTTTACTACCTATTTGCTACTTTTCCAGAATTTTTCACACACACACACACACACACACACACACACACACGCACACACACATTAATATATACAATGGTTACTCTAACTTCTGACTGTTAACATCACAAATCATTCCAAGAGGGACTCAGTTTTTATTTTTTGATTCTAATTTGCAGTGACTTGTTTTATTGTGTGCTTCATACTTTTTCTTAAAAACTGATAAGGTGATGATAGATATTTTCATCATACTAGTTGTAACTGCAATAGTGCAATTATTCATATAGTAATAGTATATGCACTAATATTTGTATACTATTCAGTAGTCATAATTGGAGTTATATTATTAGAATTAATAATATTTAGTGTAAGTTAAGTCAGAGAAAAACTAGTTTCTTTTACTTTGTGTGTGTGTGTGTGTCTGTGTGTGTGTGTGTGTCAGTGTGCACATGCACAGGCACATAGGGAGATTTTCTCTTACTTACACTTCCCTGTGGAGCAATCCCTGCTTTATGTAGGGTTTTCCAGTTCTGAATTCTTCATATTACACATTCCTAAGATCTAGTTTTCCATTGCTATGAGTCTTTGTCAATCTTTCATGTGGGAAGTTTACAGTGCACAGTTTTTCTCATGATTCAGCATTAGTTTCATTGTTTGTGTTTATCTTCTTTTGTGGTTTAAGCTTACTCTGCATTTATATTTTAACCTTGAGGACTCACTCTACTTATGATCCCTGAAAAAATAATTTAAAGAGGCATACAGCAATTTATCTACTAACTAGATAATTGGTAGTTGTTTAAATTGGTCAAAGAATCCACCATTTTTTTTTTTTGGGGGGGGGATTCAATGAAAGTCTAAAACCTTTTATAGTGGGAAAAGCAGTAGACTAAAGAGATATTTATACATATTTATATAGGTTATTTAATAGTATCATAAAAATTATAAAATATTTATTAACAGAATATTTGTGAAATTTTTAATGTCCACATAAAAAGAGCACATCAATTTTGTATTAGATAATGTGTAAATCACAAAGAACATGATTCTTTTAAAGAAACCAACAACAAAAGAAATAACATACCTAATGTTTGGAAGTGAGTACCTGTAATTTAGTAGAAAACTATAGGAAAACCATTGCACAGTCATAAGAAAGTTCTATCTTTAAAATATTAAAGATACAATTGATACTAATAGGTCAGGTAAGGCTATCACTTGTCAAAACTAACTTCAAGTCTATAAAAATCATTGTCATATAAATATATTTGAAAACATTGGATTCATAAAATATAAGTAGAAGTATACTGTATTTTGTAACTAAATTTATTAAATTAATATTATAATTAAATATTATAATATAATATATATTTTATATAATATCCTGCATTTTGTAACTAAATTTATTAAATTAATATTATAATTGAATAATTCATTTTCTCAACATGTACAAAAATCTCTTTGGAAGTATTTTCACTGGGATTATTATATACTCCAAAACACAATTTTTGCATTGTATTTATGTTATATAAGTAGAAAATAGAATATTTCTAAATTAACATGTAATTTATGAATTTAAACATGCATGTATAAATTGATTAATTATAAGTAGATTATCTTTTTAGCACTATATAATACAGTACAGAAATTGGTCAACATTCCTTTATTTTTCTTTTCTTTGATGTCACCTTAATTCTGTGCATATACATGATTTATTTTTTAATAAATAATTTTTAGGTTGTACAATTAATTGTATATAATGATAAAATATTTTTCTCCTAATTATTGATTTTTCTTAGTGTTGATGTTATCTAGAAAGTACTCCAAGGCACAATGAGGTTAATAATATGACACCATTGCTAGTTTCTTCTGCTACATGTTCATTCTTGAAAAACTGGTTACAGACTACAAGAATCAATAGTGAAAGGTCTGGAAACTTTCTGAAACAAAACTTAGGAACTTGCTATTTAAGGAGTCTAGCCCAGATTTGTTCAAGATTTAAAAGATTTAATTTGTTTCTTTCATGCATTTAAGGTTTTAAGATTTAAGCTCTTTTGTGCAGAAATACTTTTTTTTTCTTTCCATTTACTGTTTCCTAATAAGGTTTTTAGTTTTTGCACCTGGTTAACAATATCTCAGAAACAAGTCTAAACAAGGACCTGTCCAGTGGATAGTTAGGGATTGTTATAGTCACTGATCATGGAAGGTTAGTGGCCCAAGTGCTGGGGGCTGAATTGCTTTATAAACCCAAGAGTACAGATGTGAAATCACCTATATTTTCTAGAAATCCTGGAAAATTCAGGTGGAATCCTTCATTTTACATGGTGATGTTTTATTTTATTTTTTTTCACCCTAATCCTCCCACCAAAAAAAGCTTTGTTAACACAACAGGACTCAGTTTTGACATTCTTTATTTATTTCTAATTGTTGCTTATGGTCAATGTCCCCTTGTTTCTGTGTAATCCTGTCCCAATTTTGGGCCTAGGAGATATTAATATTATTTTTATTCATTCTATATCATTTAATTAAAAATATACAATCTACTTATCTTTACTATGTGTTGGAAAACAGAATTGAAAAAAAATAAAATTTTACTCATCTTCAGATTAGTTTGTTTCTAATAGAAAAGAAATTCTAAAATTTATCATTCTAATATCTTGATAGTGTCCAATTTAACCCAAATCTTTCATTTCCAAAAAAAATTTTGTTTGGAGAGATACTGGTTATTGAAATCAGAGCACTCAACCACTAAGCCACATGCCAGCCCTGTTATGTATTTTTATTTAGAGAGAGGGTCTCACTGAATTGCTTAATGCTTGCTTTTGCTGAGGCTGGCTTTGAACTTGCAATCCTTCTGCCTCAGTCAGAAATTTTATGTATGTTCATTTCTTACTTTTCTTGTAACATTTGATAATCATAAAGGAGTTTTCTCCTGCTACATGCTAAAGCATAGTCATTGCTTAGGGTGAAAACATTTGTTGCATGAATACAATTTGAGATTATTTTTTATTTGTTTGAATTAATTATACATGACAGCAGAATGCTTTTATGTACTTTGATATATCATACATAGATGGGATGTAATTTCTCATTTTTCTGAGTGTACATGTTGTAGAATCATATTGTTCATGAAGTCACATATGTACATAAAGTAATAATATATGTTTCATTCTACTATCTTTCTTATCACCACATCCCCTCTCTCCCCTCCATTTATTTCCCTCTACCTAATCTAAGGTAATGCTATTCTCCTCTAGTGCCTGCCAACCTTATTGTGAATTAGCATCCACATATCAGAAAAAAACATTCAGCCTTTGGTTTGGGGGGATTGGCTTATTTCGCGTAGCATGATGTTTTCCAATATCACCATCTATCCTAACTTACAACCTATGTTGGGTTCACAAATATGACTATTCCAATAACTTAAGAAAACAGTGAAGAAAGCATGCAAACACACAGAAGTACTTTTCAAAATCTGGGATGGCTCTCCAATCTTAAGGGTCCATGGAAAAAGAGTGAGCCTTTGAAATTCTTAGAGGACTCACAAGGAGAGTTTCCATGGAACATTTTATTCCCAAAAGGGCAAAGGGGTAGGATTACAAAGGAACAGTTGAGTGTTACTCAACCCCACCAGGTGATGCCTGCTCCTGGAGCCACACCGCATTATCCCAGCAGAGGTAAAGCCTAAATTATTGTGGAGCACAATAATTGTACATTATATCTTGCTCAGGACTTAATGGTGTGTATTTCCAGAGCAACTCCCAACATATTCCCCCTTTCTTAATATAAAAAAGTGATTGGGGAATTATATTTCCTAGTCACTGGATTCTTGGTCTGAGGTTGTCATGATCTACTATTGAGACTCAAAAAGAATCAGTAAAAAACATATTATTCCAATAATATATTATATAGAAAGTTTCAGCATATTTTTAGGATTAATGTCATTTAATTAACTCCAAAAGATCCAGGTTATTATTATTACTCTGCCAAACACTCATTCAAAAGATTAATGATCTTTTCCTTATTTTATTGGGAAGCATTGTTTTAGCCATAGTAACATATACATATTTATATTCAGCATGGCATTCAAGTCTTTCATAAAACCATAGAGCAGAAGAATCATTTGCATTATTCATTATAGTGGCTTCTAGAGTGTTCAATGTAGTTCCAATTCTTTCGTCAGCACTTATATGACTATAAAGAATCTTGGAAGTAATTCAAGTCAAATTATTAAGAAAATCCACATACAACCCCAAGGGCTATAATTGTAGAAACAATAAATAATTTTAATCTAGTCACTTCAAGGATCATGAGATTAAGAGTTTCCTTAGGTCTGGTTAAATGGCATGAACCTATTTCAAAGCCTGAATGTTAACTTCAGCATGCTAGCTGGCAATAGGGCAATGGAACATTGATTAAGGATCAATGTCCTTTTCCTCTATTATAAATAGTGATAAAATTAGGCAAGTTGCATTTTTATAGGTTACAGGATATTTAATCATTCTTTCTCTCAATTCTCACATTTAAGGAATATCTTAGGTCTGTCAGTAATGAAAATTCTGAAGGCAGAAGTTAAGCATTTAACATCTTTCTGGGTACCATCTTGCTGAGGGTGAATTCTTCTTCTTTTTTTTGCTTCTGCAATTCTCCTTGTCAATTCTAGGAGTCCAGTCTGTATGTAACTGGCCTATAAAGGAAAATTCTATTTCAACAATCTTTCTATTTTTGCAATTGTCCAGATATGTAAATATACTCTTAATTACTAAAAACCTGCATAATTGGCAGGTTTTGGTTTCTTATATGCTGTCTTTTTCTTAAAAAATACTCCCAGACAGCCTGTTTACCATAGGCTCAACATATATGTATAACTGACCATTATAGTCAGTACGATTAATCTAATCACATGGATGGATTTTCCAGTTCACACTGTAATGTACATTAAAAGTGGACTTGAGAAATGGGTCCATAGAAGTCTCTTCATAATTTTTACTTACCTGATAAGCTTGTGAAGTCGCATGACTATGAACTCTGCAACTGAGAGATTTACATTCCTGTGTCAGGGTTTTCAGCCTTTCTACAATGACAGTTTTAAACTCTATCTTTTGAAATTTGATTTAGCTTTCTAAATCATGTTTGGCAGCAGCAAGACTTTTAATATCACAATTAAGAAAAATGTTTGAAATATTTTGTAAGATCTAGTGTGTGCTTATGGGGTCCTGTTTTTCCCCCTTTTTTATGTATTAAAATTGAATAAAAAGGCTGGCATAACTCATAATATCATTAGTTTAAGTTATAGAAAATAATACAAGTATCTAAATAATAAGAAGAGGTGTAAACATTTTTAGTTCATCTTGACTCTTGACAAAAGTCATTTAAAGGGACTATGGTAAATAGAAAGTTAGCCTTTATTAATTTTATGACTTGATTTTGATTTTAATAGTATTATCAAAAATGGAAAATATAATAAGTTGTATATGAAACTTTTGTACTTTGTAATTAGCTCTAGATTAACTTAAATAATTATCTTAATTTGGGATGAGGTTAGTGACAGAGTTTTTAACTTAGGAGCTGTGGCCTTTACTAGGGGCATGAGAAATATTTAAACATGTATTCAACATAGGAAGTACATATGTTAAATTAGGCTAGAGAGAATATTTTGTTTTTTACCATTAACAAAAAATGAAATAGAAAAATAAATATTCCTTTATTTACCAATGTGTGAGAAACTGTCATTATTGTTATCAAACTTACTGTTGACCTAAGTAGGGGGAGTAAGTATATCAAATATTAATGGATAAAAATAAGTCAACAGTGTGGTTTAATACAGTGGTCTAATTTAGAAATTTATATGACATTGAGCTAGCAATGACATTTTGAGAGATCTATGTCAAAACAATCTTTGCATATAAAGAAACATTTGTATGAATAACTTTAATAACTTTATTTAATGTAGCAAAATTAACTCTAATAATTATGTATAATTTATGAATTTAACAATTTTAAAAACTCAATGTGTGATGCAGGGCATTACCTTGTTTTTAGTTAAGGTAGAGAATGGGCATATCATGTTTCAAGCTTTCTAACTACTGGCTGTTGAACTGACCCATTCATTGCTGTCTGTCCAGTATTTCAGGGGCAAGAAAACATTTTCAGAGTTATCATTCTCAGTGATAAACTGTTGGCAGGTGTTCGAAGTAAGGCCCTGCTTCAATGTTTAGAGGCTTCCAAAATCTTTTTTTTTTTAATTTTTTATTGTTGGCTGTTCAAAACATTACATAGTTCTTGATATATCATATTTCACAATTTGATTCAAGTGGGTTATGAGCTCCCATTTTTACCCCATATACAGATTGCAGAATCACATCAGTTACACATCCATTGATTTACATATTGCCATACTAGTGTCTGTTGTATTGTGCTGCCTTTCCTATCCTCTACTATCCCCCCTCCCCTCCCCTCCCCTCCCCTCTTCTCTCTCTGCCCACTCTACTGACATTCGTTTGTCCCCCTTGTATTATTTTTCCCCTTCCCCTCACTTCCTCTTGTATGTACTTTTGTATAACTCTGAGGGTCTCCTTCCATTTCCATGCATTTTCCCTTCTCTCTCCCTTTCCCTCCCACCTCTCATCCCTGTTTAATGTTAATCTTCTTCTCATGCTCTTCGACCCTACTCTGTTCTTAGTTACTCTCCTTATATCAAAGAAGACATTTGGCATTTGTTTTTTAGGGATTGGCTAGCTTCACTTAGCATAATCTGCTCTAATGCCATCCATTTCCCTGTAAATTCTATGATTTTGTCATTTTTTAATGCAGAGTAATACTCCATTGTGTATAAATGCCACATTTTTTTTTTTATCCATTCATCCATTGAAGGGCATCTAGGTTGGTTCCACAGTCTAGCTATTGTGAATTGTGCTGCTATGAACATCAATGTAGCAGTGTCCCTGTAGCATGCTCTTTTTAGGTCTTTAGGGAATAGACCGAGAAGGGGAATAGCTGGGTCAAATGGTGGCTCCATTCCCAGCTTTCCAAGAAATCTCCATACTGCTTTCCAAATTGGCTGCACCAATTTGCAGTCCCACCAGCAATGTACAAGTGTACCCTTTTCCCCACATCCTCGCCAGCACTTGTTGTTGTTTGACTTCATAATGGCTGCCAATCTAACTGGAGTGAGATGGTATCTTAGGGTGGTTTTGATTTGCATTTCTCTGACTGCTAGAGATGGTGAGCATTTTTTCATGTACTTGTTGATTGATTGTATGTCCTCCTCTGAGAAGTGTCTGTTCAGGTCCTTGGCCCATTTGTTGATTGGGTTGTTTGTTCTCTTATTGTCTAATTTTTTGAGTTCTTTGTATACTCTGGATATTAGGGCTCTATCTGAAATGTGAGGAGTAAAGATTTGTTCCCAGGATGTAGGCTCTCTATTTACCTCTCTTATTGTATCTTTTGCTGAGAAAAAACTTTTTAGTTTGAGTAAGTCCCATTTGTTGATTCTAGTTATTAACTTTTGTGCTATGGGTGTCCTATTGAGGAATTTGGAGCCCGACCCCACAGTATGTAGATCGTAGCCAACTTTTTCTTCTATCAGACGGCGTGTCTCTGATTTGATATCAAGCTCCTTGATCCATTTTGAATTAACTTTTGTGCATGGCGAGAGAAAGGGATTCAGTTTCATTTTGTTGCATATGGATTTCCAGTTTTCCCAGCACCATTTGTTAAAGATGCTCTCCTTCCTCCATTGCATGCTTTTAGCCCCTTTATCAAATATAAGGTAGTTGTAGTTTTGTGGATTGGTTTCTGTGTCCTCTATTCTGTACCATTGGTCCACCCGCCTGTTTTGGTACCAGTACAAAATCTTTTTATAACATAGAAGAGGAGAAATATTTTAACCAGGAATCTGATTTTGGGGGTGGGGTAAAATTAGCATTTTAATCTCTTCCGGTCTGTATGTTTGCCTTTCCTTTCCTTTGCTTGGTCTCTATTCAACTATGGTATAATATCCAAACTTGGTTAGGACTATGTTAACCTTTGTAAATCCCTTGGAATGTCTAGGGCCAACTGGATGATAAACTCATCCTTTGAAAATGGATGGCCCCTTATAAATTGTGTCTCTCTATGAAAATATTAGGATTTTTCTAACAGCCTACTGACATTATATTTTAGACATTTTGCTTACCTGTTGGATATCTATTTTGGGGAGTTGTCTGTGCTCTAGACACACTATCAAGTTTTAACTTTATTCTGTGTTATTGGGACATGGTTAAGACAAATCTACCCAAGATTTATTTTGGGGTGGTCTTTTCCCTTAAAATTTAGCTAAGTATTAGTATAATATCTTTTTAGGTGAGGTTACATATTTTTTTTTAATTTTTTTTATTTGTTGCTCAAAACATTACAATGCTCTTGACATATAATATTTCATACATTTGATTCAAGTGGGTTATGAACTCCCATTTTTACCATGTGTACAGATTGTAGGATCACATTGATTACACATCCACGTTTATACATATTGCCATACTAGTGTCTGTTGTATTCTGCTGCCTTTCCTATCCCCTACTATCCCTCCTTCCCTCCCCTCCCCTCCCATCTTTTCTCTCTACCCCATCTACTGTGATTCATTTCTCTCTCTCTTTTTTTCCCTTTCCCCTCACATCCTCTTATATGTAATTTTGTATAACAATGAGGGTCTCCTTCGATTTCCATGCAATTCCCCTTCTCTCTCCCATTCCCTCCCACTTCTCATCCCTGTTTAATGGTAATCTTCTTCTCATGCTCTTCCTCCCTGCTCTGAGTTACCCTCCTTATATCAAAGAAGACATTCGGCATTTGATTTTTAGGGATTGGCTAGCTTCACTTAGCATAATCTGCTCTAATGCCATCCATTTCCCTGCAAATGCCACAATTTTGTTATTTTTTAGTGCTGAGTGATATTCCATTGTGTATAAATTCCACATTTTTTTTTTATCCATTCATCTATTGAAGGGCATCTAGGTTGGTTCTACAGTCTAGCTATTGTGAATTGTGCCGCTATGAACATTGATGTAGCTGTATCCCTGCAGTATGCTCTTTTTAGGTCTTGGGGGAATAGTCCAAGAAGGGGAATAGCTGCGTCGAATGGTGGTTCCATTCCCAGCTTTCCAAGGAATCTCCATACTGCTTTCCAAAAGTTTAAAGTCTGGTATCGCTATACCGCTTGTTTCACTCTTCCTGCTTAGAATTGCTTTTGCTATTATGGGTCTTTTATTTTTCCAGATGAATTTCATGATTGCTTTATCTATTTCTACAAGAAATGCCATTGGGATTTTGATTGGCATTGCATTAAGCCTATAGAGTACTTTTGGTAATATTGCCATTTTGATGATGTTAGTTCTGCCTAACCATGAACAGGGTATATCTTTTCATCTTCTAAGATCTTCTTCTATTTCTTTCTTTAGAGTTCTGTAGCTTTCATTGTATAAATCTTTCACCTCTTTTGTTAGGTTGATTCCCAATTATTTTATTTTTTTGAGGATATTGTGAATGGGATGGTTATCCTCATTTCCATTTCAGAGGATTTGTCGCTGATATACAGAAATGCCTTTGATTTATGCGTTTTGATTTTATATCCTGCCACTTTGCTGAATTCATTTACTAGCTCTAGAAGTCTTTTTGTAGAACCTTTTGGGTCTTCTAGGTTTAGGATCATGTCATCTGCAAATAGTTCCAATTTAAGTTCTTCTTTTCCTATCTTTATGCCTTTAATTTCTTTCGTCTGTCTAATTACTCTGGCCAGTGTTTTGAGAACTATGTTGAATAGAAGTGGTGATAGAGGGCATCCCTATCTTGTTCCAGATTTTAGAGGGAATGCCTTCAATTTTTCTCCATTTAGAATGATGCTAGCCTGAGGCTTAGCATAGATAGCTTTTACAATGTTGAGTTAAGTTCCTATTATCCCTAGTTTTTCTAGTGTTTTGAACATAAAGGGATGCTGTACTTTGTCAAATGCTTTTTCTGCGTCTATGGAGATGATTATATGGTTCTTATCTTTAAGTCTATTGATGTGGTGAATAACATTTATTGATTTCCGTATATTGAACCAGACTTGCATCCCAGGGATGAATCCTACTTGATCACGGTGCACAATTTTTTTGATATGTTTTGGTATCTGATTCACCAGAATTTTACTGAGAATTTTGGCATCTAAGTTCATTAGAGATATTGGTCTGTAGTTTTCTTTCTTTGAAGTATCTTTGTCTGGTTTCAGAATCAGGATGATGTTGGCCTCATAGAATGAATTTGAAAGAGTTCCCTCTTTTTCTATTTCCTGAAATAACTTGAAAAGTATTGATATTAGTTCTTCTTTAAAGGTTTTGTAAAACTCCGCTGTATACCCATCTGGTCCTGGGCTTTTCTTGGTTGGTAGTCTTTTGATGGCTTCTTCTATTTCCTCCATTGATATTGGTCTGTTTAAGTTGTATGTATCCTCCTGACTCAATCTGGGCAAATCATATGACTTAAGAAATTTATCGATGTCTTCACTATCTTCTATTTTATTGGAATATAGGGTTTCAAAATAATTTCTAATTATATTCTGTATTTCTGTAGTGTCTGTTGCAATATTGCCTTTTTCATCCCATATGCTAGTAATTTGAGTTCTCTCTCTTCTCTTCATTAGCATGGCTAAGGGTCTGTCAATCTTATTTATTTTTTCAAAGAACCAACTTTTAATTTTGTCAATTTTTTCAATTATTTCTTTTGTTTCAATTTCATTGATTTCAGCTCTGATTTTAATTATTTCTTGCCTTCTGCTACATTTGCTGTTGTTTTGATCTTCTTTTTCTAGGGTTTTTAGATGAAGTGTGAGCTCATTTATTTATTTATTTTTAGTTTTTTCTTTTTTTGTGGAATGACCTCCAGGCAATGAATTTCCCTCTTAAAACTGCTTTCGTTGTATCCCTTAGATTCCGATATGTTGTGTCTGTATTTTCATTTATCTCTAAGAATTTTTTAATTTCCTCCTTTATGTCTTCTGTAACCCATTGATCATTCAGTAACATATTGTTCATTTTCCAAGTGATGTAGGATTTTTCCTTCCTTCTTTTATCATTTATTTCCAGTTTCATTCCATTATGATCAGATAAGATGCATGGTATTATCTCCACACCTTTATAATTTCTAAGGGTTGCCCTATGGCATAGTATATGGTCTATTTTTGAGAAGGATCCATTTGTTGCTGAGAGAAAAGTATATCCACTTGATAATGGTTGATATATTCTATATATGTCGGTTAAGTCTAGGTTATTAATTGTGTTATTGAATTCTATAGTTTCTTTATTCAACTTTTGTTTGAAAGATCTGTCCAATGGTGAGAGAGGTGTGTTGAAGTCACCCATAATTATTGTGTTGTGTTCTATTTGACTCTTGAACTTGAGGAGAGTTTGTTTTATGAATGTAGCAGCACCATTGTTTGGTGCATAAATATTGATAATTGTTATGTCTTGTTGGTGAATGGTTCCCTTTAACAGTATACAGTGTCTTTCCTTATCCCTTTTGATTAACTTAGGATTGAAGTCGATTTTATTCGAAATGAGGATGGCCACCCATGCTTGCTTCTGAGGACCATGTGAGTGGTATGATTTTTCCCAACCTTTCACCTTCAGCCTGTGTATGTCTTTTCCAATAAGATGAGTCTCCTGAAAGCAGCATATTGTTGTATCTGTTTTTTTAATCCAGGTTACTAGCCTATGTCGCTTTATTGGTGAGTTTAAGCCATTAAAGTTTAGGGTTACTATTGATATATGGTTTGTACTTCCAGTCATGTTTGTTTGTTTATTTATTTATTTGTTTATTTATTTATTTTTAATTTGGTTTGTTTTTCCCTCTTTGATTAGTTCCCCCCCACCCCCGCTTTACTGAGGTACTTCCCACTGTTAGTTATGGTTGTTGTTTTTCATTTCCTCTTCATGTAGTGTTTTCCCCAAGATGCTTCACAGTGCTGGTTTTCTGGCTGCGAATTCTTTTAACCTTCATCATGAAAGATTTTTATTTCGATGTTGAACCTGAAGCTTAATTTTGCTGGATACAATATTCTTGGTTGGCATCCATTGTCTTTCAGTGTTTGAAATACGTTGTTCCAGGATCTTCTCTCTTTCAGCGTCTTTGATGAAAAATCAGCCATTAACCTCTTTGTTCTGTATATTAGATATCTTCATAACAATGTGTCTTGGAGTTGGTCTACTGTGGTTTTGTATGCTCAGCATCTTGTATATCTAGGATTTGGACATATGTTTCATTTTTCATCTCTGGAAAGTTTTCTAAAATGATTTCATTCCACAGATTGCCCATTCCTTTGGGTTGGACCTCTATACCTTCCTCTATCCCAATGACTCTTAAGTTTTTTTTTTTTTTATGTCATCACATATCTGTTGGATGTTTTGCTCGTGGTTTCTTACCAGCCTTTCTGAGTTGACTAGACACTTTTCAAGATGATATATTTTGTCTTCATTGTCTGACATTCTGACTTCTACTTGATCTACTCTACTAGTGATACTCTCGTTTGAGTTTTTAATTTGGTTTATAGTTTCCTTCATTTCTAGATTTATTGTTTGATTTTTTTTATAATCTCTATCTCTTGGTAGAGTTGATTTTTTGCTTCTTGAATCTGTTTACGTAATTCGTTTTCAATGTGTTCTTTCATTGTTTGCATTTGCTGTCTAATGACCTCTTTAAGATTCCATTCCATCTGAGTCAGGTATTCCTTGAGTTCTTTATCTGACCATTTTTTTGATGCCTCTAGGTTCTCCTGTAGATTTAGGCTGTCCTGCCTTGTTTGTACTCCTTTTCTTCCTTGTTTTTTCATGATGCTCATGTTACTTCTGGCTCTGTTTGACTGCTGTTACTGTTTACTCCTATATATTTACTTTGGTTTTGTATAGCTCTGGGATCTCTCCTTTGTGATGAGAGACTATGTCTAGAGATGTTGAATTTTATTGTACTTTAAAGCAGATTCATTTGTTTCATAAAATGTATACGGATTCTAATGGCGTATAGCAATCTGCAGTTTGGTCTTGGGACTTTATGTTTAGGTCGGGTGATATGATGGTATAAGGGTTGGTATATCTTGGCAACCTTGGAAGATTGCTCTACTGAAGGGGGATATTATCAGGAGAATGGACCAGAGTATTTGGGTGTATCTAGGGACTTGGGAGCACTATAGATCACCTCAGAACACTTACCTATATACATTTAGTAAATTACACATAAACGGAGTCGTAATGCTTGGGAGGAAATGTAGGAGAAGGGGAAGGAAGAAGTCACTAAAGAGAATGAGAGAAAAGAGAAAATAGGTAGAATACAAGAAAAGGGGAAAAAGAAAATTGAAAAGAAATGAAAAAAAAAAGATAAATGCAGTGTTAAAGTTCGATTAACTTCTCTTCCAGTAGGTGGAGCTGTGCCAACCGGACCAAGCTTCTCCTCTCAATATGCAGGAAACAATCCCTGTGAGGCGACTCTTCTTTCCCCACTGGGCGGCTCTCCAATCCTGGTGGCCCAGGGCCATTTCTGGTCTCCAGCCATCTCCCCGCTTCTCCTGTCAGCCAGGCCCCACTCACTGGTGGCATTCACCACAAAACTAGCTACACTCCGGGCCTACAGCCCCCTGGGTGCCCTGCTCTCTTGAAGGACTGGGCACTCTTTCTGTTTGACATTCACCCAGACTCCAAGGTTGTGGAGCGTGGGGCTGGGGACCGACAGCTTATTTTGCCTGATTCCCTAGGGTAGCCACGCCCCTGGGAGCTAGCAAAAGAGGCCTTGGCTGTCAGCGCTGGTGGGAGAGGTAGCCACCAGGTACCCCTTCTGGCTCCCTCGGTCCGACAATCATGCTCATGGAGAGCTGGGGAGGGGCCCTTGAGATTTCCCAGCTGTGTGGAGAGGGGGACCGAGGGTCACATACCTGTGGTCTCTGGTCTTGCTGCTGAGCGATCCCATCCACCGAACTCTGGTGACGTCAGTTCTCTGCCATGGTGGACGCCGTTCTCTCTGCCTGGGTGTCCTATGTGAGGGGTGGGTCCGGTGGGACTCTCCCAGGTCCAACCTTAGCTCTGGGCCCGCTGGCCTAGGGAGGCTCAGTTGGCCCCACCTCAAAAGGTTCACAGAGGAACCTGAAGAGTTGTTTCTCTATTCTGATGGAGGGTCTCCTTAGCACTGAGTCATGGCAGTTTGGCGGTGGGTCGCAAACAATCAGCCAGACTCTGCACTTGGGACAGCCTGAATTCACCTGTGCCGAGCTCCCTGTGGCCTCTGAGAAGCTCAAACTGCTCGCCCAAGATCCAATTCAGCCCGGCATTTCCAGATGTTCCTGAGCAGACAGCATTCAGTGGTTCTGAAGTCTCTCTTTGCCGGCACAGCTGAGGAGGTCACAGGATTGATCCCTCCACACCCACTGCCATGTTCCAGATCCTCGAGGTTACATATTTGACATAAATGTTGAAACATTACAATGCATGTACATGAACCTTTTAAAAATTACTTTGAATTTGCTTTTGTCTATGTGAAGTCTGAGAAGTTCCCTTTGATCTTTCTTTCTAGTAGGTAATTTTTAAGGCCTTCTCTGTTAACAGTAGTTGAGGCTAGATATGAAAGTGATATACCTTTTATTGATCATTGTAGTTTTCCAGTATATAGACTAGCTGATCCATTTTAATGTTACAGGCAAATGGGCAATTTAAAAAGAACTCTCAATCTCTTCCTGAGAGAAGGTCTCAAAATATCTCTATATCTCAGAATATTATCATTTAAATAGGTGTCTCTTAATTGTCTTTTAGAAAATATGATTAAGGTTACTTCCCAGTGTAGGGAGCAATATACAAGTCTTACAATATTTTATGGATTATAGGTTTCATTAGAGAATTTATATAATACAAATTAATTTCCCACAAAGTTTGTAACATTTATTGCTTAAAACTAACATATGACTTTATTTGGAGAGTACCAGTCCTAATAAAATGCTCCCCCAAATCCTACAAACATCCAACAAATAGAAGTAATATGCAAGACTCAGCAATAATCATTACTGATTTTTTTGAATCAATCAATTTTAGACTCCAAGGAGAAGTGTAAAATTGGAATTTAAATCAGCATTTTAAAACATTTATTGTTTGATCAAGATGTATGAATTTAATTAATTAAAAATTGGTTCTTGTTCAAACAGCAAAAATTATTAGGTATAAGCTTAATATTTTAATAAGCTCTGTCATGTCAGAATGTGGACAAAAATCTTAGCTTACATCAGCATAATAAAATCAGGGGGGAAAGCCTGAAATATTCTAGAATTAATCAGTTCAAATTTTTATAATCAGTTTAGTTATACATAAATCTGTTTCTCAATTATTTTAACTTTCTATATTATCTTTCTAGATAATGATACAAAGATTTCCATATTTAGGAAAATCCTTTTATCATTAAAATCTAGAATATAAAAACCTTTGTTTTACCTGAAGAAGATTTTTTTCTCCTCCTTAGGACCTCCAATGTGTGCTGTGTGCTACCTCTCTGTAGAAGGATCTTCTCCTTTTAGAATTTTTCTTGGTTATACTTTGGAACAATTTCTGTAAATCTTAGAATCTAAACAAATTATTGTAACTTGATTAGAAGAAATATCTTAATGAAAATATAGTTAAAGCTCTTAGACATTTTTGTTGGCAGAATCATATCTGTTTATCATCTTATAAAAGTTTGTGCAATAATTTGAGGATTAGCAATTACTTGATGATTGTTTTATCTCTTGAAAGAAAAATTTTATAGTAAAATATACTTATCTTAAATATTTGGAACCATAAAAGGCAAAGAATAATATAATGCATATATAAGAAATATAAATTATGTGTTTTCTGTTGAAGGAAAATGATTAGAAGTAAATATTGTAATTATCCTATGGATTAAAGAATATAGATTATTTACATAACTGGAAAAATATGTATTAAAAATAAAAGGTATAGTTATAATTTTCTTATAAAATCATTATGATTCTTAAATATTTGGATCTATTTTAAATTATTGTTAACTAGAAGTGAGTGCACTCTCATTTTTATGTGATGTCACAAAATTTCTGTGCATGTGTTTGTCTATATTCTGTATTTACATAGTTAAAAACAAAGAAGAATAAGAATATTTGATTGTCATGCGAGATTGTGATAAAATTATTATATAGATTGATGGCCATTTTTATCTTGTGATAATCAAATGTACTCTTATAATCTTCAAAAATAAAATACAAGCAAACATATGCATTATTCATAAATTTAACATTATTTCTGCAATTTTCCTTAATAATACAGCCATAAAGAATTTCTAAGGGAATCTGTCATGGGATAAATGTCAGATTCTTTAGCTTTGAGAACACATTAGGATGAGGGCAACAAAATAGAAGCCACTGAAACTCCATTTTGCCTGAAAAACAGATGTCTTTTTTAGTGAGAATGTATTAAAATTATGAAGGAAATTTCTAACAGCTGGGTGCAGGCCTTGTAATTCCAGTGATCTGCCTGTGTGAAAAAGAATGTTAGAATGTTAGAATGTTAATATTTTAGAATCTAGGAGGGATGGTAGGAAGGACAAATGGGAAGCCCACAAAAAAATGTGGGTGATGGGACTCATTCACCATTTTGTACCAGCCATGTGGCTGGAGAACTTTTCTGGGTTCTTCATAGTCCAAAGTTTTGCTTGAGGTCCTGTGTGTTTCACATGTTTTATTGCCAGTAGTTCTGATTGAAACCCTGTTGCACCCAGCAACATGTCTGTGGCATGTGAAGCTAGCATGGCAAAGCCACCATTGGCACCTTGCTTTGTGCCTGCCTCAGGCACAGTTGTCATGGTAATGCTAGGGTGTCACATTTGTGCTGAAGGTAACAAAAGCCACCTTTTGCTGTATGCTTCTTTGTGTGCCCAGGGGCTGCACCAGGTTCCCTCTGGGCTGGGCTAACCCAGTGCTTGACCACTTGTCCTGCTTGTGTCCATCCCACTGTTGGGGAGATTCTGCCTAGTTATTTGTGTCTGTGTCCCCCAGGGTCACGAGCACTGCATTTCCCCAGTGGACAGGCCAGTTGGCATGAGGTGGGAGTGGGGGAGCCAATGGATATGGCTGCTGCCACCACCGCCACCATGACTTGGACTTGTGCCCTGGGATAAAGTGCATGCATGGCTGTGCCCTGTGACATCAAGTGTTCTCAGAACTTTCCAGTTGGTTGTTTCCCATCCAATTTTTCTGCTTTTCCATGCCTGTGACCAATCTGCAACAATATTGCATGCAGGTGTTTTGCCCATTGTCTGTGCAGATGTCCCTAGAGCAGTTGAGTAGGCAGTGCTGCCATTGCATGTTGCTCCCCAAACTTCCCCAGATGTCTGAATCTTGCCCAATCTGTTCCCGCTTTGAATCCCTCCAGGGCAGCACATGTGGGTGCTCCTGGGGAGGTCCTACTAGAACCCTGGATCCATAAGTTGGTCTGTGGTCCTGTGTGCACTGCCACAGCTGTGCCTCCACACTTGTACTCTCTCTTCACAGCACATGGGCACCCCAAAAGTCCTCTAATTCAAAAGGAGTTTACAGCAGCAGATGCTGGCATGAGTGGGCATGTGTTTGGCCCCCAGGCCAGGTTTATCTAAAGGTAAAGAGTATTTTCAATGGCAGGTTAGAGCCCAGCATCTGTGTGAGATCAGCTGAGTTATAGATCACTCATGTAAGGGACACCTGTGGAGAAAGACTGTAAAGAGGCAAACAAAAAGGAAAGACACACAGAGTGTATGCATGCAGGCAAAGAGTAGCAGAAAAAAACTCTGCTTCTCTCTGCTGCCACATTTATTATCCCCCCAAAAGTTACCCACCACCAATGACTACACTCTAACTTGTACTCCTTTAACCCTGAGTGCTAGCTGAGATAAGGTCCAGCTTAATGCAAACAGAGAGCCTCACTCCTTCAAGGATGTCACTATAAAAACCAGGTAGTGCACCCACATAGTAATATTAATAGCCTCAGGGGGAAACTTCTGGGCATTCTAATCTTGGGAAACGGGTGCCAGTTGCCCACCCCCAGGAGTTTGCTTATGGGGCAACACTTCCCTGTCTATTTCCATGATCAGAATACCTATACACTTAATATTTTTTGGTAAGGATGCAGTGAGAGGCTCAGCAGATTTATTTTCCCGGCTCAAATTGTCTAAATAATTCTAGAAATTAAGAAGCAAAAAAATTTTAAAAATACTTTACTTTTTTAGAAGCAGAGAGCTTCTGAAATTTTATTGCACTACAAACAAAACAATCTCTCCTCTCTCCCTTCATTCTCTACACATTAATTTCCAGTACATAAACTCAAAGATTCTTATCTAAAACATTTCAAAACACAAAAAATCCATAATAGTTTCACAATAAGTCACAAAGAGCATGTTTATGAAAGCGGTCTACACTTTAACCATGTACATTTTACCAACTACCTTAAAATATTCTAGCTGTGCTTTCATTTATCGCCATGTATCCTAGCTGGTGACTATGCTGGGTTCACAAATCTGACTATTCCAATAACTTAAGAAAATGGTGAAGAAAGCATGCAAACACAAAGAAATTCATTTTCAAATTCCAGGCTCTCTGACCTTAGGGGTTCATGGGAAAAGAGAGGGCCATTGGAATTTTTTATTCTTATATAGGGGACACACAAGAGGAGGTTCCATGGAACATTCTATTCTAAAAAGGGAAAAGGGGTAGGATTACAAAGGAACAGGTGATTGTAACTCAACCCCACTGGGTGACACTTACTCCTGGAGGCATGCCTCATTATCCATGTGGAGGTAAAGCCCAAGTTATTGTGGGACACAATAATTGTTCAGTATCTCTTGCTCAGGACTTAAGGGCACATATTTCCATAGTGGTCCTGACACTCAACTCCATCATTTACTAGCAAATGCCATAACTTCATTCTTCTTTAAAGCTGTGTAATATTACATTGCGTATATATACCACATTTTCTTTACCCATCCTTCTATCAAAGGACACCTAGGTTGTATGCATATTTTAGTTACTGAGAATTGAGCTGCTATAAACATTGACTTGGCTGTGTCACTATAGAAAGCTGATTTTAAGTCCTTTGGGTATAAAGAGGAGTGGGATAGCTGGTTCAAATGGTGTTTTCATTCCAAGTTTTCTAAGGAATCTCCATACTGCTTTCCATAGTGGTTGCACCAACTTTCAGTCCCATGAGCAATGTATGAGTGTACCTTTTTCTCCACATCCTCACCAACATTTATTGTTTCCTGTATTCTTAATGATTGCCATTCTGACAGGAGTGAGAGGAAATCTTCAAGTAGTTTTGATTTGCAATTCTCTAATTGCTAGAGATGTTGCACACTTTTCATATATTTGTTGATCAATTGTATGTCTTCTTCTGTGAAGTGTATGTTCAGTTCCTTAGCCCATTTATTGATTGGGATATTTGTTTTTTTTTTTTTTTTTTTTTTTTTTGGTGTTAAGTGTTTTGAGTTCTTTATATATTCTAGATATTAATGCTTTATTGGAGGTGCATGTGGTAAAGATTTTCTCCCAATCTGTAGGCTCTCTACTCATGTTATTGATTATTTCCTTCACTGAGAAGAAACTTTTTAATTTGAACCCATCCCATTTATTGATTCTTTTTTTAAGAGAGAGAGAGAGAGAGAGAGAGAGAGAATTTAATATTTATTTTTTACTTTTCAGTGGACACAACATCTTCGTTTGTATGAGGTGCTGAGGATCAAACCCGGGCCGCATGGATGCCAGGAGAGTGTGCTACCGCTTGAGCCACATCCCCAGCCCCATTTATTGATTCTTGATTTTACTTCTTGTGTTTTAGGAATTTTGTTAAGGAAGTCAAATCCTAGGCTGACATGGTGAATATTTGGGCCTAATTTTTCTTCTATTAGGCACAGGGTCTCTGTTATAGTGTCTAAGTTTTTGATCCACTTTGAGCTTATTTTTGTGCAGAGTGTGAGATAGAGGTTTAAATTCATTTTGCTACATATGTTGCATTTGTTGCATGAAAACAACTTGAGATTATATTTTGCAAGCCATTCAATTTAATAGAAATTTAATGAAAAATTTTCATGTACAATGTATGACATCAGGTTGAGATCACAAATATAAAAGATCAAAAAGGCTTCAATAATAAAGTGACATTTTCACTAATATCCACTTTGAAAATAGTAATGAAATGTACTCTCATACTAAATCTAAAGAGAAAATGGTTCATTTAACACCTATCACTGGCTTCAAGAGAGATGATCTAGGTTTTGGTGTCACACAAAACATTTTATTCTAATTATATGACAGGGACACTTTAATGTAAATTATAATTACCTTAAGGAAATGTTAAAGTATGAATATATTGATAAAAAATGAATTATGTTAATTACTGCTTTAGGTTGCATATAGGTAATATTATTCATATCAAAATGCATTTTAACCCATTGCTTTTTAAATAAGTATTCTCTAGAATTTGAGCAGTGTGTTTAATTTTTTCCCATTGCTTTCAAGATAAAAATTTAAGTTTCAAAGCATTGCTAAGGATTTTTCACCATCTTATCTATCATATGCTATACATCAGCTTCAAGATCTGCTTATTTTCCACCAATAGCAAACTACTCAACACTAGATCTATGCAAATATATTTCTTCTTCCTGTTTGTACTTTCTTTTTTTCCTTATATGACACACTTATCCTTCAATATTTTATAGTATAGATGATCCTTTAATTTTTACATTCCTAGCCATCAATAATTTTTGTGCATATTGAGTCCATAACAAATATTTATGTATTATTGACTGAAAGATACTATTGGTTTAATGAATTTTTAAAATCTATACATAAGAATACAAAAATTTCACATAGTAATGGGATAACAGGATAGATCCAGGCATGCATACATTGTGAAATGTTTAAAACAGGTTAAGATAATATAAGACACAACAATTAAATTCCAAATTGAACTATTCTAAATGCCTAAAAAAAGTGATTCATACAGAAGCTTTTCACTTACCAACAAGTTGGTTTTCAATTGAGTGTATGAATAATTTTTTTCTCATAACTCAAAGCACTTATACAGAGCAATGAATAAATATATCACATCTATGTTAAGTACAGATTTTACTTAAAATTGCATCAGCTTTAATTGTACTTTTTCAAATCTACTTTTAAATTATCAAAGGTATCTGG
This sequence comes from Marmota flaviventris, assembly GCF_047511675.1. NCBI lineage: Eukaryota > Metazoa > Chordata > Mammalia > Rodentia > Sciuridae > Marmota > Marmota flaviventris. The sequence goes on from NC_092509.1 coordinate 39,157,629, forward strand.
TTTTGGATTTCTTTTTTTCATTTATTGATAGATCTGTAATGAGATATTACATTCAGAAAACAAGAATAGATTAAGAAAAAAAAAAGGACAACAAAGGGGAAAAGTCCACCATAACAGTTACCACAATTGATGGTTAATACAGTTTTCATGCTCTTTCACTCTGTAGCTTTGCATAGATCAACATTTTTTTTTTAATTAAAAGTTCCTAATGTTCAGAGTTTTCCATAAGATATTGAAATCTACATAAATCATATGCTTCTGAATACTTATCTTATAGTAGTATATAAATTGTCTGAGTCATTAAACTTTTAAGCACAAATAAGTATATATTTAATATATGTAAGGCAAAATGTTCATTGCATATTTTTTCTGTGCATCAGAATCTGAAAAAAATCATTGTAGATATTATTCAAGAAATGGAAGAACATTCCTCTGCACTGATAGAATTTCATAGTCTTAAGGTTTTTTTTTCTTAATCTTAATGTATTTTTATACCTTTGAGGTGATGTTTTAGTTCTAAATTTCTGACATGGCCAAATACATTAAGTAGAAGCTTGGAAAACATTAAGATAGACAATTTTTTTTTCTTTTAGAATCAAAGATGCTATAAAATTATGCTGTTTATATGTTCAAAGATAGATATGATAACTGTCTCAGTTTATTGCTGTTGCTATGAATTTCTTTATCTTAATAAGTTCTAAATATAAAACGTATTCATTTAAATTGGAATATTATGTTAAAATTAATTGCCTTAGCAAATTAAACTTTATATCTGATATTAGCTAGTTTGCTATTTAGGGAAAAATGTCCTGTTATTTTGTTGCTTTCTTCTCCTTTTCTTCTTCTTCTTCTTTTTTTTTTTTTTTTGGACATTTTGGTATCCAAAAATGTGAGGGTTAGTCCCTAAATTCAGTCTGTTTGCTGTTTGGGGGCTATTTATAAGTTATGTGAATATTTGAAAGTATAATTTATGTTGTTGCCATGATAGCCAATGCCAAAATTTTATGTTGGGCAAATAATGAACAATGACTTTGGCAGTGATGTAGATTTTTATTTTCTAGCTGTAATGCAAAATTTCTTGCTGCTTTATTAAATTGATATTGGAGTGTCAGACACACAGAAAGAATACCTTATCACTATTAAGGAAAATTTATGTAGTTGATTTCCTTTGATCATTGTTCTTAAAATGCTTTTTATAGCATTAAAATGAGTAAATGGGCTACACAATTATAAGTACACTCAAAAACTGTATAAAATGTTTCTTTTTAAAACGTTGTGTTTTCCCTTATAGGAATGATGTCAAGTCTTAATTATGGTGTATAAATAAAAGAGTCATGATACTTAGAAATCACTGTTTCTAGACTGAAAAACAGTTTTGGCTAGGTTTTGAACAGGCTGAAGTGAAACCCAAAGTTTTAAATTACAGGAAGATAGTGGATAGTGACAGAGTAACAGCAATGACAGAATCAAAAACCTACAAATAACATCTACATAAGAGCAAATCATGAGGAGTTCTTTCAAAGTTCAAATTATAGCTATTAATAGCCATAAACTCAATCTATATCATAATTTATGTGCAGCCAAAAGAAGGGCAAAGAATGGTGTACTGCCAATGGCTTTGAGAATATTACAATAAATTTACTTGAAAGTAAAAGAGCAAAATTCCCAAGTACAGACAAAAGCAGAAGGGGCTTCAGTGGTATTTTATTTTGTAAGTTAATATAAGTGGTCAACACTGGAAAAACTGATGTTGCTAGACCAGTATGGAGATTAGAAACCTTCAGACACAATTTACTTTTTTTTTTCTTTAGTTGTAGACGGACACAGTACCTTCATTTTATTTATTGATTTATGTTGTGCTGAGCATCCAACTCAGTGCCTCAGAACTACAACCTCAGACTCTACAATTTACTTTCTAAGAAAAAGTTTTGCTTTTGAGTAGAAACTGCTGACAGTTGAATACAAACTGAATAGGATAAGAATAATACATTTGAAAGAAAAAAAATGTTTCAGATAAAATTATGTCAATGGGAGTCAAATTTCACCAAGTATTATACATGTTTTTAAAAATATTGAAAATGCAACCTAATATTTTTAAGTGAGCACAAAGAAATTTTAAAAATTTAAACATTATTCAAAGACATGTAATAATTAGAAAATTCATTTGCTTGAAGAAAAAGAGACCTAAAAAGTGACAATAAAATTAAGAAGAGTATTAAGAATTTTAATACAATAACAATTTCATGTATGATGACTAAACTAGAAATGACAGTAATACTACAGCAGAAAACTAAAAATATATATGGAAAAAAGAAGTTAAAAATAAATAAATAAATAAACAAGTTTAAAAATGTGCTATATATGTAAGACCAGAAAAGAAGATCCAATACATACAAGAGTAGACCCTGAAGAAGAATATTAAAACAAATATGAACAAAAGCTTAAAATTATAACTTAAGAACACTTACCCCAAATCGAATAAAATTTGCTAATACACTGTAAAGGATACATTGCATGTCTGAGAAATTTGACTTATTATAGTCATCACTGAGAAATGTCACATACAATGATTAAACTTTAAGGAGAAGCAAAATAGAATCCTTTGGTATTTAGGCAAAAAAGAGATAGTTATTTAAAAGAGCAAAAATCATATTGCCATCATCCCTTTTAGAATTGAAGTAAAGTGGCTGTGTAACCGATGTGATTCTGCAATCTGTATACGAGGTAAAAATGGGAGTTCATAACCCACTTGAATCAAATGTGTGAAATATGATATGTCAAGAACTATGTAATGTTTTGAACAACCAACAATATAAATTTTAAAAAAAGAATTGAAGTAAAAAAAAAAAAAAACAATGGAGTAGCCTATTTAAGAAAGCCAACAAAATAAATTATATATTTTGATTTATATTTGGTCAAATTGTTCAGATGTAACTGTTACAAAATTGCAAATATCAAAGAATAGATTGTGTTCCAGGATCTTCCTGAGGAATATACTATGAGAAAAGCTTCAAATAAATGACATAACTGGAGAAACATCACTGTAAGAACTGATGGATTTGGCTTAAAAGACTTGGATCATTCAAGATTTTTCACATTGATTAAGCGAGGACTTTGAAGGTGAGATGAAATACAACAATGTGTATAAAATAGTTTAGGCATATATCATCCTTTATTCAATCATGTCAAAATGAGAACAAGAAGAATCTGAAAATGGTGAGGCAGGAATGTCAGAGATGGATCTTAAGATATTAACCAAAATGCTTTAGAGTGTTTCTGGGCATGGTTCTTCAGTCTAAGATATTCATTTTGGGATCACCTTACATGTCCATCTTCAGTGATATAAAGAATTTCCATCCCACAATTTAAGTTTGGACCTTTCTGATACATTCTAGATCCACATCTCCCAAAACTCTATCAAAATTTCCTCTTGAATATTCCATAGCCATTTTAACCATTGTATGTCTTATCACTTCTTTTTCCAAGTTTCATTTTCTTCCCAATTCTGACTTTTTTTCTATTTTTTCCTGTACTGGCAATTCTCTTTTAAGTTTTTGTGAGAGTCTCCTTCCTGGCTGGCATATTTCTGGTTCCATTTGTGTATTCAACAAGTCATCAGATTGATCCTTCTAAAGTGCAATGAGATTGTGTACAACTCTGCTTAAAGTATTTTAACATTTCCCCACTATGAAATATAGTCTAAAGCTTATTTTAGTAATCACAACCATAAGAGAAGGAATAAGCCATTTTATATGTTCAAACTCATAGTTACCATAGTATCTTGATATTTATAGTTCTGTCATTTAGACTATGCACTATTCTCTTCTATTTATGCATACTGCTTCCCTAGTCAAAGATACCAGTGGAAAAGAGCTGATTATTTTCTACTGTGGAACACCTGTATACTCTAAAATTATACTTTACTTATATAATACTGAATTATACGTTTTTTTTTTTTCAATTAAAGGAGAAAAAGAACCTCCATGCAGGAACCATGTTTTATGATATTTATGATATAATACCATTATAGTCTGCTACATAAGATTATATAAAACTTAAAATCATAAAAAATAATAATTAAAATTATGTTCATTTTATATTGATGTCTTTCAATCTTTGTATTTTGGAGCATGCTTGAGATATTTTTAAGTACATAATTTTAAAAGAACTATAAATAAAAACATATGGAAGTGATAATTTAAAACAAATATTATTGGTTAGAATTATAGTTTCAGGGATCTTTACTTGTGTGTCATTAACTCTATGAAGCACCATATAATTTAATCATTGAATCTTACACATGGTTATGATAAAAGGAAACCTGATTAAAAAAGTACAGCATCTTTTCAGTCTTTAAAGAAGAGGCTTTTCAAATGATATAATAAAGGTAGTATCAAAAATTACTACTGTAATCACAGTATTACCACTTTCCTACCTCTCACAGAATTGAATATTTTAATTCAATTACTTATAGGAGATTGAAAATATCAAGTGCTATCAGAAAGAGTGCATTGCTTTTAAAAAGAATTTGTGTAGCTGTAATACTGAATTCCATAAAAGTGATAAATACTTATGGACACCATCACCTCCTAAAATCAATTCTCTCCTTAAGAATATGCAAAATTGTAGCTGGATACCATGGTGCACAACTGTAATTCTGGCACCTAGGAGGCCAAGGCAGGAGGATCACAAGTTCAAATCCATCCTCAGCAATTTTAGTTGCTCAGGAGGTCCTATGCAACTTAGCAATACCCTGTCTAAAAGTATGCAAAGTTGAAAATGACAAACTTGCTTTAAATCTAGCCTCCTGCACAATCTCTTTCATTATTTATTCTTTTGAATTTGGGCAGAAGTCTCTTCATAAATGTAAGCATTATCTGAGAACCATCAAAAATTGAATTCCTATTGATTATTAACATCTTAGTTTAAATTTTATTATCTAGCTAGCATAGTAGGGAGACATATGGTTATTACTGTGACATGTCTCCAGGCTTATGTGTTTACTGGAGCTGTCTTGGCCACAGACTCATGTTCATTAGTTGTGGAAAAGATTCTCCACAAAGTTGGACAGCAAGGCTTCTCTATCGAGTGCAAGGCGAAGGCCTTCATATTTTTGGTATCTCTGAGCACCAGGAACAAACCAAACACAGAAGCTTGATATTTGTGAGAAAATATCAGCATTGAGAATGCCTGTGGCTTCACTTTTGTCCATTTTTAACCACAAAAGAGAAACAGGGTTAAAAAAGCCAAGAGGAAGGGTAGGAGTATGGTAGAGAAAGGCAAGCCCTACATTTTTATGATGTCCTTGTTTCCATGTCAAGTGGAATGTCTCATTCTAAAGCAATAACTTAGCAGATAGAAAACCCGTTACCTTTATTCACTCCTTTGCAGTTTCAATTATAATAAAGAAGAAAACTTTCCAATGACTTGTTTAATTATCTTCCATAACATAGGTGGAATTGCTTTATCTTGAAATATAGTTTTTCTTACAGAAATGAAGTGAGAAGACCCTTTGTAAACTTACTGTACAAAAATGTGAAATAAGAGATTAGAAAACTGACTTTCACAGATAATAACTTTCACAGATAATAACATGTTAATGGGTAAAAGTCAGTGTCAATTGTCTATTACATGTCATTTCACAAAAGGAGCAAATCTGAATCAAAGGAATATTCATTTTCTCTAAAGGATGACAGGACCCTTTTCATTTTTGAGGAAAAAAACAAATGTGATATATAAATATATTTAACTTTTTAAAATAAACACCTCCACCTAAAGAGAAACTTATGGTATGATTGTGAAAAACAAAAGGATTTGGGGTTTATGTCAGTCTGAACGCCAATTAGGCTGTACTACTAGTTTATTTGTTATTCAGTCAAGAACAAACTTCCAAACACTTTTTTTAAATTTAAATAAAACATGATATTTCCTAGCATGTAGTAGCCTTCAAGATTTTCTTTTCTTTCTTGAAGCTTAGCAAAACAGTATGCATTGGGTTGAAATGACAGAGAAGAATCTAAATCAAATGGTAAGGAGAGGCACTGCTTAGGAGGTTAATAAAGGTAATCAAGAAACTGTGATGAGCAGTTGTCCTTTGCTCACCAGCCTGCAAAAAGGGGTAAAGAAAAAGAAACAGTTTTTTTCTGTCCTTTAATGTGTGAGCATCATCAAATTTGAGTATAATTCAGGTAAACTAACTTAATATATAGGCCGAGGGATGAGAAAAAATTGCTTTATAGGTTGTGCAAACTGTGTGGAGGCTCTGTTACATTAGAGAAACAGATGTGAAGTTTCTATGGAAGTCCCAAACACTGATGTGAACTAGGACCTGCTTTCCATTTTCTGTGTGCTTCAAAGAGAGCCTAAGCAGAGTTCTTTTATTTAAGGAAAGTAGTTGTTTTCCACAGCTGATTTGCTAGCAAATGGTCCATATAAATGTACAGAACAGGATTTGTCTCTACCCACCGCACTACCAACCCTTGAGTTGAAAACTTGCAGAAATGACTAGAACCATATGTGATAGGAACAAAGAGGATGACCTGTAGAAACAGAATGCCTGGGAGTAAACCTTGACTTTGCAACTAATTTTTTTTTTGCCACATTATTTAGCTTTTTCAAGCTTTAATTTTCTCATCTTTGGAAATAACGACAATAATAATTCCTATCTCATAGTAATATTGGAGATTACAAGTAAATTTAAGTATATAATAAACAGACAATGATGCACATAATATGCAGGCAGTATTACAACGATTAGTTGGTATGTGTATGAGGTAGGGTGAAGGCATCAAATCTTTGTAAAATTCAACCCTACCTCTCAATCCCACTTAGATGTAAAAGAAGAAAACAAAGTGGCCAAATACAAGAAAGTTGACTTTGATATTTGACTGGCAGATTGGGCTAAAAAACAAGTGTCTAAATCATCTATATTTGGTCATCTTTCTGCCATATGCAAACTGAAGCCTATAGCAATTAACACAAAAAAAACCCCTGTATTTGCATAAGTAACTTTATAGTCTGTGCTTATATGCAGAGCAGAGCTGATTCATTTCACACATCATTTACAACTTGTTATAGATCATCTTCAAAACTAATACCCAAACATGTTGGAAAAAGAAAAGAAGATATATACTTTCATTTAGTTCCTTTTTTCCTACTGATTTTGTAATACAGTATTTTTAATTTATTAGTGACATTGGCTATATTAAAGGTCTATGCCACACACCCTGTTGTGAATGAAAAACTATTTTTTACAGTTGCCGTTGCAATGGAAATAATATCTAATTGCATCAAAAGTAGTTTTATTGCCTTTTTAATGTAAAAGTGTACTGATAGACATTTTTAAAGTAATATAATTCTTTTAAAGAGATGAAATAGGAAACTAAAGTGGTAATAATGTGTTTAATTTATAAGTAAACCCTAGGAAAACAACTTATTTCATTTTGTTATTATCACAAATAGCAAAAATGTATCACATTTTTTAACAGATTTCAATATTAACAAATCCCATATGTCTTCTATTTCTTCATTTGTTACAGAGGTGAAAGTCTTTTCCTTCACCATGCTGAGGAACTAAATTTTGATGATCAAACTGAACAGCATAAAACACAAATCATTAGAAAATTAATTTACTACAAATCATCCCATACATCAGACACATATTATTGACTCATGAATGTTTAAGGCCAACATGACTCATGAAATATACAAAGAAGCTATGAAACATGATAAGAAATAAGAGTCTATTCTTGTGTAATTCTCAAGCCCAGATTTTTTTCTTGTTTTCTCATATAATTTGAGTCACTAAAAAATGTATTACTTACTGACAAGAAATATAATGTGTTAGGTATAGAATGAATAAAACAAATTTTCTACCTTGAAGGAATTTACAATAAAAAGAAAAAGACACAGTAAAACATTATTCTAATGTAAACCAATCCAATGTATAGCATACAATGAAATGATAATTTGATAAAAGATTTGTCAATGATGTTGTGTGAGAGCTACAACTAGTGACTACTGCTACTGACAGAAGAGTCTAGAGAAGCATGATTCACCAACCTTGAAGAAAAAGGAGGATGTACACTGTGGAAAGGTTGTGAGTTCATTCCTTAAAGACCATATGCAATGTCAGAGGGCAAGCTATTCTGGGACATGATCAGGGTCTGGGTTGAAGGGAACATAGAATGTATGATAAAGATTAATGAGAAGAATTTGGGATAAAACTTGGGGCCAAAAGTTTTATCGAAAGTCTCACATATCTTGTAAGGAATTTCAACATTAATATGGAGGCTTTAGGGAGCCATTGGATAAGTTTAAATAGGAATGTGATAATCAAAATTTACTAAAGGACAAAAGGAAAACAAAACTGAAAGCCCTCGGGAAATCAAATTGGGAAATGGCAAAATGTAGGTACAAATACAGCAACATGATCAAGCAAAAAGTTAGGAAATATTTATACCTCACTAAATTGCTAAATTGAGGAATCTTAAATTTCACCAGAGAACTGGTAAGTTTGTGTATTTTTCAAAAGCGGCTGAAGTTCACTTTAACTAGAATCACTGCAGTTCTCATAACAGACACACTTAAAGTTGAGTATTATACAATAAGATTTCTCTATTTTTTTTTGTAGACTTCTTAAGATGACTTGAGTACTGTAAGTGAAAAATATATATGTACTAGTGGTTCTTAAATATGGATAGATTCCCAGAAAAAATCCAGTTATAATAGTATAATTTCTTGACAGTTAACTTAAAAACCATGGCTATGTAAGGTTGATTAATGTTCAGGAATATTTCTCAACTCTTTTATAGTTGTAGTTGAATTTTAATATAAAGCAAATTCTTAAAAGAGCAAAAGAAGCATATTTTGCTAGGGGAAGATTTGAATTTATTTCAAACTCTTAAATCCACACAGTTTAAGTGACATCAAACTTGGCAATAAGTATCTTTGAATCCTGGGATCCAGGAAAGTTGCTTTAAACTACATTAAAAGAAGAAATTGTTTGGAATAGGTTATTCTTTCTTTCTTTAATGTAGAAAAATCATAATGTCTAGAATACCATGTGCTTCCAATGTTCAAATTATGTTAGCTAACCTCAGCATTAAAGATTATTAAAAAATGAAGGTCAATGTAATGGTTTTGACAAAGAGAAAAAAAATGATGGAGAATATAGGTAAAATGGAAATAATAGAATATTTAATGGTGAATCAAAAGTTTTTAAATAAGACACACATTTCATTGTATTTGAAAAGTTAAAAAACATTAAGAATTTGGCATAAAACTCTTTTAAGATCATATGAGCAAGTACTCTGTGTATGCATAAGATTTTCCACTAAGTTATTTAGCAAATCAGTTTGTTTTTCAAAATAAGCATGAGTTTTTAATTTCAAGTGCAGATATAGAAAACATACAAACAATTTTTGAAGCAAACTGTTCTAAACAAGAGACTAATTTTTAAACCACTAGTTGTTTCATTGTGTAGCCAGTTACATAGTTATGACTCTCTTCAAATGTATCAATTTTCCAACAGTACTGTGTTCGTATTTCTATTTATTCATTCACACTTTCAAAAGCTATGTATGAAACATTTATTATCTGCCAGGCATTGTGTAACTCAACAGACATAATGGCAAGCAAGACAAATCTCAAAGATTATAGTCATGTGAGAAGGGGAACCCAGCATTTAAAACAGAGGTGATACCATAGATCAGGCATATTGTAAGAATATTTACAGAATGGAGAAAAGTTGGATGTGATTGACTTATAGCTTATGGAAGAGACCAATAGGATATAAGACTGAAAAGCTAAAATTAGAAAAATGTGTTCATGTAAATTGATTGAATTTTATGTCCCCAATTAGTTAAGAGGTTTTATAGAAACTTGGACTAGATTGGTGGTGAATTTTTTTATGGAAAAGAGAAAGAAAACTTTTTGATCATGGTTTAGATTTCAGAAATAATATTTGCATTTCAACCCTGTATATGCATGCATGGGAAGAGAAGCAAACAAAGGTAAATATATAAATCTCTAATGAAAATAAATATTTTATGTCTTAAAATGTGTTATGTGTAATGCATTCTGATCTTTTTCCATTTTACTCTCCTATATTTATTTTCATTAAAAGAAAAAAAGTGATGATCTCCCATCAACTCTCAGCCATAACCACCAGACTGTTCAGTATGGAAAGAGACCTTTGTCTCATTTCCAGTTGGCTTGTGCTTTTGGGTATCTAGTGGTGAGTCTGGCTCCTGATTTAGTGTTGTAGATGAATGCCCATTGAAGCATGGTGTGGACAGATTTCAGTTCTTAGGATTCTGAGTGTGCTGCCTGAAACTGGGTTGAAGCCCAAAACTTCATTTGAAAGGTACCTCCTGGGTTGGAAGTTTTGCTTTCTGGCTTCTTGTTTTGAGTAAGGTTTATTTCCTGACTCTTGAGATAGAAAAAAAAATCCTCCTGGCTCTTTATGAGTTCTTTTTTGTTCTCTTTGTTTGATGCTGCTCCTTCCATGGGAACTTGAACAGAAACCCCTCCTCAAACTTTACTATTTGTGGATAAGGCACTACTAATCTGTCTGCTTTTTCCTTGGTGGCACGTCATTACTTAGTGTAAGTTGGAACTTCAATGGTGTATTAGAAAAGCCTAAAACCTCCCCCAAGTGGCTTCTCTAAGACTTGTCCCTTACCATTAGCATTGCTTTTGCTTCCCCTCCTTCCTCTTACTATCCACAGATAGTAAGATCTCCCCTTCAGCTCCCTGGCATCCTTTGATATGCACCCCTCCAAGCTCCTACCTCTCCACCCCTCAGTTAATCTCTGTCATATACATTCATCCTCCTCCCCACTTCAGCCCCTTAGCTTCCTATAGGCACTAGAACTTTGGGTCCCCTTTTCATTAGGGATCATCAAGGGACTCAGCAAAACCCAAAATGAACTGTTTCAGGCTTTAATGTGAATGGGTTATTTGGAAACAAGTTAGATATTTTGTTCATTCAGATGAGGTTTTAGAGACATCTGGACAGTTGCTAGTGTCCTCTCACTGCCCTACCTAAAATGTGGTCCATGGTTTCCCTAAGATTATATATCAGGACAAAATGTCTTAAAAGTCTTCTTCAAAAATATTAGTAGAAATCATTATTCATAATATTAAGTAGGTAACCTTAACTAAGCTAAAAAAATTTAAATAGAAACCACAAGCTCTCTTTGCATCTGTCCAGTTATTTAAATATGTGTCTTTATGTGTATTATATGATATTTCCCTATGGTGCATTACTTCCTATATGATAATGCCTAGATAGAATTACCAAGGATATTTATAAAATTCCTTGGGGAAGTTCTAGCTTAATTGACTTAGGAAGAAATAAGCACTTACGTAATTGAATCTTTCTAAACTTACAGAAATAAGGGAATCAACTTGACTCTTTCAAATTCATGTGGGTTAGATAAACCTTTGGTAAACTACCTGCCTTGGAAAATTTCAGGTTACCAAAATAACTTATTGTCTGTTCATCTAACACCTGAAGATAAAGCCTTTGTCTACTAGTTTCTGTAGTAGGGTAGGAACACTAGGTAACTTTGATAAGCACTAGTTAACAATCCAGATGGGTTTCACATGGACTGCCTCCTTTCCTATTCCCTGTAATTTTCCCCTGATTCTTCTGAGCCCCACTCATCTTGCTTCCTATTTCTTTATTATCTCCTTTAAAGTACTCTGTTACCTGTGTTCAAAATAAATTGAGCTTAGTGCACTTTGGACTGTTGTCCCTTTTGCATTCATATGCATCATTGTCTTGCCGTGTAGTGTGGGGCTTTGTTCATCTTCAATAGTACAGCTCTACTTTCCAATCTGGGTTGGGACCTGAAGATTGGAAAGCCATGGGTAAATAGTCATGAATGATTTTTTAAATTCTTAATTTATTGAGTAAGAATGCAAAGCATCTTGCTTCCTAAAATGTGATAGTGTAACATTTACTGAATAGATAAGGTTTTGAGAAAAAGTTCATTAGTTTGGTTATGAGTGAATTGAGACTGAGTTTTTTGTTTATTTGTTTGTTTTTGAGCTATCCAAGGACATATGTCAAGTGGATGCTTGATTCATAGGATCCAAGACTCCATGAAATGACTTAGTATGTCAATATTGATTTGTAATATTATTATATATACATATGTATGTGTGTATATGTGTGTGTGTGTATGTGTATTTTTTATTACACACACACACATTCTTTTTATTGGGGATGTGAGTACATTCACCTAAGAAGAGCAAGAGAATTAAAAAAAAAAAAAAAAAACAGAGTGTTTAATATTAAACTTTAAGGACCTTCTGATTTTTAAGTTGCTTGGAGCAGAGTAAACCTGAAAATGACTGGGGAAAGGCATCTAAAAACGGCAGGAGAAAAATAAGACAAAGTTTACTCAATAAATTCAGAAGCAGCAGAAAGTACTGTAGGAAGGAAAAGCACTCATTCAATTAATTGACAAGGAGTCCATCAGTCACATTTCAGTAGAGAATGAGGTTAAATGGAAGATGGAGGATTTTGGTGTGCTACATAGTGAGTGTTTCGCATAATAATGGCAAAAACATAAACGGGACCTTTGAAAAATGTGACTGTGAAGTGGAAGAGGGCAATAGAAGGGGGCAGTTGGAAGGGGATGGTACAAGGACTTATTTGCTAGGGAAATTGGAATTGGTTCCATTGGCACTAGATGCTAACAGATTTTTACTTGGCGGTGTAGTATAATCGTTTTTAGAAAGGTTATAAAGTTCATTATTTATTAAAAAAAATTGACTTAGCAACAGTGTGTGAGCTAAACAAGCCTAGTTTGGAATAAAACTGTCACTAGGAAAGCTATTTAGAAGTCTGTTGCAATAATTCTCAGAAGTGATAGTACTAATTGAATGTCATTTATACAAGATATACAAAGAAAACTGAAAGTCTGAGCCTTACTCTCATGCACCCCACATACTGACATCAAACTATCTTCTTTCTTCTTGTGTATTTTGTAAAAGATACTATTTTCCAAAAATCAACATGGGGAGAAGATCCCTAACCCCAATCACCTAAGTATGATGTTTTAAATAAAATGTAAAAAAAAAAAAAAAAAAAAAAAGTCTAGCAGTTAAAAAAAAAGAAAAAAAAAACTGTGAGAAGGAAAAATAATCAACTCTCAAGACTTGAGTCAGGAGAACAAGGGACAGGTTCACAGTTTACTCTGGATGCAAATTCATTTTCCATTAATATGCCATCTACTAATGAAACAATTTATGACACATTTCAGTCTGTTTAAAGATTAATCTTATGTACTCTACAATTAGTACAATAAAATGCCTTCTCTTAGTTGACATGGAAAGCAATGAAAGCTCTTAGGATGGTCTGTATACTGCTTATTTTAAAAGTAGCAGAGCAAGTAAAACTCACAGGCTAGAGAATAAAATCATGCTTTACTAGTGGATGGAAGTAAAACTTTGGGATAATTAGCTATAAGAAGCAATAACAACAACAACAAAATCCAGACAAATCTGTGCTTTCTTTCTTTTTTTTTTTTTGTCTTTCCCTAGACAGTTTTCCATAACAAGAGGACATATCAAAAGCACTTTGGAAAATTGACAGTATTTTAAAATTAATAAATACCATTCCACATATAAATCTGACTCAGATAAAAGTCATAAAAAGAAAACCTTCAAGAAAAGCCAACATAATCTAGAATGTGGTTAAAATTAAAAAAAAAAAAAAAACACTAAAAAATAATTGTTTAAATTTTCAATTAAGTACATAAAGGTGATTATGTAGTTAATATTTATCTTCTTAAGAATTTATGATGCCAGACCCTGTTAGCAAAACTTTGAATGTCATTCCAATAGATAACTTGGGGTTTTACTGATGTCTCCTACAAAGTAATAGGAAAAAGTAAACATTATTATATTATTCAAGAGACAAAGATGTTAAGAATAAGGGAAAGTGTGATGGAAAGGGATTTGATTTTGTGGGGAGGGATTGTGTGTACTTAATAAGATGGCCAATATATTGAAATGAGTGTTGATTGAAAAAAAATTCATTGCTTCCCTTGGGAGTCATTAAAATTGAAAGAAATCAATCATATGAAGGCAAATGTTGGAATATTAGGAAGGTTTTTACTGGTGATTGATAACTGTGAAGTTGGCAAGACCAAAAAAGTAAATTAAGTAGCTGAGAAATTTTACATGTGTTAATATTGCTAAATATTTATTTTATGTCTTTGGAGGTTTTATGTGTGTGCTGTTATGTGTTAGAAGAGTGGGAGATGGTGAATAAAACCACTGAATTTGGTCATGTTAAAATTTAAATTTTAATCATGTGTGTAAACACCCTTGCTCTCTTTGTGTTTATGTGTTTTCAAACAAGAACCTATATCATGTAATATGACTGAAATAGTGAAAAAGGACTCAGACAAGCAATGATATCTTCCCTATTGCCTGATTATAAAACAGATTCTTAAAGGCAATTATTTTAAATAATTCTGCAATTATCTTTTTATGATTATCAAAGTCCTTTTCCAACAGAATATAATTTTGTTTACTTAACCAAATTTTTTCTGTTTTCCCGTATTTTGTTTGTTATATTACTGATTTAATTCCTCAGATTCCAACATAATTATTAATTGTATCTTGAAAGCTTCATTAATCAACATTCCACAATGTCATTTTGACTTGCTGCTTTTTAATGTAAGAACATTAACATTCTGAGTGTACCCCATCCCTCTACTCAACTTCCAAAATTGCATCACACTCTATTTCTGGTTTATATGCAAAACTAAGTTCTTTATGCTTGATTTTAAATAATTAACAGCTGACAGTGTTTATAAAATTATGTACAGGTGAATATTGTTCAATGAACCAAGTAGTATGCTATTATTATCTTTCCTTCTCTACAGTATTGCTTTTACAACCCTCATGACATATGCCAAAGAAACTTCAAAGAAAATCATATATCCTTTTCTTTCCTAGATACCAATTGCTTACAATAAACCAGGTTCTACTTTGTTTCACAATTAGAGCATGTATTTCTTGGACATGTTTTTGTTTTTCCTGGAATTTGGGATTACTTTCTGTTTTTACCATTGATGTATGAAATCAATAACAGATTTATTTCTAATAGCTTCTTTTTTATGGAATATAGCAGTTCTTTGTCTATAACCTGTTTTTATGCTGTAAACATTCTTCTTGGAAGCAATTGGCTTCCAGTTCAAATTTGAGAAGATTTACCTGAAGGCCTCCAGCATAGCTAAGACTTTTTAAAATTTGACTCTTTGACAATTTCAGCATTTCTTGTATGCAATGTCTTTTTCTTTTGGTTTCCACACTTCTTTGGGTGAAGTATAGAACCTTCTTCATGGAGGATGCTTGGGAAATAAAATTTATAAATTTTTTATCTAATAAAAGCTTAATTCATACAAAGATTATTTTAGCTTCTTAAATATATTCTTTGTTTCTTTTTTCTTTTTTAACTCTTCTCTCTTTATAGGATATATTGCTTTTGGAAATATTTAGATGCAAAACTGATTTTTTATAGGAAACTTTTCATTTTGCTTTCTATAAAACATTTAAAATCACATTTTGATATATTCAGTTCTTTTATAATTGAAATTTTTCTAGGAGATTCATTTGGTTTCAAATTCTAATTATCTTTAAATATTGAAACTTTTATCCTATTTAAATTTTGAGAAATTGTCCCATTATTTCTTTGATACTTTTTTTTCAGTATTTCTAATCTTGTTCTCTTTTTCTTGAAAATTAGCTGGTCAGATATTGAGTTTCCTAGATTAGCACTTTAAGCCTAAATTTTTGGAGAAAACCTCAATTTTATTTCCCCAGGGTTCTATTTCTTTTTATTTAATCAATCATACTTCCAAATATTTCTAAGATTCTAGGACACCTTTTTTAAATTGGAATTTTTAAATTTTCTTTAAATCTTGTTGATTTTTCTTTCCCTACCTAATATTTGCTCAAACTTTCTGACTGGGAGTGTTTTTTATTTATTTTCTTAAGTCCTTTTGATTTCCATGATCATTTGCTTGTTTTGAGGTCATTTTTACTTAGGTCTTATCTTTCTTGGTTGAATCTTTATTCAAATAATTAGTGTCTCTTTATATGTTATTTTATACTTCATGTTGAAACATTTGATGATAAACAACATGTTTAGAGGCTGGCAAGAAATGTATAAAAGAAGTTGGGATTTATCTTAGAAGTTCTAAAAAAATTCCATAATCATTAGTGCTTTATTCTAAAATGACAATATTCATCCAATATGTCCAAGTTTCCAAAAATAATTTTTGACTGTAAAGACTCTAGTTTTAAGAGAACAACTTTCCAACATGCTGCCTGGGTGTAAAGTCCTAGTCTATAAGAGGATTTGGGATGAAACATGACATGGTGTATGGTTATCTGTGATTTCTTTTACATTATAAAGGAATTAAATTATTCTTTAATTTTTACCCTGTTTTTATTCCCTCTCTCCCATGTTCCCTCTGAGTCTCATTGTACAAGTAGGCTCATCTATTTATTCCATACCTCTTGTGTTGTAGATTTTGCATCTATGTCTAGTTTCACTATCTCTATCTTTTCATTTAATTTCTACCTTTTCCACAGATCACTTCTTTCTTGTTCTTTTTGATATTATGTGATTATAATTCAATTCATTTACTGTCACTTTATTAGTGTCTCGGAAGAATCTGGAAAAAAAAAAAGGATGTTCCAAGTCAAAAATCTTGAGTGAGAAGACTTTAACTCCATAGTTTTATGAGGATACTTCCCCACCACCACCTTTTTTTTTGAAGGGGGCGGTACCAGGAATTGAACTCAGGGGTAGTCAACCACTGAGCCACATTCCCAGCCCTATTTGTGTGTGTGTGTGTGTGTGTGTGTGTGTGTGTGTTTATTAGAGACAAGGTCTCATTGAGTTGCTTAGAGCCTGGCTTTTGCTGAGGTTGGCTTTGATCTGGGGATTCTCCTGCCTCAGCCTCCCAAGTGGCTAGGATTATAGTGCGTGCCACCTCTCCCAGCACATATGGTTTTATTCTTATAATGTTTTTGTTTTTCTTACTACACTTATATCTTAAATTCATTCCAAACACAAATACAAAGGGCTCTCATTATACTCCATTCACTCAACCACTTCTCATTTTTTTGTTCTTATATTTAGCCTGATTAAACTTTAACTTTTATTTGCTGAACTTTGGAAGAGAAAGAGGGATTCCTAACTAGGAAATGTTAGAAGAAATCAGACCCTTAGTTCCTAATTAGCAAAATATAGTCCTCCAGTGGCCTGGAGACAAGCAATTCTCAGCTATAAGACCCTCTAGACTCCTAAGTGAAGCACATTGCAGGAGGACCGTGTTTCCAGGAAACAGCATTTATTTACAGAGGTGATAGTTTAGCATTGAAATTATAATTGTTCACAGCAGTATGCTTAAGAGTGGAAGAGACACTACCAGTGGTGTTTCTCTGCTTCACACAAACCTACCTCAGTGGTTGTCAGCCCTGGAAGACATATCACCCTTTTAGACTGGCTCTCATCCAATTTTAATCATCCATCCCTGAAGAAGATGAGGGAAGTTTTGTTTAAAGAGGTAGTCATATCACCTTCCTTCCCATGGCTGCTTCTTAAAGTAACATATGTTCAACACATTTACTAAAGCAGTAAATAAGTAAGCAAGTCTTCACATGGGCCTTCGCCTTCTCCTCTTCCCCTCAGCCCCTTTTTTGTGAAGTCAGAGTTGCATGCACAGAAGTGTATGGCTGGACTGAGGCCCAGAAATCTGGAAAGTGTATTATGTGGGATCCCCACAGAGGAGCACTTGGCTGCCAGCAGCTCTGGCTCTGTGTTTCCACACACCATCAATCTGGTGCCTGGCAGTCACTGCTCCCCGACTCACCTCACCTCATGCAGAGAGCAGACACAGCGCAACTATTTGTCTCATGTTGCAGCAGCCAAGCCATTTCAAGGGAAGAAAAGGGGAAAGAAAGGAGGATGGGGATAGGGGAAAGTAGTGACTTTCCAACAGACTCTATAACAGCATTTTGCTCTCAGATTTCTTGTTATCAGCTTTAATATGAACCTGTGGATATAGATGGTGATAGGAAAAAATCAGAGTTGATTCAGCAGAAGGACAAGCATCTTGATTTCAAAGAACCAAACTTGACATTCCCCAAAAAAGTAGGAGACAGAATTTTCTCAGATCTCATGGTGTCTATGATTTTAAAAAGTTTTTACTTCTGTTTTTTTCCAGAATAGTACACTGTTGGCTTGTATCTTTTTGACTACTGCTTCAACAGTGGCGGGAAAAAAGCCAAACTGTGATTCAGAGATCCTGAGGACATCTAAGCCTTCATTCTGGTAGCTTTAACTTTGACCTTAGTCACAGGCATTAACATTTTCTTGTAATAGGAAGGAATCCAAACTTGCTTAATCAGTTTTTATACATCTGAGCTGAAGTGAGAGACCTGAATCATACTTGGCTAGTGAATAGAATTATTTTACAGTCATAGTAAAATGGGTACAAATTAGTAAGAAAATTTTTAATAAATGCCAGTTACTTCTAATAATAAAGAAGAAACATTCCCATGTCCTTTTATTTCCTGTATACAAACCAGAGGTTTTTATCAAAAAAGATAAAGTATTTTTAGTGAATATAATAAGCACAGAAAATATAGATTTGTCTCTGAAAAAAAAATATTGGCTCATGAAGATGGATGCATAACTCTTGAGTTTGTGGTTTCTGAACACAGCCTGTGGGTTGTTTTTTGTTTTTTTTTTTGTCTTCAAAACATTCATAACACCCACTTAGGTATTCTCATTCTCCCATGAACACAAACCCCGCCTTCTACACTGGAGATTCATTTGGTATTGTTAGACTTGGGTGAAATTTCATTGTTAGCAGGAAAAAGCTCCCTTCAGCCCATGGTTCTTAGTGTCTCGTGGGATTAGGAGGATTGCAAGACCTGACTTAACTATATAAATGGTGGACTCCATGAGCTCTCAGTGTCTTATATTTCCAAGAGTATTATAGAACGTTTATTCTACTTTCCAGCTTGGCAGTGCTTTATGCACAGGAGCTTTCAAACTGGCAGTGGATCTGGAGCAAATGAAATTGTAAGAACAACACATAGCAGGAAATGGTTCACTGCTTTTGAGGCTTCATTTATTCCAAAGAAAAAAGAAATGTTATTGTACAAAGTTTAGCAGTATTGGTGTTAGAGCAACTGTGAAAGTCATATCTCTCACATATGTATAAATTGGGAATAAAAATTGGTTCAACTTCTAAAGGGCAATTGGTCATTCAGTTAGCTGTTTCAATTCTTTAACAAAGTTATTTTAACTAAGTCATTTCATAGTTCTTTATTCTGAAATAAATATAGTCTAAATGTTTTTGCATTAATCAACTAAAGACAATTAAACAAATATTTCATTCTCAGTTACCAGAGAATCAGGGAGATTGGCAATTCAAAAACAATGAAGATATTTACTTTCCTCAAATAAAATTATCATACTTCCTCCTTTGAAACCTTAACTTGACACTATTTTTTTCTGTGATTTCTGGAAATCCGAGTCTCTGTTAATATTTTGTCATATCATATATTTCAAAATTCTCTCGTAGTTCAAGAAAGAGTATTTTGACACCTAACCCAGAAGAAATGCCTTCATACTCTTCCTTATAAGACCTGTTGGACTTGATTAAAATCAGACTCAGACAACTTTGCTAAAAAATAATTTTGTGATCAGAATGAAGAGGTACAAAGTATATTGAGATAAAATAAATAAATTATTTTCTAGCTCTACAAATTTGGTCTTGGGAATATGCAATTAATGTGAAAGTCAGCACAGGAGTACTTTATCAATAATTCTTTGTTCTCGATTCCAATCCATTGAATGCTCTTTGAGGATCAAAAAAATGACTCCTCGAGAATGACTTCATTATTATTATTGTTATTATTATTATTATATTTTATTAACACATGTTTTAAAATTATATGATTCAGTGTGATAATATCTACATAAGTGTGCACTGATCAAATTCAACCTCCCTTGATCCACCGTCTTCCCACCTCTTCCCAATCTCTACTAATCACCATTCTACATTCAGGTCAGCTGTCTTTTATAAAATTCTACCTATAAGAAGAACACACAGTACTTGCCTTTCTTTTCAAAGTGACCAATGCATAAATCAGGGATTGCTATATTTTACCCCTCAATGACTATAAACTACTGTTTTCTGACTGACTAGGTATGTAGATTTTTTAATTTATCTCTGTTATCTAGAACCAGACAATAAATATTTGCTAATTTTCTTATACATTGAGAACTCTTGAAGTTTACTATTAAATTAAGATGCAAAAATTAACTTCAAAGACTATATACTGGACTTTGTTCAGATAAATACCCAAAAGCTCACTTTTTGATATGAAACTTGCCCAGAGTTAGTTTGCTCAGTTGATAAAGTTGGTGTGGCAGTTGAAAGAAAAACACTGAAATTTCTACTTTTAATCAATTTGATTTTATTTTTTTTTTTTTTTTTTTTTTTTTAATTTTTATTGTGGGTTGTTCAAAACATTACAAATTTCTTGACATATCATATTCCACACTTTGATTCAAGTGGGTTATGAACTCCCACCTTCACCCCATACACAGATTGCAGAATCACATCAGTTACACATCCATTGATTTACAAATTGCCATACTAGTGTCTGTTGTGCTCCGCTGCCTTTCCCATCCTCCACCCTCCCCCCTCCCCACCTCTCCCCTCCCCTCCCCTCCTCTCTCTCTACCTCCTCCACTGTATAACCCTGAGGGTCTCCTTCCATTACCATGCAATTTCCCTTCTCTCTCCCTTTCACTCCCACCTCTCATCCCTGTTAAATGTTAATCTTCTTCTCCTGTTCTTCGTCCCTACACTGTTCTTAGTTACTCTCCTTATATCAAAGAAGACATTTGGCATTTGTTTTTTAGGGATTGGCTAGCTTCACTTAGAATAATCTGCTCTAATGCCATCCATTTCCCTGTAAATTCTATGATTTTGTCATTTTTTAATGCAGAGTAATACTCCATTGTGTATAAATGCCACATTTTTTTTATCCATTCGTCTATTGAAGGGCATCTAGGTTGGTTCCACAGTCTTGCTATTGTGAACTGTGCTGCTATGAACATCGATGTAGCAGTGTCCCTGTAGCATGCTCTTTTTAGGTCTTTAGGGAATAGACCAAGAAGGGGAATAGCTGGGTCAAATGGTGGCTCCATTCCCAGCTTTCCAAGAAATCTCCATACTGCTTTCCAAATTGGCTGCACCAATCTGCAGTCCCACCAGCAATGTACAAGTGTACCCTTTTCCCCACATCCTCGCCAGCACTTGTTGTTGTTTGACTTCCTAATGGCTGCCAATCTTACTGGAGTGAGATGGTATCTTAGGGTGGTTTTGATTTGCATTTCTCTGACAGCTAGAGATGTTGAGCATTTTTTCATGTACTTGTTGATTGACTGTATGTCCTCCTCTGAGAAGTGTCTGTTCAGGTCCTTGGCCCATTTGTTGACTGGGTTGTTTGTTTTCTTATTGTCTAATTTTTTGAGTTCTTTGTATACTCTGGATATTAGGGCTCTATCTGAAGTGTGAGGAGTAAAGATTTGTTCCCAGGGTGTAGGCTCCCTATTTACCTCTCTTATTGTTTCTTTTGCTGAGAAAAAACTTTTTAGTTTGAGTAAGTCCCATTTGTTGATTCTAGTTATTAACTTTTGTGCTATGGGTGTCCTATTGAGGAATTTGGAGCCCGACCCCACAGTATGTAGATCGTAGCCAACTTTTTCTTCTATCAGACGCCGTGTCTCTGATTTGATATCAAGCTCCTTGATCCATTTTGAATTAACTTTTGTGCATGGCGAGAGAAAGGGATTCAGTTTCATTTTGTTGCATATGGATTTCCAGTTTTCCCAGCACCATTTGTTGAAGATGCTATCCTTCCTCCATTGCATGCTTTTAGACCCTTTATCAAATATAAGATAGTTGTAGTTTTGTGGATTGGTTTCTGTGTCCTCTATTCTGTACCATTGGTCCACCCGCCTGTTTTGGTACCAGTACCATGCTGTTTTTGTTACTATTGCTCTGTAGTATAGTTTGAAGTCTGGTATCGCTATACCGCCTGATTCACACTTCCTGCTTAGCATTGTTTTTGCTATTCTGGGTCTTTTATTATTCCATATGAATTTCATGATTGCTTTCTCTATTTCTACAAGAAATGCCATTGGGATTTTGATTGGCATTGCATTAAACCTATAGAGAACTTTTGGTAATATCGCCATTTTGATGATGTTAGTTCTGCCTATCCATGAACAGGGTATATTTTTCCATCTTCTAAGATCTTCTTCTATTTCTCTCTTTAGGGTTCTGTAGTTTTCATTGTATAAGTCTTTCACCTCTTTTGTTAGGTTGATTCCCAAGTATTTTATTTTTTTTGAAGATATTTTGAATGGAGTGGTTGTCCTCATTTCCATTTCAGAGGATTTGTCGCTGATATACAGGAATGCCTTTGATTTATGCGTGTTGATTTTATATCCTGCCACTTTGCTGAATTCATTTATTAGCTCTAATAGTTTCTTTGTAGAGCCTTTTGGGTCTGCTAGGTATAGAATCATATCATCTGCGAATAGTGATAATTTAAGTTCTTCTTTTCCTATTTTTATGCCTTTAATTTCTTTCGTCTGTCTAATTGCTCTGGCCAGTGTTTCGAGAACTATGTTGAACAGAAGTGGAGAGAGAGGGCATCCCTGTCTAGTTCCAGATTTTAGAGGGAATGCCTTCAGTTTTTCTCCATTCAGAATGATGCTAGCCTGAGGCTTAGCATAGATTGCTTTTACAATATTGAGGTATGTTCCTGTTATCCCTAGTTTTTCTAGAGTTTTGAACATAAAGGGATGCTGTACTTTGTCAAATGCTTTTTCCGCATCTATCGAGATGATCATATGGTTCTTATTTTTAAGTCTATTGATGTGGTGAATAACATTTATTGATTTCCGTATATTGAACCAGCCTTGCATCCCTGGGATGAATCCTACTTGATCATGGTGTACAATTTTTTTGATATGTTTTTGTATCCGATTCGCCAGAATTTTATTGAGGATTTTTGCATCTAGGTTCATTAGAGATATTGGTCTGTAGTTTTCTTTCTTTGAAGTGTCTTTGTCTGGTTTAGGTATCAGGGTGATGTTGGCCTCATAGAATGAATTTGGAAGTTCTCCCTCCTTTTCTATTTCCTGAAGTAGCTTGAAAAGTATTGGTATTAGTTCTTCTTTAAAGGTTTTGTAAAATTCTGCTGTATACCCATCTGGACCTGGGCTTTTCTTAGTTGGAAGTCTTTTTATGGTTTCTTCTATTTCCTCAATTGATATTGGTCTGTTTAGGTTTTCTATATCCTCCTGACTCAATCTGGGCAGATCATATGACTTAAGAAATTTATCTATGCCTTCACTATCTTCTAATTTGTTGGAGTATAAGGATTCAAAATAGTTTTTGATTATCTTCTGTATTTCTGAAGTGTCTGTTGTGATATTGCCTTTTTCATCCCGTATGCTAGTAATTTGAGTTCTCTCTCTTCTTCTCTTCGCTAGCATCGCTAAGGGTCTGTCGATTTTGTTTATTTTTTCAAAGAACCAACTTTTAGTTTTGTCAATTTTTTCAATTGTTTCTTTTGTTTCGATTTCATTAATTTCAGCTCTGATTTTAATTATTTCTTGCCTTCTACTTCTTTTGCTGTTGTTTTGCTCTTCTTTTTCAAGGATTTTGAGATGAAGTATGAGATCATTTATTTGTTGGTTTTTTCTTTTTTTAAGGAATGAACTCCAAGCAATGAATTTTCCTCTTAGAACTGCTTTCAATGTGTCCCATAGATTCCGATATGTTGTGTCTGTGTTTTCATTTATCTCTAAGAATTTTTTAATTTCCTTCTTGATGTCTTCTATAACCCATTGATCATTCAGTAACCTATTGTTCATTCTCCAAGTGATGTATGCTTTTTCCTTCCTTCTTTTATCGTTGATTTTCAGTTTCATTCCATTATGATCAGATAAGATGCATGGTATTATCTCTACTCCTTTATATTGTCTAAGAGTTGCCCTGTGACATAATATATGATCTATTTTTGAGAAGGATCCATGTGCTGCTGAGAAAAAAGTGTAACTGCTTGATGTTGGGTGGTATATTCTATATATGTCAATTAGGTCTAGGTTATTAATAGTGTTATTGAGTTCTATAGTTTCCTTATTCAACTTTTGTTTGGAAGATCTGTCCAGTGGCGAGAGAGGTGTGTTGAAGTCTCCCATGATTATGGTATGGTGATCTATTAGACTCTTGAACTTGAGAAGAGTTTGTTTGACGAACATAGCTGCACCATTGTTTGGGGCATAAATATTTATGATTGTTATGTCTTGTTGTTGTATGGTTCCCTTAAGCAGTATGTAGTGTCCCTCTTTATCTCTTTTGATTAACTTTGGCTTGAAATCTATTTTATTTGATATGAGTATGGACACTCCTGCTTGTTTCCGAAGTCCATATGAGTGATATGATTTTTCCCAACCTTTCACCTTCAGCCTATGTATGTCTTTTCCTATCAAATGCGTCTCCTGTAGGCAGCATATTGTTGGGTCTTGTTTTGTGATCCATTCTACTAGCCTGTGTCTCTTAATTGGTGAGTTTAAGCCATTAACATTTAGGGTTATTATTGAGATATAGGTTGTTCTTCCAGCCATATTTGTTTATTTCTGTTACTAAACATGGTTTGTTTTCCTCCTTGATTATTCCCCCCCCCTTTACTGTCCTACCTCCCACTGTTGGTTTTCATTATTATTTTCCATTTCCTCTTCCTGTAATGCTTTGGCGAGGATGTTTTGAAGAGATGGTTTTCTAGCTGCGAATTCTTTAAACTTTTGTTTATCGTGGAAGGTTTTAATTTCATCCTCCATCCTGAAGCTTAATTTCGCTGGATACACAATTCTTGGTTGGAACCCATTTTCTTTCAGTGTTTGAAATATGTTATTCCAGGATCTTCTAGCTTTCAGAGTCTGTGTTGACAGATCAGCTGTTATCCTGATTGGCTTACCCCTAAATGTAATCTGCTTCCTTTCTCTTGTAGCTTTTAAAATTCTCTCCTTATTCTGTATGTTGGGCATCTTCATTATGATGTGTCTAGGTGTGGATCTCTTATGATTTTGCACATTCGGCGTCCTGTAGGCTTCTAGGATTTGGGGTTCTGTCTCATTCTTCAAGTCTGGGAAGTTTTCTTGTATTATTTCATTGAATAGACTTCTCATTCCTTTGGTTTGGAGCTCTGTACCTTCCTGTATCCCAATGACTCTTAAGTTTGGTCTCTTAATGTTATCCCATATTTCTTGGATATTCTGCTCATGGTTTCTTAACAGTCTTGCTGAGCTGTCTATGTTCTTTTCCAGTTGAAATACTTTGTCTTCATTGTCTGATGTTCTATCTTCTAAGTGTTCTACTCTGCTGGTAGTATTCTCCATTGAGTTTTTAAGTTGGTTTATTGCTTCCTGCATTTCTAGGATTTCTGTTTGTTTGTTTTTTATAACCTCTATCTCCCTGTATAGTTGATCCTTTGCTTCCTGGATTTGTTTGCGTAATTCGTTGTCGAAGTGATCTTTCATTGTCTGATTTTGCTGTTTAATGTCTTCCTTGATACTCCAGATCATCTGAAGCATGTATATCCTGAATTCTTTATCTGACATTCCATCTGCTGCAGCTGTTACCTCTTCTAAAGTTGCGTTGACCTGCATTGCTTGTGGTCCTTTCTTTCCTTGTCTTTTCATACTGCTTGCGTATCTTTCCTGCAGGTGCGGGCGGTGGCTGTGCTCTCTCCTTATTCCAATTGGGGTGTCGTGGCTACCACGCCGGCAGGTCTCTGGGCCTGTTCTGGGAGCTGGCGGCGGCTCTGTTCTGCCCCTACTCCAATTGGGGTGACGAGTGTACCACGCCGGCAGGCCACCGGGCCTGATCCGCCGGTCGGTAGCAGGTTTGCCTACCCTGCAGGCGCGGGCAGCGGCTCTACTCTGCCCCTACTGCAAATGGGGTGACGTGTCTGTCGTACCAGCAGGCCACTGGGCCTGTCCCGCTGGTCGGTCGCAGATCTGCCCACCTTTCGGGCACGGGTGGAGGCTCTGCTCTGCCCCTACTCCAATTAGGGTGTCATGGCTACCCCGCCTGCAGGACGCTGGGCCTGTTCCTGGCACGGGCAGCGACTCTGCTCTGCCACTACTCCAATTAGGGTGGTGTTTGTACCACGCCGGCAGGCTCCTGGGCCTGATCCGCCGGTCTGTTGTAGGTCTGCCTACCTTGGAGGCGCGGGCGGCGGATCTGCCCTGCCCCTCCTACCACGCCTGCGGACCCCTGGGCCTGATCTGCAGGTTGATCACTGGTCTGCTCACCCTGCGGGCACGGGTGGCAGTTCCGCTCCGCCCCCACTCCAATTGGGGTCACGTGACCACCACACCGGCAGGGCCTGATCCGGGCGTGGGAGAAGGATCTGCTCTGCCCCTACTCCAGTTGGGGTGACGTGTGTACCACTCTGGCAGGCCACTGGGCCTGACCCGCCAGGCTGACACAGGTCTGTTTACCTTGCAAGTGCGAACTGCGGCTCTGCCCTGCCCCTCCTACCACGCCCATGTACCACTGGGTCGCGGGTCTGCCCACCTTGCGGTTGCGGCTGGCGGCTCCGCTCCGCCCCCTCTCCAATTGGGGTCACGCGGTCACCACGCTGGCGAGCCGCTGGGCCTGCTCCGGGCGCTGGCGGCGGCCCGGCTCCTTCCCTCTGGCTCGACGACAAATTGAGGAGACTCGGGTGACTGTGCCTCACCCCCCCTACCAGGAGACCAACTGCTTATGTCACCACTGGTATTGATGAAGTTCCCTCCTCCGCCGCTTTCTGCAGACGTCAGATCTCTGCCATGTTGGTATCCTATGCGAATGGCAGCATTTCGTTCCCCTTGCCGGGCAACCAAAGCACCGGGTGAGTCCTGACCGGCCCTCAGCAGGACCCGGACCGAGAAGCAGTTTCTGCAGGCTCCTAGCCCCGGGCCAGGGAAGTTCTAATCAATTTGATTTTAGATGGAAAAAAAGCAATAAAATATATTTTCATTCAAAAAGTACACTGCAAATGTTTAGATTGATTTAAGAAGGCTCCTGGTGAGATATGATAGGGAGTTGAGTTTTTATTTATCCCTAAATGAAGTCATTTGATATTTAAAAGAGTATACTATAGAATTAATCATTCTTTTTATTATTAGCTTAAATTATTCATTTTATTTGAGGTAACTACATTTTCCATGCCGTTTTGTTTTTTGACTAATTGCTGAACTTAACACAGAGAAGAAGAGTGAAAACACCCATGCTGTTGAAGATTCAGGTGCTAGCTTTGGTTGAGAAAAGTATCTGATTTAATGTGGCATGATTTCTTTCTTTATTTGGAAGATCTAGAAAAGAAAACTGAACCCATCTCTCAGCTACATTTGATATTTTTTATTAGAAACAAAAATTCACTTGTTGAGCACTAGATCTTGACATTGGATGCTTATAGAGTGGTGTTTCTAAGAGACATAGAAAAGGGATCTTGCAATATATTGTAGGAATTTAAATTGCTTTTATTTACTCATTTTGAAGTGTTCACATGAGGAACACTTTTTCCTGCTAACACTTGTTCTTAGTGTCCCATGGGATTAGGAGGATTGCAATACCTGACTTAAATATATAAATGGTGGACTCCCTGAGCTCTCAGTGTCTTATATTTCCAAGAATATTATAGAAGGTTTATTATACTTTCCAGGAGTGATAATTTGTTCTTAATGCCATAGTATTTGTGCCTGATATTTCTACCAAATTTTGAGGGTTTTAAGGTCAGGGCTAACAGCACTCCTGTGAAATGAGCATTGTAATAGCACAGTGGTATTATCTCAATTCTCCATTTGGCCAATGAATCAGTCTTAGAGTTGTGCATGTACTGTCAAAAAGTCAGATTGGGCAGGCATATGGTGATGTTTTGCTTTATTAAAAAATGTAATGTCAATATAGGAAAGAAGCTGAGGAAACTATAAGATAACATTTATTTCAAGCCTTCTATAATTAGACTTAGTGCCATTGGTGGTTATATCTAAGTTCTTTTCAACTTCCTATGAAAGATGTTATTTACCATTTTTAGCATTATATCAGCCTCCACTTCCATACAGCATTGAAATAAATAATAAATATACCTTATTTACTCATTCACTCATTCATTTGTGTATTCACTCTTTTGTCTATTCAACTCATAGTTATTGAATGTATAAATAATGATATATCAGTTTTTTGTGATAGGCAATGGCAGCGTATATATTCATAGCATCCAATCGTTCTTCAAGCTGATTAAATTCTA
Organism: Marmota flaviventris; assembly: GCF_047511675.1. NCBI lineage: Eukaryota > Metazoa > Chordata > Mammalia > Rodentia > Sciuridae > Marmota > Marmota flaviventris. Next base: position 39,186,060 of record NC_092509.1, read on the forward strand.
GTTAGGGACAGAATATCAAGAATAAAACAATATAGAGTGATAAATAAAATGACAGAAATAAAATAAAATTGATAAGACCTAGCTTGTTTTATATGACAAGAAGGTCTTTTGTGACAGTAATAACATTTGATGTGATTTTTAAAGATTATGCTAACAATTTTCCAGGATTTCATCATTGGGAGGTCATTATAGGTAGAGGCAGAAGTATTTAGTGTAGATTAGTTAAGAAGATGATACATTCTAGGAAATACTAATACTTTGATTTATATAGAAGGTACAATGTTTGATAGTGTCTGAAAATACATATGGAAAGATAAAAAATAAGTCAAAAGAAGCCCATATATGTCAAGACAAAGGGTGTTCTTTCTTTGTGAGGAACAGAATTAATTAAGAAGATTTTAAGCAAGGGAGTAGTATTTATGGGATCAGAGATAAAACTATTCTGACTTTAACGGTGGATGTAAAAGAGTATGCATGTAAAAACTCACTAACACTGAAAATAAACCATAATGTAGGCAAATTTTGAAAAAGTATTTAGAAGTGCAGTGTAACTCATATATATTTTTAATTTTTCTTTATTTTTTAGTATTAGTTGGAGCAATACCTTTATTTTATTTATTTATTTTTATTTGGCACTGAGGATCGACCCCAGGGCCTTGCTCATGCTAGGTGAGCATTCTACCACTGAGTCACTACTCCAGCACCATATATATTTAACTGCATTAAAAATATATAAAACATTCTTTCTGAAAAAGTGAGAAAAATTTCCTAAATTAAATAACCTTAACAATGAGTAGATATGTAAAAGCTAAGGCAAAAATAGCTGTCCTATAGCTGATAAAGTTGTTTCCAAGGGAATGTGTGTTAATAATTCTAACACTGCTATCTATATATGTTGCTATGATATGGATCTTAAATGTATAATCTACTGTTTTAGCAAAAATTCTGAATAAAATATACTATTATTAACCATAATCTTTGGTGTTCATCCTGTATATGTACCATTGCTTACCCCTTGACCTACATGTTCCCATAGCCTCACCTTCATGCCTCCTGTGGTAACCATTATTTCATTGTCTATCTCTGTGTATTTGAGAATTTTTTAAATGTTACATATAATAAGTCAGAAAGAGACCATGCAAATTTTTCTTGGTTTCTAAAATATCTCATTTAATATTATATTCTCTCAGGCAATCCATGTTGTGGAAAATGGCAGGATGTCCTCTTTTTTTAATGCTGAATAATATTTCTTTATGTGTACGCTCACACACACACGTGTGTGTGTGTATGTGTGTGTGTTACATTTTCTTTATACATATATTCATTGATGGGCATTTGGTTGTTTTCATATTTCAACTATTGTGAATAATTCTGTAATGAACATAGCAGTACAAATATATTTATGAAGTGGTATTTTTCTCTCATTTGGGTATATACCCAAAGGATGGATCAATGGGTCATATGGTGGTTCCATTTCTAAGAAACTCATACCATTTTTTATAATAGCTGTACTATTTTACATTTCCCCCAACATTGTACAATTTTTTAACAATAATGGTCATTTTGAGTGTGAGATTATTTCTTATGGTTATTTAATTTATTTTTCCCTGATAATTAGTGATATTGAGTTTCCTTTCATATATCTGTTAAATATGTCTTCATTGGAGAAATATTTGTTCAAGTCCTTTTGCCCATTCAAGAAATTTAGATGGTTTCACAGACAAGTGTTGGAATGATATATTTTTCATAAATTAACCTTTCTTAAATCATATTCCAAACTTCATTAAATGTTAAAGCACTAGCACCAATAACTTTATTGTAATTTTTTATAGGTTTTAAATAGATGTTTTAACTGAAAGTCTTTGTCAATATTACTGGTTAGAGCTGATGGTGAAAAAACAGAACTAATTTTCTTGTCCAGGAAGTATTAGGAGATATTGGGGCAGTTTCATATGCATATACCTGAAATTAAGTCAGATATAATAGAGGCCACGTCAGCATATTAGAAAAATGGATCCATTTTCTCTCAGTCTAACTGGTAATTTTCAACATGTTACTTTTTCAACTAGAACTTGTTATATCTTCTGCTGTGTTCAGCAGTGATTTCATGATAAAATGTTTTAGTATCGACTACCAAGTATCAAAATAAATGATAAAAATCTAACAACAGTAGTAAAAATACCCTGTGTATGTTTTCATAATTCTCCTGTATATTCTTTAAAATATAATCTATTTGTGATAAAAAAAAATTTGAACTGCTGTGCTTTTTCTAAATACTAAGGGAACTCCAAACATGATTATGCCAGTTAGCAATCTGTTGAAAACAGGAAATGTGGGAAATGGTGAAATTTAGATCAATGAATCATTTAATTGAACAATAACATCATTTTTTGATGAAACAAATCAATTTCAGTGAACAAAAAGCAAAATTTGGGGAATTTATCTCATTTACTTTATATGTTTTATTCTTCATTTGTAATTTTTCTGCACATTAAGGATAACATTTAAATAAAAGGCAGTGACATTATCTTTCTGGGTTATTATGACTGATATGATTATGTAATATTTTATTTCATACCCTGTATCTTCACACTACTCTAATTTGTGTTCTTTTCCTTCATGGTATAGATATAATGCTACTCAACTATGTCTTCTTTCTGTCAAGTTCAATAATTACTTTTCAGTCTGTCTAATGTGGCATCATTGTAGCAACCAAGCTGTTGATCACCCAATAAACTTGAATTCTGAAATTAGATTAAGCATGGTTAAGCCCTGGTTCAACCACACACTAACTGTGTAATTGTGGGAAAATTACTGTGAGCCTCAGTTGCTTTGTCTGTAAAATGGACAGAATAACTTTATAAGATTACGTTTTACTATGATGAATATAAAGTAGTTCATATCAGACACATAGTAAATGCTTAATAAGTACTAGTTATCACCCTTACACATACATAGCAATAGTAACTACGTTATCTCATACTTTCCTTTTTATCTTCCCCTGCTCCATTTGTGGTTATTATTTATTTATAGATTTCACTTCTTATCACTCTACAAAATCTTATTAGACAAACTTGTGAATTCAACCTGTTTGCTGATTTTTCAAATGCTTATTATTTCAGAACTTGTGTATAGTTTGTAAGTCCAAAGACCTGTTTATTCAATTTTCCTTTTTTTTTTTTTAATTTTTTATTGTTGGCTGTTCAAAACATTACATAGTTCTTGATATATCATATTTCACAATTTGATTCAAGTGGGTTATGAGCTCCCATTTTTACCCCATATACAGATTGCAGAACCACATCAGTTACACATCCATTGATTTACATATTGCCATACTAGTGTCTGTTGTATTCTGCTGCCTTTCCTATCCTCTACTATCACCCCTCCCCTCCCCTCTTCTCTCTCTGCCCCCTCTACTGACATTCGTTTGTCCCCCTTGTATTATTTTTCCCCTTCCCCTCACTTCCTCTTGTATGTACTTTTGTATAACTCTGAGGGTCTCCTTCCGTTTCCATGCATTTTCCCTTCTCTCTCCCTTTCCCTCCCACCTCTCATCCCTGTTTAATGTTAATCTTCTTCTCATGCTCTTCGACCCTACTCTGTTCTTAGTTACTCTCCTTATATCAAAGAAGACATTTGGCATTTGTTTTTTAGGGATTGGCTAGCTTCACTTAGCATAATCTGCTCTAATGCCATCCATTTCCCTGTAAATTCTATGATTTTGTCATTTTTTAATGCAGAGTAATACTCCATTGTGTATAAATGCCACATTTCTTTTTATCCATTCATCCATTGAAGGGCATCTAGGTTGGTTCCACAGTCTAGCTATTGTGAATTGTGCTGCTATGAACATCGATGTAGCAGTGTCCCTGTAGCATGCTCTTTTTAGGTCTTTAGGGAATAGACCGAGAAGGGGAATAGCTGGGTCAAATGGTGGCTCCATTCCCAGCTTTCCAAGAAATCTCCATACTGCTTTCCAAATTGGCTGCACCAATTTGCAGTCCCACCAGCAATGTACAAGTGTACCCTTTTCCCCACATCCTCGCCAGCACTTGTTGTTGTTTGACTTCATAATGGCTGCCAATCTAACTGGAGTGAGATGGTATCTTAGGGTGGTTTTGATTTGCATTTCTCTGACTGCTAGAGATGGTGAGCATTTTTTCATGTACTTGTTGATTGATTGTATGTCCTCCTCTGAGGAGTGTCTGTTCAGGTCCTTGGCCCATTTGTTGATTGGGTTGTTTGTTCTCTTATTGTCTAATTTTTTGAGTTCTTTGTATACTCTGGATATTAGGGCTCTATCTGAAGTGTGAGGAGTAAAGATTTGTTCCCAGGATGTAGGCTCTCTATTTACCTCTCTTATTGTTTCTTTTGCTGAGAAAAAACTTTTTAGTTTGAGTAAGTCCCATTTGTTGATTCTAGTTATTTACTTTTGTGCTATGGGTGTCCTATTGAGGAATTTGGAGCCCGACCCCACAGTATGTAGATCGTAGCCAACTTTTTCTTCTATCAGACGGCGTGTCTCTGATTTGATATCAAGCTCCTTGATCCATTTTGAATTCACTTTTGTGCATGGCGAGAGAAAGGGATTCAGTTTCATTTTGTTGCATATGGATTTCCAGTTTTCCCAGCACCATTTGTTGAAGATGCTATCCTTCCTCCATTGCATGCTTTTAGACCCTTTATCAAATATAAGATAGTTGTAGTTTTGTGGATTGGTTTCTGTGTCCTATATTCTGTACCATTGGTCCACCCGCCTGTTTTGGTACCAGTACCATGCTGTTTTTGTTACTATTGCTCTGTAATATAGTTTGAAGTCTGGTATCGCTATACCGCCTGATTCACATTTCCTGCTTAGCATTGTTTTTGCTATTCTGGGTCTTTTATTTTTCCATATGAATTTCATGATTGCTTTCTCTATTTCTACAAGAAATGCCGTTGGGATTTTGATTGGCATTGCATTAAACCTATAGAGAACTTTTGGTAATATCGCCATTTTGATGATGTTAGTTCTGCCTATCCATGAACAGGGTATATTTTTCCATCTTCTAAGATCTTCTTCTATTCCTCTCTTTAGGGTTCTGTAGTTTTCATTGTATAAGTCTTTCACCTCTTTTGTTAGGTTGATTCCCAAGTATTTTATTTTTTTTGAAGATATTGTGAATGGAGTGGTTGTCCTCATTTCCATTTCAGAGGATTTGTCGCTGATATACAGGAATGCCTTTGATTTATGCGTGTTGATTTTATATCCTGCCACTTTGCTGAATTCATTTATTAGCTCTAATAGTTTCTTTGTAGACCCTTTTGGGTCTGCTAGGTATAGAATCATGTCATCTGCAAATAGTGATAATTTAAGTTCCTCTTTTCCTATTTTGATGCCTTTAATTTCTTTCGTCTGTCTAATTGCTCTGGCCAGTGTTTCGAGAACTATGTTGAACAGAAGTGGTGAGAGAGGGCATCCCTGTCTTGTTCCAGATTTTAGAGGGAATGCCTTCGATTTTTCTCCATTCAGAATGATGCTAGCCTGAGGCTTAGCATAGATTGCTTTTACAATATTGAGGTATGTTCCTGTTATCCCTAGTTTGTCTAGAGTTTTGAACATAAAGGGATGCTGTACTTTGTCGAATGCTTTTTCCGCATCTATCGAGATGATCATATGGTTCTTATTTTTAAGTCTATTGATGTGGTGAATAACATTTATTGATTTCCGTATATTGAACCAACCTTGCATCCCAGGGATGAATCCTACTTGATCATGGTGCACAATTTTTTGATATGTTTTTGTATCCGATTCGCCAGAATTTTATTGAGGATTTTTGCATCTAGGTTCATTAGAGATATTGGTCTGTAGTTTTCTTTCTTTGAAGTGTCTTTGTCTGGTTTAGGTATCAGGGTGATGTTGGCCTCGTAGAATGAATTTGGAAGTTCTCCCTCTTTTTCTATTTCCCGAAGTAGCTTGAAAAGTATTGGTATTAGTTCCTCTTTAAAGGTTTTGTAAAACTCTGCTGTATACCCATCCGGTCCTGGGCTTTTCTTAGTTGGTAGTCTTTTGATGGTTTCTTCTATTTCCTCAATTGATATTGGTCTGTTTAGGTTGTCTATATCCTCCTGACTCAATCTGGGCAGATCATATGACTTAAGAAATTTATCTATGCCTTCACTATCTTCTAATTTATTGGAGTATAAGGATTCAAAATAATTTTTGATTATCTTCTGTATTTCTGAAGTGTCTGTTGTGATATTGCCTCTTTCATCCCGTATGTTAGTGATTTGAGTTCTCTCTCTTCTTCTCTTCGCTAGCATGGCTAAGGGTCTGTCAATTTTGTTTATTTTTTCAAAGAACCAACTTTTAGTTTTGTCAATTTTTTCAATTGTTTCTTTTGTTTCAATTTCATTAATTTCAGCTCTGATTGTAATTATTTCTTGCCTTCTACTTCTTTTGCTGTTGTTTTGCTCTTCTTTTTCTAGGATTTTGAGATGAAGTATGAGATCATTTATTTGTTGGTTTTTTCTTTTTTTAAGGAATGAACTCCAAGCAATGAATTTTCCTCTTAGAACTGCTTTCAATGTGTCCCATAGATTCCGATATGTTGTGTCTGTGTTTTCATTAATCTCTAAGAATTTTTTAATTTCCTCCTTGATGTCTTCTATAACCCATTGATCATTCAGTAACCTATTGTTCATTCTCCAAGTGATGTATTCTTTTTCCTTCCTTCTTTTATCGTTGATTTTCAGTTCCATTCCATTATGATCAGATAGGATGCATGGTATTATCTCTACTCCTTTGTATTGTCTAAGAGTTTCCCTGTGACATAATATATGATCTATTTTTGAGAAGGATCCATGTGCTGCTGAGAAAAACGTGTAACTGCTTGATGTTGGGTGGTATATTCTATATATGTCAATTAAGTCTAGGTTATTAATTGTGTTATTGAGTTCTATAGTTTCCTTATTCAACTTTTGTTTGGAAGATCTGTCCAGTGGTGATAGAGGTGTGTTGAAGTCTCCCATGATTATTGTATGGTGGTCTATTAGACTCTTGAACTTGAGAAGAGTTTGTTTGATGAACATAGCTGCACCATTGTTTGGGGCATATATATTTATGATTGTTATGACTTGTTGGTGTATGGTTCCCTTGAGCAGTATGTAGTGTCCCTCTTTATCCCTTTTGATTAACTTTGGCTTAAAATCTATTTTATTTGATATGAGTATGGATACTCCTGCTTGTTTCCGAAGTCCATATGAGTGATATGATTTTTCCCAACCTTTCACCTTCAGCCTATGTATGTCTTTTCCTATCAAATGCGTCTCCTGTAGGCAGCATATTGTTGGGTCTTGTTTTGTGATCCATTCTACTAGCCTGTGTCTCTTGATTGGTGAGTTTAAGCCATTAACATTTAGGGTTATTATTGAGATATGGGTTGTTCTTCCAGCCATATTTGTTTATTTCTGTTACTAAACATGGTTTGTTTTCCTCTTTGATTATTCCCCCCCCCCTTTACTGTCCTACCTCCCACTGTTGGTTTTCATTGTTATTTTCCATTTCCTCTTCCTGTAATGCTTTGGCGAGGATGTTTTGAAGAGATGGTTTTCTAGCTGCAAATTCTTTTAACTTTTGTTTATCGTGGAAGGTTTTAATTTCATCTTCCATCCTGAAGCTTAATTTCACTGGAAACACAATTCTTGGTTGGAACCCATTTTCTTTCAGTGTTTGAAATATGTTATTCCAGGATCTTCTAGCTTTCAGAGTCTGTGTTGAGAGATCAGCTGTTATCCTGATTGGCTTACCCCTAAATGTGATCTGCTTCCTTTATCTTGTAGCTTTTAAAATTCTCTCCTTGTTCTGTATGTTGGGCATCTTCATTATAATGTGTCTAGGTGTGGGTCTCTTATGATTTTGCACATTCGGCGTCCTGTAGGCTTCTAGGATTTGGGGTTCTGTCTCATTCTTCAAGTCTGGGAAGTTTTCTCGAATTATTTCATTGAATAGATTGCTCATTCCTTTGGTTTGAAACTCTGTTCCTTCCTGTATCCCAATGACTCTTAAATTTGGTCTCTTGATGTTATCCCATATTTCTTGGATGTTCTGCTCATGGTTTCTTAACAGTCTTGCTGAGCTGTCTATGTTCTTTTCAAGTTGAAATACTTTATCTTCATTGTCTGATGTTCTGTCTTCTAAGTGTTCTACTCTGCTGGTAGTATTCTCAATTGAGTTTTTAAGTTGGCTTATTGCTTCCTGCATTTCTAGGATTTCTGTTTGTTTGTTTTTTATAACCTCTATTTCCCTGTATAGTTGATCTTTTGCTTCTTGGATTTGTTTATGTAATTCATTGTTGAAGTGATCTTTCATTGTCTGATTTTGCTGTCTGATGTCTTCTTTGAGACTCCAGATCATCTGAAGCATGTATATCCTGAATTCTTTATCTGACATTCCATCAGCTGCAGCTATTACCTCTTCTAACGTTGAGTTGACCTGCAATGCTTGTGGTCCTTTCTTTCCTTGTCTCTTCATACTGTTCGCGTTCCTTTCTTCTTGGTGAAACTGTTGTGCTATTGAATTTTCCCCCTATATATTTATATTGGTCTTGTATAGTTGCAAAGTCTCCCTCGCAGGCGCGGGCGGCGGCTCTGCCCCTCCTCCAATTGGGGCAATGTGCCTACCACGACGGCAGGCCGCTGGGCCTGCTCTGCCAGTCGGTAGCAGGTCCGCCGACCTTGCAGGCGCGGGCGGCGGCTCTGTCCCTCTGCGGGCCGCTAGGCTTGTTCTGTCGGTGGTCGCAGTTCTGCCTACTTTGCAGGCGCAGGCAGCGGCACTGCCGCTCTGCAGGCCTCTGGGGCTGTACTGCCAGTGGGTCGCAGGTCCGCCGACTTTGCAGGCGTGGGGGGGGCGGCTCTACCCTTCCTCAGGCCACTGGGCCTGTTCTGTCTCTCGGTTGCAGGTCTGACCTGTTCTGATGGTGGTCTCAGTTCCGACTACCTTGCAGGCGCGGGGGGGAGGGGGCGGCTCTGCCTCTCAGCAGGCCGCTGCTCCTCTTCTGCCGGTGGGTCGCAGGCACGCCTACCTTGCAGGAGTGATTGGAAGCTCTGTCCCGCCGCGGGCCACTGGGCCTTTTCTGTTGGTGGTCACAGTTCCCCTACCTGGCAGGCGAGGGGGGTGGGGGGCGGCTCTGCCCCTCAGCAGGCCGCTGGGCCTGCTCTGAGTTTGGTCCCAGTTCCCTCTACTATGCCGGCGCAGGGGGAGGGGGCGGCTCAGCCTCTCAGCAGGCGGCTGCTCCTCTTCTGCCGGTGGGTCGCAGGCCCGCCTACCTTGCAGGAGTGATTGGAAGCTCTGTCCCGCTGCGGGCCACTGGGCCTTTTCTGTCGGTGGTCACCCTTCCCCTACCTGGCAGGCGAGGGGGGTGGGGGGCGGCTCTGCCCCTCAGCAGGCCTCTGGGCCTGCTCTGTGTTTGGTCCCAGTTCCCTCTACTATGCCGGCTCAGGGGGAGGGGGCGGCTCAGCCTCTCAGCAGGCGGCTGCTCCTCTTCTGCCTGTGGGTCGCAGGCCCGCCTACCTTGCAGGAGTGATTGGAAGCTCTGTCCCGCCGCGGGCCACTGGGCCTTTTCTGTCGGTGGTCACCCTTCCCCTACCTGGCAGGCGAGGGGGGTGGGGGGCGGCTCTGCCCCTCAGCAGGCCGCTGGGCCTGCTCTGTGTTTGGTCCCAGTGCCCTCTACTATGCCGGCGCAGGGGGAGGGGGCGGCTCAGCCTCTCAGCAGGCGGCTGCTCCTCTTCTGCCGGTGGGTCGCAGGCCCACCTACCTTGCAGGAGTGATTGGAAGCTCTGTCCCGCCGCGGGCCACTGGGCCTTTTCTGTCGGTGGTCACCCTTCCCCTACCTGGCAGGCGAGGGGGGTGGGGGGCGGCTCTGCCCCTCAGCAAGCCGCTGGGCCTGCTCTGTGTTTGGTCCCAGTGCCCTCTACTATGCCGGCGCAGGGGGAGGGGGCGGCTCAGCCTCTCAGCAGGCGGCTGCTCCTCTTCTGCCGGTGGGTCGCAGGCCCGCCTACCTTGCAGGAGTGATTGGAAGCTCTGTCCCGCCGCGGGCCACTGGGCCTTTTCTGTCGGTGGTCACCCTTCCCCTACCTGGCAGGCGAGGGGGGTGGGGGGCGGCTCTGCCCCTCAGCAGGCCGCTGGGCCTGCTCTGTGTTTGGTCCCAGTGCCCTCTACTATGCCGGCGCAGGGGGAGGGTGCGGCTCAGCCTCTCAGCAGGCGGCTGCTCCTCTTCTGCCGGTGGGTCGCAGGCCCACCTACCTTGCAGGAGTGATTGGAAGCTCTGTCCCGCCGCGGGCCACTGGGCCTTTTCTGTCGGTGGTCACCCTTCCCCTACCTGGCAGGCGAGGGGGGTGGGGGGCGGCTCTGCCCCTCAGCAGGCCGCTGGGCCTGCTCTGTGTTTGGTCCCAGTGCCCTCTACTATGCCGGCACAGGGGGAGGGGGCGGCTCAGCCTCTCAGCAGGCGGCTGCTCCTCTTCTGCCGGTGGGTCGCAGGCCCGCCTACCTTGCAGGAGTGATTGGAAGCTCTGTCCCGCCGCGGGCCACTGGGCCTTTTCTGTCGGTGGTCACCCTTCCCCTACCTGGCAGGCGAGGGGTGTGGGGGGCGGCTCTGCCCCTCAGCAGGCCGCTGGGCCTGCTCTGTGTTTGGTCCCAGTTCCCTCTACTATGCCGGCGCAGGGGGAGGGGGCGGCTCAGCCTCTTAGGAGGCGGCTGCTCCTCTTCTGCTGGTGGGTCGCAGGCCCGCCTACCTTGCAGGAGTGATTGGAAGCTCTGTCCCGCCGCGGGCCACTGGGCCTTTTCTGTTGGTGGTCACCCTTCCCCTACCTTGTTTATTCAATTTTCAAGGTGTGTTTATTGGTTCCTTAAGTGAAGAAACAATATCTTCTTTATTTCTATATTTCCATGCAAAGTACTTCATACAGGATGGGTTATACAGAAGTACTAATGTGATATTTATTGGATGAATAGGTCCATCAAATTAACTCCCTTTTTATTATTTTCTTTTGAGTTTTTGTCTTTAAACTTGCTTTATTACACTAGAAAAATTATTAGGGAAGAATAGCTGTTTCTGGATTAATATTTTGTTTTCTACACTGTTTAGAAGCAGCACAGGATCTTTTAATAAATATTTTACCAAAGACAACATTTTCTAGAGTTTTGATAAATGAATTCATATTTCTCATATGTTCACGTATATTAAGAAAGATAAAGTGTTAATGAAACAAATATTAGAAAAGTAATGAAAACCATAGTATTAGTTGCACTGGACCTATATAGCAAATAATAATAATAATAATAAATTAATTAAAATATATTAATTAATTTTTTATTTTAATATATAAAAGATGAATGGATTGATGAATAGAAATAATAATGTAAGCAGAGTTGAATGTTATTGGTAGAATTTAGTACATACATACTAAATATTTGCTGTAAATTACTTAAAATTTTATAAAATTTACATTGTTTTTGAAATATGATTAATGAAGAGTTGCTTATCTTCTTATGCCTAAAGATGTTTGTTTTATCATTAAAGGGTATTTTTAAAGATTTAGAGCATGTGGTTAAGCAGATTAATTGTTTATCCATTTCAAAGGTATGTTTTGTATGAAGTTGTTAAAAAAATTGAAACCTTTCACATTTCAATCTGTATGTGCAGCTTTCATTGAGTAAATTAAAACTGAATTAGCATTTTTGTTTCTTGTCCTTGCATTGACCCCAATTTTCAGAGGTTTTGAAATTGGCTGCAAAATTGGGTTTGGTGCTGAAACTTGGCACCAATACCTTAAATTTTAGACCAAGTCATCATTTTCAGTATATTTTTAAGCTATTTGGCAAGAAGTTACAGTGTTTCTTTTAAACCCAAGACTGTAATGCCAGTAGTTCGGTAGCTGGGACACAATATCCCTCAGGTGATATATCAGGAATATCTGCAAACATTTGAGTAAGATGGTGATGGACAAAAATGTTAAAGTAGAAATTCAGAAATAAATGAGAAAATCTGAAGGTATGTAAAATTTAATGTTTAGGTATGACCTATTTATCTGGTTAACTTTTATAAAATTTTTTATGTATATGTGAATTTTCTAGTTTAAGATAAAAAATGTCAGTAACTTGGTTTGCCATCTTACTGTATTTTTGTGTGACTATTTTAAAATCAAGAGAAAAGACTATAATGTTAACCATTTGTAGGTTAGATAAGAGAATCATATCTTCTGATACATTATTTTTGTGTTTTCCTTTTTCTTCTTTTTTGGTTTGAAATTACTATTATTATTATTTGATTGAGATTATTGTGAATTGGATTGATTTCCTTCTCAGAAAATTCATTATTGGTACATAGGAAAACTATCAAATTTTGTATGTTGATTTTGTTACCTGCTACTTTGTTGAATTTATTTTTTGCTCTAGCAGACTTTTGGTGGAGCTTTTTGGATCTTCTAAGTATAGAATCATATCATCTGAAAATAGTCATATTTTGACTTCTTCCTTTTCTGTTTTTATTTGTTTTATTTCCTTTTCTTACCTTATTGCTCTGGCCAGAATTTCTAGTACTATATTAAGTAGGAATGGTGAAAATAGACATCCTTGTCTTGTTCCAGATTTAAAAAGAAATGCTTTCAGTTTTTCCTCATTTGCTACGAGGTTTTCTTTGTGTTTTTTTTTTTTTTTTTTTTTTTTTTTTTTTTTTTTTTTTATAGGCCTTTATGATGTTGAGGCAGTTTCCTTCTATCCCTAGTTTTTTCAGTATTGTTATCATAAATGGATGCTGGATTTTGTCAGAGGCTTTCTCTGCATTTATCGAGATAAATGATTTTGTCTTTAGTTTTATATTATGTGACAAATTACATTTATTGATTTGTATATGTTAAATCATTATTGTATCTCTGGGATAAAACCAACATGGTCATTATGTACAACCTTCTTAATATGTTGTTGAATGTGATGATATTTCATTAAGGACCTTTGCATCTAAGTCCATCAGGGATATTGTTCTTTTTTTCTTTGATGTGTTTTCCTTAACTGATTTTGCTATGAGTTTGATACTGGCTTCATAGAATGAATTTGGAAATGTTCTGTCCCTTTTTATTTTATGGAATAATTTGAGAAGCATCAATGTTACTACTTCTTTAACTTGTCTAGTAGAATTCAGCTAAGAATTCATCTGGTCTTGGGCTTTTCTTTGTTGGAAGGTTGTTTCTTTTTTCTTTTTCTTTTTTTTAATTACTGCTTCAATCTCATTACTGCTATTGGTCTATTTAGTTTTTGTATGTCTTCTTGATTCAATTTTAGAAGGTCTTTATGTATATAGAAACACATCAACTTCTAGGTTTTCCAATTTATTTGAGTGAAAGTTATCACTGAATTTCTGTGAAGTCTGTTGTGATTTCTCTTTTTTCATCTCTAAATTTATTATTTGGGTCTTCTTTTTTTTTATTTTGGTTAGTTTGACTAAAAGCTTATCAACCTTGTTTCTCTTTTCAAAGGACCAACTTTTCATTTAATCAATCCATTGTATTTTTATCATCAATTTCATTGATTTTTGACTCTGTTTTTTATTATTTCCTTCCTTCTACTGGTTTTGGTTTGCATCATTCTTATTTTTCAGAGACTTTGAGATGCATCATTAGGTTTTTTATACAGGATTTTTCTGATTTTCTTAAGTGGGCACTCAAAAGTACAAGCTTCCCTCTTAGAACTGCCTTCATAGTGTCTCAGAGGTTCTGAATGTTATATCACTATTTTGAATTTGAGTCACAGGATTTTTTACTTTCTCCCCTGATTATTGCTATGAGTCATCCATTATTCAAAAATGTGTTGTTCAATCTCCATGCATATATATAGTTTCTGTAGAGTTTTTGTGTGTGTGTGTGTGTATTGATTTCTAATTTCATTGCTGATAAAATACAAAGAATTATGTCAACTTTTTTGGTTCTGCTAAGAGTTTCTTAAAGTCCTAAAATATAGACTATTTTGGAGAAAGTTCTATGAATCACTGAGAAGAATGTGTATTCAGCTGTTGTTGGATAAAATATTCTCCGTGTGTAATCATTCTTTTTTTATTTTGAGGTTAAGTTTATATACAACAAAATGCACAACTATAAACATATCATTTGATAATTTTTGGCAAATGCATGTCTCTGAACCCAAATTCTATTAGGACATGTGATATTAGCATTACTTCAGATAATTATATTATTTGTTTACCATAACTTTAAATGGATAAGATTTCAAGTATATATTTCACATTGAGGGATTAAAATTCCTTTCCTAATATCTTATTCCCCTTGTTAAAATAGCAATTCAAGAATAATTTTACTAATTCAATAAATAACAACCATTTAATAGTTCAGTAAATAATAAGCATTTTAATAGTTCAGTAAATAACAAGCATACACTTGAGGAAAACATTATTGATAATATTGAACAAGAAACTAAATTCACTCCACTTACTGAGAATATTATCTGTATATTTGAAAACAGAATGAAAATGTTCTTTTTTTCTCAAGAGAACCATTCCAGAAATTTATCAAATAAAGAAGAATCTAGTATTTCATGTAGCCTTTGTTCTAAAAAAAAAGAAATATTGGGTTTTTGTGAAAAAATTATTGTATGCTGTATTTTGTTGGTGAATTGGAAGTGGAACGTATTCTTTCTTGACTTGTTGGAAATTTTGTTATGAAAAATATTTTACATATAGCTCATCAGTGTTAATTAACAAAATAGTACCCATTCATATATATTCTTCAAAATCAAAGGTAATTAGTCCAAATGCTAGAAATGTTCCTGTGAAGAAAAATCCAGATAGTTTTTACAGAAAGCTCAGGTTTTAAATTCATTGGAAAGTAAAGTGCCATGTCATTGAGTGAGTATCAATCTTACAAGTGTTATTCAATTTATTCAATTGTAAAATGGTTGGTTAAGGTTCTCAGGCTTGGAAATCCTTAGCCTTTTGAGCCTAACTCCTAGATTTCTTAAATTTTATCTGTTTTTAAAGAAGACAACATATCAATACTCTTAATATATATTTTTTAAAATTTTGAGATTATCATAGACTCACATGCAGTTAAAATAATACAGAAAGATCATATGTACCCTTTCCTGGGTTTTCCTCTGCCATAACATCTTTTTTTTTTTTTAATTTGTTCTAATTAGTTATACATGAAAAAGTAGAATGCACTTTGATACATCATACATAAATGGAGTATAATTTCTTATTCTTCTGGTTGTACATGATGTAGAATTCCACCAGTCATATATTTATATATGTATGAATAATGGGCAATAATGTCTAATTATTATGGGTTAATAATGTCTAATTATTAATGGATAATAATGTCTATTTATGGTAATAATGTCTAATTAATTCTACTATCCTTCCTATTCCCAAACCCACCCCATTCCTTACAGTAGATAGGTTTGTTCTTCATATATTCAAAGAATGATCTGAAAAGCCAAATTTGTACCTTCAACGTTTCTGCATTGGCAGACAACTAGAAATTTTAACATATATCTATTCTCTCCACTCCAAACTCTTTATCACTTGAGTACATGTATTAGATTCCTACTCTTGCAATTATAGCTAATGGTTATCTAAATTCTACAAAGCACTGTTCAATTTCTCTTGAATTCAGTATTAAAAAGTAATTATTTATGGGACTGGGGATGTGGCTCAAGTGGTAGCGTGCTCGCCTGGCATGCGTGTGGCCCGGGTTCCATCCTCAGCACCACATACAAACAAAGATGTTGTGTCCGCCGAAAACTAAAAAATAAATATTAAAAAATTCTCTCTCTCTCTCTCTCTATCTATCTATCTATCTCTATCTCTATCTTCTCTCTTTAAAAAAAGAATTATTTATTGGCATTGTAGAAATAGAAAATTCACTCAGAAATGTATAAATATGGGTATATTTTTCCCTGGCAATAGAAGATGGTCTGGAATAAAATAAAATTATTTTCTCCATTGTTTTACTAAATTTTCTTCTCTCTACCTCCCCCACAACCTGACCCTCTACCAAAGACAACAGGAAAAATAGACTTGTACTGAAGCATTAGAAGTTAATTGCAGTATTTAATAGGCATTTAATATCTTTGAACATTTAACATGCAGCTTCACAGTTTCTGGATCTATAGTGATGATTTAAATCATTTTAAAATTACCCTCTTAAATATAAAGTTTAGTTCAGATATGGGATGTAGTTTTCATCTATCCTTCTATAATCATTTAGACAACTTTAAGTTAGCAGACACTGGTTCTACCACTTCTATGACTATTAACTCGTAGTAAATGTAATCTTCTCATTTGAGTACTATTAGTAGTTTTAAACTGATAGTCCTTATCTATATAGTCAAATTTTACAAGTACTTCAAGGTAACTTCTTTTAAGATATTCTTTGCCTACTTGCCCACATTTACATCAATATTTTTTTTCTACAAATATCTCTGCCAAGCACAAGGACAGAAATTAAACACTTGAGTGGTGGTTAAGTGATAATTTGGTCAAATAATATCTCATTGTATTTGTATAGGAATGCAGGACCAAAGAAATGTGCACAATGATACTGCAGTCATTGATCTTTTCTATTATCAAGACTAAGCCTGGAAGAATAGTCTCCCTTCATAGCAACTCAACATTTGGATGTATGCATCTGCTTTCTATAACTAGTTGAATTTCTATAGATCTAGTACCATTCTAAGGAGAAAATATATGTAACTTCACAGATTATTCATTTAATATCCCAAGCATAGTGCATTCCATTGCTTCTTCAAAGACTGCAATTATAATTACTGCACTATATAAATGTAACATCTGGGAATGTGCTTTAGTATCAATCTAGATCCTTTAAAGAAAATGAAAACCATCCCAGGCATTTCAATTGATACTATTTATCTCAGGGAGCTAATTACGTAGGTGATAGAAAATTGGGTAGTCACCCATTCAATAGTGAAGCAATCCAGAGATGAGGGCTGGAAGGACTGAGAGGAAGTAGTGTAAATAGAGCTAGAAGCCACTATACCTAGCAAGTGGGAAAACTACAAGAGGTGCTGCATGGTGGGAGACAAAGCGAGAATCATATTGTAAGAAGATGTTTCATAGATCTGGAACAGAAGAGAGGTGATAACCACTTTCAGAAAATGCCCCCCAATGCAGAGAGAATGAATAATGACTTCAATTCTTCTTTCTTACAGCTTCTCAGTAACTCCCTAATACCTCTCATAGTGTCCTTATCCCATTTTGACCCTGTGTAGCATCACACACTATTGTAAACATACAGAGTTAAAATTCAAATTTGTATCACTATGATATGTTGACTCCAGTTCTTCGGTATAAATGCCAAAGGGTGGAATAACTGTGTCATTTGGTGGTCACATTTCTAGTCTTTTGAGGAATTCCCATGTTGTTTTCTACAATAGTTGTACTAATTTTCAGTTCCAAAAACAATGCACGATATGCATTTTTTCCTCACACTCTCAACCTGCAGTTATTTTTATTTATATTCTTGATGGTTGTTATTTTAACTGGAGTGAGAGGAAATATAAGTATAGTTTTGATTTCTCTGAGCATTTTTTTCACATATTTGCTGGCCAGTTTTTCGCTTTTCTTTCCATATTTTTTTAGGAATGTCTGTATAGATAACTTGTCCATATATTGATTGGGTTATTTGATTTTGGATGTTAAGTTTTTTAAGATCTTTGTGTATTCTTGATATTAATACCAACTATTGTCAGAACAATAGTTGGCAAAGATTTTTCTTCCATTCTGTAGGCTCTGTCTTCATGCTTAAGTGTTCTCTTCTCTGCAGATTTTTTATTGTTTTTTTATGCTATCCCACTTATTGATTCTTGGTTTTATTTCTTGAGCTTTAGGAGTCTTATTAAGGAAGTCGGTGTCTGCACTAACATGTTTAAGTGTTGACCCCATGTTTTCTTCTAGTAGTGTTGACCCTATATTTTTTTTTAGCAATTAAAGATTTCTGGTCTAATTCCTAGGTCTCTTATCCACTTTGAGTTAATATACAGTGATATTTGCATACACATATTTATGCAGTACAATTTAAAATAGCTAAATTGTAGAACTTAGGTAGGTGAAAGCCTAGCTGTCCATCCACAGAAGAATGGATAAAGAAAATGTAATCTACAAACACAGTAGAGTTTTACTTAGCTGTAAAGAATGAAATTATGTCATTTCTTGGTAAATATATGGAACTGGAAAACATGATAAGTGAAAGAAACCAGACTCAGAAAGTCAAGGGTGAATGTTCTCTCCCTCATACAGAATCTTGAGAGATATCAGAAATTTTTAAAAAGGGAAGGGGTCTCATGAATAAACACAAGAAAAAAATTGTGGAGGGCAGGGGAAGGGAGAAGGAATGAGAAAGTAGAGAAACTTTCAGAATGAAATTAACCAAATTATGCTATGTGCATGTATGAATATATCACAATGAATTCCAATTTTACATACAACTATAAGGCATGAATTAAGAAAATAATAAGTAAATAGTAGGAAGACCAGTAGAGCAGAGGGAGGGAACCAGGGAGAGAGAGGAGGAAAGAAAAGGTAAAGCACTGGGGATTAAAATGTTATATGCATTCATGAATATACCAAAATAAAACCCACTATTATGTATGTATAACTATAATGTATTAATATATCTATAAAACATTTTCATATATATATATCAAATTTTCATGTAGCTGAATTTAATTTTTGAAGTATTCAAATATGTTGCTGTAAATTTTTATGTTTGTTACAAATATAAACAAATTATATAGCATGAGATTTCAGATTACATATAGTGGCAATGAAGGAATTAGACTTCCTGGTGAAAGATTCTCATTCTACAATTTAGTTTAAAAGGTCAAAGTCTTAGCCAGGCGAGTTGGCACATGCCCATAATCCCAGTGGCTCGGAAGGCTGAGTCAGGAGAACAGCGAGTTCAAAGCCAGCCTCAGCAATGTTGAGTGAGACCAGCTCAGTGAGACCCTGTCTCTAAATAAAATACCAAATAGGGCTGAGGATGTGGCTCAGTGGCATAGAATACAAAATAGCATAATGGTTAATAGTTGTGTTTTAGAACCAAACAGAAATGAGTTTTAATATAATAACTACGTGAACATGAGAAAGTTATTCTATCCTTTTATTTTTTTTATTGGTTGTTCAAAACATTACAAAGCTCTTGACATATCATATTTCATGCATTAGATTCAAGTTGGTTATGAACTCCCAATTTTACCCCAAATACAGATTGCAGAATCACATCGGTTACACATCCACATTTTTACATAATACCCTATTAGTAACTGTTGTATTCTGCTACCTTTCCTATCCTCAACTATCCCCCCTTCCCTCCCCTCCCATCTTCTCTCTCTACCCCATCTACTGTAATTCATTTCTCTCCTTGTTTATTTTCCCATTCCCTTCACAACCTCTTATATGTAATTTTGTATAACAATGAGGGTCTCCCTCCATTACCATGCAATTTCCCTTTTCTCTCCCTTTGCCTCCCACCTCATGTCTCTGTTTAATGTTAATCTTTTCTTCCTGCTCTTCCTCCCTGCTCTGTTCTTAGTTGCTCTCATTATATCAAAGAAGACATTTGGTATTTGATTTTTAGGGATTGGCTAGCTTCACTAAGCAAAATCTGCTCTAGTGCTATCCATTTCCCTGCAAATTCCATGATTTTGTCATTTTTTAGTGCTGGGTAATGCTCCATGGTGTATAAATGCCACATTTTTTTTTATCCATTCATCTATTGAAGGGCATCTGAGTTGGTTCCACAGTCTAGCAATGGTGAATTGTGCTGCTATGAACATCGATGTGGCAGTATCCCTGAAGTATGCTCTTTTAAGGTCTTCAGGGAATAGTCTGAGAAGGGCAATAGCTGGGTCAAATGGTGGTTCCATTCCCAGCTTTCCCAGAAATCTCCATACTGCTTTCCAAATTGGCCGCACCAGTTTTCAGTCCCACCAGCAATGTACAAGAGTACCCTTTTCGCCACAACCTCGCCAGCACTTGTTGTTGTTTGACTTCATAATGGCTGCCAATCTTACTGGAGTGAGATGGTATCTTAGGGTGGTTTTGATTTGCATTTCTCTGACTGCTCGAGGTGGTGAGCATTTTTTCATGTACTTGTTGATTGATTGTATGTCCTCCTCTGAGAAGTGTCTGTTCAGGTCCTTGGCCCATTTGTTGACTGGGTTATTTGTTATCTTATTGTCTAATTTTTTGAGTTCTTTGTATACTCTGGATATTAGGGCTCTATCTGAAGTGTGAGGAGTAAAAACTTGTTCCCATGATGTAGGCTCCCTATTTACCTCTCTTATTGTTTCTCTTGCTGAGAAAAAACTTTTCAGTTTAAGTAAGTCCCATTTGTTGATTCTTGTTATTAACTCTTGTGCTATGGGTGTCCTATTAAGGAATTTGGAGCCCGACCCCACTATATGTAGATCGGAGCCAACTTTTTCTACTATCAGACACAGAGTCTCTGATATGATATCTAGCTCCTTGATCCACTTTGAGTTAACTTTTGTGCATGGCGAGAGGAGGGGATTCAGTTTCATTTTGTTGCATATGAATTTCCAGTTTTCCCAGCACCATTTGTTGAAGATGCTATCCTTCCTCCATTGCATGCTTTTAGCTCCTTTATCAAATATAAGATAGTTGTAGCTTTGTGGATTAGTCTCTGTGTCCTCTATTCTGTACCATTGGTCCACCCGCCTGTTTTGGTACCAGTACCATGCTGTTTTTGTTACTATTGCTCTGTAATATAGTTTGAAATCTGGTATCGCTATACCGCCTGATTCACACTTCCTGCTTAGAATTGCTTTTGCTATTCTGGGTCTTTTATTTTTCCATATGAATTTCATGATTGCTTTATCTATTTCTACAAGAAATGTCTTTGGGATTTTGATTGGCATTGCAATAAATCTATACAGAACTTTTGGTAATATCACCATTTTGATGATGTTAGTTCTGTCTATCCATGAACAGGGTATATTTTTCCATCTTCTAAGATCTTCTTCTACTTCTCTTTTTAGGGTTCTGTAGTTTTCATTGTATAGATCTTTCACCTCTTTTGTTAGGTTGATTCCCAAGTATTTTATTTTTTTTTTGAGGATATTGTGAATGGAGTGTTTTTCCTCATTTCCGTTTCAGAAGTTTTGTCACTCATATACAGAAATACCTTTGATTTATGCGTGTTGATTTTATATCCTGCCATTTTGCTGAATTCATTTATTAGTTCTAGTAGTTTCTTTGTAGACCCTTTTGGGTCTTCTAGGTATAGAATCATATCATCTGCAAATAGTGATAATTTAAGTTCTTCTTTTCCTATTTTTATGCCTTTAATTTCTTTCGTCTGTCTAATTGCTCTGGCCAGTTTTTCAAGAACTATATTGAATAGAAGTGGTGATAGAGGGCATCCCTGTCTTGTTCCAGATTTTAGGGGGAATGCCTTCAATTTTTCTCCATTCAGAATGATGCTAGCCTGAGGCTTAGCATATATAGCTTTTACTATGTCAAAGTAAGTTCCTGTTATCCCTAGTTTTTCTAATGTTTTGAACATAAAGGAATGCTGTACTTTGTCGAATGCTTTTTCTGCGTCTATCGAGATGATCATATGATTCTTATCTTTAAGTCTATTGATGTGGTGTATAACATTTATTGATTTCCGTATATTGAACCATCCTTGCATCCCAGGTATGAATCCTACTTGATCATGGTGCACAATTTTTTTGATGTGCCTTTGTATCCGATTCGCCAGAATTTTATTGAGGATTTTTGCATCTAGCTTCATCAGAGATATTGGTCTGTAGTTTTCTTTCTTTGAGGTGTCTTTGTCTGGTTTCGGAATCAGGGTGATGTTGGCCTCATAGAATGAATTTGGCAGATCTCCCTCTTTTTCTATTTCCTGAAATAACTTGAAAAGTATTGGTAATAATTCTTCTTTAACGGTTTTGTAAAACTCCGCTGTATACCCATCTGGTCCTGGGCTTTTCTTGGTTGGTAGTCTTTTGATTGCTTCTTCTATTTCATCCATCGTTATAGGTCTGTTTAAGTTGTGAGTATCCTCCTGACTCAGTCTGGGCAAATCATATGACTTAAAAAATTTATCGATGTCTTCACTATCTTCTATTTTACTGGAATATAGGTTTTCAAAATAATTTCTAATTGTCTTCTGTATTTCTGTAGCATCTGTTGTGATATTGCCTTTTTCATCCCGTATGTTAGTAATTTGAGTTCTCTCTCTTCTTCTCTTCATTAGCATGGCTAAGGGTCTGTCAATCTTATTTATTTTTTCAAAGAACCAACTTTTAGTTTTCTTAATTTTTTCAACAGTTTCTTTTGTTTCAATTTCGCTGATTTCCGCTCTGATTTTAATCATTTCTTGCCTTCTGCTACATTTGCTGTTGTTTTGCTCTTCCTTTTCTAGGGCTTTCAGATAAAGTGTGAGCTCATTTATTTGTTGGTTTTTCCTTTTTTTGAGGAATGACCTCCAGGCGATGAATTTCCCTCTTAAAACTGCTTTCATTGTGTCCCATAGATTCCGATATGTTGTGTCTGTATTTTCATTTATCTCTAAGATTTTTTTGATTTCCTCCTTTATGTCTTCTGTAACCCATTGATCATTCAGTAACATACTGTTCATTTTCCATGTGATGTAGGATTTTTCCTTCCTTCTTTTATCATTGATTTCCAGTTTCATTCCATTATGATCAGATAAAATGCATGGTATTATCTCCACCCCTTTATATTTACTGAAGGTTGCCCTATGCCATAATATATGGTCTATTTTTGAGAAGGATCCATGTACTGCTGAGAAAAAAGTATATCCACTTGATGATGGTTGATATATTCTATATATGTCAGTTAAGTCAAGGTTATTGATTGTGATATTGAGTTCTATAGTTTCTTTATTCAACTTTTTTGGAGGATCTGTCCAATGGTGAGAGAGGTGTGTTGAAGTCACCCATGATTATTGTGTTGTGGTCTATTTGATTCTTGAACTTGAGGAGAATTTGTTTTATGAACGTCGCAGCACCATTATTTAGTGCATAAATATTGATAATTGTTATGTCTTGCTGGTGAATGGTTCCTTTTAACAGTATATAATGTCCTTCCTTATCCCTTTTGATTAACTTAGTCTTGAAGTCGATTTTATTCGATATGAGGATGGCCACCCCTGCTTGATTACGAGGACCGTGTGCGTGGTATATTTTTTCCCAACCTTTCACCTTCAGCCTGTGTATGTCTTTTCCAATCAGATGTGTCTCCTGGAGGCAGCATATTGTTGGATTTGTTTTTTTAATTCATGTTACCAGCCTATGTCACTTTATTGGAGAGTTTAAGCCATTAACGTTTAGAGTTACTATTGATATATGGTTTGTACTTCCAGCCATGTTTGATTATTTATCTTCTTTTTTTTTTTAATTAGTTTGTTTCTCCATGATTAGCTTTCCCCCCGCCCTCTGTCTTTACAGAGGCACTTCGCACTGATGGTTTTGGTTATTGTTTTTCATTTCTTCCTCGTGTAGTGTTTTGCTCAAGATGCTTTGCAATGCTGGTTTTCTGGCTGCAAATTCTTTTAGCTTTTGTTTATCATGAAAGATTTTTATTTCGTTGTCGTACCTGAAGCTGAATTTTGCTGGATACAGAATTCTTGGTTGGCATCCATTATCTTTCAGTGTTTGAAATACATTGTTCCAGGATCTTCTCGCTTTCAGCGTCTGTGATGAAAACTCCATTGTTAACCTTATTGGTTTACCCCTGAATGTAATCTTTCTCCTTTCTCTTGTAGCTTTTAATATTTTCTCTTTGTTCTGTATATTGGATATCTTCATAACAATGTGTCTTGGCATTGGTCTACTGTGATTTTGTGTGCTCGGTGTCCTGTATGCATCTAAAATTTGTATATCCGTTTCCTTTTTTATTTCTGGAAAGTTTTCTGTAATTATTTCATTCAGCAGGGTACTCATTCCCTTGGTTTGAATCTCTGTACCTTCCTCTATCCCGATGACTCGTAAGTTTTTTTTTTTTTTTATATTATCCCATATCTCTTGGATGTTTTTATCGTGATTTTTTACCAGCCTTTCTGAGTTGGCTAGACTCTTTTCAAGATGATATATTTTGTCTTCATTATCTGACATTCTGGCTTCTACTTGCTCCATTCTGTTAGTGATACTCTCAATTGAGTTTTTAATTTGGTTTATCGTTTCCTTCATTTCTAGAATTATTGTTTGATTTTTTTTATAATCTCTATCTCTTGATAAAGATGCTTAACTTCTTCTTTTATCTGTATATGTAATTCACTTTCAATGTGTTCTTTCACTGTTTGGATTTGCTGTCTCGTATCCTCTTTAAGGTTCCATTCCATCTGTCTAAGGTATTCCTTGAGATCTTTATATGTCCATTTTTCTAATGACTCTAGATCCTCCTGAATATTTAGGCTGTCCTTCATTGTTTGTACTCCTTTTCTTCCTTGCTTTTTTATGCTGCTCATGTTACTTCTTGTTCTATTTGACTGCTGAGTTACTGTTTATTCTTATAAATTTATTTGATGTTTGGGAGGAAGTGTAATAGAAGGGAAGGGAAAAAGTCACTAAAGAGAGTGAGAGTAGGCAGGTAGAATTCAAGGAAGGGGGAATAAGAAAATTGAAAAGAAATGAAAAGACAAAAGAAAAAAAATAGAAAATAAATAAAATTTTTTTTAAAAAAAATAATAAAGATAATAAAAAAATAAAAATTAAAATTTAAAGAAATAATACTAATAATAATAAAATAGAAAATTTTTTTTAAAAAATTACAAACATTAAAAAAAAGTTAAAGAACAACAACACCAACAAAAAAATGAAAATGAAAGAAAAAGAAAAAAAAAGAATAATAAATGCAGTCATAGAGTTCGATTAACTTCTCTTTCAGTAGGTGGAGCTGTGCCCACTGGGCCAAGTTTCTCCTCTCAATAGGTGGGAACCATTCACTGTGTAGCAGTTCTTCGTCCCAGACTGGGCGGGTCTCCAATCCTGAGTGCCTAGGGCCTTCTCTTGTGTTTTCTCAAGCCAGGCCCGCTCACCTGTGACACTTACCACAATACTGGTTACACGCCAGGTCTGCTGCTCCTGGGAGCCCTGTTTTCATGAATGCCTGGGCACACTCTCCCTGTTTGCCTCCCTCAGACCCTAAGTTTGTAGAGCTTGGGGGTGAGAACCCCCAGCGAATTTGCTTGCCCTC
This sequence comes from Marmota flaviventris, assembly GCF_047511675.1. NCBI lineage: Eukaryota > Metazoa > Chordata > Mammalia > Rodentia > Sciuridae > Marmota > Marmota flaviventris. The sequence goes on from NC_092509.1 coordinate 39,211,313, forward strand.
CAGTAGCCACGCCCCCAGTAGCTGGTGCAAGAGACCTCAGTTGTCAGCACTGGTGGGAGCGGTAGCCGGGAGTTCCGCGCCGTGGGTCCTGCGCCACTCCTGATTCCCTTGGTCTGGCTATGGAGCTCATAGGAGAGCTGGGAGGGGCTCTTAAGGTTTCCCTGCTGTGTGGAGAGAGATGGCTAGGGGATTACACACCTGTCGCGCTGGTTTCAATGAAGTTATCTCCTCCGCTCTCTGCCAAGGTGGTATCCCGTTCGCTGTGGTGTTCGCGGGGGTGTTCGCAGTGCCAGGCGGGCGGGTGCCTGTTCACTGTGCGGTCGGGGCTGTTCGCAGTGCGTGGCGGATGGGGCTGTTCGCAGAGCTGGGGGTCGGGAGCTGTTCACCCGAGGGGGGGGAGGGGGGGTCGTTTGCAGCACCGAAACGCCAGGGGCGGTTTACAGAGCCGGGCCGGCAGGGTCCCGGGCAGGCAGCAGCTGTTTAAACGTTCGCGGCCGGGCTAGCAGCGGCCTTTAGGCGGCGGCCGGTGGGACTGGGCCCCCTGCACCTCGTGGCCGAGACCTATTCTATCCTTTTAAACTTAAATTTTCTTCTCTGTAAAATTTCTCCAAATGATTTGGTAAAAAGTAAAAATATAATCCTCAAATAAAATGTGTGTGTGATGCTGAACAGGCCTAGTATATGACACTTAGTAATTTAAATAATAATTATTAATACTTTAGTAATTGAAATAATGTCACTGTTCAACTATTCTAACATTTTTTTTCCTCACTGCACTTTTTTCTGCTTTATAATGATGTCCCTGCTATGCAAAGTGGACCAAAAAATCAAGGCATTACTTGAATTTTCTTGCAAACATTAAAATAAATTTCATAGATATTCAACTCTTTCTTATATTTTTGTCCTAGAAAATATTCTCTCTTTACATACTGTGCTACATTAAAAATTAAAGAAAACACAAAAAACAATTAGAAAATTAAAAACAAACAAACAAAAAACAACAACAAAAGAAACATGACATAGGAAGCAAGGCATCAGTGTACTTTGGTGTCTTTCTCCTCAGTGCCACCCCTGTATTAATCAACTCATTTCAACAACAGCCTTTAGGGAAGGGAGCATGGTTTGAAAGAAGGGAAGAGGAAGGAAAGGTACTAGGGACTGAATTAGAACAAGATATACTGCATGCTTTTATAATTATGTTAAAATGGATTCTACTGTCACGTATAACTAAAAAGAACCAATTAATAAAATAGGTTTTGTCCACATAATAATACTCTACCCTTGCCCTTCTTCCATTTTCTCCCTATATCTACATTATTAATGTCTTGTATCAGGCCCCTGATCACATGGGTCCAGCATAACACAGCTATATGAAAGCAGATAAGGCCTCAAAATAGTCTCTCTTGAGCTTATCTCATACAAAATATACCAGGAGCGATTAGGAGAAAGCTGACATGAATATCTCCATAGCTACAGTTATACTTTTTAAAAAAGTTTTTTTTTTTTTAAGAAAATGTGTTTTCTGATTTCATAGCAGAAAAGGATATGGATAATATAAATATAATATTTAACTGATTTTCCACTTTTATAAAAATTGGAGGAATTGATCTAAGCCTTGTGAAGCCACTGAGTTAACTTAGCCATATATTTCATTTTGTATTTTATTTTCTAAATATCTTTTACTTGATTTATAATAGATAATCTTTTGATAGAAAACCTAGGAAAAATCATTTAATAATATTTTTATCATGTTCTCCTTACTCACTATGTCCTCTATGAATCAGATGTCAACTTCCTATACCTATCACTATTGACATTTCAGTCTTTGAAATTATCATATCCTTGCAGAATCAAATTCACATCATTTTAATTTTTTATTCCCTGTTCCACTTCAGCTTTTTACAATATTGAGCATTCTCTTGACACTTTTTTTATGGCTTCTCTAATGATATAATGTCCTAGTTCCATTTCTCCTTCTCAGGCTTCATCTTTATTTTTTGCAAAATCTTTATCCATTTCCAATAACCATGAGCATGTAAGATCATTTTAATTAGAAGGAATAGTAGGAATTTATTTTTTTAAGTTCATCTTAAATCTATGATTGTAAATAGTAAAATACAATGAGAGTAATTATAATTATTACTTATTGTACATATTATGTGATTATTTATAGGCACTTCTGTTCAGTGTGTATCTATACATATTATTTCACACTATAAATGTCCAAAGCAATTATATTAAGCAAAAATTACTGTAGTGTGCATAGAGAGTAAAAAAATAATAATAATAAGGCTTGGATAATTTATACAATGTGACTGCATTTGTATATAGCAAAAGCTAATATATGCCCACGATTTTTACTCTGCAGCACATTTCTATCAAGTCATTCTGTAAATCAGAAAGGGTGACACCTGGCATATATGCCATGTTCATTCACTTTTGTGCTGAAGGGGGCTTCATTATTCAACCATGGAACTACCCACTGAGCCGGAACAGGGCCTCACAATCCTGAGAGACATGGTACTCCAATTAAGCAGTCATTAATGAGAGAGAACATTTAAATTTCACACAGGTCTTTCTCATCTGTAAAATTTACTTCCTATGTTTTACCAAACTGGGTCACCCCATAAGTACTATTTACTGATCACAGAATAAATTCAACCACTTTTTCCTTATTAAAGATGAAGAACTTTGGAAAATGTAAAATACCTAATATATGTTTACACTGTTTTAAATTAAACATCTCTTGTGCCTTTAACCATTCTTACTAGGATAAAAATGTAACTGTGCAAACTTTGTTTGTATATAGTCTGTAACTTTGGTACTCATTACAGTGGTCCATGATAATATTTACACTCACTTCCAAATACTCTTCTTAGGGATTGAGTTGAAACAAAAACATCTGAATTCCCTCTGAGTTGTAATGGTTATTTAAGAGCTGAGCAGAAAAGTTCTCATATTCTTGTAAGAAAAGAAGAAAGGGAAAAAGAGGAAGCAATAGAGGGAAGAGAGTAAAGGGAAGGAGGAAAGAGAAAAAGGGAAGGAATTAGAAAAGGAGGAGGGATATGAAAAAGGGAAGGAGAGAAAAAGAAAGACAAGTAAAAAAAAAGAAAGAAAAAAAGTCCCAAAGTCTCTTCTTCAGATGAGCGTATTTATAATGAACAAATAAAAATCAAACTGTTATTCATTCAATGAAAATTTGTTAAGCAATTTTGAGTAAACTTTAAATGATAGATGAATAGATAATAAAAATAAGAATATTCTCTACTTAAATAGGGTATGAAGTCTTTCTTACAAAACATTACATTTTCCACTCTAAGTGCATGTCCTTCCTTGGTGAACTTTTCTCTTTGCTTTTAGCCCACATTTTGGTGAGAACGTCTGAAGAAAATTCAGGTGACTTACTTGAAAGGACAGCTTGCTTCTAGTACAATTCTGAGGAGAGCAGATGTCATCCTACTGGGATAACTGTTCTGCTTTATTCCACATGGTGTCACTCTGTGCCTATCAAGGACACAATTATCTTCAGTTTAGTTTCTGATGACTTTCATTTCAACTTAGGTGGTGAAGCATTTCACTGATTTTGAATTAAAAAAACTGAAAAAAAAATTTAACTGTAAGATAGTGTGGTAAATTTTCCCAATTATTACTGTCTTGTAAACTTTCATACAAGTAGCATATTGTAACATTAGGAGTATTATTTGGTCACCAAATCAGTGTACTAAAAATAATATTTCAAAATGTTTTGCCACAATTTCATTATAAATATTCATATGTATATTATTAGGTTATATATTAAAATTAGTAACCAATAGGACCCTTTGATGGGGGAAAACAGTAAGAAAAATTGATGAAGAAAAATAATTTTGTGAAGGTGAAGATAGATATATATATATATATATATATATATATAATAAAAGCCAGCCTCAATCACTGGTTAGTCTTGTCTACATAAAGGATTTTTTTAAAAAATAGCAATAGAATAAGAAATTTTTTAAGGTAACAAAGTATTGATCCTTATATAGTCACTTGTCATTAGAGAGCAAGGATTGGACTTATTCTTGACATTGTGATTTGAAACCACAGAATGACCCAAAGTGAGAAAATATTGAGAAGCACTGAGTTGTAGTGACTGAGGTATTCATATCTGGAAAATGGGACCACTTGGTCAAAATGTTTAAGAAGACATTCAGGAAAATAATGATTGACTGCCCCTTGAAGTTTTTTCAGCTCTTTTTAATTATAAGATTCTATGCCTCAAAAATAAATACAAATATAGGAGAAGAGACTTGCAAGGAAACAAATAGAATAGGTGCAATACTACAAATACATTAAGGAAACAAATAGAATAGGTGCAATACTACAAATAATATAGATTCAATAATAAAGGTCACTTGTGGGCCCATCACACATAGAAAGACATATTAAACAATTTACTTTTTGCATTTATGATTATTTTTTATTATCTTACATACCCACAGAAATATAAATTATTCTATATTCTCAATATATTTTAGTTTAGGTAACACAGAAATATAATTTACATTCTAGACTTGTGTTTTAAAAAGGGTTAAACGATTCATTATATGTGGTCCTTCAAATATAAATTTAAATTAATTACACATAATTAGAAATCTGATCCTTAATTACATTGGCACCATCATCAAGTGCTTAGTTGCCACACATGGTTCATGACTACCAAGTTGGATAGTTCAGGTTAAAGACCATTTCAATCACCACAAAAAGTTCCCTTAGCCATTGTTTCAGGTTCCACTCCATGCAATGGTGTCATATTATACATAATGCTTCGTTTCCAAAATTTTCTGCTTAAAAGTTTATTTAAGGAATTTTTCATAATATAATATATGTGTGTGTATGTATACACAAACACTCACATACATACATAAATATATAATGTAATCTGGAGTTGGGTTAATTATCTTGTTAAGTGGATGTTGCTGATATATGAAGTACAATCTCTGAATATTTTATGTAAAACTATATGCAGTTTTTGATTAGCTGATAGAAAAAAAATTGAAATCTTACCTGTATATTAGTATTTTTTTCTCCAAAAGTTTGTAAGCAATGCAAAAACAGTTCTAATTATTTCTTTCTACCATAACATCTATGTCAAGTGTTAATAACATAATATGAAATTAATATGAAATTGTAGAATATGATTTATAACATCAAATTAAAGCTTAAATCCTAGATTGTCACTCCAGAAAGCAAAATTCAAAAGCACCTGAGATTCTAGGTACTTTAAATTCTATCCAGATACAATCAAATTTGGAGTAGGACTTTCAATCTATTTTTATGATTATTTGATTACATGATACAGATGACTTAGGAATGTATTTTTATTATAATTACTATAAATAAAGAGTGATATAGTCTTCCAATGGCATTTTTATATTTATGTATTTATCCATGTATGTGTTTAGGAGTTTTTCTTCCATATAAATTAGGTCATACTAAGAGCATTATGCTCCACCTTTATTTCCTTATCATTTAGTACTTTGTTAAATAAACATTAAACAAAGGTCCTCCATATTTCGTGCTAATTGTGAGGCATAATAGTAAATAATAATACATATACAGTTAACAGAAATTTGTAGGACAACATTATCATTGAGCTAATAAAATGAATTGTACAGAGATCTATGACAGCATGTAAAAAGTTCATTTAATCCTGCCTTTCATTATGAGAAAAATCTTCTTGGAGGATGTCATTACTAAGTTGATATAAGAAAGAAGGGAGTTACCCAAAATTAAACAGGAAGGGGTAAAGACATTCCAGTTCTTAAGAGAGGAAATATTATGTAAAATTAACAAAATTACAAAGAAGATAGCATGCTAAAGAGCTCTTGAAAATGTGCAAAGAGGCTAACATGAGGGAAAAGATTAGACCATAAAGATGCTTAATTTCCTACTAAGGGTTGCCATCAGAGAGATAAAAAGTTGTAGTTTGGAAAATGGATTTGAAACTAGCAAAATTTTAGTCAGGACACATTTAGGAAGCTGAGGAAACAATAGAAAATGAAAAGCAGGCAGATGTATGGCAAACTGTAAGAGTAAGAGATAAACAGAAAGCATTGACATGTTGGGCTGGGGCTGTAGCTCAGCGGTAGAGCACTCACCTAGCATGTGTGAGGCCCTGGGTTTGATCCTCAGCACCACATAAAAATGAATAAGTAAAATAAAGGTATTGTGTCCAACTACAACTAACAAATAAGTATTAAAAAGAAAGAAAGAAAGCATTGACCTATCACTCAAGGATCTTGGTGGAGAACAGGTGAGGTAAGATCCACTAAATGTGTAACAAATGTAGTTTTTTTTTTTACTCTAACTAATTAGCCAGTATCATACTAATGCTACCCTGTCTCATACCTATCTGGTTAGTCAGGATCTAGGCTGCAAGTGTCTTTAAATTGCATTCTGTTCTTCAATGTTATAATAAAAGAAAAAAAAGTCGGGGGAGGCGGGACAGAGAGACTGAGGGAGGAAAACAGAACAGAAATGTAAAGAAGATAATAAAATAAAAATATTTGTTTCATGCAAATCTGATTTTTAATCTCATTTCTACTATTTGAAGACATACAGATATATAAATTTTGACAAATTGCTTACTGTCTTCAAACTCATTTATGTCATTTGCAAAATGTGATTTCATATATATTTTACTTACTAGTGTGATAATATATGTAAGGTACTGGCATAGAATAGACAACCAACCTATTGAGAAGAGAGTTATATATACATACATATGTTATGTTTCAAGGTGTCTTTGGGATGTGTTGATTCTCTATTTTATGTCTGGCAATGTCAAGCATTAAATCAAATAGAATAATCAAGAACACAGACCAAGATGCTAGATAGAAGGTGTGTGTGTGTGTGTGTGTGTGTGTGTGTGTGTGTTTACTCTTGCATGTGCATGTTTGAAAGCATCAGTGAACATCTGGTGGGTTCTAGGAACAAATTTTTGGATTTCCATTCAGAATGTGAGCCCTATATTCAGAGATGTTTTTCCTTAAAGATTTTATATATATATATATATATATATATTTTATGAGGCTGATGAAAGCCTGAGAAACCTGAAGAGCTTTCAGACATCATGTAGAGCCAACAGGACAAAAAAATGGAGATCTGGCCTCATGAAGGAAAAGGAAGTAGTTAATACCCAGGCATTTAGCTGGGGCCCCTAGAAGGACTGTATGCAAATAATCAGGGTCAGTCAGAAATAGAGAGGAATTCTTAAAAATTCAGAAGGCTTCCTATGGATAAGCACTTACTAGCTTATAATAGGTGCAAGATAATCTTCACCTATCTTAACCGCTTGTCAAAATTAATAGTAAATTATCTATGGAAAAAGACTATATACGTACTATAGTTTCTTCATACACGATGTCTATAATTCAGTAGTATTTCAAATCATATTAGGACATGACTTCACATAGATTGAAAACCAAAAGAAAAATTAGATCACAAAAACAAAACCTAAAGCAATATCACAAGAAATAAATGTTAGGATTTATTGTACAGAGTCCTTAAAATAATTGTGATGAAAATTTTGAAGAAATCAAAATGTTGCAGATGTTGCATTAGAGAAATGCAGAAAACTAAAAAAAAGTATACTATGAAAGTATAAAAAGAATCAAATGTTTGGACATTTAAAAATACAATAATTGAAATTAATATCCTATTACATGTGTTTAACAGGAAATCGAACACTCCTACAGAAAAGATTAGAAAACTTGAAGATAGATCAGAAAAAATATCTGGACTGAGAGTTAGAAAGGCTAAAAGTAGAAAAACATTTATAGAGTAAGGTACATGAGACACAGTAAAGATATTTAGCACAGGTTTGTATTGGAGCTAAGACAAACAAAAAAAAAGGACATGGAGAGAATGGGATAAAAATTTTAAAAAGATAATAGCACAAAATATTGCAAAATAAAAATCTTCAAGTTTAAAATGAATGGCCCAGTCAAAACAGAATAAATGCAAAGGAATTACACCTAGATATGTCATATTGATGACTAGATTAATTAGTTTCAGTAAATATCTTAGGATTGTGCATGAACAAAGACCCAACCAATTATAATGAAGGCAATTGTTATTATTATAATAATCTACATATTATTGTATTTATAATTAAGTTTGTGTTATAAAAATTAACACAATCTAGTGAAGAAATTTAGAAAAAATATACCATAATGCATTTCTGAGGTATTAATATGAAATGTATTAATATCTTCTGTTATATATTATTCAATATTTTTCATGTGTATTGTATATATCCTTAAAATTTTTCAAAGCAAGTTATTTAATTAAATTATTTTAAGTAGAAAAACTATTATTTCATCATACAGATTGGAAAATACAGGTCCAAAACATTGAAAATTTGTATGTAATTGAACAAAGTCCTGGAAAAAAGGGGAAGGCAGTGTGATATACAATAAAGAATAAAAGAAATGAATGTATTGGCACATATCTAAATACAAACAATGAATTTAAAAGATTGAGAAGTAATGAGTGCTAGGCTAGTGAGAAAGCCTGCATTTTTCGTAGGAAAACTACCTATTCTAATCTGGGACTTGGAAATAAAATCAGGAGCTTCTTAGGAAGCTTAAAGTTTTCCTCTCCATTTTATTTATTTATCCTAAGCAAGTAGCACTTGCTGGACCTAAAGAGGCAAACAGAACTGCTGTCTGTGGGAAAGCATAACCAATTTTTTCATCATCTCTAAATCTCCATGGATGAGGATTAGCTAAATATGAATTCTCAAAGACACCCCCCCACACACACACACACACAAGGAAAAGAATCACTATAAAATAAACAAACTAGAAGTACAAACAGAAGATTGGGGAAATATTGGGTTGAGAACATAAACAATGATATAGCAAATGAATTTCTTTAAAAAGTGAGAAATTATTACCAGCTACAAAAAATGATCATTCAGTTAAGGGAAAGAACTAAATAAAATTTCTAGAAATAAAAACTAAAACAATTGAAATGTCTGACTTGGTGATCAGATAAGTAGAAGATTAGATACTATTTGATAAATGATTATTGCCCCAAAGTTATATCTACAGATAGTATTCAGAGTTGAGCAGAAATGATAAGAGAGATGAACAAAACAATGAGATGCTCTTCTTAACTTTCCACAATGGGAAAATGTATAGATGGAGGAGGGACAATGATCCAAGAGAAAATGCCTGAGAATTTTCCAGAAATAAAAAAAAAATTAAAGTAAAAGATTATGGATAAGGAAAACAACCAATATAAAGCAGCATAATGTAAATATACACTAAGTTCTCTTCAATGAACTTACTGAATCCTAAGCAATAACACACCATATAAAAATGTAGAAGAGAAAAATCCCTCACAAATTAACGATCAGAATGACAGCATACTTCTCAACAAGAATAATAACAGTGAGGACAAAATGGAATCATAATTCTGAGAGTGTTGTTATCAACAGAACAACACTAACAGAACTTCTGAAAGATGTATTTTAGAAAGTAAGTGACTCAGAAAGAGTAAAAAATGTATGGAGAAATTGAGAACAAAGCAAATAATAATACTTTCTAAATAAATTCTTCATCAGCAATTAGAGCAAAATAAAAACTACAAAGGAGTTTTCTTTCCATTTTATTTTCTAAGAATGTAAAAATATTTGAATAGATGAAAAGAGCAAATTGCATCAAAAATATAAACCTAAGAAAACAAGAGATGTACAAGCAGAATAATGGTGTATGGAATAAAATATTATAGACATGAATTTGAGACTAAGTCATTTTAGAGTTTTCATTTTTTTATAGATATATTCAAAACCATATTATCAACAAGATATCAAATTTGGAGTTTGTGATTCCCCACCCCAAGTCTTTGTTGATGATATTATTGAGTGCTACAATTTGTTGTCCAGATAAGAGAAAATCATTGGTAATGCTTTATGTCCTAATTGTCTTAACATAGACACATGGTAACCAAGACCCATATTAATCGATATCTTCCACTAAAACAAAATAAGAATAGCAGTATTTTGTTGGTTGAAAGAATGTGAGTACCATTGACCTTCCTTCATAAAAGAGCTATTTATGTCTAAATTAAAAGAAACAATTAAATTCTGTCTTTAAAAATGACAAGTTAAATTCACAATTAAACATCTGCTGTTAGATCATGGTTTGCGGAAGCTTTTGAGGTGGTCCAAGAGACCCATATTTTCCTGTTATAGGGAGTTAAAATGCTCATAAGGACAATGTCATATGATTCATTCCTGTTTTTCCTACATTTTTCTAAAGATGAAGATTTTCAGCTGTTGTTTATTAATCTCAAACTAAAGTTTAGATAGGCCAGAAGATCCATTTCTGAGAATAGTAACATTATAACATTGTAAAATCAAAACTCCTACCTGTGCCTCAAAGTAAAAAAAAAATCAAATATTAATTCTCCATTTCTGTGTGTGTATGTGTGTGTGTGTGTGTGTGTGTGAGAGAGAGAGAGAGAGAGAGATCATGCAGTGTAAATACAAAGTACTAAAACCACTTGAAAATCATGAACAAAGCTTCTGAGTTTGGTGACATTTTATTTGGACCAAGTATGAGAATGTCAAGGACATAAGTTTCCTTAGTCTCTCTATGACTTCTCAAACAAGAATGTAAAGTAATTTGACAACTTGTCCATCTGGGAGAAAATGAACTACTCTCCGCCATAATAAGGTGTGACTAATTTGCCATGGGTTTTTTCCTGGTGCTTCTTTACAATTCTCCATTTTACATTGTTCAAGATAATGTCATCATTCTTTTAATTTGACATCCAGTACATGAAATTTTATTTCCCATAAAAAAATTCCCAAGGGGTAATAGTAAGTCATGTAGGCAGTTATATCTTAGTCGTATAAGGACCATTATCTAGTCACTAACCTATCTTCTCAAAATAATTATTCATAGAGAGTTTTCTGCAGGTATTGTAGCACTCTCTTTTTAGTCACTGTTTTCTACCTGTGACTCTTGCTCTGCAGACTGTTTCTTATTACTTAGATATAACTTTTTTCTCTGTTTAGGACATTGCTTAAAATTCGTAGATTTAAAAAAAAATTAAAGATAAACAATAACACACAGGGACAAGCATGACTGTGATTGGAACACAACTTCTTCTGACTTATCTCAGTAGCTGAAATCCTCAAGATCTGTTTTAATAGCACCAGATGTAGGCTTGCAACAGGTCAATAAAGCCCAGGGCTTAGTGAGAGCCATAAATGAGGGTCAGTGGTTGTCCAGTAGACAAACAGTGAGTGCCTTTTGCCTCTTCCTAGAGCTGGATGGGTTTTGGCCTTGAAATGATGATATCAGGTTTCATGGAAGTCACTAACAGTATACATTTCTACCCCTCTTCACAAGAAAGCCATCAAGAGTTCATTGAGCAGATCAAAATTTTCAGAAATAATAGTAGTGGCTCCCCACCTGAATCTCTGCATTTATCACAGCTTTTTCACAAGGAAACATGTGATACCAGTTCCTATACATGAGGAAAGGGGCCTTTTGTCCTGTGAATTTCAGCAACTGTAGGTTGTCAACTCTAGAGACACTAAACATCACCAAAAAAAAAAAAAAAAGGAGAAAGAATAATGAAACAAGAAACAATTTTCAGGCCTTTGTCAGACATCTAAAATACTATGATTCAGAAAAGATTTGGGGCAATTCCTAGGACTAATCCATTCAGAGCCAAAGTTATTAAAAGTCTCATTCCTTTATAGATTATGTGATAGCTATAGTGTCAAAAATAGAAACTATGTCTAGACTTATGTGGTCCTTTTAAAATAACTAACTTAAATTAAAAATGTATTATATAATCAATATAGTGGAAATCATTGATGAAGATAAGTTTATGGATGTGCTTGTATTTCAGACAGGAATAACTTATAATGAAGACATAATTATTTTCAAATTCATTTGGATTATTATTTTTTCAAATCAATGTACATAGATAAGAATGGTCCCTTAGAAGGCTGAATGTAACAGAGGAAACACAGATTTGCCTAGAGGTAATTTACGATATTAAATATGAAATTTTAAGGTTCTTATTTGATTATTGTATCTCTTGCCAAGTAGTTTATAATTTTGTAAAGTATAAAGCCCAACCGTGAAATAAAAAAAAAAAACTACCTCAAAGTTTTTTATGAACTTAAACATGAATTTTCCTGAGTTTTCTGGGCATTTGTTTAAAATGATTACATAAATATGTCAAATGTTCATCAGGATTCTTCAGTCAAGTAACACAAAATCATATATAGGTCCTCATTTTACCTTTTTTTAAAAAAAATTCTGCTTTTATTTTTGAAACGATTACTGCTACTCTACTAGCATTTAAACACAGAGATTATATTGCATCTTTAGACTACCTAAAGATAAATTCCTTTTAAATTGTTACAGGAAACTTTATTTTTTACACTGTTTTCTTTGCCTGAATGTTGAAGGATGTTAAAAAATGAAAAAAAAATCTTATAAAAACTGGTAGCTCCTTTATGTCAGCAAAAAGTCTGATGTTATATTTTATTACACAGTAAATGAAATAATTTTGTACTGTATCAAATGTGTTTCCAAATGGGAAGCCAAAACCTACATAAACTCTGTTTTGCCAAGAAATTTTCTGCCATGGTTTTCACTGTTGATATAGAGTCTAAATGAAGGCCTCAGATGGAGAGGGAAAGTGCATCTTTACATCCAGCCTTCTTGGCAACAGAAGAAAGTGCTATATTGTTCTTCACACAAACCATCCCCATTAGAGCTCAAGATGTTCTTTTCCTTCTAATCCTCATTTGTACCCCTTAACCATTTGTTTAGAATTAAATTAACTGCAATTTGGAAAATGTGGATGAAAGGTAGTGCATTGAGTAGATATCACATGTTTCCTGAATGGTGCCTGTTCGGCCTCTTTCACGGCCATTCATTGTGCTTGAAAGGGTGTAGTGTGTGAATTGTTGGACTGTCACTCCGCAGAGAAGTCTGGCAGACAGTATTACCATGGAAACAGCAGGAAAAAGACAATTAACAAAATGGTTCTGAGCTTTTCTTCCTATTTTTTTCTACTCTTTGGTTTTAGGGGTAGATATTACCCCTTTAAAATACACACTCATACATATACACATATGCCCATAAACACATGAAAAAAACACAACATTTTGACTTCTACTCACTAAATCAGATTCTTCTATAGATGGCCTCAGTGAATCCAAACAAAATCATACTTCTATTGTAAAATATTTATAAATGGTTCTCTCAACTTATTCCTCTCTTCCCCCTCCAGTTTTTGTTCCTTTCAGACACTAAAAGAATTCTTTGGAAATATCCTTAGGTAAACGACTGTTAATGAGCAGAGCCTGTGATTTTAACCCTGGCACATTCATTGGACTTTTAATTAGTCCCTCTTACCATCACTCCTATGACAGAAACACAATGTGGACCTAAGAGCTTAACCAAAAAGGAGCCTCTCTTTAGATTTCTCAACTTTAGTTTGAGTTGGAACTTCAGGAAAGTCTAGTTATGCATGGCTACTATGGCTAGAATTTGTGACTGAAGGGTTAACATGAGCATAATGGGAAAATGATGTCACCATTAGGACTAAAAATGCATTGCAATCCAAACTTTGTCAGACTTTGATTTTCTTTTAAAACGACCATTTATATATAAAGGAAATGATTGTACATTGTATGCATCATAATTAAAGGAAAATATGAGTGGGAGATCCATTGAGCCTATGTGTCAAATATTCTATTGAAAAGAAACATTGTGCTTTGCAGATAAATACTTTATGTGCAAGGAGATAATTGGGAGTGAAAAATCAAATTTCCTTTGCAGTTAGATTTTAAATCTGTTTTCTTTCCTAAGCTTTAGGGGGGGAAAATGCCTTTCTGCAGGAGGTCTAAGTCCAGCAGTGACCTTGAGCTTGCTCTGACTTTAGTGTAGATTAAAAAGAAAAGATTTCTACAAGAATGAAATATTGTAGTAACTTTTATTTTATAGACTACTTATTGGCATCCCTGAATTTCTAGGTCAGCATCCAGAAATTATTCTTAAAATTTCCCAATCAAAAAAGCTTAAACAGTATGTATGTGTTCTTTAACTTTTTGCTGATATTCTTACATCAACTCAGAATTTTGTTCTCTTTTTCAATATGTTGACATTATTTATGGTAAAAAGTGTTATTTAACATAAAAATCCAGGAAAGATTTTCAGGCAAGTACATTTCTCTTTTTCCCAGTTTTAGAATCTGTGTGAATTCAAAGGACCTATTGATTTCTGTTAAAAATCATTAGATTATAATTTAAACGGGCTGGACAGATAACTGTCTTTATGAAATAACACAAAAACAGATACTTAGAAAACTGGAAGATGTTCTCAACTTGGACATTTCAATATTGAAGGATATTAAACATTTGTATTATGAAATAAGCGAAGAAAACTGGCATATTGGGCAGTACGTTAGAAAAATAAGTCACATAAATATGTATAGTTTTGAACTGAAGTCAAGCAATACTTGGGAAATTTTTACAAGTGGGAATCACAAACCTGTGAAAGATTTTCAAATTCTCTAATACTGTATAGCTATATTTAATTTATGTTATATTTAAATATATGTTAAGTATATTTAACTTATTATAAGTTGTCTTTGAGATGAACACAAATCCCCATGGAAGTATTCATGAAATATATGAGAAGATATTTATTTTTAATTTATTAGATAAGAATCTAAATAAAAAAGTTGAAGTCTAATGCTCTAAAATTTAAAAAATTAAATGGTTCACCTAGTCACTAGTATGATATAGTTTTCATTAGAAAAAACTTGTATAACATTATTTATGTGCCAGATACTTTTAGGATGACAAATCTTGGTGATGGCTAATAAACAAGTGTGAGATTGAGAAGATTCACTAGATTGAGGAGGATCACTATATTGACAGTCATCCTAAGGAATGGCCAGATAATGAGAATAAAGACTTGGTTTTGCTTACTACTCTGGTTGCTTACTATTCTGATGCCTACACCAATGTCCAACATAAAGTCTTCAATTAAAGACATGCACACTTAGTAAACAAATCTATCATGTCACTATTTTGAATAGTGAAGTGTTCTGATTCATTCATCTCTCCACATATCTTTAATATATTTAATTTCTTGTTCTATATTTTTCCAATATTTTGTACAAAGTTATGGATTTATACATCTATACAACATACATTTCCAAGTTTTTCCCATCTCTTTATGACTCCTGGGATTTAAATATATATATATATATATATATATATATATATATATATATATATATATATATATATATATATATACACACACACACACACACACACACACACATGCACACACACACACACACATACACACACAGTATGGTATAATAATGAATTATAACTTGTATTGCTATTTATGTACAGAAAATATAGTTAAAATAACACATGTCAATCTCATTTCCTCTTGTTTTCCATGTTACAGATAATCTTACATTTCACTATATTACTGTATGTTATGGTTTGTATATAAGTTGTCCCCAGAAGCTCATGTGTAAGAAAATGCATGGATGTTAAGATGTCAAATCATTAGATTACAAGAGTTTTAACCTAATTAGTTGATTCATTTTGTGAATAATGTTTAGATTCACTGTGGTGTATTCATATATCCATACTACTTCCAGGGTGGTTGCACCAATTTGCATTTCCACAAGCAATGTATGAGTGTACCATTTTCCCCACACCCTTATCAACATTTACTGATACTTGTATTCTAGATTGCTGTCATTCTGACTATAGTGTAGTTTACTCTGTGTAGTTTACATTGCATTTTTATAATTGCTAGAAATGTTGAACATTGTTTTCATATATCTGTTGATTATTCATATTTCTTCTGTGAAGTGTCTGTTCAGTTCCTTTGCCTATTTATTAATTGGATTATTTGTGGGGGTTTGGGTGTTTTTTACATAGTCTGGAAATTAATCTTCTATCTGAGGTGGAGGAGGCAAAGATTTTCCTTCCATTAAGGGAAATATAAAAGTGAGAACAATGGAAATTGGGTGTTAGAAAAAGAAAAGAGAAAAGAGAATCAAGAGGAATAGGTGAAAAGCTAAAATATTCTAATCAAATACTCTAGTCCTCAAAAGACAGTCAAAAAAATTACCTTCCAAAAACACTAAAAATTAGAAAAGTGAGTTGAAAATGGTTATGTGTCAATGTTCATGAACCATTTAACATCCAATTATTAAAGAAAAAAAATCTGAGAAAGAAAAAAAGGGGGAAAAAGTTCTTAATGAAAAATTAAGGAATTTTTTCTATTGTGATGATCAAAAATTGTCTAAAATATGTTGATTGTTTGTTCCTTAAAGTCTTTTTTTCTTTTTTTTTTTCTTGAGGTATGTATTGAACACAAAGGTAGTAGCCACAGGCTGTTAACTCTTTCCTCTTTTTGTGTTGCTTGTAGAGTTGCCAGTTGGAGTTCAAAAAATCCCAGCTTCCCTGCTCAGCAGTATGTGGTATGTAGGGTTGGAAAGTGTTATCTGCTCCATTCTCAGGGTGAGATCACTGTAGAGTTCTGTGAGAGGAGCTCCTGAAGGCAGGAGGTCAAATTGCTCACGCCAAATTAGTCCCTGGTGCTTTGGTGAAATGCCATTTGTCTGAATATTTTAAATCAGAACATCTCCAGAGTCCACCAGATGCTGCTGATCAATGCTGGGAGTCTGCACCCCAGAAGTATCCTCTGGGTTCTGCTTATGGATCAGAGGATCTAACCCCTCTTTCTCTGTGTCACACATAGATCCCATCTTTCCTGGCTTCTTGTACTCTATCCCCAAGTATACACTCACTCTCACCAGCTTCATCAAATTGCCAGCCTGCCCAAGTTGGTCCTGCCAACCACCAGACTTAAAGGGTGAGAGGGATCTGAATTCTCACAGGTCTGAGTGTCTCATGTTTCCCTGGGTAATACAGGCTCAGCACGTGAATTTCTCCTGGTTTTCTAGTCACACTCTGAGTCATATGGTGGACCTCTGCCTAGTCTAGATTTTGGACTCAGATTACAAAGTTCTGGGAGCCAGGATTTGGTTCCAAAGCCACCAGCCATGGTAGTGTGGTAGGGAAAATGATGTCTGCTTTGGCTTCCCATTTACAACTGGGAGGGAGACAGAAAGTGTCTTTCTCCAAAAAAGTTTATAGTGTAGATTACTGACCAGATCAGTAGGACAGTTTTATTGATCTCTGATTTCTGTGTAACAAAACATGCCAATGTGCCACCTGTTTTCTTAGTGGGTTTTCTTAGTCCCCCACTTTGGTTTGCCCATGGTGGACCTGCTCTTGTGGCTGCTGGTGCCTGTGATGGATTTTAATCTTTTATTTTATTATATTCAAAATTCTGAGTTCCTAAACTGTTCTGAGCATCCAGTATTAAAGCCCAGTAAATTCCCTCTTTTCACCCACTTTCAAGGGAGATAGAGCAGCTTGGAAAGCAACCTCCTCTACTCTGCTATCTTCTCTCTCTTAAGGGATTCTTGAATATAATTTGTGCTTTTTGTCTGCTTGTACCCTAGAAATTGATTTGGGGTGATTGATAGATTCTATTGTCAATTTAGTTTTTCCTCATTGCTACTGTTTCTTCCTCATATAAATGTCTGCACATCTATATCTGTGTGTGTGTGTATGTGTGTGTGTGTGTATATATATATATATATATATATATATATATATATATATACACATACATATATACACACACATATATATGACTTATTTTGCCTACTTGGAAAATTACTAAGATTCAAGAATAAAATAAAGTTTACTCCTAGGCCCAGTACACAAAGAAAACCAGTATAAACAATTTATTTTTTGCATTTCTACCTATCCTTTTATTGATTATCTTATATAACTAAAAAAACATATGAAATAGTCCAGATTGTAAATATATCTTAATTTAGATAACACAGAAATATAATTTACATTCTAGAACTGTGTTTCAAAATGTATTGGGCTGTTAGTTATAAATTGTTCTTTAAATCAATTTAAATTAATTATATATAATTAGAAATCTGATCCTCCTTTGTACTGGCCCCTTTGCCAAGTGCTTGCATGTCACACATGGTTGATAACTACAATAATGCACCGTTCAGGTCAAAGACTATTTTGATCACCACATAAATTCTCTGTGGTCATATTTGTTTTGGTTCCACTCTACCCATGATGCCACATTATATATAATTCATTGTTTTCAAATTTTTCCACTTAAAAGGTTATTGAAGGATTTTTTCATAACATATAGATGTACATGTATGTATATTTATAATACGTGTACATACTTAAATAAGTTCATATATATCATTAAGTGGTCTCAAGTTGTGTTAATTAACTTAAGTGAATTTTGCCAAACATTCAACTTTTATGATTACTATTGCAAACAATATTTATCATAAATATATGCTAGAAGTATTCCTTGCATTTAGGAATTCAAGTCTGAGTTTTAAGTAGAACAATAAGGCAGATACAGGATAGCCAGGGGAGCACATAATGATTACTTAGTAACACATATTCTGTGTTAAAGTTCTTCTGTGATATGTTTCATTTTAGACTTAAATAGTAGTTTACAAAGTTTTTAATAATGGTTTATTAATTTAAAAATTTTATATACACTTAATTAAAAATACATATTTTATTTTTGCTAAATATCCAGAGGATTATATAGTTCTCTGTTTCTGAATTGATCAAAAATTGAGAAACTTATTTTTCCACCTTTTTTCAGTTCTGACTCTAACATATTGTGCAGTATTTATTATTTAGATGCCATAGATAAAAATATGATAGAATCTTCATTAAATTCTATCTACTCTAGTGTATTATTATACTTAGAGGTTAACCATTCAAGATTTTCCTTCCATTTTCTTCAATATTATCAATTGAAAGGATGCATACATTCACTCTTTTGAACTATTTGCACTATTAAGCAAGGTAATTTGTTTTCACCAAACTCATTTGTTTTTTCTTAAGCTGTTCTTGCAATTTAAAACTCTTACATTCTAATATCCTTGTTCCCTATTTTAACCTCTCAGTATCTAATTCCATTAAGGGTTTAAAGAAATTTTTTATTAATTTTATTGTAAATTACTTTGTAATCTTTATAATTCACAATGATAACATCACTTAATTTTCAAAGAGGTGAATAAAGTCAGAATGTTCTCACACAGGCATTTCAGAACATTGATAATTAAATTATTATTTTTTTTAACAGTAACTACCTCAAGATGATGAAAAAAGTTCTCCAGAAAGTCATAAGATACAACTAATGGTTTCTGAAAGAGAAGTCACACCTTTAAAATTGAGACCTGGAAGTTAAAATCCCCACTTAGTTCAAGTACAAGAAATGTAGTAGACTCCCTTCCACACAATACAGATTTCAATGTAGAGAGCTTTTTTTGTTTGTTTGTTTTATGTTTAGTTTTTAGTGACAAATCCATATATTAAGATAATTTTATACATGTTTATTAACATTTTTACTAAAGAGCAACATTAAAAATAATAATGTCACATTCCCATGCATTTCAGCAATTATTAGAGTATAATCTAATAGTTATTTCAGATGTTAAGAATTCAGCTTAGTACTTTTTTGATTGCTCTTTTTTTGCCTTTTGACTGCCCTTCTCAACTTCATGGGGCATAATAATGAACATTCTTGATTCATGTAATATAGGATCTCATATTTTTCTGACTCCACAAAATGTTTTCTCTCCCTGTCCATCTCCATGCCCTATTGCCAGCACCAAGAAGTAACTGATTATCCACACTCTTATCTTTTGTATTGTTTTCCTCAGCTGATTTTACTCCCTGATTGCTGACCTCTTCTTGGCTTCCTGGAATTCAGCCTTCTTTTATCATCTCAGTTCAGTGGGAAGGTTTTGTCATCCAAAATTGGCACAATAGGTCTGAGAGGGACCTATCTTTAGTCATTTTCTAGTAACAATCACAATGTCAGGATTCTGAAGAACTTCCTGTTTCATATATAAGAAAATACAATATTAAGCATTAGTTTTGTAGCTGATACATGTTCTAGACTCCCATTCAGAATAATTTTATTTCAAATGTTAATGTCTTTCCTTTGTATTACAGCCAAATTCACTTTGGACTGGTCAATAAGCTTGAATTTCAGGAAGCTGACATTTAAGCTTTAGCCCTTCTCACAGGAAATATTCCTATTACAATTTTAGGGAGTAAGTATATACAGTAAATCTATAATTCCATTAAGGCTGCCACCTGCCACTTGTGTTATGGAATACACAAATATTTACAGACTGAATTGTATCAATTTATTAAAGTTTAATTTCTTCTATATGCCTGATCATTAGTATGATTTTCTAAAACAAAATGAACCATGTTCCATGGCACACAATTTTAATCTCAGTGACTTGGGAGACTGAGGCAGGAGGATCTCAAGTTTGAGGATAACCTCAATAACTTGGTGAGACCCTGTCTCAAAACTTTAAAAAAAATTAATGAAAAGGACTGGGGATGAACCTCAGTGGAAGAATGTCCCCAGTACAAAATGAAAGCGTTCAACATCAATCTTCTATTAAAATCTAACAGTGATTTTTCTAAGGCCAGTGGGATAAGAGTCAAACTCCTTTACCTAGCATGGCAGCTGAGGCAGGAGGATTGCGAGTTCAAAGTCAGCTTCAGCAACATCAAGATGCTAAGCAACTCAGTGAGAACCTGTCTCTAAATAAAATACAAAATAGGGCTGGGGATGTGGCTCAGTGGTCAAGTGCCCCTGAGTTCAATCCCCAGTACCAAACAACAGCAACAACAATAACAACGACAATTTTTTTTTTTAAAAAAGACTCCTTATACATAATAGTGTAAGACTAAACTTTACTTAGCTTTTCTTTGCCAGTACTTTGGCTTCAGTACAATAATGATGTAGAGTTAATTACAAGGTTGTTGTAAAACAGGCAATCAGCTATGTACAACCCACATAGATGGTCCTAAATAAATTGAGATTGTCACTGTTATTATAACATACTCTATTTTTATTATATTCTTATAAAATTTAAATTTAGGGTGTTTTCATCATTGTCAAAAGTTCAGTGGCATGATTCTATTAAACAACTGAAATATCTAGACTTTTTTTTTTTAAATTCGTCCATGGAAATTTTCTATTCTGACTTTCTTTGGAAAAAGTTATATCTCAAGTCATTATATAAGAAGTCTACTGGTGAAAGTGATATTTTAATAGTTGTAAGTAAAAGAAGAAACATTGCAAAATGTAATTATGAAATGTGTGACTCATAAGATATTTGATGAAATTTCAAAGAAATTACAAGCTATAATTTATAAAATCATACATACATATAATTTCAAATACAAAAAGCTATACTTTGCATTTATATATTTCTACACATAAAAATTATTCTTACTATCTGCAAATGATATTTTGAATTTAGGAATTACAAAGGCTGATGTGTTGGTGGGCTATTGGATTTGGATATGTAATTATTATTATATATTAAATATATGTTTCATATAAAACATATTATGTAATAATAGGTAATATATAGCAATTAAATTTATGGCTTGAGCAAGTTATAAGAATTAATTTATTTTACTCATCTGCAAATAAATTAATTGAAAGCACTAGCATTTCTTGAAATGTTTTTCACAGACTACTAATTCTTGAAGTTGTTTCATGATTTCATAATTTAAATAAATATTTTATACTATAAGCCCATTTAGAGATTTATAATTTTCCTAATTCATATTAATAAGTAAATGTACTAATACTGGCCATTTGTTGCAATGGCCAATATTAGTACATAATTAACTAAAGCTCATATACTACTCAGACTTTCTCAATTTGCTTTTAATATCTTTTTTTTCCATTCTGGGATATCATTCAGTAAACCCTATTGTGTCTCCTTAGGCTCCTCTTAACTGTGACCATTTTTCAGACTTTCCTTGTTTTTGATAACTTTGAGACTTCTGAGGAAAATTAGTCAGAAATTTTCTAAAATTACTTTCTATTCAGATTTGGGGGAAGGAGACCATGTAGATGGAGTTTCATTTTCATCATTTGAAAGGCACAAGTTTATCACCATGACATCTTGATCACTCAGCTAAGAAACTAGTTGTCAGCTTTCTCCATTGTAAAGTTTTTATTTTGCTCTACTCATGGATACTTATTTTAGAACTTTGGTTATAATCCAATACTACTTCATTTATTTTGTTGCTTGTATTTGTCCAGTCTTGGACATTGGGAGCATCTTTACCATGCTTTTGTTGTTGATGATATTTACATTTTCACACTTTCTGGCACAAAATGTTCAAGGCTAGTGGTGTATATTTTTTTGCTCTTCTATTTATAGGATTCTTTATTTACATAAGAAGCCCTAGTTCCCTTTATTGGAGTATGAGAAATCAAGATTTGGTGTTGGGTATACTTATTGCTATAAGGCTGTCGTTAGTTTTAGACCTTCTCAGCTTAAGAGCAAAGAAATAGATGTGCATATATATTAACCATATATAAGCATATACTTATAAATATTTCTAAGTTAAACTATTTGTATATTTGTTGAGTTCACACTGATATCTCCAACCTAATTCCATTACTATATGGATTAATCTGGCTTTGTCCCTTGCTTATATGTAAACATCCCACTCCATTAGTGGGAAACATGGTTCCTATCACTTGTCATCTGTTAACTTAATGGATCAGTTCTGGTTTAGATTTATTATATATCATTATTATCATTACGATCCCAATCCCCTATGGGAAGCAACTCTATTACTTAGAATGCATGGCTTGTTAGCAGATTGAGCTCACTTTAGTTATTTTTTTGATATTAATTTTTTAGTTGTAGGTGGACACAATACCTTTATTTTCGTTTTTCTTTATTTTTATGTAGTGCTGAGGATCAAACCCAGTGCCTCACACATGCTAGGTGAGCACTCTGCCACTGAGCTACAGCCCCAGCCCAACTTTCACTTTAATTCTTAGTGTACTCACTCACTTTCAAAGATATTTAGGTTAGCACATCTCTTTTCCACTACATCTGCTTTAATAAACACTGGGTGGCTCCATATATTTGTCATACAATTATACAGAACATCTCATGCTGCTTTTTATCTGGGATCTCCAGACCACCTGAATGCTTACTGTTGTTATTATGTTTAAAGTTTCATATATTAAGTTTTATTCCTTGTGCTGTAAAGTTTTTTTTTGTTTTTTAATAAACATATAGTGTAACAATTACTAAAATATTTTCAGTGAACCAAATAATGCCCTTGCTTTACCTATTCAACTCACTTACTAAACTCCTTCACAAAATGTTTACTTTTGTAATCAAACAATATCCTCTTAAATGGATATATCACATTTTTTAAATCCATTTATCTGTGGTAGCACATCTTTACCCTTCTTTATGCCAACTGAAGGCAATCACGAGTAAAGCAGCTGTATACATTCATGTATAGGTTTCAGTGTGGACATTAGTCTTCAGATAAGGTGGATAAATATCTCAAAACACAATTGTTTTGAGATATTTATTTATATTTAGGACTCTGGTTTGTAAAAATTTGTCAATCAGTCTTCCAAAGTAGTGTTACATTTTGCAGATGGTAAAAGAAGAAGTCTTTGCCTCATTCCTAATCCTCAATCCTCAGCAATAAGAATGGTGTTCCCCTCTTTCCCCACTTCTATTCAACATAGTCCTTTAAACTCTAGCCAGAGCAATTAGACACATGAAAGAAATAAAAGGAATATGAATAGGAAAAGGAGAACTCAAACTATCACTATTTGCCAATGACATGACACTATATTTAGAGAATCAAAAAAAAATTCACCATAAAATTTCTAGAATAATAAGTGAATTCAACAAATTAGCAGAATATAAAATGAATACTCATAAATCAAATGTATTTTTATGAATCAGTGATTAATCCTTTGAAAAAGAAATTTAAAAGACTAACTCATTCACAACACACACACACACATACACACACACACATATACTTGGGAATCAATCTAATAAAAGAGGTGAAAGACCTCTAAAATGAAAACTACAGAATACTAAAGAAAGTAATTGAGAAAGTCCTTATAAGTTGGAATGATCTCCCATGTTCTTGGATATGAAGAATTAATATTGTCAAAATGGCCATACTACCAAAACCATTATATAGATTTAATGCAATTCCAATTAAAATCCCAATGACATTCCTTTTAGAAATGAAAAAAAGCAATCATAAGATTTATTTGGTAAAATAATAGACCCAGAATAGCCAAAAACAAACAAACAAACAAGCAAACAAACAAAGTCCTTAGGAAGAAAAGTGAAGCAGGAGGCATCAAAATAGCAGACCTTAAACCATATGCTACATGGCCATATTAATACAAACAGCATGGTATTGGCAAAAAAAGAAAGTTAGAAAGAAAGAAAAAGAAAAAGAAAGAAAGAAAGAAATGCACACCAACCATACAGAATAGAAGACACAGAGACAAACCCATATAAATACTGTTATCCCATACTAGACAAAGGAGCCAAAAACATTCATTGGAGAAAAGATAACCTCTTCAACTAATGGTGCTTGGAAAACTGGAAATCTATATGCATCAAAATGAAATTAAACCCTATCTCTTACCCTGCACAAAACTCAACTCAAAGTTGATCAACACCTGGGAATTAGACCAGAGCCCTAGGCCTAACAGAAGAAAAAGTAGGCCCAAATCTTCATCATATCATCTTAGGAACTGACATCCTTAACAAGACTTCTAAATTGCAAGAAATAAAATCAAGAGTCAATAAATGGGATGGATTCACATCAAAAACTTTCTTCTAAGCAAAAGAAACAATCAGTAATATGAAAAGAGAGCCTATAGAATGAGAGAGAAAGTCATTACCACACATACATCAGATACAGTACTAATCTCCAGGCTATATAAAGAACTTAAAAAGCTTTACACCGACAAAATAAATAACCAAATCAATAAATGGGCTAAGGAACTGAACAGACACTTTACAGAATAAGATACACAATCAATCAACAAAAGTATGAAAAAATGTTCAAAATCTCTAGCAATTAGAGAAATGTAAATCAAAACTACTCTAAGATTTCATCTCACTTCAGTAAGAATGGCAAATATCAAGAATACTAGCAACAAGTGTTTGTGAGGATGTGGGGGAAAAGGTACACTGGCAGGACTGCAAATTGGTGCAACTACCATAGAAAGCAGTATGGAGATTCCTTAGAAAACTTGGAATGGAACCACCATTTGACCCATCTATCCCATTCCTCAGTCTATACCCAAAGGACTTAAAAATCATCATATTACAATGACACAGTCACATCAATGTTTATAGCAGCTCAATTCACAATAGCTAAAATATGGAACCAACATAGATGTCCTTCAATAGGTGAATGGATAAAGAAATTGTGGTATATATACACAATGAAATATTTCTCAGCCTTAAAGAAGAATAAAATTATGGAATTTTTTGGTAAATGGATGGAACTGGAAGATATCATGCTAAGCAAAACAAGCCAATCCCCCAAAGCCAAAGACCAAATGTTTTCTCTGGTATGTGGATGCTGATCTATAATGGGGTGTTGTGGGGGATAATGGAAGTAATAGATAAACCTTGGATTGGGCAGGGAGGGGATTGGTGAGGGAGAGGGTATGGGTATGGGAAGAATGGTGGTATGGGGCGGTAATTATTACCCTATGTACTTGTATGATTGCATGAATGATGTGACTCTGAATCATGTACAAGCAGATGAGCCCTTCATCTTTCTTTTTGTTTTATATCTTTCATTACCTCTTTATTTTCACCTTGCAAACATCTTTATATTAATTTAGCTTTCTTATATACACTATATAATGATATAGGGTGTCTTCTTATATTGTAAAAATCTCCATACCCTCTCCCTCACCAATCCCCTCCCTGCCCAATCCAAGGTTTATCTATTACTTCCATTATCCCCCACAACACCCCATTATAGATCAGCATCCACATACCAGAGAAAACATTTGGTCTTTGGCTTTGGGGGATTGGCTTGTTTTGCTTAGCATGATATCTTCCAGTTCCATCCATTTACCAAAAAATTCCATAATTTTATTCTTCTTTAAGGCTGAGAAATATTTCATTGTGTATATATACCACAATTTCTTTATCCATTCACCTATTGAAGGACATCTATGTTGGTTCCATATTTTAGCTATTGTGAATTGAGCTGCTATAAACATTGATGTGACTGTGTCATTGTAATATGATGATTTTAAGTCCTTTGGGTATAGACTGAGGAATGGGATAGATGGGTCAAATGGTGGTTCCATTCCAAGTTTTCTAAGGAATCTCCATACTGCTTTCTATGGTAGTTGCACCAATTTGCAGTCCTGCCAGTGTACCTTTTCCCCCACATCCTCACAAACACTTGTTGCTAGTATTCTTGATATTTGCCATTCTTACTGAAGTGAGATGAAATCTTAGAGTAGTTTTGATTTACATTTCTCTAATTGCTAGAGATTTTGAACATATATACACAAATATAAATATATATATACATATATATAATACATATATAATCTTATGTGGTGCTCTGTGACTTCAACTCCTTCAGCAATCTCTGGGAAGTCTTAGTTTTCTTTACTAGAGCTGTCCTATAGAGTATCTGCATTCTTCTGATCTTTGTTCCACTGCCTCTTCTTCTCTCTTCCCCACACTAACCCCAGCTTCTACTTCACTGGAAAAATAACTGCAATCCAATAAGGACTTCTTCCCTCTTGGCTGGGCAAAAAGTAGTCCTTCTTCCTGTTTAATGCCAGTCTCTGTACTCCATCCCTGCCCTTGTCATTTGGTTGTGTATAAATTGTGTGTGTGTGTGTGTGTGTGTGTGTGTATATATATATATATATACACACACACACACACACACACACACACAAGAATACTATAGAACTCCAAATAGACAAGATCCAAAAAGAACATCTCTATGATGCATCATAATTAAAGTGCCTAACATAGACAATAATGATTAAATATTTAAAGTCCCAAAAGAAAACTGTCAGATCATATTTAGAGGTGCAACAATAAGACTCACTTAGACTTCTCAACTAAGATTCTGAAAGCCAGAAGGGCTAAGAATCAGATCATCCTAGCAAAGAACAATTGTCAGCCATCATTGCTATATTCATCAAAACTATCATTTAAAATCAATGAAGAAATAAAAATTTCTACAGTAAGGACAAACTAAAAGAATCCATGAGGGCTGGGGTTTTGCTCATTGGTAGAGCCACATGCTTGCCTAGCATGCGTGAGGCACTGGGTTCAATCTCCAGCACCACATAAAAATAAACAAATAAATAAAGGTATTGTGTCCATCTACAACTAAAAATTATTTTTAAAAGAATTAATGACAACTAAACCTACATTAAAATAAATTTAAAGAAATCATAAGGAAGAACTCAAAAACAAAACACAGAGCTCCCAAATGGATGAAGCTCTCCACAAAAGCAATTAAGCAAATGAAAATTAATAACAAATTAAATCTCTGAAATTAAGCAGAATGACTAGAAATATTAAACATCCCTCCACAGTAACTCTAAGTGTAGTTGTCTTAACTCTTCAATTAAAAGATATAGACTGACATAATAAATTAAAAACAAGAGAGACCCATGCTGTTTTCAACAGACTCATCTTATAAGCAAAGATATCCACATATTGAAAAAATGTATAAAGAATATTTCATGCAAATAGAGTTTTAAAAAAGCAAGAGTAGCTATTCTCATATTTACAAAGTGGATTTAAAGCAAAAAAGTAATCAAAAGAGGCAAGGTCATTATATACTATTAAAGAAAAAAATCAAAAAGAAGATATAATGATAGTAAATATGTATGTTTCACATGTTGGTGTACCTAAATAGATAAAATTAGCTCTTATTGTCTTTAAGTCCCAGATAGACTACAAGATGATAATAGTTACTAATTTCAACACACCCAAATCAACAATTGACAGGTCTTCCAGACAGAAAATAAAGATACATCCAGCTTAAATGATACAATAAATCAAATGGATCTACCAAACATCTAAAGAATAGTCTAAAGAATAGTCAGCAATTCCTGGAAACTTTTCCAAAATGAATTATATTTTAATACACTAAGCAAACCTTAGAAATTATGAAGCTATGGTATTATACTGTGGACATTAACAAAACATAAAGAATTGAAATTAGAGATTGACAGGAAGACAAATAGAAATCACATAAAAACATTGAATTTGAACAATACTTTTAAATGAGAAAAGGACCATAGAAAAAATCAGAGGAGTGATTTAACAAATTCTAGAATCAAATAAAAACAGTGATAGAACAATCTAATTCTACATCACAAGGTCCTAGAAAAGCAAGAACAAACTATTTCCCAAACCAGAAGAAGACTGGAAATAACTTAGATCAAAAACAAAATTAATGAGATTGAAAATAAAAGAACAATACAAACGACCACTGCAACAAATAGTTTGTTCTTGAAGAAGATAAACAAAGGGGTCATTAGAAACTATTTTGAAGACTTATATTCCAATACATTGAAATTTCTACATCATATTGACAAATTTATAGATACATATGACCTAGTCAAATTCATCCAAGAGAATATAGAAAACCTCAGCAGACCAATATAAAGCAATGTAATTTAAATAATATTAAAATAATAAAAAGATTTCCAACAAAGAAAAGTCCAGGACTATATGGATTCTCAGCCAAATTCTACTAGACCTTTAAAGAATAACAAATGCCAATACTTTTCAAATTATTCACTATAATAAAAACGGAGGGAACACTCCAAAATTATTCTATGAAGTCAGTATTATCCTGATACCAAAACCAGATAAAGAACCATCAAGGAAAAAGAACTTCAGATCAATATTCCCAATGAACAAAGATTTCAAAATCTTCAACAAGTGATGTTGACTTTTCCTGATTTATAAGATCTAAAATGACAAGTCTGAAAGACAATATTGAATGTACTGACATGTGAACAAATTGACTTTTATTTAATATATTTACTTATTTATAAAAAGATTGAGTGATGTATGTTATATATTGTACTAAACAATAATTGAATTTGGGTTTTCTATTAGAGTAACAAGTTGATATGGTAATACTTTGCAAAAAGGAGTAGTAAAAGATCATTACTTACTGTTTAGGAATGTTCCTATTGAGAAGTGAATGTTTTAATATGCTTGAGAAGGAATTACATCAAGGAAGATGGAAGAATATGAGCTTTCCACCATTATTGTCCTGCAAAAGCATTGATTTTGACAAATACTTGCAGACAACAGTACCTTTGTAGTAGTCTGAGTACAACATAGGTTCCAGAACACAACAGCAGCAAAAATTCTGACCATAGATCCATTAAAGGAGGCAAGAGAACTTTATTTTTACTCATGAACCTTTTCCAAAGGTGGCATAGCTCAGTTGCCCTTGGCTTTTGATTTCTCCCATTGAGAAATGTGATTGTACAGTGAGCGAGTACCTACCTCTGACATTCCCTAGCCAAAGTGAAACATGGTCCAGTTTTTCCAGGTTTAATGCTAGGTAAATATGAAATGTCTATTTTCTTTGCCAATTAAATTCCCAACTAAGAATAATTAGACATTCAGTGAGTTTTTCAACAGTGAAGGAGGACTCTTTACATCAGCAAGTGTCTTTGTGTCAGAAGGTCACTGAGCTTGTCAAAGTATTTTTATTCTCCAATGCAGAGCATATTTTTTTAAGGTAAGCATGGGATTGCATGAATGGGCAGAAGTATGACACAATTCAATGACTGGGGAACTATCCTGTGTAAAGCCAAAAATGCACAAATATGTTATGCAAAATTGAGCTTTCTGCCCTCTTATATAGTGTTTTATTCCTAGGGATAATCAGAGTTTTCAGAATTTCTGATTTAGAATTTCAACAGCAGGGATTCTGTTCTTTCAGAAGGTGATTAACAATATTTTCATCTTGAGAGATTTTGGACTATAGGAATTTTTATCCTTCCAAATTTTAACATTAGGGATTATGGTATTTGGGATTATATCTTTCAGGGTTATTTTTGGCAACAGATCAAAAAAGACTACTATGAATAAGTATATACTGTGAACTATGAACAAATTGAATAAGTTAAAGAAATATAACTTCTGACAAATATACAACTTAGACTAAGTGATGAAGAAATAGAAAATCTGAAAAGAACAATAATCAGTAAGAAGATTGAATCAGTATTCAAAAACTTTCCATCAAATAAAAGTCCAGGACCTTAGAAATTTTCTAAGCAGACATTTTGATTATTCTCAACACACACATACACACACACACACACACAGAGATCAACTGTACAATTTGATGAATGTTAATTGCACTAATCATTTCACATTTTATATCATGCGTGTATCACAGCATTTGTAAACCTTAAATATATACAATTTTTTAATGTCTTTTCAGTAAAGCTAGAAATAAATATAAAGAAAAATTGTGTATCATAACTTATGAATTTTGAAGGATGTATTTCCTTGCGACTATATCCCCTTTCATGTTTCTTTCAGAATTTTGTATTATCTCTTTGATTATTATACAGTAAGCTGATGCCATTTGATTGTCTGTACTGATAATTCTACCTTAATGAAGTGATCACATCTCCTGTAATAACACTTTCAAATTTTGCCCTCCACAAATTGGGTCTCAATACAGGAAAAAAATTATGATTTTTTAAAGACATCTAGATTTACTAGGGGACTTCTGGAAAAAAAAATAAAGATTTCTACTTTATAAAATGAGTCATAATAAAAGGAATTAGCTTGTTTGTCATGCTCCATATATCATTATTAGTTCCAAGTTATATGTACAAGTTACATGAGCAGAGCTGTCACATCTATAGAGCATAGCCTTCCTGGATAATTTTACATAGAGAAAGTATTATAAATATTAATGTCTAGGTAATATATACATTACTTAATAGATTGGAGATTGTAATCTGAAATTGGAAATGTTCTTGCCCTTGGGAGGAGCCTTGGTCAAATATTTAAGAAATAATGCTGCATTGCACCCTAATGCAGAGTTTTACTCTCCTTCATTTTGATAATATTGGTTAGCGTTAGTTTATCTTATCTCTAGATGGTTTTTGCTTTCTTGTATTTGCTTAAATATTCTGCTATAAAATACTGATCGTATAAATTACTCTTTTAAAATTAGTTCTAAATAGTTATACATGACAATAGAATGCATTTTGACACATCATACTTAAATGGAGTATAATTTCTCATTTTTCTGATTGTACACAATGTTGGATCATACCAGAATTTAATAATATATGTACGTAAGGTAATAATGTCTGATTCATTCTACTATCCTTCTTATTCCTATACTGCCTCCTCTCCTTTCACTCCCCTCTGCCTAATCCAAAGTACTTCTATTTTTCCATAGCACATTCTGTTAGTATGAATTAGCAGATGTGTATCAGATAAAACATTCAGCCTTTGATTTGGGAGATTTTTTTTTTCTTAGCATGATATTCTTCAGCTCTATTCATTTGTTCGCAAATGCCATAATTTCATTGCTCTTTAAGTTAATGTCCCATTATGTACATGTACCACATTTTCTTTATCAATTCAACTGTTGAAGGGTGTCTAGTTTGGTTCCAAAGTTTGGCGATTGTGAAATGAGCTGCTATAAACATTGATGTGGCTGCCTCACTATACTATGCTAATTTTAAGTCATTTGGATATAAACCAAGGAGTGGGATAACTGGATGAAATGATTGTTCCCATTCTAAGTATTCTGAGGAATCTCCATACTGCTTTCTATAGTGGTTGCACCAATTTGCAGTCCGACCAGAAATGAATGAGTGCACCTTTTATCTCACATCCTCAAACAACATTTATTGTGGCTTGTATCCTTCATAATTGTCATTCTTGAGTGGGGTAAGATGAAACCTTAAATTAGTTTTGATTTGCATTTCTCTAATTGCTAGAAATGTTGAACAGTTTTTTTATATATATTTCTTGATTGATTGTATTTCTCCTACTGTGATGTGTTTATTTAGTTCCTTAGCTCCTTTGTTAATTGGGTTTTTTTAAGTGTTAATGTCTCTGAGCTCTTTATATATTCTGGAGATTAATACTCTATCTGTGGTACATGTGGAAAAGATTTTCTCCTATTCTGTAGTCTCTCTCTTCATGTTATTGATTCTTTCCTTTGCTAAGAAGCATTTTAGTGTGAATCCATCCAATTTTTTTTTAGTTGTTCTTGAATCTTTATTAATATATATGTGATGCTGAGAATCAAACCCAGTGCCTCACACATGCTAGGCAAGTGTTTGATCACTGAGCCACAACCCCAGCACATCCCATTTATTGATTTTTTATTTTACTTCTTGCATTCGAGGAGTCTTATTATGAAAGTCAGTTCCTACGCTGACACGGTGAAAATTTGGGCCTATTTTTTTTCTCCATTAAGTGCAGGGTCTATATTCTACACTTAAGTCTTTGATCCATTTTGAGTTCAGTTTCATGCAAGGGTAAGAGATAGGGGTTTAATTTCATTTTACTACATATGGATTTCCAGTTTCCCCAGCACCATTTATTGAAGAGTCTATCTTTTCTCCAATGAAGGTTTTTAGGGCCTTTGTCTAGTATGAAATAACTGTATTTATATGGGTTTGTCTCTGTGTCTTCTATTCTGTATGGTTGGTGTAAACGTCTGCGTGTTTTTGTGTTTTGTTTTCTTTTTTTGCCAGTACCACAATGTTTTTGTTAGTATGGCTCTGTAGTAGAGTTTAAAGTCTGGTATTGTGATGCCTTCTGCTTCACTTTTCTTGATAAGGATGGCTTTGAGTATTCTTGGTCTCTTATTTTTCCAAATGAATTTCATGATTTCTTTTTCTATTTCTATGAAGAATGTCATTGACACTTTAATTGAAATTTCATTAAATCTGTATAATGCTTTTGGTAGTATGGCCATTTTGACAATATTAATTCTTTATATCCAAGAACCTGGGAGATCTTTTAATTTTCTAAGATCTTTTTCAATTTATTTATTTAGTATTTGGTAGTTTTTATTGTAGATGTCTTTCATATCTTTTGTGAGATTGATTCCCAAGGTTTTGTTGTTGTTGTTGTTGTTGTTTGTTGGTTGGTTTGAGGCTATTGTGAATACAGTGGTTTTCCTAATTTCTATTTCAGTGGATTTATCACCGATGTATAGAAACATGTTTGATTTATGGGTGTTGATTTTATATCCTGCTACTATGCTGAATTCATGTATTAGTTCCAGAAGTTTTCTGGAGAATTTTTTTTGATCTTCTAAATATAGAATCATGTCATTGGCAAACAGAAATAGCGTGAGTTCTTCTTTTCCTATTGTTATCCTTTTAATTTTTTTCTTCTGTCTAATTGCTCTGGCTAGAGTTTCCGGGCAAGTTGAATAGAAGTGGTGATAGAGGGCATTCTTGTCTCATTCCAGTTTTTAGAGGGAATACTTTCAATTTTTCTCCATTTAGAATAATGTTGGCCTTGGGTTTTGCATATATAGCTTTTACAGTGTTGAGGTATGTTGCTACTATCCCTAGTTTTTCTGGTGTTTTGAACATACAAGGTTGCTATATTTTGTCAAAAACTTTTTCTGCATTAGTTGAGATGCTGATGTCATTCTTGTCTTTATGTTTGTTGATATGATGAATTTCATTTATTGATTTCTGTATGTGGAATCAACCTTACATACTTGGGATGAACCACACTTGATTGTGTGCTCTAACTTTTAAATATATTTTATATGAGATTTGATAGAATTTTATTGAGAAATTTTGCACCCATATTTATCAGGGATATTGGTCTGCAGTTTTCTTTACTTGATGTGTCTTTGGTTTTGCTATCAGGATGATATTAGTCTCATAGAATGAGTTTGGTAGTGTTCCCTCCTTTTCTATCTCATGGAATAATTTGAGTAGTATGTTAATTCTTCTTTGGAGGTCTTGTAGAACCTGGCTGAGATTCTCTCTAGTCCCAGGCTTTTCTTAGTTGGTAGCCTTTTGATGGTATCTTCTATTTCATGCTTGACATTGATCTGTGTAAATTGTGTGTATCTTCCTGATTCAGTTTGCATAGACCACATGTCTAGAAATTTGTTGATGTCTTTGTTGATTTTCTATTTTATTGAGGTCTGAATTTTCAAAACAGTTTCTAATTACCTTCTGTATTTCAGTAGTGTTTATTGTGATATTTCCTTTTTCATCATGAAATTCAGTAATTTGAGTTTTCTCTCTTTCTCCTATTTAGCATGGCTAAGGGTTGATCAATTTTATTCATTTTCTCAAAGAACCAGCTTTTTGTTTTGTCAATTTTTAAAATTATTTCTTCTGTTTCAATTTTATTGATTTCAGATCTGATTTTAATTATTTCTTATCTTCCACTGCTTTTGGTGTTGATGTGTTCTTCTTTTTCTATGGCCTTAAGATGTAATGTTAGGTCATTCATTTGTTCACTTTTTAGCCTGTTAATAAATGAGCTTAATTAAATGAACTTTCATCTTAGCACTGCCTTCATAGTGTCCCCAAGATTTTAATATGTTGTATCAGTATTCTCATTTACTTCTAAGTGTTTTATTCACCCTTCTGACTAACTTTGGCTTTAAGTTTACTTTATTTGAAATGAGGATGGATACCACTGCTTGTTTATGTGGTCCATGTGAGTGATATTTTTTTCCCCATTCTTTCACCTTTAGTCTGTGGGTATATTTGCCTATCTGGTGAAACTCTTAAAGGCAGCATATTGTTGGGTCTTGCTTTTTAATCCAATCTGCCAATCTATGTCATTTTTCATTAATAAATTTATTTTAATTAGGTATATATGACAGCGGGATGCATTTTGATTCATTGCACACCAACTGCATTAATACTTCTCGGTTATACACAATGTAGCATCACACCATATGTGCAGTCACACATGTACTTCGTGTAATGATGTTCATCTCATTCCACCATCTTTCCTGCCCCTATACACCCTCCCTTCTCTCCCTCCCCTTTGCCCAATCAAAGTTTTTCCATTTTTCCCATGACTCCCCTCTCCCCATTATGAATCAACATCTACTTCTCAAAGAGAACATTTGGCCTTTGGTTTGGGGGATTGGCTTACTTTGATTAGAATGATATTCTCCAACTCCATCAATTTACCTACAAATGCCATAATTTTATTCTTTTTTAATTCTGAGTAATATTCCATTGTGTGTGTATACCACATTTTCTTAACCCATTCATCTATTGAAGGGCATTTAGTTTGCTTCCATAATTTAGCTATTGTGAATTGAGCTGCTATGAACATTGATGTGGCTGCATTACTGTAGTAAGCTGATTTTAAGTTCTTGGGGGATAGACTGAGGAATGGGATAGCTTGGTCAAGTGGTAGTTTCATCCCGAGTTTTCTAAGGAATCTCCATGTAGCTTTCCAGAATATTCACACCAATTTATAGTACCAACAGCAATGTATGAGTGTGCCTTTCCCCCCACATCCTTGCCAACATTTATTGTTTTCTGTATTCTTGATAATTGCCATACTGACTGGCATAAGATGAAATTTAGAGCAGTTTTGATTTGCATTCCTCTAGTTATTAGAGATGTTGAACATTATATATATATATATATATATATATATATATATATATATATATATATATTCAATTAACAAATATATATATTTGTTAATTGAATATATATCTACTTCTGAGAAGTTTCTGTTCAGCTACTTAGCCCACTTATTGATTGGGTTGTTGGTTTTTCAGTGTTTAAGTATTTAAATATATATAATGTGAAGATTATATCTGGCATGTGTGTGTGATAAAAATTTCCTCCCTAAATGTAAGCTGTCTGCACATCTCATTGATTGTTTTTTTTTATGAGAAGAAGCTTTTAGTTTAAGTCCATCCCATTTATTAATTCTTGATTTTATTTCTTGCACTTTAAGAGTCTTGTTAAGGAAGTCAAGGCCTAATCTGACATGATGAAGGTTTGGGCCTACTTCTTTTTCTCTATTAGATGCAGCATCTCTGGACAAATTCCTAGGTCTTTGATACACTTTCAGTTGTATTTTGTGCATGACAAGAGAGAGAGGTTTATTTTAATTTTCCTACATATGGATTTCCAGTTCTCTCAGCACCATTTTTTTGAAAAGGTTATCTTTTCTCCAATGTATGTTTTTGTCACCTTTGTCAAGTATGAGATAACTGTATTTATTTAGTTTTTTCTCTGTGACTTCTATTCTGTACCATTGGTCTATCTGTCTATTTTGGTGCCAATACCATGCCATTTTTGTTACTATATCTTTGTAGTGTAGTTTAAGGTCTGGTATTGTGATGCCTTCTGTTTCACTCTTATTATTTTTTTTAATATTTATTTTTAGTTGTAGTTGGACACAATTCCTTTATTTATTTATTTTTATATGGTGCAGAGGATTGAACTCAGGGTCTTGCACGTGCTAGGTGAGCGCTCTACCGTTAAGCCACAACCCCAGCCCTTCACTCTTCTTGATAAGGATTTCTTTGGCTACTTTGGATCTCTTATTTTCCCAAATAAATTTCATGATTGCTTTTTATATTTCTATAAGTGATCATGTTGGGATTTTAATTGGGCTCACATTGAATCTGTACAGCACTTTGGATAGTATGACCATTTTGACTATTAATTTTTCTTATCCAAGAGCATGGGAGATCTTTCCATCTTCTAAGGTCTTCTTCAATTTCTTTCCTTAGTGTTCTGCAGTTTTCATGGTAGAGGTCTTTCACCTCTTTTGTTAAGTTTATTTCCAAGTATTTTATTATTTTTTTGAGGCTATTGTGAATGGGGTAGTTTTCATAATTTCTCTTTCAGAGGATTCATCATTGATGTATAGAAATGTATTTGATTCATGGGTATTGATTTTATATCCTGCTACTTTGCTGAATTCATTAATTAATTTTCAAAGTTTTCTGGTGGAGTTTTTTTGGATCCTCTATCTATACAATCATGTCATCAGCAAATAATGATAATTTCAGTTCTTCTTTTCCTGTTCATATAGCTTTAATATATTTTGTCTGCCTAATTGCTCTGACTAGAGTTTTAAGGACTATGTTGAATAGAAGTGATGAAAGGGGCATCCCTGTCTTCCAGTTTTTAGAGGGAATGCTTCCAATTTTTCTCCATTTAGAATAATGTTGACTTTGGGTTTAGCATAGGTAGCTTTTACAATGTTGAGCTATATTCCTAGTGTCCCTAAATTTTCTAGTGTTTTGAACATGAAAGGATGCTGTATTTTTTCAAATGCTTGCTCTGCATCAATTGATATAATCATAATCATATGATCCTTATCTCTAAGTTTATTAATGTGATGAATTATATTTATTGATTTCAATATATTGAAGCAAAATTACATCCCTGAAATGCATCCTACTTGATCATGGTGCACTCTTTTTAAAATACTTTTTATATGGAATTTGCCAAAAATTATTGAGAATTTTTGCATCATTGTTCTTCAGGGATATTGGTCTGAAATTTTCTTTCTTCGGTGTGTCTCTGCCTGGTTTTAGTATCAGGATGATACTACCATCATACAATGAATTTGGAAGGGCTTTTTACTTTTCTATTTCATGGAATAATTTGAAGAGTATTGGTATCAATTCTTCTTTTCAGGTTTTGTAGTACTCACCTGTGAATCCATCTGGTCCCAGGCTTTTCTTGGTTGGTATGCTTTTGATGGTATCTTCTGTTTCCTTGCTTGAAATTGATCTGTTTATATTGTGCATGTCCTCTTGATTCAGTTTGTGTTGATTATATGCCTCTAGAAATTTGTCAGTATCTTCAAGATTTTCTTTTTTATTGGAGGATATATTTTCAAAATAGTTTCTAGTTTTCTTCTGTATTTAGGTAGTATCTGTTATGATATTTCTTTTTTCATCACAAATTTTAGTTATTTGATTTTTCTCCCTCCTTCTTTAACTAGAGTGGCTAAGGGTTTGTCGATTTTATTTATTTAAAGAATCAGCTTTTTGTTTTGTCAACTTATTGAATTGTTTCTTTTGTTTCAATTTCATTGATTTCTGTCCTAATGTTAATTATTTCCTGTCTTCTACTCTTTTGGTGTTGGTTCGCTCTTCTTTTTCTATGGCTTTGAACTGCAATGTCAGGTCATTTATTTGTTGACTTTTTCTTTTTTTAATAAATGAACTCCATGCAATGAACTTTCCTCTTAGCACCGCCTTCATAGAGTTCCATGGATTTTGATAAGTTGTATCAAAGTTATTATTTACCTCTAAGATTTTTTTTATCTGTTCCCTGATGTCTTCGGTTATCCATGTATCATTCAATAGCATATTGTTTAGTCTCCATGTGTTGAAGTAACTTCTCTTTTTAATTTTATCATTGATTTCTAATTTCATCCCATTGTAGTCAGATATAATGCAGGGTATTATCTCTATTTTTTTTGCATTTGTTAAGACTTGCTTTTTGGCATAACGCATAATCTATTGGAAAAGGATCCATGTGCTGCTAAGAAGAAAGTGTATTTGCTCACTGATGGATGGAATATTTTATATGTCTGTTAAGTCCAAATTATTGATTGTATTATTGAGTTCTATAGTTTCTTTGTTTAGTTTTTGTTTGGAAGATCTATCCCTCAGTGAGAAAGGTGTGTTAAAATTACCCAGTATTATTGTGTTGTGGTCTATTTGACTCTTGATATTGAGAAAAGTTTGTTTGATGAACATAGAAGCCCCATTGTTTGGGACATAGATATTTATGTTTGTTATGTCTTGTTGATGTATGATTCCCTTAAGGAATATGAAATGTCCTTCTTTATCTCTTTTCAGTAGCTTTGGTTTCAAGTCCACTTTATTTTATATGAGGATGGAAAGCCTTGCTTGTTTATGTGGTCCATGTGAGTGGTAGATTTTTTCCACACTTTCACCTTCAGTCTGTGGATGTCTTTTCCTGTGAGATGAGTCTCTTGAAGGCAACATATTGGGTCTTTTTAAAATCCAGTCTGTCAGTCTGTATCTTTTAATTGATGAGTTTAAGCCATTCACATTCAGGGTTATTATTGAAATATGATTTATATTCTTGACATCTTGATTAATTTTTGGTTTTTAACTTAATTTGGTGTCTTCTTTGATTGGCCTTCTTTTTGCTGTATTTCCTCCCTTTGCTGATTTTAATTGTTGTTTTTATTTCCTCCTCCTAGAATATGTTGTTAAGGATGCTCTGTTGTGCTGGCTTTCTCACTGTAAATTATTTTAACTTTTGCTTATCATGAAAGGTTTTTATTTTATCATCAAATCTGAAGCTTAATTTTGCTAGATATAAGATTCTTGGTTGGCATCCATTTTCTTTCAGAGCTTGGTGTCTGTTGTTCCAGAATCTCCTGGCTTTGAGGGTCTGGGCTGAAAAATCTGCTGAGATACTAATTGGTCTCCCCTATATGTAGTCTGATTCCTCTCTCTTGTGGCCTTTAAGATTCTATCCTTTTTCTTTATGCTAGGTATTCTCATTGTAATGTGCCTTGCTGTAGATTTGTGGTAATTTTTGTTTTCATTTTGTATCCTGCAAGCCTCTTGTATTTGATTTTGCAATTATTCATATTTGGGAAATTTTCTGATACTATCGCATTGAAGAGATTGCTCATTCCTTTGGTTTGAATATCTGTGCCTTCCTCTATCCAAAATAGATCTTAGATTTGGTCTTTAATGATATCCCATAATTTTTCAATGTTCTGTTCATGGTTTCTTACCATCTTAACTATAGTCAACTTTATCTTCAAGATTGTACATTTTGTCTTCATTTCTGAGGTTCTATCTTCCACATGATCTAGTCTGTTGGTGATGCTTTCTATTTAGATTTTTATTTGTTTTATTGTCTTTATTGTTTCCTTCACTTCAAGGATTTCTGATTTTTTTTTTCAGAATCTCTATCTCTTTCTTAAAGTAATCTTTTGCTTCCTGTATTTGCTCCCTTATCTCTTTGTTGGAGTGATCAATTTTGTCTGTATTGCTCATTTAGGTCATTCTTTAATTCACAGATCATTTTAATTGTGTATCTTCTGAACTACTTCTCCGATATTTAATCAACTGTGCAGTCCATGGATTCTGTTATTGTAGTATCCTGGTTCTTTTGGGACACTTTTATCCCTTGTTTTTTATGTTGTCTATGTGTCTTCCTTTATTGCCATCTGGATCAGAGTTATTACAGTTTCTACCCTATAATCTTGTAGTATCTATGCAGATCATCTGTACCTCACTTTGGTGTTGGGCTTTCAGACCCTGCTAGTGACCTGCGATAAATGGCACTGCAACTATAGGTGGTGGTGGCAATAGCTGAGGTAAATTGAGATAGCAGTGGAGATATTCCAAGATGGATGCAATCTCTTTCAGAGATGGGGCTGAAAGGGTGGGCCTTACACTAGCTTTGGGATTCCTGTTCTGAGATTCAGCTGCTTCTAGACCAGGTCTATTGTTGCAAGGTGGAGTTTACTGTGTAGGGAAGGCTATGATGATGGCCTGGGCCTGGGCTCCCCTGCAAGTCAGTGAAGGCAGTCCTGGGCCAAGGCTTGAGCTCTCATGTGGGTCTGCCAGTTGACAGGGATGGTCCTGGCTGGGGCCTCAGCTCCAGCCTGAGTCTGTCAGTAGACAGGGTGGACCAAGCCTACCCTGGGCCTGGGCTCCTGAATAGGTGGGCAGAGGCAGGTTGGACTGGCCCCTGGGCTCTGGCATGGGTCTCCAGTCTAAGTCTTTTGATTGATGAGTTTAGGTTTTTGACATTCAGGGTTATTATTGACTTATATTCCTGTTCATTTACATCTATTTCTGGTTTTTATTTGAGTTAGTTTCTCATTTGATTGTCTTTTCCTTTAGTGTAGTTTTCCCTTTTCTGGTTTTCACTTTTTTTTTTTCATTTTCTCCTCATGAAATATTTTGCTGAGAATGTTCTGTAGCACAGGATTTCTAGTTGTAAATTCTTTTAACTTTAGCTTATCATGAAAGGTTTTTATTTTATTTTCAAATCTGAAACTTGATTTTGCTGGATATAAAATTCTTGATTGGGATCCATTTTCATTCAGAGCTTGGTATATATTTCTCTGGGACCTCCTATATTTGAATTGAGAAATAACTGAAATATGGATTGGTTTCCCCCTATATGTAATCTGATAATTTTCTTTTATGGTCTTTACAATCAATCCTTATACTCTATGCTAGGCATTTTCATTATAATGTGTCTTGGTGTAGGTTTGTTGTAATTGTGTGTATCTGGTGTCCTATAAGCCTATTGTATTTAATTTACCATTTTGTTAATCAAGTTTGGGAAATTTTCTGATATTATTTCATTGAAAATGTTGTGCATTCCTTTGGTTTGTATCTCCATGCCTTTCTCTTTCCCTATAAATCTTAAATTTGTTTTTTTTCATGTTATCCCATAATTCTTGGAAGTTCTGTTCATAGTGTCTTACCATCTTCAGTGTGTAGTCAACTTTATTTTTAAGATTACATAATTTGGCTTCATGGCTTGAAGTTCTGTTTTCCAAGTGGTCTAGTCTGTTGATGATACTTTCCATTGGATTTTTAATTTGGTATATTTCTTTATTTACTTCAAGGATTTCTGCTTGATTTGTTTTCATAATTTCTCTTTTTTTGAAGTGAACTTTCTCCTGAAATTTATCTTCTAATTTTACTCCTTACATCATCCTTTATATTGCAAATCACTTTAACTGTATACATTCTGAACTTCTCCTCTGACATTTCTTCTATTGGGTTGTCAATGGATTCTATTGTTGGAGCATCTTGGTTTGTTTGGGGTCTTTTGTCTCTTGTTTTATCAAGTGGTTAGTGTGTCTTCCCATCTACCAGTGTAGATTTGAAGTAGTACAATTTCTTCCCTGTGTAATTATAATGTTCCTGAAGGTTTCTAATACCTCACCTTTAAGGGGAGATCAATATTAACAACACCCAATGCAAAGAATATACACCCTTAAGCCAAATAGCTTCTATTCAGATGTCAGGCACCTTTCTCCCAGGAAGTCCTACTGGCTGAGTGCCAGGAACTGCGCACCTGTTTCTGAAAGCTGTTCTATATTAGGCAGATCCAGACCATGCACTGAGAGCTGCAGACTGGCCACATATGTGGGAGTGTTGGGCCAGATTTGTTGCTAGAAAAGGGTTGGGAAACTCATGATTGGGGAGCTGGAGGGCCCTGTTGAGTGTCAGACTGATGCCAGATCTGACAGCATTGGAGAGGGAGTTGGGGACCAGGCTGGTGCTGGGGTCCAGCATGTGGCAGCTCAAGTGGTCCCTGGGAACTTGGTGGGTGTTAGAACATCTGGATGAGTGAACCAAGAGCAAGATGCCCTTACACCCTCTTCTAACCTTCCAACCTGCTGTAGCCAGTCCTGCCTCTTCCCTCATGCTTCAGGACTCACAGAGCTTGGAAGAGCCTGACTCTCCTGCATCTACAACAAGATGGTGGCTACTAGCACACCTAGCAGGAAGAACTCAGGTGTAACCAAGCCTATAGCACCTTGATAATGGACTTCCAGGCCCTGGCTGGTGTCTCAAGATAGAGGCTGCCTTGTCTTGAAATGGTGATGGCAGTAGTGCTTATGTCCCTAGATGGAGATAGCTGTGTTTGGAGATGAGACAGTGGTGGAAGATGAAGGCACAGTGGCAGCATTGGGTGACATTGTGGCCCATATCAATTACTCTTGTTTTTGTTTTTGTTTTGTGTACTGGGTATAAAAATTCATGGCCTTGTACGTTTGGCAATTTTTTCTACCACCAAGTTACATCCCAACCATACCAATTATTTTAAATCTTATTTTTTCAAGGTTATTAATCTTTGGTTCATAAGTAGATGATTTTATGAAAACCTAGGGCTGGTTTATAATCCAATATAATTAGCATTAATTATAAAAACTTGAAAGAATTTTTGAAGAAAATTAAATTTTTTCCTAGTAATTGTCTGGAAAAGCAATGTTGTTTAAATATTCTATATTCTGACAATGAAAGAGACCTTTCCTTTTTGTTTTTATCTCTTATTCTTAATTTACCACTCTATGTCTTTATTGTTGTTGTTTTTGTTTTGGTACTGGGGCTTGAACTCAGGAGCAATCAACAACTGAGCCACATCCCCAGCCTTATTTTGTAATTTTTATTTAGAGACAGGGTCTCCCTGAATTGCCTAGTACCTCACTTTTGCTGAGGCTGGCTTTGAACTTGCAATCCTCCTTCCTCATTCATCTGAGCCATTGGGATTACAGGCATATGCCACCATGCCTATCTCAGAAGGTTTTTTTTAACTGAATTACATCATACAAATTGCATCTGGGTTTCATTTTTCTCTGAGAATTTAATAATATGTGCTTTTATTGAGTGTCCTTACTTTTCATTTTAACATATTATTTGCATAACTTCATTTAGAATCTGTCCCTTTTTCTGGAATTTATTGGACCAAAACTGTACATCTCTTTTTTATCAGATATCTGACCATTAAGAAACAATAATTTCACTTTATGTTTTGAGTAATACCTACCAAACATTCCTAGAAAAAGAATGATAATATCTTTTCTAGGTTTGGAGGCTCACGGGTGATAAGGAGGTCCATGAATCTTAGCATATTTGAGAATCTGAAGAAGGGAAAACTCACTTACATGTTTACTCTTCCTACAACTACATATATAATGAAGGACAACTTCTTTTTTCAATTTAGATTATCATTTAGAGAATGAAAATTTAAAAACTGTTAAGGGAACTTTATTACGAATTAGTATTAACCAAGTAAATTTTGTGGTAAAAGATGGCTAAGAAAAATTACCTTGAACATCTGACATAATATTTATATTTTCAAAATAATGTAACATTAAAAGGTATTAACAGGCCAATTTAAAGATTATTTGGTCCTCTTTAACTTGGCTATATAGTATTTAAATCAATCCTAGACTCTGAAATTAGTATTAAAATTACATGTTAATTTACATTTCTATAGTAGAAAAGATAATTTTAAATT
Organism: Marmota flaviventris; assembly: GCF_047511675.1. Lineage (NCBI taxonomy): Eukaryota > Metazoa > Chordata > Mammalia > Rodentia > Sciuridae > Marmota > Marmota flaviventris. The sequence continues at coordinate 39,255,391 of NC_092509.1, forward strand.
ATGGTTCCATTGCCCTGAGGGACATTAATCAGTTTCTGTACAAAACTGATAAGACTGTTTTCAGCAACAGAAAAGTTAGCCTTGAATATTTTTACTGTACGCATCATTGTAGTACATTTTATCAAATGTCCAATACCCTTTCTTCTAATACACTTCAAAATTTATAGTCAATAACCATAAACATTATATTTGGGAATTTTTTTTTCTTCTTTTTTACTTGTTTGGTTTATAAAAATCATTGTAAACTATACATAACATAAAATATGCATTATAACCATTTTAAAACCTATCATTCAAGAGTATTAAGTATATTCACAATATAGTGCAACCATCACCACCCTCCATTTCTGAAAGTTATGTTCTTCCTAAAGAGAAATTCTATGCCCCTAAAACCTAACATTTCTCCCACCTCAGCCCTTGGTAACTTCTATTTATTTTTGTCTCTATAATATTGCCTATTCTAAGTACTTCATATTATATTTACCTTCTAAATAAGTACCTGACTTACTTCATTTAGTATGTTGTTTTCAAAATTTATCTTTGTTGTACTAGGCATTAGAATCTTATTCTTTTCTAAGACTCAATAAAATTTCACTATATGAGTATACCACATATTTTTTACGCATTCTTCTATTGATAGACATTTAATTTGCTTCTCCATTCTGACTACTGGGGATAATGCTATTATGAACATTGAAGTTAAATAGTTGAGTATCTGCTTTCAATTTTTTTTGGTGAGTACATAGGCAAGAAATTTCTGGATCTTAAAATAGCTCTATGTTTAATCATTCAAAAGACATATAACTGTTTTCTACAGTATCTACACCATTTTACATTCCCACTTGCAGGACACAAGTGTTCTCTAAATCCTCACCAATACTTATTTTATTTGGGGTTTAAAAAATAAGTATAATAGTCACCCTAATTGTTATGAAGAAATTTTTAATTTTTTTCTAATAGATAGCAATATTAAGCAACTTTTCATATGCTCATTGGATATTTGTATGACTGTGTAAGAGAAATGTGTATTAGAATTCCTTGCCTGTTTTTAAACTAGGTTATTTTATTATTGAGTTGTAGAAGTTCTTCACATACTCTAGATATTAAACACTTATCAGACATATCTTTTATCAATATTTTTTCCTATTAGGTTGTTTTTAAGCTTATTGATAATGTAATTTAATACACATAAATTTTTAATTTTAATTAAGTACAATTTGTCTGTTAATTCTTTGATTATCTTTGCCTTTGACATCATATGCAAAATATTATTGCTAAGAGTGTTACAGTTTGGACTCTTATTATTAGGCATGTGATTATTTTGAGTTTTTAAATCACCTAATATAAGGTCCAACTTCACTTTCACAAAGTAGGCCCAATTTTACCAATACTATTTATTGAATGATACTAACCAGTTTGGACTCTAACATAATTTTCTTATTCTTACTTATTTTTTAAATGAAAAGTTTATGAGTTTTTTTCTTCTCCCATTTCACCAGCTTCCTTGCAAATAAGTGAAATAAAATTTTATACTCATTCATTTTTTATTTATATGGCAGTTATTTTATCAAGCTTTTGGAAATTTTTACTCTGTGTAAATATCTACACTGTATTATTTTTTAGAATTTCTGATTTTTTCCTTGTAGTTACAAGAATTAATGAAATTTAAAATATTGCAAGTAATGCCAGGATCCGGTAATCATTATTAGTTGGTTGGTTAGGAGAGTATATGAATATTTTTATTTTTTATTGCTTCTTTTTAGTTATACATAAAATTCGGATTCATTCTGATGTAATTATAGAAGCATATTCTAATTCAGTCCTGAGTACTTCCCCTTTCCCTTTCCTCCTCCCTCCACCTGGTTTTTCCCTCTACTCTACTGCCTTTTCTGCTATTTACTTATTACTTTTTCTTTTATTAGTGTCTTATTAATATACATGGTGGTGAGATTCACTGTAGTGTATTTATACAGCTACATACTGTATCTTACCTCTCCTTCTTTCCTTTCTTTCCTGTTTGTCTACTCACTCATTTTCTATTCTTTTTTCATTCATCCCATATTTTGGATCAGCTTCCGCATATCAGAGAAACGCAAAAAGTAAAATCAAATATTAATATATTTGATGGTATCAAATTTAAAAATTTCTTCACAGTGCATAAATTTCTGAAACAAGTACCAAGAAAAGCAAATCTAAGGAGCATAACTGCACCCATATATTTATTCTGGGACTTCTCTTATATGATTTTCTACTTGTATTATGACAATTTGATGAATCTGAATCAATGTGAAATTATATCTTTTATATCTTATGGTAACATTTTTGGTAGGGTTCCATGACGTGTAGTTTAAATTACCTCAGGAGAGCTTAATAATAATAATAATAATAATAATAATAATAATAATAATAACAATAATAAAAAAAAACAGACCTAAGCATAAGTCAATTTCTTCTTTAAGAATATATTTCCCATTTAAATGAGAACATGCTTTTCAGAGGAAGAACAACAAAATAAGAACAGAAATACTAATATATAGCAGAAAGTAAACATATTGCAAAGGCAAATGAAAAGGCTAGACTAAATATTAAATCTTTGGGTGATAAGTTGTACTTATAACTTTGCTATTTAGAAAAGTAAGAACTTTGGTTAAGGGAGTAACTTATCTTTGAAAAGTAAAAAGTGAAATGATTGTACATTACAGTTCAGTGCTCTCTATATGCTGGTTCATATAAAAATTGCTAATTTTTATATCTTCTTTGCTGTCAGGTTTTAAAATGAGATTTAAATCCTACTTCTTTGAGTCAATACACATATTCTTTAGTATTGAAATTTTAAAAAGACTTTGAAATGATCTTCTCTCTTTTTTCCTTCAATCCAAACTCTAGCCCCAAGTATAAAAGCAACATATTAGTAAGCAAAAATAGAAATAATCACTAGCAGCTAGAAAAAAACCTGGTACCAACAAACCATATATTTCAAGTAAATATTGTATTTATGCCTAAAAACAGGCTGAACTGTTTTTTAAAATTGCCTTTAATCATGTTCTTTCACTCTTTCTTTTCTAAGAATCTTGTTCAGAAGGTCAAACCATTTGCTTATGTTACTAAGATCTTTAAATATTTAAGTAGAATTAGTTATTTACCTGAATCAAAACTATTCCTTGAAGATCTACATATCTCCACAGGTAATAAACAACATTCATATTTTTCTCATACACTTACCAGAAGTTTTAACTTAAACCTATTTTATAATACAAGTGATAGTTAATATTTCTTTTTCATGTATTTTAACAATTTCTAGCCATTTTCCTAGCCACATGTGTTTATAGGTACAAAGAAAGAAAGAAAGAAAAAGACTTAGCTAAAATGAGGGAAAACTACGAGATTTAATTCTGAATCAGTAAAGACTGACACAACAGATAATTCAGGACAAACTTTAATTTTATCAAATTCAATCTGGACTGAAAGGAACACTGGTATACTCTGTTTTTTTTCTGGAGATGACAGAATGGTTCTAGTGTAATTTGAAATTCACTGCAAGAAATTATTGAAAGAAAATACTGGATTTAAATAAATCACTTTTCTCCTTTCTTTTGTAGTTTTAATTGCATTTTGTGCTATGTGTAAAATCAACATGAGAAGAGACAAAAGAGAAAAGTTCATAAATATGATCATTTTGTTCCCAGCCCAAGAAAAAAAGAGTAATCTTTGAAATTAGAATTATACATTGTAAACAATTTTCTCTGCTTTTAGTCATGTTACTATTTGAGATCCATTCTCTTGGTTTACATAAAAATCATTTTTTTCTATAATTGATATACCATTTTAAATATCAGCTTTAGTTATTCTATTGAGAACTAAAATGAGAATGTCATGAGTCTAATTTGATTTTGTTTTGAAAAACATGACTATAAAAAATGAAATTATTATTTTTAGAAATAAATCAATCAAGGAAAGGATAATTGTAAGGAAAGTACTTGAAAAGAACAATTGAAAATTTACTAATAAACTTAATTCAATTTGAAATTAATTTAGCAAGTGATATGTGCATAGTACTCTGTGAAACAACAGGAAGTACAAACATGAAAATGTTATGCTATTATTTTGCAACACAGAAGCCAAACGAAATATAATGCAGACTAAATGAAGCATAGGCTAAAAATATTACATATACAATAAAGCCTGGTGGAATCTCAGGACTGTCAACTGGTTTCAAAAGGGTGCAGGGACATCTTCTTAAAGGATACATTACCAAATTTTCTAAGTTAAATTCACATGAAAGATAGGAAATTCCATGTGACCAGATTGTTTAAGTAAATGTGTTGTAATTAGAAAGGATTGGCTCTATTCAGCACACAATTAATTCCATATAACTTTGAGAACTTGTATGAACACAGAAGAAAATACTGGAGCAAAGGATAGAAACATAGGATGATAATTTATAGCTACATTTGCCAAGCATTATAATTTTACTTTCTAAATCAAGAATAGTCTTTAAAAGCTTTTGAGCAAGCAAATGACTTAATGAGATATTTATGCTTTAGAAAAATTAACCATCAGTAGAAATTAGGAAATACTGTAACACAGAATAAATAAAAGTGAATCAATAAACAATGAAATATTCTTAAAATAGACTAAATTAACCTAGGATTTTTTTTTCTTTTCTTTCCTTTTTTATTTTAAATAATTTTGACTTAAAAAAAATGGTACAATGGATTGAAGTCAGGGACATTTAACCCTTAGCCACATCCTCAGAACTTTATTATTATTATTATTATTATTATTATTATTATTATTATTATTATTTCTTATTTTGAGACAGGATCTGGCTAACTTATTTAAGGTCTTTACTTGCTGAGGCTGCCTTTGAAACTGCAGTATTCCTGCCTTAGCCACCTGAACTTCTGGAGAAAGTTATTTTTTTTAAAAGAAAAAAAAAAGTGACACACAATTAGCAAATTGTGATCCAGGAAAAATTGATGAGAATCAATGGTCATTTACCAGTGGAACATAGGAAATAATTTAATAGAATCCTGAGGTTTTGAGCCTGGATCACTGGAAGGATGGTAATGGCTTTTACAGACATAGGGAATGTTGGAGAAACACTAGATTTTTAGGGCAAGTAATCTTATCCTTGATTCACTTGCTGAAAAATATTTACTTTCTTTTGGATTTTAGTGATAATATAATTCATATATAGTAAATTATACAAGCCTTATCATCTATTAGTTTTACATATTTTTTTAAATTCATACATGTGGAATTATTAAATATGTATTATGTCTTAGTCAGCTTTTGAATGGCTGTGACTAAAAGACACAGCCAGAACAATTGCAGAGGAGGGAAAGTCTATTTGGGGTTCAGAGTTTCAGAGGTCTCATTCCACAAAGAGCAGTTTCCATTCCTCGGGGCTGGTGGTGAGGCAGGACCTCATGGTAGAAGAGTGTGGTGGACCTCATGGTGGAAGAGTGTGGTGGAGGGAAGCCACTCACATGATGATCAGAAAGCAAAGAGGGAGACTCCACTCACCAGATACAAAATATGTTCTCCAAAGGCATTCCCCCAGTAACCACCTTCTCCACCCATCCTACCCACCTTTACTTACCATTCAGTTAATCCCCATCAGGGGCTTAATTCACTGATTAGGTCGAGGCTGTCATAACCCAATCATTTCTCCTCCAAAACTTCTTGCACTGTTTCACACTTGAGTTTTGGGGAACACCTCACATTCAAACTATATTATATTATTTTATGCCTAGCTTATTTCAGTATTTTTGTATTGAGAAAAATCTATGATGGTTTTTATAGCAAGCATTTCTTTTTTATATAGCAATACAGTACTTATTTGTATGAATTTATTTATTACCTCCCATTAATGGATATCCAGGTCCCCCCCAGAGGATGTTATAAATAAACTTCAACCAAACTTCTAATACAAATATTTAGGGGGGGAGGCATATGTCATCATTATTTGTGTACATGTGTACCCATCATGAGCTGGCCGGACTGGCAAGATGAGCTTGATTTAAAGGAGCTGGCTGTATCAATAACTAAGAAAACAGTGAAGAAAACATGCAGCACACAAACATGAGTTTCTAAGAAGAAGGGCAGGATGACTCAGTGACCCCAAGGGTCAGCTCCATGCTGGGCAGTGTTGGAAAAAGCAAGAGAGTGATCACTCCTGAAACCCCCCTATTTATTGGGGAGAAAACATTCGTTAGAATATTTTACCCAAATAAGGCAAGGGGTAGGGTTTCGAAGGGTGGAGTCTTGCTTGGTGATGTCTTGTGGTCAGCAGATTGATTGACATCTTGGCAAGTTACACCCATCTCAGGTGCTGTGTGGGATCACAGGCAGAGCAAGAGGAAAGGCACATTTGCATCACACAGCCCAGTCAGTGCACAACAACAGACCAGTCCCTCATATGCTCAAATGTGCATAGCTCACACACACAGCCCATGGATGGCTTGTGAAATATACCTAGGAATGATTTTAGAGTAATAAAGATAAGTTTAAATATTGGATAGGAAATAGTTTTATCATATTAGTATCTTACAAGAAGTCTTTGAATGAGATTGTATTATTTTGTATATTAACAGAAGCACATGAAAATTTTACTTGTGGTGTATCTTTGACATTGCCTGCTTTTGTTTAACTTTTTAAATTTTATCTATTTTATAGATAGTTAAAATAAATTTTATCTATTTTATAGATAAAATATATCTTATCTATTTTTATAGATAAAATTATTCATGTCTCATTGTGATTTTAATCTGCATTTCTCTTAGGGCATACCAATTTTCTTATGGGTTGCATAGTATTTTTTTACTATTTAACTTTCAAACTACCTGTGTCCTTATTTTTTAAAGCAAGTCTTTTGCAAAACATATAACATAAACATAAACATATTTTCATTTGAATCTGTTCTGAAAATTATTTTATATGAATTAGAGAATTTAGTCCATTTACATTTAATATATTTATTGATTTGTTTGGAATTAAGCCTGTCATCTTATTGTATTCCACCTGTTCTTGGTTCACCTGTTTATATATTTTTTGAGATGAATTAATTTATTATTTTATTTTATCTCCTCTGTTGAATTTTTTAGCTATAAATATTTTTTAATATGTTACTTGTTTTTACTTAGGAGATTATATGATGCATTTTTAATACATTGTAATCCACCTTGATTGAGCTATGTACAGGTTCATGAATAATATAAGAATCTGATAATTTTATATGTCCCTTAATTTTTTATTAATATTTCCATATATTTTACTTCTATGTACATTATAAATCCTTCAATACACTGCTACTACCAACTGCCTTAAGGAGTTGTTAATTTTGTTTAACTTGAACTTTTTTTCTTTTGTAAGAAATATTAGGAGGAAAGGGAGAGATAACTTTGCTTATAGGGTTTCCAGAAATCTAACCATGAATGATCTTTCTTAACATAAGAAAAAAATATCTCAATCCATGAAGATTTCTTTTCCCATATGTACTCAGAATTAGTAACTGACCTATTCGGAAGGGTTTGGTTCTCTCTAGAATTTATTTCCTTATATTAAAAAAAATTTAAAACAAATATATGCTATTTTATTCTATGATTATCTTCAAAATACACTATTTTATTCTACTATCATTTTCTACTTTTTAGCATTAGAAAAATGTATTGATACGTGGAAACTGATGGTATTTTATATGAAATATTTATATTTTCATGACACATTTCTAAATATTGAAATTATATCAAGCTGAGTCAAATGTTACTGCTAAGCTCCTGTTAGCATACAAGATAAATCCATGTACAATTCTTAGTGAAATGGCTGTGATATTCCGAGTATAGTCATTTATCAGAGCAGTTCTGTTATAATCATGAAGAATAAATGTTATACATATTATCATATTATATGATAATATGCGTAAAATATTTTGCTAACTATACAAATATATATGCAAATGACTATAAGAGTGACTACAAAAGAATTCCAATAATTTATAATATGAAAAGAAGAGAATTTATAGGTCTGAAGATATTTTAAATAAATATATGAACATATGTGTGTGTATATACGATACACATGCATGTATACACATGTGTATGTATGTATATACACACATATAAATGCTTATATATGTACACACATACACACACATACACACACATGTGTGTGTATGTGTGTGTATGTTTATGTGTGTGTATATCATATTAGTATCTTGCAAGAAGTCTTTGAATTAGATTGTATTATTTTGTATATTAACAGAAACATGAAAATTTATATATATATATATATGTGTGTGTGTGTGTGACACACACACACACACAGAAACTTAATGTGTCCCAGGCACAACTTTATGATTGTTACCATATTTAACCTACATGTATTTAGCCTCACACAATCTTGTTCTAGAGATGAACACTATTATTCTCTCCATTTTACAAATAAGAAAACTGAACACGGATAATTTATATAATTTATCTAAGATCATGTAACTAGAAAGTGAGAAAAAGGATTTAAGTTGATTATAAAACTCTATGGGGCTGGGGCTGGGGCTCAGTGGTAGAGTGCTTGCCTAGCATGTGTGAGGCATTGGGTTCTATTCTCAGCATCACATATAAATAAATGAACAAAATAAAGGTCTGTCATTGTCTAATAAAGAAATAAACAAACTTTTTAAAAAAGAACTCTATTTAACATCATGCTATATTTTCTAACATTCTTTTTACTTTGAGATTATGCAATTTATAATAAAAAGTAAATCATTTAAAATTAAACTGAGAAATATTTGATTTTCATAAAATCTTTACAAACTACATTCAGTATAGAAGATGAGATATAAACATAGATAACAAAGCAACAATAATAGGCATTCCTTTTAATTTTTACTACTAAAAGCAGGCAGGCACACACATACACACATTACAAGTCAAAAGGAACATTTCTTTTCATCTAAATCCTTTCAATTATAGCTTAAAATATCCCTGGAGGCAACATCTAAGAACAACTTTTAAAAAGATAAATAAAAAGTCTGTACCTACACAACCAGGTACTTTGTGCATATACAAGATGAATAGTTCTTTTTATTAAAATAGAGAAAAATAAACAATAGGGTGCTCATCTATTATAAAGAATATTACATGAAGATTATTTACATTGATTTTCAGAAAGACTCATTTAATAATGGAGTAAGTCACCAAGAGAATATGTGAAGTTAAATGCAGTTGTCTCATCTGACCCATAAATAAAATTTAAAAAGTAGGTAAATTGAAGTTCAACTGTTTAATGAGTAATCAGTGCACAGAAGAAATAATCAAAAATGTATAGAAATTGAAAATATGAATTATTGTGTGTTATATGATTGTCTTTAACCAAAAGTCAAAAAACATTTTAAAAGACAAGGTAATTTAAAAAATTCTGGACTTAATCTGTAAAAAAAAATGATTTTGCTTATTTTTTTTTTTTTTTTTTTTACTCAGGGTTCAGTATTGGCTCCAAAACAAAAACGTGTTGCTTCTTATTGCAAAAAATTTCTACTGAAGTGTGAGGTGATTACATTTACTCATAAATAATTATTTTCCTGAGTAGATGACAGAAATTCTAACAAAAAAATTAGATATTAAAACATTTACAAAGATTATCTAATTAATATATAATTTGACTGGCTTAATGAAAAAATGACCTATTTACAAAGATTATCTAATTAATATATAATTTGACTGGCTTAATGAAAAAATGACCTATTAATATATAAATGATTTCTGAGGTAGAAGGTTCTATTGTCCAAGAAAGCATCATCAAGGGTCTTTTTTTAGATGAGAATTTAAATTCCCTAGCATAATTCCCAGTACCCTGGATAAACTAATGGTATTGTACTCAACTGTCTCTTTATAAGATTTTCCGTTTCATTACTAACATGAAACAGTGAACTGTATGTAACTTAGCATAATAAACTAAGAGAAATAGCAAGCCTTGAGCAGGGGGTGTGGCAGACCCAGATACAGACATACAATTATAAAAAGTTCTTATAGTTTAGATATGAAGTTTCCCCAAAAGCTCATGTGTGAGACAATGCAAGAAGGCTTGGGTGAAATGATTAGATGGTGAGAGTTGTAAACTAATCAGTGGATTAATCCCCTGATAGGAATTAACTGGGTGGCAACTGAAGGCAGGTAGGGTGTAGCTAGAGGAGCAAGATCACTGGAGGAATTTTTTTGTGGTTTATATTTGTCCCTGGTGGTTAGAAATTTCTCTCTGCTTCCTGATTGCCATGTTCTGAGCTGTTTTCTAGGCCACACCCTTCTACCATGATGTTCCACCTAACCATAAATTCAGACATATGGAGAAGGCCATCTATGAACTGAGACCTCTGAAACTGTGAGTCAAATAAATAATTCTTCCTGTCATATTTTGGTCACCACAACAAAAAAGTTGACTAAAACATAAGACTAGAAAAGAAGTACCAAGAATAATTTCTTAAGATGGAAATGAGAAATTCCTTCTGATGTGGAACTTCTGGTTATTTGTTTCAGAAATCACAGGCATAAGCATGTATGTATGTATGTATGCATATATACATTCTGCTACTTGTGGTCCAGTGTAATTTTCCTTTATCTCTTTCACTTAATAACCTTGAAGAAATTATGCCTAAAGTTGTGGTTGGGGTAGAAACAGGGTGGCTCTCCTTGTCAAAGAAAACTGAAGTAGAGGAAACCCAAGCTGCTCTGGAGCAGAAAGAAGAGGTCCATTGCCTTTGAAGTGAGAAGAAATCAAGACTGACAATTATTAAGGAACTCTCAGGAAATATTGGAGAAGTCTTTGCCACAAAGTTACCTGAGATAGAATGATTTTTTTTTTTAATTTGAAAGAATGACTCATGCTGAAAGCCTTGAAGAAAGTAAAGGGAGCCTGACTTTGGCAGCAAATTTTTTTTGTTGCAGTTGTTGGGACATTCCTCAAATTTATAAACACGATGTTTTGAGTAGAACATTCTTTCTCTTATTCCAATCTCTTATAAACATATTGAAATCCTGATAGCAAATATTTTAGGAATATAGAATCTCTAATACTGCTGGGAATTCACAAAGAGTGTTTCTGCTTTACACAGGAATTAAAATTCTGTGTTTTTGTTTCCCACTCTATAATGGACAGTTAGGCATATAGGAGGTGAAAGTTGTTCCTTGAACAAACAATAAGCACAGGGATAAGAATAAGAAGATTATGATTTTAATGGTCAGTGCTGCTATTAAAACTAATTTTTTATAAGGTGCATTTTTGTTAGGGCTGTTATCTCCTTTTCCATATAATAGAATATCTTACAATTTATAAAATGACTTTACATGCTTATTCAGTTTGACCATCCCAAATGGAGAGGAGTTATTTTAGGTTGTTAGAGCAAATATCATTGACCTACATTATATAGACATGCAGTGACATCTGGGAATCTATAATATTTATGCATATATCATAGCTAATATGAAATAGATATGGAAAAATTAGGACTCTTAAAATTTTCAGACTATAACTCCACTTTTTTTTAATGCATTAGCCAATTACTCTGCACTTGTTAACATTCTGATGCAATTCTGTCATGGCACTGACACAGAGAATTGCTCCTAGCAAGTTCATTTAATTAAAATAGGTTTTGTAATTCCATTGAGAAATTCTAAAATACATTGAAGATTTCATATTTTCATTGAAGTCCTCACTCACTCTAAAAAATAATTATTTTTTAAATAATTTATTTAAAAAATACTAGATTTTTGTTAAAAATTTAGTTTTTGATTCTCAAATTTTATTCAAATGCTCATACAAAATATTCCACACAAACGTTTTTTAATCATCTCCTCTTTGTCCTGACTAATTTGGAAATAATTCATAACTATCTTTACTATTATCAACTATGTGAAAACAATAGCTTAGACTTTTTTCTTTAAGCATTTTTTGCTGAAATAGTTTAAATACTTTTTGGGGAAATGCCATATCAGACATAATGGTGAGATTGAGCTTGCTCTTTTCCATGGACACAATTCCTGCACCCAGATTCCCGGTCCTTCCCTTTACTTTGATGCTCTCCTGGAGAAACTGCTGAAATTGGAAGTATCCATGATTTCATTTTCCACAGGGTAGGCGCACTGAAGAGAGATCTTTGGAATCTGCTTCTTTTTTTATGCACCTCTTTGCTACAAGCAACTTATTGACACCATACTGTCCATGGAGGAAGAAAGAGCTCATGAACTATTCCTAGTGTGCTTCTTGCTCCTTACCTGCCCCTTACCACAACTTGACTTCCTTTAAGAAAAATATATATATATATTTTATATGAGCCTCTCTATGTATGTGTGATGCTTTATATCACAAAAGTTCCTTTGTTCTGAATCAGAACTATTATCCAAACCAACTTCATTATTGAACTTTTCTAATTTCAATTAACCATACCTGTGATGTTATCAACAAAATTCTATTCTTAACCTCAATAACATGGAAACTGATTTGTCTGGATTTCTGGTTTGTCAGCAGGAACTGTCATATTCTGTCTTCAAAACCTACAGCAGTGCAGTTGTAAAAATCTTCTACTGAATTCTCAATAAATATTTGTTAAGTTGAATTGAATTGAAAAGTTGTAGATTTTATAATGGAACACAAAATTATTCTAATGTTTAAATAATAACCTTCACTGGATCAGCAGTTTTTAATATTATCAAAAAACCAACAAAATGACATGATAAATTTAATTTGAATTTCAAATTTAGCACTAATTTTAAAAGTAAATATAAATTGTCCCTGGATCTGAAGATCAACCTGAAACCAGTCTTGTTATGCATATGCAATATATAAATACATTTGAAGAATGAAATGAGAAAACTAATTTCTGTTCGTTTTATTGGTTGGTTGTCACAGAGTTTCATTATGTTGCCAGCCCAGCCTCAAACTCTTGTTCTCAAGTGACATCTTAGCGTCCTTAGCATCCCAAGTAGCTGAGCTACAGGTGTGTGTCACCAACTACAGTGGTCATTCTATATCTTAATGAAAATATCTTTCATCCTTTCTGATTTTGTGACTCAGATTGTTTTACCAATATTACATGACTGTCATGGAGAAACTTAATCACACTCAAAACATCTCAACTTACCACAGAATTTTCTCAGCCTTCCTCCTCAGAACAGAAAGTCATCGGTTCTTCATGCCGAAGATAATAGATTCATTCGAAAAAAGAACAAAACTAGACTATGCTCCAAGTCCATCAGCTTCACTTGCCCACCTTTCCAGCAATTCTCCCCACCAGACAGAAGAAAAGCAGTGCCCTGGCGATTCCCCTTAGCTAGTCTTCCTTACTGTTAAAATGTTACATTCTGGGGTCCTCCTCATCTCTCCTGTGCAGCTTCCTTTGTTTCACTCTAGCTCCATTTTTTTTATACATGGAATTATTGAAAATAAATCTAAGGTTTTCATAGCATAGAAACAAAAATTTTGCCGGTGTTACAAGAAAAGAACAGTATGCTCAAATCAATTTATAATGGGAAAATATTATTATAATAAAATGGTACTTATTGGAACAAGTCTTGGTGTTAAGGAAAATTTTCATCCTGGGACTATGACAAGAAATTATATAATGATCATTAGATTATAATGATGACTTTCTCCATGCCTCCCTAATATGCACAATATAGCCAAGAGGGGACCCCATCTCCATCCCATTTTCAGAAACAGATTTCACATCAATGATATAGCTAAATAAAGAAACAAATAAACACATGCACATACTATATTTTATGCAGAGAACACACATGCATCCATTGCTTATAAAACTAACATCATTTCAAAATGACAAAAAAAGACTTCTCATGAAAATCATGTGTGTGAAATTTTTCCATCTCAATACCTAAGAGGTAAGTTTTGAAAGAACCTAAGAAGTTAAAGGCAATTTCTTGAAATGTTTCTTTTTTACATGTTAACAGGATCTGTAAATCTAATGCTTTCAAACACTTAGGAAGAAAAGGAAAGTCAGTTTTGAACATGTGTATATTAACTCTTCTCTAGTAATTATCAAGTCATTTAATTTCTGGATGAATGACCATGTCTAGCTATAAGACTTTAACTTTTGTCCAAGGAACTGGGTTTAGCACATAATGAAAGCTTAATGTAATTTCATTATTACAATCAATATATTATTATTATTTTCCCCGAGTAAAAAGTATTAGTCTAATTCTATATATATATGTGTGTGTGTGTGTGTGTGTGAGTGTGTCAAAGTGGTATAATTCAAAATAAGTAAAGCTAAACATAATATTTATTTATTCATTAGACTGTTTACAATTATGATAATTTTTGTTTTTTTGATCAGATGTTGGTGAAATCTGGTATTATAGTCAATGAATAAAGGAAATTGTTTTGTCAAAGTTCAAAAAAATTTTTAAAACTGTACCAACAAACATCTTTTATAAAAATTTGCATGACTGAAATAAATGTTTTGCTATTTATTACCTAGAATCATTTTTTTTTTTTACCTTTAAATGTGCCAGGGTAAAAACTGTAATCCTATATTGCTTTCAGCTAAGGATACACCTATATAGGTTATATCTTAAGTTTCCCTTAAGTCTTGATGAAATTATCAATGAAAGAATTAAAGCAGGCAACTAAGACTTATTTTGAAGATAAAAGAAGGCCTGTGGATGAAGCTCAGTCATAAAGTACTTGCCTAGCACAAGGCAATCCCTGAATTGGAATTTAGACACTGTAAAAATAAAAACAAAAATGACAAAAAGAAGTAAAAGGAACTTTGTAAATATGCTTCTCAGGAAGAGATCATTAATTACATTGTTTCTTCCTATTTCCAATTCTTCAGTTTGTTAAGCACAGCTGTAAAAGATTTGTCTCAGGAGACAACAAGAGTAATTTAAGTTATACCTGTTTAAGCATAAAATATCAATCATATTGTCTATTCTATTCTGCTGCCCTTCCTATCCTCCCTACTCCTCCCTTCCTCTCCCCTCCTTTCTCTCTATCCAATCTAATGTGACACACTTTTTTTTTCTTTTTCTCATTACAACATCATATATGTATTCCGTATAACAATGAGGGTTCTCCTTGCATCTTCCTGAGCACAGCTGTCTTTAGCTTTCAAAATTCTTATTCTTGGACACCAAATAAGACTTGGACACCCACTTCCAAAAAAAAAAATCACCTCATCTCACTATATTAGCTAAATTATTTTGCTAGAATATTATCACATGCAGTAAACTTACCATGCAAGTTAGTCACTGAGCTTATAAAAACAGATTATATATCTGTTACTATGCCAGTTCACTATCTTTTTGTTTGTTTGTTTTGTTTTTTTAAATTTTTTATTGTTGGCTGTTCAAAACATTACATAGTTCTTGATATATCATATTTCACACTTTGATTCAAGTGGGTTATGAGCTCCCATTTTTACCCCATATACAGATTGCAGAATTACATCAGTTACACATCCATTGATTTACATACTGCCATACTAGTGTCTGTTGTGTTCTGCTGCCTTTCCTATCCTCTACTACCCCCCCTCCCCTCCCCTCCCCTCCCCTCTTCTCTCTCTTCCCCCTCTACTGACATTCATTTGTCCCCCTTGTATTATTTTTCTCTTTCCCCTCACTTCCTCTTGTATGTACTTTTGTATAACTCTGAGGGTCTCCTTCCACTTCCATGCAATTTCCCTTCTCTCTCCCTTTCCCTCCCACCTCTCATCCCTATGTATTATATGTCAAAATACATTCTACTGTCATGTATGACTAAAAATAAATAAATAAAAATTTAAAAAAAGCATAAAATAATCCGTTTCATAAAAGACCCTTTTAATCAAATATTATTATTCAATTAATTGAATATATTTCTGTGATCCTTTTAATCAAATATTATTATTCAATTAATTGAATATATTTCTGTGGTTCAAGTTGTATTTTCTGTGCTACATATTTTCTATATGACTTGTTTATACTGGAGAATAATTTCCCCTTAGATGCATGCTTACTCTAGCTGTATACATTGACAATTAGTTTTTGAATTTTACATTATTCACCTGTTGTGAAAAAAGAATATCTTCACTGTCCTACTAGAAGAGATATATGGTTCAATGAACACCAAAATCAAATGACTATAATAGTCCACAATAGTAGAATTTTAGGATATAATACGTAAGTTCATTTTTTTTCCTCCATCCATTTTCACTGGGAAACCAGGAAAAAGAATGAAATAATTCAGGAGTTAAAATGAACACCATATGGATGACTATAAAGAACTGTGAAGTAATTCAATACCTGCAAACTAGAGAAAAAAGAATGCCTCAATTAAAATGCCCTTGTATATAAAAGCAAAGTTTGGCTCTATTAAGTACATCTGGCCAGTTAATTTACATGAGAAAACCATGGTTGCTTAAGTTGTCATTGCTCTGGATTTATGATGGCCTCAGAATCCAGTTAAGGTGATAGGAAAAAAGAGCAACCTAGCAATTTTCAGCAGGGACCACAGTCATTAGAAAGCTAGGGCCACCTTTAACTCAATCATGTGTTAAACTAATTTGATTTATAACAATGAAAGAACTTTATGCTTATACTTGAGTTACAGCACACTTCTTTGTAGATATTCATACAATAGAAACCAGGGCAGGTGATATATAGTAGAACAAAGCATTAATATGAAGCAAAGGTAATTCTATTAGATGAAATCTTATCTGGTTATTTAATTAAAAGTTGGTAGGTCAGGGTAAGAAAAATATAAGGTGACATATGCAATATACTAGGTAAAAAAATCCATGAGATTGAATTTAGTAATTTTTATTTCAGATTTCCTTGGATAATTTGATTGGTAAGAAAAACCAAATCCATGAGGTTGGATTCACTTAAAAATCATTTCAGATTTTCTTGGAAAATTGCATTTTGGCTCATTTTCTTTTGACTATAAGAAACAGAGTCTTTATGGAATATTTAAAACATTTCCTAGATATGCATTATTTCAGAAATTTTATGCATTACACCTAATAAAATATAGCTTGACACATGTAAAAACAACACAACTTTTTGAGAATGTTGCTTGAGTCAATAAAATATGAAAACATATTGCAGCATTATTTTGCTTCCCAAAGCACTACAACATGGCTTTTGAGAATATTTAACCAGATTTCTTTAGTAAATCTTGGAATTATGCCTGAATGACTGTCCTATGTAAATACAGTGTTACTTCATATTCCCTGTAGAGTTGTCAGAAAGCTTCCTATAAGTCGAAGCTGAAATCACTATCTGTAGATTTATTAGCTGGAAATTTTATGACAGTACCTAAAATAAAATGTTAAGCTTTCACATTTCTCTTTTTAAATAATTAGAAATAAAAGTGCCTCTTCTGCATTTTATGAATCAATAATAATAAAGGGAAATAAACATGGCAATTAGTTATAAGCTCATTTCTACACTTGGTGATATACATTATACGTAATTCACGTTATTTCTGTTTTCAAGCAGAGAGAATTTTTTAAATATTATACCCTTTAGTAAGTGCTTTTGTAAATTGATAAGCAGAGTGGGGAGAGCCTAGAGTATCAAAGTTTGATTACATAAAATTGAGGATCAAATGTGAGCTCAACAATTTAACTGGACTCTGCTTACTCAACTGTAAAATGGGGAATAATAACCCTATCTCTTATTTTCTCATAAGGTTGCTGTAGGGCTCATTTGAAAAGAAAAGAAGTTCCTAAAATGATTTTAAAATTGTAAACAGCATCCTAATTAAGAGTAAAATTATAAAATTAGATTTGAAACAATACCAATTAGTTATCTTTCCTGATAGTGGCAAAGCGTATATCATTTGTCATCAGGAGGGACATGTTTTGGATTTACTTCTGCTTTCTTAACCCATTGGTTAATCACAATTTGAGTACATCTTTTCTGAAAGCTAGAAATCTCCAGTTAAAAAATACTACTTTCATAACATAAAAATAGTTTCACTTCAACACAATGAAACAAAACTATTGAATCATTTCCCCATAATAGAGTCTTTTACCCAGATTTTGGAAGGGGATCAAGGATATTCCAGTTCACGTCCTCATTCCATGTACAGACCACCCCCCTTTAAGTTTACAAATACAAAATTTTTAAATTGAGGAATAAATCAGATTCACATGACTGAAATTTCAGAATTTTTGAACTTGTGCAAAACTATCATAGATTGAATGCAAGTTAATTTTTTGAAATCAAAATTTAAAAATTAGCTTAAGTAATGCTTAATCTGAGTACAAAACAAATTCTAATTAAGCATAATGTATACATTTCTGTATCATTATATTCAAGATATTAAAGATGTTTATAACCTCCAATTTTTTAATATTCATTTTTAGTAGTTTTTCCCCAAGCCTCTGGCCCCAAACAAACATTAATCTGCAATCTGTCATCATAAATTTCAACTAACAGCATTTCATAAGACTAAAATTGTATGATATGTATACTTTTTTATAATTTTCTCAGTATAGTTTTAGATATTTTCCCATATTTGCAAAACCCCATAGTTGTTTTTGTTTTACTTAATTATAGAAAAATACCACAATATATTTATCCTTGAACCAGTTGATAGACATTTGAAAATTATTTCAGTTCTTGGCTCACAAGTAAAGAAGCTATATCAGCTATATGAGCATGTTTTTATTTCTCTTAAATATTTAAAGAAATGAACAGCCTAAGTCAAATGATAAGTGGTTATTTACATTTATTTAAAAGTCTTCCAAACTGTTATCAAAATTGGCATACCACTTCATACCATCAGTATATGAGAATTCAGTGTTTTAAATCTCCTGAAGCATTAGCTATTGTCATTTCCTTTGTGTGTGCATTATAGCTGTGTATAATGGTAATGCATTATTATTTTAGGCTCCAGTCCTTGATGATCAAAAATACTAGCATCTTTTCAAAGTTTATGTGTAATTCATGTATCTCTTCAAATTTCTTCCTAACTTGTCGTTAGACTGCCTTCTTCCTACAATTTTCACAATTTTTTTATATATTCTGGATGATGTCCTTTGTCAGATCCCCTCTGTGTGTCTTCTGAGAAAATTTAAATATATATATTTAGAAGACACAAAGTTAGATTTTTATAAAAATCATATAGCTATTTATACTAATCTAATCACCCTTATTTACTTCTCATGCAACACATTAAAAACCAAAAAATATTTTTCTTGTTCTACTTATATAAGATTGTTATTTTTATATTTAAATGAAGATCTTTAGTTAAAAAAGCTTACTTTTAAAATTACGTATTTTATTCTATTAAAACTTTTTCCTTTTTTCTAATTGATAAATCCATTCCTATTCTCATCATTTTTCTAGTTTATTTATTCATACTCACCCTATTGATTATTGTAATTTACTTATTTCTGCACATTCTGAGGCATTTTTAACCACATAACACATAAAATATATTGACAATCCAAGAGTTGATATTTTGTAAATGTGGATTATAGTTTCTGTTTTTTTATATTTTCTTACTTTGAGATTATTACTTTCTGTCTTTTTAAAATTTATTATACTTCCTCTTATTTTCCTTTTTTTGTGAATGGGTTGAGACATTTACCACTTTGATGACATTTTATAAAATAAAAAAAAAATTTCTCCTTTCAATGATAAGATTTGGTGAAATAAGTTTATAAAAAACTGTCATGGAAGGTTACAAGTTAAATCAATGTCTCTTTTCTACCTTGTATCTCCTACAACTGTCTTGTTATAAAGTCTTGGAATTTAAACCCAGTTTTTCTTTCTGAGATTGCAATCATTTTCTTAACTGTAAACAACTTTCCCAATTCATTTTGAATATTCCCAAATTCTTAGATTGACAGGCATCACCCACCCAGTAACAAGTGGTATGATTTACTGGATTACTGTTCTGTACAAGTCTCTCTCTGTAAGTCTCTCTGTGTGTATTTTTGCTGGGAAAACATTTCAACATTTTATTGCTACAATTAGTTGAAGTCAAGAAATTAATTCTAGATTACAGAAGTTTAATTTTGAGCACTGGTGAGGTATCATAAATAAGCTAAATTTTCTGTCTTATAGGCATTGTGATAAACACTTTTCATGAATATGATAATTTAAAATCCAAACTCAGATAAATAAAGGTAAAAGAAATAAACTATTTTAAATAAGTATGATCTCTATTCACTCTACAATATAGAGCTTTATGCATGGAAGATCTCCTTTAAAACTAACCTTTTAGGCATTTTATTAAATGACTTCCTTTATATTCAGGTATTTTAATAAATGTTCTATAAGCTTATTTAAGTAGGCTTATAGTATTGGTTTATTAGCAGTACTTTTATATCCATGAGAATATTGTATAAAATAAACTATTTTAATATATAAGATGTTTAAAAGTTACTTTTTCTGAACTTAAAATTTTGAACCTTTATTTTTAATTAATGATTTGTCAGATAATAGTATATATTTATGAGGTACACTGTAATATTTTGGTATATGTATACATTATGTATGATCATCTTAGACTATTTAAATTATCAGTCATCTCAAATATTTATCATTTCTTTGTATAAGAACATTCAAACCCCCCTCTTCTAGCTATTTTATTTATACAATGTTGTGAGCCATAATTACCTTTCTGTGGAATAGTACTCCAGAACTTATTTCTCCTGTCTAGCAGTATAAAATTAACCAATTCCTCCTCATCCCATTGACTTCTCTCCTCCCCAGACTCTGATAATCACTATTCTACTCTTATTTCTATGAAGTCAATATTTTTAGATTCCACATGAGTGAAATCATGTATAGTTAGTCTTTTTGTGCCTGGATTATTTCACTTAACATTATGATCTCAAAGTCCATGTTACTGCAAATGACAGAATTTCATTCTTTTGTATTGGTGAATAGTGTTGCATTGAATTTATGTAACCCCATTTTCTTCGTCCAGCCCTGTGTTGATGGGCACTGAATTTGTATCTTAGCTGTTGTGAATAGTACTGAAATTCTTCAAAGAGAGCATTTAAAATACCTGAGGGAAGAAATATTAATTCTAATTTAGGAAATAGTAAAAGGAATTAAAAATTTCTGATTCATAAAGACCCATTTCATCTCTATCTTCTGTGATATTTTTTTAAGAAATGGAACCTGAATGTTTTAAGAATGATATTTGGAAAAGATTAAGTAATTTTACTCTGACCTTTAAAAAAGTAAAGCCTAAATTCAATTTCAGTGCAATTTACTTAAAATATTTTACTGAGTATAAGTTTATTTATATGAGTAGGTTTATCATTAAGAACAACAACAACAACAAAAACACAATAGGGTCATTGTTAAGTTGGATAGAATCAAAAAGAAATGCTAACATTATATTTATGTACGTGCACACATGCACAAACATGCATATGTACATATACAAACATATATGGTATATGTATAGACATACCACATGTAAATACACACACATACATATATGGGTTGATAACAATAGAATATAAATGGTAATTTATCATTTAAAGGCCTATTGTATGAGGATCAGACCAAAAATAACAGCTGAAAGCAAACATAAAACCTCTAAAATGACCTCAATTGAATCTGAAAACTGTTAAAGAACATGGCAAATTAAATGTTTCCTACTTAATCAAGCTTCTTTGTTCATAATTATTGAGGGATCCTTGTACACAAAACGATGGAGATGTTGTCTCCCTGAATGTTTTGACCAATAATCAAATCCATAATGTAAGGTTGACTTAAAGGAAAATTCAATTTCAAAGGTGGGGTTGGAGGGGGATGGGGGGACTTTTGTAACTCATTCTGTTTTCAATAAACCCCAAACCACTCACACCTGCTAAAACAAAACTAAAGAGGCAGGTGGAAGAAAAATTGTTCCTGATGAAAGAGTATGTGCCAGGTCTTTTAAAGTTACCATACCACCCATCCATGTGCAAGTTTCAACAAAAGTGACTTAATCCTTCAGGAAACAGGTTCTCAGTTTCGAATAGTTATCTATTTATTTTCTCTTTCATAAAAGAAAAAAAGTACAAATACAAAATTTGTCCTTCTATGGTTTTTTGGATGTGAAAGAAAAAAGATTTATAACTTTTAATAAAAGACAAAGGAGATAAGCTCAAACTAGTATATTTGTTCAATTCTAAGACAACTTTTATAAAGAAATCCAGTAGAGAGGCTAAACCAACATTCATATTCTACTATGTTCAACAGAAGTAATGAGCCACAGCAATATCAAGGGGGAAAAAACAAAAGAAGTATTTAAAAATGACAAAAATAAACTTCAGTATTTAATTTCTCTAAATATTAAGTTTTTAATGTTATATGACAGCTTTCATAGAATTTTTTTAATTAAATGTAGGGATACATTTTAATTGAAGGTTATTTTGGCATAAAATTTTTAAAATAATGGTTTGAATCAGATATAATAATTACAAACATAATAATGAAAATAAAAGTGGTTTTCTTTAAATTTTACCATTTATTTCTTTCTCACAATAATTAAATTATATTTCTAATGATGTAGATTAATGCCCAATTCTTTGACATTTAGTATCATCCAAGAATTATTAGCTTTTCTTTGTGATAGATGACTATTTCCAAGAAGATTTAAATAGTATACATTCAACACTGAAGACTTGTTTTCACTATTTAAATTCAAATTTTTATAATATATTTACTTAACAACTATGCATTACTTTTTTAAGTGTCTGTTTTTTTCTGGTAAGTGCCTCAATAGAGGGAGTTACATGGTATTCAGAGAATTTAATAAAGAAAGAAAAATAGTATCTCATCCTTTTTATCAGGTAATGCTTCATACTGCTGAAAACATTTTAATTGAACCAAGAAATTTGAATAAAAGTTGGCAAGGAATAAGCAAGGTCAAAGAAAATTGAAAGACTAAAGTAGAGTTGTGTGAAACAGTATGTATTTTTGAATGAAGATAACTTGTCTCTGTTTGGTTACAGTGTGGGTTTTGTGAAGCAAAGAGTAAATAATTGAGGATAATATCCCTAGATATCATTGTCTTTTGTATTTCTAACTCAGGTAATGGAACACAAGCAAATGATTTTTACAAGTGTACTGTATATACAGAATATCTGACATTTTCATTCTAGAAAGATGTCTGTGTTCCATTTAGGAGAAGGATATATAATTATTTCCATCAAGTCAGGTGTAGTAGTACATGCTTATAGGCCTTGCTTGATATTTAAGAAGAGAGGATTGCTCAAACCCACAAATTCAAGATCAGCCAGGACAACTTAATAAAATCCCATCTCAAAAAAACAATAGCAACAACAACAACAAAAACTATTATAATCATAAGGGTTTGATGCAATGAAAGACTGAACTAAAACATCAGCAATGATAAAAAAAAGAGAAATGACAGCTTAAAAAGATAATTAAAGGTACAAATAGATGAATTTAATGATTCATTAAGAAAGAGAAGTCAAAATATTCTCAGCTTTCTTGATAACAAGTTTGATATTGCTAGTATTAACAAAGGTGGGCAAATCCTTAGAAGAAATAGATTTATTCACTAGCATACAAAGCTTATTTGTGAATAAGTAAAATTTCAGGTGCAAGTAGTGAATGAAAATGATAAGAATCAACTGACATTTAAAAATATGGGTTTGGAAACTACGAGAGAAATTTAGAGTTAAAAATATTGAAAATCAATGATTAAAGGAAATTTTGGAAGAGTAGAAATGGACTTTATAAAAACAGGAATAGTGTGTAGCACTGTTAGGGTTTGAATATGAGACATCCACTCAAAGCTCTTGTTTTAATGCAGAAAAATTCAAAGATGAGATAATTAGGTTATGGAACCTTATCAGTCTGTATCAGTTTGAATGGACAACTGGGTAGTAATTATAGGCAGTCAGGGCACAGCCAAAGGAGGTGGTCGCTAGGAGTATGGCTGGGAAGGGTTTATCTTCAGAGTGGCCCCTTCTCCTTTCTCTCTTTGCTTCCCAATTTCCATGTGGTGAGCAGCATTCCTTCACCAGCACCATCTACCATGATGTTTTGACTCAGTTAGCTTACCTTTGACTAAACCTCTGAAAATGGGAGCCCCAAATAAACTTTCCTCCTTTAAATTGATATTGTCAGGTATTTTGGTAAGAGACACAAAATGGACTAATGCAAGAGCATTGTTTCACAAAGTACTGTGGAACGTATACACACACACACACACACACACACACACACAAATGCACAAATGCACAAAGATGTCATGGCCAAAAGATTTTGGCAACTTTGATTAAACAAAGTCAATAAGTTTTCTTGAATGAAAAGTTTTTTTGGAGTCACTTACATGTATTTTGACAGGTATATGACATACATAACATCCCGAACTTATGAAACAATTGTATTTCATGAGAACATTACATGAACATCATTCTCAATTTAGGAAACATTGGTGCAGAATAATAGGATAAGAAATATTTCTTAGGGTTAGTACTGACACAGGGGAAATAAAAATAGAATTCAGCAAGGAAGTTGTTAAAGACAAAACATGGACCCAGAAAATAGTTGGCTTAGGGAAGTCAAAGCATAAGGAAATTTAAGGAAACACAGTGTAAAGAAGGACAGAATGTCAATTAAGAGACTCACATGAAAGTTCTGTGGATCACAGAGAATTCATTCATTCATAACTTCAATAATAGCACCAAAAAGATAACTAGTTATTGAAACAAAATTGCAGTGTGCTAAAGATTTTAAAATAAGGTGAGAAGAGAGTTGATAGTTATTTAAAGAAAAAAGAAAACATGGAAGGAAAGTTGAATAAAAGTTGATTTCTGGTTGTTGTTATTGCATTTGTGTATTTTTTAGAAATGTGCTATTAATTGATTTTATCATCATGTGACCACAAACCATGTGGTTTCTGGCAATTCTTGGCATTACCTGCCTGGTAGATACATCATTCCAATCTCTGCCTCCATACGACCATGGCTCTGCCTCCATGTGACTGAGTCTTACTCCCCTTCTTATAAAGATTCTAGTTGTATCAAATTATGCATGATTTGTTTAACTTTCATTTTAATTATATATGCAAAGAGCATAGTTCCAAATAAAATTCTATTTGCAGGAATTGGGGACTAGGGTTTTCACATATCTATTTGAGGACACAATGCAACCCAGAATTGAATGAGAGAACAGTAAGATTATAAATAATTCTATTAACAAGATAATATGCTTAAAATAGCAACCTGATGTCTACAAATTCCAGATAACTCAGCATTTTTATGTCTACAAATTCCAGATAATTAAATTAAGATAAATACCAACCATGAGATAAATGATTGTCGGGAAAATGATTGACATTTACCTGAAATTTAGCTATCATGGCAAAACAACTTTCTTGCAGTAGTTGTAGAATATGGGGTAAGTACATAAATATTATAACCTCAGCCACATTCCCATGATGCTTTACTGTTCTGCCTGTTGATAATATTCTGATAACTCCAAATCTCTGACTAGCAGATCAATCTATAAAGTCCTCCACATTTATTGGTAGAGATAATTTATAGAAACTAGCAAATGAAGTTCTACCAATGTTGCTCACTTGAAGAATTTCTTTTTTTTCTGTCCAAAAGGGTCACCCTTGAGTAGTGAGAGAACATTGCAAAATATATTTCCAGAAGAAAAACACGTAATATAAAGGGCTATCTGTGAGTCAGACTGTTTTCCTCTTCTATTCATAGGCAAATCTTCATGAATCATTAATTTATATGGAGAGATGTGGGGGGAGTCCTCAAATGGAGGCATGTTGAAAATGTAAGTAACCTGCTCATTACATCATGCCTTGGGAACTGATCAGGAAAAAGCACTATGTACACAGTTCCTGCATGATGATGGAAGACTGCTTTGTATTTAATTTGATTATATAATGTTCAGTTCATGATGAGCTACCTCTATCACATTATAAGCCATTTCTTCTCATCAGTAATCAAGTGTCACATTATTCCTCAAAAATAGAATAATTTTTACAAAAGGCTTTGTTATGATTTGGATGTGAGGTGTTTCCCAAGGATCATGTGAGAGACAATGCAAGAAAACTTAGAAGCAAAATGATTGGGCTATGAGAAGTTTTAACCTAATCTTGCATTAATACTCTGATAGGGATTACTTAATGGTAACTGTGGGCATGTAGATTTTGGATAGAGGATGTAGGTCCTTGGGGTAGTTTGCTTTTGGGGTATATATCTGCCATGTTCTGGGCCCCTTTCTTCCTCCATACTCTTCTTTCCCCGCCCCAAATGGAGTCAGTTGTCTATGGATTAAGACCTCTGAAACTATGAGCCCTAAAAGAAACTTTCCCTCTTCTAATTGTTCTTGTGAGGCCTTTTGTTCCAAATGAGGTGACTTTCACTGTATTTCTCCTTGGGGGACTTGGCCACTAGCTCCATACGGAAATTCTATCCACATAGTATCTGAAACAATGGATTCCACTAAAGAAAAACTGCAGCTCTACATGTATTAGAGATTTTATACCTTAAAACTTTATATTTCTGTGTCCAATTGATACCAAATATCTATCTTGAATTCTGTAGATGAATTAGAATACAAATCCAAATACATTATAGGTCACCTCTAAAATTTAACATAGACCATAAAGTGTTCCTCTTAGTGTACCTCCCTCCCTTTGAAAGTTTTATGACCAAATATCCATATTATTGGATGTTAGACTTAATATAAATGTAAAAAAAATTATCATTCTCCAATATGTCTTTCCAAGATATATAAAGTAGTTTGTGATTTTTTTCCAGAGTTTATGGGCATGATACTATCCAGGTAATATGCCCAAATTATATAATCTGGGCTGAAGATATGGCCAGGGATGTTGAGAATAAAATTATGAATCAGAAAAGAATGGTTATACTTTTATTGGTAAAGATAATCTACTGGGTAAAAGTAAATAATTTTAGTTATTCTCCATCTGTTAAATATATAAAAAATAATCTGCTGAGATTCATAACAGGTACCAAAGACTACATCTGAATATTTAATCTGTTTCATTAAGCTCATTGCCGCAGTATGGCTGGGCACAAAATCATGAGCCACTCACACATTTGTAGATTCAAACAGCAATTCTTTATTCCCAAACTCACACCGGCACTCTATACACGTTCTGGGGAAATCCACGTTCTCCGCCAAATTCCACTTTCTGCATCCCAAATACTCTCTGAATCCCGTGAGAACTCAAGGGGAACTCAAGGAGCGGGCGAGCCTGAGGCAGCAGGATACACCCTATTCCCAGCAGGGTACACCTTAAACCTGGAACCGCCCTAAACCCAAGGAGAGCCCTAAACCCTGATCCGCCCTAAACCCGGATCCACCCTGGTCCTTGAGCAAGGTCACCTTACATGCAATGTCACTGCAAATGACCTGGGTCAATATGGAGAGTCCTTCCTCTAAGCAACATTGGGGAGGCTGACAAAGAAATTGCCATGTGTCATTCCTACTTGGCAATGGCTCTCAGCAGCTCACTATTACTATCATTTTTTTAAATACTTAATCCTTATCAATGAAGCTAGAAACTTAATTAGGAATATGAGAAAAATCACCACTTCTACATTGTTTTATATAGTTAATGCTGATAATATTTTCTGTAACTCTTTCAAAGATAAAAGTAATAATAATGGCAATGATAACAACAAATTACATTTATTGCACTCAGACCATGAGATAACCATCAACCTGAGTATGTTATGTGTCCTAACTCCAGTAGTGTTGACGTTGATTTATGGAGTTATAGGGGATCACCATATTACTGAGCCCATTCTACAATATTTAGTAGAAAGCTTTAGTTTTACTTGAGTTTTAGTTTGTGGATTCTGATAGTTCCTGAGGAAATCATGTCTATATGTATTGGCTAGCATTGAAGAAATAATTATTACATGGGGAGGTATTCCATTAAATCTATTTTGAGGTAAACTTTAGTTGATAGTAGTCAACTCTTGACATTTGTTTTTTGGTAATCTCTAGGTTGCCTCCTAGAAACTCTATTACTGTATAACCAAGTGCTTGAGTTAAAATTTCTCTATTGTAAATAAAAATTGTAAATATTTGCAATGATGATGCTTGTTTTCCCAATTAGATGATGAATGTTATTGAATCAAATGATTGATCAGAATTTATCAAATAGCTCTGAGATGAGAAAAATTTTATTGTGATTTGGCCCTTTAGCCTTTTATATTAACAATTCCTAGCATACTTTTGATCAGCCTCTGTCACCTATTCATCTATGACCACTGAAATCACTGGGCAAACTTGCCCATAAGCATATTCAAAAATATCCACTAATGCACTTTTGAAAGCTATTGGACATTTCCTTACCAATCTACTTCCTAAGAACTTAATAAAGGAATTATATTTCCAGGCCACATTGTTAATATGAACCATGTGTGGATGAAAAGAGTACATATGATAAATTCATTTTAATATTTCTGTCTCTCTATTATTTTGGGTGTCAAAATACATTAAGGATTTCTAAGTGTATAGATTTAATTTAGAGTAAGTTACTAATGTGTGAAATTTTTAGTTTACCTTGCAAATAATGAGTAATAATGAAAAATACCTTTTTCTTTCTCATCATTGCCTAAGTATACTTGAAATCTCTTATGCCTGGATCATTACAATTATTTAACCAAATCTAAAAGTATGTTTTCTCTTCCTTAGCCTATCAGAAACAGCATTCATTTCCACATAATTTTCAGATACTGTTGATACAAACTATCAACATTTTATTTCAGAACAAAAATTTTCTATGATATACATGGAGTCGTAGGAATAGTTAAAAAAATGGTAAGAGTGTTATAGGGTAAAACTGACTTCCCTTTGTAAGATATTTCCATAAGGAAAGATTACAACAGAGACATTGAGCAAAACAGAAACAAAATCAAATAAGCTCAACAGTTTAAGGGTTAGGAGAATCTGAGTCATTCAAATCCTCTTCTACACCTACCTCCTCAAAGTTGCTCATGTTAAATAGCTGCCCTATTATGCCAAAAGCTCTCACATAAATTAACCTGGGTAGATCTTAAATTCAACTAAATTGTTATTTTAACAAGCAATGGAATCAATTCTCATTTGGCTTTTGACAAGTCTAGTCATTGATTCTAAGCAACAAAATATTTTAACACAGTCATAGAACATCTCTACTTTTAATCCATGTGGTGAACTGAAAATTATAGAATTTGAACCAGTCATTTTCTTTTGCTTTGTAGTACAACAAGAAATGGGTTTCAGGTAGCAGACACTTAGGTAAATGGAAGGAATGTACAATCAGTTACTTGACCAAGTTGGAGCTAGAAGAAGTGAAAATATATATATTCGGAGATGTGATTCTGCCAGCTCAATGCATGGAGTAATGACTGTAGGTTATAATATCATCAATGGACCAGTTAGAAGTGAACATTGAAGGCAAGACTAGGAGCCAAGTGACTGTCATGTTTCACTCCACAGAACACTAAGGAGTCACTCCAGGGGAACTGAAATAACTGGGCTGCACAAAATAACCATCATAGCACCACTTTGGGGGTGCTATGATGGCTCCTCTGACCTTAAGGGTCCACAGAAAGAGAGCATGTGCTGACCCCTTTTATTGAGGAGAAGCCATTCAAATGAAGCAAGGGGTCAGGTTTCAAGGGACTGAGTCTTCATGATGTCTGCTGTCATCAGGTTGACTGACATCTAGGAAAGCCACACCCAAGGGCAGAGTAAGAGAAGGGGACACACAAAGGGTGTTTCCATGAAACATTCTATCCCAAACAGGGCAAGGGGTAATATCACAAAGGAAGAAGTGAGTGTAGCTCCATCCCTGGGGATGTAGGAAGGCATGCCCATGCATGAAGACACATTTGCATTTTCTTTACCCTCAAGATCGGGGCTACCAACTTCAGTTATTTAAGCAACCAGATCACAGGGTGACCAACAGTGCCACACTGATCAGGAGGGGAAGCAAACGCTGGTCATATGCTATGTCAGCCTCCCACAAGTGACAAGTGGAAATCATGCATACTTTAAAATAAGAACAAGACCAGTTCACGACCCACAAAGGATTTGGGGATACCAGACAAACAAAAACAATGCACAGTATTGTAAATGAAAGCATACTATGAGATCATGAGTAAAGGACCAAAGAAGGATAAAGATTGATTTTGAAGTGGGAATTTTTCCCAATATTATAGAAGTGCTTCTCAGACTTCAAGAATTCAAGTTTTTGCTTAAAGTTATCACAATGAATTTCTCTTTGACCTTGGCAAAAATGTGTTTGTAGTAGATATAATTGAAAATAGAAAAAGAAGGAGGAGAAAGAAGAAGGAGGAGGAGGAGGAGGAGAAATTCCTTACCTCCAGTGTCATGGAGACATTCAAAATAGTTTCTACATTTTATTTATTTATTTATTTATTTATTTATTTATTTATTTATTTATTTATTTTTATGTGGTGCTGAGGATTGAACCCAGTGCCTTGCACATGGTGGGTGAGGCTCTACCACTGAGCCACAACCCCAGCCCCCAGAACAGTTTCTGTAATGAAGAAACTTATCTTTCTTTTTTGTCATGAATTATTAGACATGGATTACAAAACAATTCCTTGTACTTCTAAAATTTTAATTTTGTTTCCTTGCACTCCACTCTCCAGAAAGAAAGAAAGAAAGAAAGAAAGAAAGAAAGAAAGAAAGAAAGAAAGAAAGAAAGAAAGAAAGAAAGAAAAGTATTTCTGGCTAGCAGACACACAAGAATAGACTATCATACCATGAACAAAATGTTTCAGGTACTTTCACATTTAATACACAAACTCTTGCCTTAATTTATCACTTTGTATAATGATCACATTCCACCATCCTTGCTAATCCCCTTAGTATATGTATGAAGACTTGAATTGGGTGTCACCATAACTTATATACAAACAGAGATATGAAAATTGTGATATATATGTGTATTAAGAATTGTAATGTAAAAATGTACATGTATAATGGCATAAATTGGCGTGAACATACTTTATATACAGAGATATGAAAAATTGTGCTCTATATGTGTAATAAGGATTGTAATGTATTCCACTATTGTTGTGTATTTAAAAAAATAATAAAACCAATAAAAAATTGTGAGTTTACTTATGGTATTATAAAACACTGAAGAGAAAAACAGTTTCGTTCCGAATTTTTTATCATCTCAATCAGTAACTTCTCCCTGTACTCCAATCTGAGGGCCATTCCTACCAGAGAAGGCAAGTGTTGAAGCAGAAACAATTATATTCTATGTGCCCAACATAATTGTTCATAAAGAATGGAATTAGGGTGCCTGCAAGGTAGGCAGACCTGCGACCGACCAGGAGAACAGGCCCAGCGGACCGCCAGCATGGTAGACAGATCACCCCAATTGGAGGAGGGGCAGAGCCACTGCCTGCGCCTGCAAGGTAGGCAGACCTATGACCGACCAGGAGCACAGGCCCAGCGGCCCGCCAGCATGGTAGACAGATCACCCCAATTGGAAGAAAGGCCCAGCCGCCGCCCGCAAGGTAGGCAGACCGCAAGTCCCGGAGAAGGGGCCCAGCGGCCCGCCAGCCTAGTTGAAAGATCACCCCAATTGGAGGAGGGGCACAGCCGCCTCCTGCGCCTGCAAGGTAGGAAAACCTGCAACCTGGAGAACAGGCCCAGCAGCCCTTCAGCATGGTAGACAGATCACCCCTATTGGAGGAGGGGCCCAGCCACCACCCTCAAGGTAGGCAGACTGAGCATCCCAGAGAAGGGGCCCAGCGGCCCGCCGGCATGATAGATCACCCCAATTGGAGGAGGAGCACAGCCGCTGCCCGTGCCTGCAAGGAAGGCAGACCTGCGACCTGGAGAACAGGCCCAGCGACTTGCCTGAGCGGTAGACAGACCTCACCAGTTGGAGTAGCCCAGACTCCAGCCGGTGAGGTAGACAGACCACTCCAACTGGAGAAGGGGCCCTGCCGCCCGCCCGTGCAGTCACCTGACCGAGCTCTTGACAAACATAAGGTTTCCCCAACACCCCCACCTCATCAAACACCTTATGAGAAAAACTGATGGAACTCATATTGGAAAATCCCACCAACACTTAAAACCCAACAACCGGTTGATTGGCGTGGCTACCAGTGCGGTTCTGCAGCGGATCAGGCACCTGGTTTACATCTCAGGGAATAAGAGTAGAGAGGCCACAGGTGGAAGCTCAAGTCCTCTCACACTGACTACCACCACCATCCTGAACCAAGAGACTCAAGCTAGGAATAGACAATTCCACCAACTGGAAGAAATGAAAACAGAGTTCTGAGAGACATTTTTTTTTCTTTTTTTATTTCTTTTTCTCTCTTCTCTCTCTCTTTTCAGCCATTCACCCAGTCTCCTCTACCCTTCCCCCTTGGGTCTTTGCAACCTCAACATACGTGAAACCAAAAATTGTACATGAAAAAGGTCTTTAACAACTGAATCACCAGAATAATATACTATAGAGGAATTGCATATGCCCCACCTCCCTTCCCCCTTTTTATTCCTTTTCTTTTTTCTTGTATTTTCTTTTTCCCGCTCTCTTTTTTCTCTCCCTTTCCTTGTTATCTGTTTTCCTCCCTCTTACTCCCTCTATCCCACTTGCAACCCCCTAAATTTTACTATTCATAAGTAGGGTAATCTTTTAAATACATATAGGAATTTGAATCTATACATTCTTCCATAAATTACCCATCTATTGGTTAGAGCTCTCCAAAGATACTAAGTTAGCTTAACCCCATACCCTCACTCCTTTCCCCATAAACATAACATCCTACACCTGAAATCCAGTTTTTTTCAAGCTACAAGAAATGGTATGCCTTTCATGAAACTAATGACTATATTTGTAAACGATAATCAAAACCAACATTTGTAGACATAGAGTCTAGCTATAAATTCAGTAATAAGGAAAACATGTGCTTAGATGATGTACTACTGATATTGAGAACTGTTAACATTGTCTTTCTCCACAAAAGGGAGACTTTGCAACTATACAAGAGCAATATAAATATATAGGGGGAAAATGCAATAACACAACAGTTTCATCAAGCAGAAAGAAACATGAGCAGAATGAAAAGACAAGGAAAGAAAGGACCACAAGCAATACAGGTCAACTCAACTTTAGAAGAGGTAATATCTGCAGCAGATGGAATGTCAGATAAAGAATTCAGGATATACATGCTTCAGATGATCTGGAGTCTCAAGGAAGACATTAGAGAGCGAAATCAGACAATGAAAGATCACTTCAACAATGAATGACATAAACAAATCCAATAAACAAAAGATCAACTATACAGGGAGATAGAGGTTATAAAAAACAACAACAACAAAAAAAAAAATCCTAGAAATGCAGGAAGCAATAAACCAAATTAAAAACTCAAATGAGAATACTACCAGCAGAGTAGAACACTTAGAAGATAGAACATCAGACAATGAAGACAAAATATTTCAACTTGAAAAGAACATAGACAGCTCAGCAAGACTGTTAAGAAACCATGAGCAGAACATCCAAGAAATATGGAATAACATAAAGAGACCAAACTTAAGAGTCATTGGGATACAGGAAGGTATAGAGGTCCAAACCAAAGGAATGAGCAATCTATTCAATGAAATAATATGAGAAAACTTGCCAGACTTGAAGAATGAGACAGAATCCCAAATCCTAGAAGCCTACAGGACGCCAAATGTGCAAAATCATAAGAGATACACACCTAGACACATTATAATGAAGATTCCCAACATGCAGAATAAGGAGAGAATTTTAAAAGCTACAAGAGAAAGGAAGCAGATTACATTTAGCGGTAAACCAATCAGGATAACAGCTGATCTTTCAACAGAGACTCTGAAAGCTAGAAGATCCTGGAACAACATATTTCAAACGCTGAAAGAAAATGGGTTCCAACCAAGAATTGTGTATCCAGCGAAATTAAGCTTCAGGATGGAAGATGAAATTAAAACCTTCCATGATAAACAAAAGTTAAAAGAATTTGCAGCTAGAAAACCATCTCTTCAAAACATCCTGGGCAAAACGTTACAGGAAGAGGAAATGGAAAATAACAATGAAAACCAACAGTGGGAGGTAGTACAGTAAAGGGAAAAAATAATCAAAGAGGAAAAACAAACCATGTTAAGTAACATAAATAAATAAATATGGCTGGAAGAACAATCCATATCTCAATAATAACCCTAAAAGTTAATGGCTTAAACTCACCAATTAAGAGACACAAGCTAGTAGAATGGATCAAAAGAAAAAAAAAAAAACATCCAACAATATGCTGCCTACAGGAGATGAATTTGATAGGAAAAGACATACATAGACTGAAGGGGAAAGTTTGGGAAAAATCATATCACTCATATGGACTTTGGAAACAAGCAGTAGTGTCCATACTCATATCAAACAAAATAGATTTCAAGCCAAAGATAATCAAAAGGAATAAAGAGGGACACTACATACTGCTCAAGGGAACCATACACCAACAAGACATAACAATCATAAATATATATGCCCCAAACAATGGTGCAGCTATGTTCATCAAATAAACTCTTCTCAAGTTCAAGAGTCTAATAGACAACCATACAATAATTATGGGAGACTTCAACACACCTCTCTCACCACTGGACAGAATTTCCAAACAAAAGTTGAATAAAGAAACTATAGAACTCAATAATACAATTAATAACCTAGACTTAATTGACATATGTAGAATATATCACCCAACATCAAGCAGTTACAATTTTTTCTCAGCAGCACATGGATCCTTCTCAAAAATAGATCATATATTATGTCACAGGGCAACTCTTAGACATTATAAAGGAGTAGAGATAATACCATGCATCTTATCTTATCATAATGAAATGAAACTGGAAATCAATGATAAAAGAAGGAAGGAAAAATCATGCATCACTTGGAGAATGACCAACAGGTTATGAATTATCAATGGGTTATAGAAGACATCAAGGAGGAAATTAAAAAATTCTTAGAGATGAATGAAAACACAGACACAACATATCTGAATCTATGGGACACAATGAAAGCAGTTCTAAGAGGAAAATTCATTGCTTGGAGTTCATTCCTTAAAAAAAGAAAAAAACAACAAATAAATGATCTCATACTTCATCTCAAAATCCTAGAAAAAGAAGAGCAAAACAATAGCAAAAGAAGTAGAAGACAAGAAATAATTAAAATCAGAGCTGAAATCAATGAAATTGAAACAAAAGAAACAATTGAAAAAATTGACAAAACTAAAAGTTGGTTCTTTGAAAAAATAAATAAGATCCACAGACCCTTAGCCATGCTAATGAAGAGAAGAAGAGAGAGAACTCAAATTATTACACCAAAAAAGGCAATATGACAACAGACACTTCAGAAATACAGAAGATAATTAGAAATTATTTTGAATTCTTATACTCCAATAAAATAGAAGATAGTGAAGGCATCGATAAATTTCTTAAGTCATATGATGTGCCCAGATTGAGTCAGGAGGATATAGACAACCTAAACAGACCAAAATCAATTGAGGAAATAGAAGAAGCCATCAAAAGACTACCAACCAAGAAAAGCCCAGGATCGGATGGGTATACAGCAGAGTTTTACAAAACCTTTAAAGAAGAACTAATACCAATACTTTTCAAGCTATTTCAGGAAACAGAAAAAGAGGGAGAACTTCCAAATTCATTCTACGAGGCCAACATCACCCTGAATCCTAAACCAGACAAAGACACTTCAAAGAAAGAAAACTACAGACCAATATCTCTAATGAACCTAGATGCAAAAATCCTCAATAAAATTCTGGCGAATCGGATACAAAAACATATCAAAAAAATTGTGCACCATGATCAAGTAGGTTTCATCCCTGGGATGCAAGGCTGGTTCAATATACGGAAATCAATAAATGTTATTCACCACATCAATACACTTAAAGATAAGAACCATATGATCATCTCGATAGATGCAGAAAAAGCATTCGACAAAGTACAGCATCCCTTTATGTTCAAAACTCTAGAAAAACTAGGGATAACAGGAACACACCTCAATATTGTAAAAGCTATCTATGCTAAGCCTCAGGCTAGCATCATTCTGAACTGAGAAAAATTGAAGGCATTCCCCCTAAAATCTAGAAAAAGACAGGGATGCCCTCTCTCAACACTTCTGTTCAACATAGTTCTCGAAAGACTGGCCAGAGCAATTAGACAGATGAAAGAAATTAAAGGCATAAAAATAGGAAAAGAAGAACTTAAATTATCACTATTTTCAGGTGACATGATTCTATACCTAGCAGACCCAAAAGGGTCTACAAAGAAACTATTAGAGCTAATAAATAAATTCAGCAAAGTGGCAGGGTATAAAATCAACACGCATAAATCAAAGGCATTCCTGTATATCAGCAACAAATCTTCTGAAATGGAAATGAGGAAAAACACTCCATTCACAATATCCTCAAAAAAAATTAAATACTTGGGAATCAACCTAACAAAAGAGGTGAAAGACTTATACAATGAAAACTACAGAACCCTAAAGAGAGAAATAGAAGAAGATCTTAGAAGAAGGAAAAATATACCCTGTTCATGGATAGGCAAAACTAACATCATCAAAATGGCGATATTACCAAAAGTTCTCTATAGGTTTAATGCAATGCCAATCAAAATCCCAACGGCATTTCTTGTAGAAATAGAGAAAGCAATCATGAAATTCATATGGAAAAATAAAAGATCCAGAATAGCGAAAACAATTCTAAGCAGGAAGTGTGAATCAGGCGGTATAGCGATACCAGACTTCAAACTATACTACAGAGCAATAGTAACAAAAACAGCATAGTACTGGTACCAAAACAGGTGGGTGGACCAATGGTACAGAATAGAGGACACAGAGACCAATCCACAAAATTACAACTATCTTATATTTGATAAAGGGGCTAAAAGCATGCAATGGAAAAAGGATAGCATCTTCAACAAATGGTGCTGGGAAAACTGGAAATCCATATGCAACAAAATGAAGCTTAACACCTTTCTCTCGCCATGCACAAAATTTAACTCAAAATGGATCAAGGAGCTTAATATCAAATCAGAGACACTGCATCTGATAGAAGAAAAAGTTGGCTCCGATCTACATACTGTGGGGTCGGGCTCCAAATTAGTCAATAGGACACCCATAGCACAAGATTTAATAACTAGAATCAACAAATGGGACTTACTCAAACTAAAAAGTTTTTTCTCAGCAAGAGAAACAATAAGAGAGGTAAATAGGGAACCTACATCCTGGAAATAATCTTTACTCCTCACACTTCAGATAGAGCCCTAATATCCAGAGTATACAGAGAACTCAAAAAATTAAACAATAAGAAAACAAATAACCCAATCAACAAATGGGCCAAGGTCCTGAACAGACACTTCTCAGAGGAGGACATACAATCAATCAACAAGTACATGAAAAAATGCTCACCATCTCTAGCAGTCAGAGAAATGCAAATCAAAAAAACCCTAAGATACCATCTCACTCCAGTAAGATTGGCAGCCATTATGAAGTCAAACAACAAGTGCTGGCGAGGATATGGGGACAAGGGTACACTTGTACATTGCTGGTGGGACTGCAAATTGGTGCGGCCAATCTGGAAAGCAGTATGGAGATTTCTTGGAAAGCTGGGAATGGAACCACCATTTGACCCAGCTATTCCTCTTCTCGGTCTATTCCCTAAAGACCTAAAAAGAGCATTCTACAGGGACACTGCTACATCGATGTTCATAGCAGCACAATTCACAATAGCTAGACTGTGGAACCAACCTAGATGCCCTTAAATAGATGAATGGAAAAAAAATGTGGCATTTATACACAATGGAGTATTACTCTGCATTAAAAAATGACAAAATCATGGAGTTTGCAGGGAAATGGATGGCACTAGAGCAGATTATGCTAAGTGAAGCTAGCCAATCCCTAAAAAACAAATGCCAAATGTCTTCTTTGATATAAGGAGAGCAACTAAGAACAGAGTAGGGAGGAATAGCATGAGAAGAAGATTACCATTAAACAGGGACGAGAGGTGTTAGGGAAAGGGAGAGAGAAGGGAAATTGCATGGAAATGGAAGGAGACCCTCATGGTTATACAAAACTACTTACAAGAGGAAGTGAGGGGAAAGGGAAAAAAAGAAAACAAGGGGGAGAAATGAATTACAGTAGATGGGGTAGAGAGAGAAGATGGGAGGGGAGGGGGGATAGTAGAGGATAGGAAAGGCAGCAGAATACAACAGACACTAGTGTGGAAATATGTAAAACAGTGGATGTGTAACTGATGTGATTCTGCAATCTGTATATGGGGTAAAAATGGGAGTTCATAACCCACTTGAATCAAAATGTGAAATATGATATGTCAAGAACTATATAATGTTTTGAACAACCAACAATAAAAAATAAAAAAAAAGAATGGAATTAGTTTAAACGAGCAATAAGGTATAATTATTCTAACAATGTGTTAATGACAATAATAACATTCTATCATTACTAGTATTAGAAAAATAGTTACTAGAATTCTAAATAGTTGAAAACAGTCAAATGCCTGACAGATAAGTATTTAATTACAGCAAGTATATAAAATTTAGTATTTTTCACACATAAAAATAATGTTTAGAAAATAATGACAAAAGTGTATTGATACACAGAGATTATAGCATAGAAATAAAACTAACTCATGCTAAAGTCCATTTTTAAAGGTAATTTGCCAAAATCTTGTGGATAGTGATTTTATGATAAAATTGTTGTTTAGGTTTTTATTTTGTCTGCTTTACCTCACTTTTTAAGAACTTGAACAATGAAATACGTGCATTAAAAAGATTGAGTAAAATCTGGAAAGTAGAAAGGGCATATTGTCAAAAGAACTGAATAAGTAGATTTGGGGCCCCATTTCTTGTTTAGTATCAATAAACAAATAAAATAAAGCATACAGCAAGAACAACAAAATCCTAAAGCTTCTAAGGAAGGTAAATAAAACTACAAAGAATTTTCAAACTTGGAAGCTATAAATTTCAAGTCAGTTTTTAGTAAAATAATAGTTTCAAAGACAATGATAAAGTTGGATTGACATCAAAATAGTTATATATAATTAAAGAACCTAACAATATTGAAAGACAAATGCCATGAAGCATTTTTATAATCACAATTACAATTTGTTTGGTTAACATTGCCTTAATTTTTTAAAAAAAGACTTCAAATTCTCTTAGCTATGAAATATGTGTTTGTACCAGACATGGCTTGGGAGTCTGAGACAGGAGGATCATTAGTTCAAAGCCAGCCACAGCAACGGTAAGGTGCTTAGCAACTTAGTGAGACCCTGTCTCTCAATAAAATACAAAATAGAGCTGGGTATGTGGCTCAGTAGTTGAGTGAGCGTCAGTTCAAACCCAGGTACCCACCCCCACCCTGCCACAAAAAGGTACCTGTTTCCAAAACTATCGCATTGGCTTACTACCTATAATCTGCTCAGCGATAACTCAGAGATAGTTATTCATGTGAAGATGTAAATGGTAAATTTACAAAAGGTTATTTTTTAAGGATAATTAATCTTTCCATTAAGTGAGAATGAAAATAATTCAAAATCCAGCAGAATAATTCATTATTTTAATAACTTCCTGCCAAACCTCTCCCTTCATTTAATTTTGGAAGTTTGAGTCCCTTTTAAAGATTTAGGCTTACAATAAAACTGCTCTAAATTTCTAGATCTTTGTCATTCTGACATGTAGGTCATTCTCCCTTAGGAATGATGAGGCTGGAAAGCAGTTGCCTCGGGGAGGGGGACATCTTTCAAACCTGTTCTGTCCAAGCATCAGAATGGGTTGCTGATTCAGGGCCTCACAGAAACAACAGCTGAACAGAGGCAAATTTGCAAGTCCTTCTGCCAGATCTGTCCCAGCAGGTGTCACTGAGACAGGCAAAGAAAAAGGAAGAGATCTAGTGCTTAACTCCAAAGAAAGACTGGGCTTTGCTCTGCTTATGTTCCCATCCCTTCCTAATCTGAGTTTCCAATATCATATTATTACAGAGCTGGGGCCTTCCAAAAGACTGAGGCAGTGAAGACCTTTCTACAAATAATTCTTGCAATCAAGTCAGAACGATTTTAGACATGTCACTCAGAGTAACCAAATGAGTTCATTTAAGGGACAGGGAAAGTAAAAAGGGACACTATCAAGGAAAAGAGTGGGTCTTCTCAAGGTACAGAGGAACAGCTGTGCCTCTGGTGCACTCCAGTTTTATTGGGGATCCCAGCAAAGTTTGCACCTTTTTGCTCTGGTCCACCTTTTGACTGATAGTGAGATAGCAGACTTTCATGTACCCACCCTCTGTCATGGCAAATCTAGGTGACCTAACTCCATGCTGACCAGTTCTAATCAGATTTTTTTATGTTTAAAAAAATGCATATTTTATTTGTTTAGAAGTAACACATGATTTTAAAAATAAAGATTTGATTTAGTGAAAACCATGAACTATAATGCTCATTTTTACTACTATACTTCCCATGTCATACATATATTGGGGGACTAAAATTTTTATCCAGATGTCTTAATATTTCTACAGAAACTGTTCTTAAGTCTACACTAAGCTAGATTCATTCCTGTTCATAAGGGATTCATTCCTGTTCATAAGGGATCTCTTGAATTGTTTTTTTTTCTTTTATTTTTATTGTTAGTTGTTCAAAACATTACAAAGCTCTGAACATATCATATTTCATACATTTGATTCAAGTGGATTATGAACTCCCATTTTTACCCCATATACAGATTGAAGAATCACATCGGTTACACATCCACATTTTTCATACTGCCATAATAGTGTCTGTTGTATTCTGCTGCCCTGCCTATCCCCTTGCTATCCCCCCTCCCCTCCCCTCCCCTCCCCTCTGTCTACCCCATCTATCATAACTCATTTCTCTCTCTTATTTTTCCCTTTCCCCTCACTTCCTCTTATATGTAATTTTGTATAACAATAAGGGTTCCGACCCCACAATATGTAGATTAGAGCCAAATTTTTCTTCTAT
Organism: Marmota flaviventris; assembly: GCF_047511675.1. Lineage (NCBI taxonomy): Eukaryota > Metazoa > Chordata > Mammalia > Rodentia > Sciuridae > Marmota > Marmota flaviventris. The sequence continues at coordinate 39,296,420 of NC_092509.1, forward strand.
CAGACGCAGAGTCTCTGTTTTGATATTAAACTCCTTGATCCATTTTGAGTTAACTTTTGTGCATGGAAAGAGAAAGGGATTCAGATTCATTTTGTTGCATATGTATTTCCAGTTTTCCCAGCACCATTTGTTGAAGATGCTATCCTTTTTCCATTGCATCCTTTTAGCACCTTTGTCAAATATAAGATAGTTGTAATTTTGTGGATTCATCTCTGTGTCCTCTATTCTATACCATTGGTCCACCCACTTGTTTTGGTACAAGTACCATGCTGTTTTTGTTACTATTGCTCTGTAGTATAGTTTGAAATCTGGTATCGCTATACTGCCTGTTTCACACTTTCTGCTTAGAATTGCTTTTGCTATTCTGGGTCTTTTATTTTTCCATATGAATTTCATGATTGCTTTATCTATTTCTACAAGAAATGCCTTTGGGATTTTGATTGGCATTGCATTAAACCTATAGAGAACTTTTGGTAATATTGCCATTTTGATGATGTTAGTTCTGTCTATCCATGAACAGAGTATATTTTTCCATCTTCTAAGATCTTCTTCTATTTCTCTCTTTAGATTTCTGTAGTTTTCATTGCATAAATCTTTCACCTCTTTTATTAGGTTGATTCCCAAGTATTTTATTTTATTGTTTTGAGGATATTGTGAGTGGGGTGGTTTTCCTCATTTCCATTTCAGAAGATTTGTCGCTGATATACAGGAATGCCTTTGATTTATGCGTGTTGATTTTATATCCTGCCACTTTGCTGAATTCATTTACTAGCTCCAGAAGTTTCTTTGTAGAACCTTTTTGGTCTGCTAGGTATAGGATCATGTCAACCACAAATAGTGCCAATTTAAGTTCTTCTTTTCCTATCTTTATGCCTTTAATTTCTTTCGTCTGCCTAATTGCTCTGGCCAGTGTTTCGAGAACTATGTTGAATAGAAGTGGTGAGAGAGGGCATCCCTGTCTTGTTCCAGATTTTAGAGGGAATGCCTTCAGTTTTTCTTCATTCAGAATGATGCTAGCCTGAGGATCAGCATAAATACCTTTTACAATGTTGAGTTAAGTTCCTGTTATCCCTAGTTTTTCTAGTGTTTTGAACATAAAGGGATGCTGTACTTTGTCTAATGCTTTTTCTGCGTCTATCGAGATGATCATATGGTTCTTATCTTTAAGTGTATTGATGTGGTGAATAACATTTATTGATTTCCGTATATTGAACCAGCCTTGCATCCCAGGGATGAATCCTACTTGATCATGGTGCACAATTTTTTTGATATGTTTTTGTATCTGATTCGCCAGAATTTTATTGAGGATTTTTGCATCTAGGTTCATTAGAGATATTGGTCTGTAGTTTTCTTTCTTTGAAGTGTCTTTGTCTGGTTTAGGAATCAGGGTGATGTTGGCCTCATAGAATGAATTTGGAAGAGCTCCCTCTTTTTCTATTTCCTGAAATACCTTGAAAAGTATTGGCATTAATTCTTCTTTAAAAGTTTTGTAAAACTCCGCTGTATACCCATCCGATCCTGGGCTTTTCTTGGTTGGTAGTCTTTTGATGGCTTCTTCTATTTCCTCCATTGATATTGGTCTGTTTAAATTGTGTGTATCCTCCTGACTCAATCCAGGCAAATCATATGACTTAAGAAATTTATCGATGCCTTCACTATCTTCTATTTTAATGGAATATAGGTTTTCAAAATAATTTCTAATTATCTTTTGTATTTCTGTAGCATCTGTTGTGATGTTGCCTTTTTCATCTCATATGTTAGTAATTTGAGTTCTCCTTCTTCTTCTCTTCGTTAGCATGGTTAGGGTCTGTCGATCTTATTTATTTTTTTGAAGAACCAACTTTAATTTTGTCAATTTTTTCAGTAGTTTCTTTTGTTTCAATTTCGTTGATTTCTGCTGTGATTTTAATTATTTCTTGCCTTCTGCTACATTTGGTGTTGTTTTGCTCTTCCTTTTCTAGGGTTTTGAGATGAAGTGTGAGCTCATTTATTTGTTGTTTTTTTCTTTTTTTTGAGGAATGAACTCCGGGCAATGAATTTCCCTCTTAAAACTGCTTTCATTGTGTCCCATAGATTCCTATATGTTGTGTCTGTATTTTATTTATCTCTAAGAATTTTTTTATTTCCTCCTTTATGTGTTCTGTAACCCATTGATTATTCAGTAACATATAGTTCATTTTCCAAGTGATGTAGGATTTTTCCTTCCTTCTTTTATCATTGATTTCCAGTTTCATTCCATCATGATCAGATAAGATGCATGGTATTATCTCCACACCTTTATATTTACTAAGGGTTGCCCTATGGCCTAATATATGGTCTCTTTTGAGAAGGATCCATGTGCTGCTGAGAAAAAAGTATATCCACTTGATGATGGTTGATATACTCTATATATGTCAGTTAAGTCTAGATTATTGATTGTGTTATTGAGTTCTATAGTTTCTTTATTCAACTTTTATTTGGAGGATCTGTCCAGTGGTGAGAGAGGTGTGTTGATGTCACTCATAATTATTGTGTTGTGGTCTATTTGATTCTTGAACTTGAGGACAGTTTGTTTTATGAACATTGCAGCACCATTATTTGGTGCATAAATATTGGTAATTGTTATGTCTTGTTTGTGAATGGTTCCTTTTAATAGTATATAATGTCCTTCCTTATCCCTTTTGATTAACTTAGTCTTAAAGTCGATTTTATTCGATATGAAGATGGCCACCCCTGCTTGCTTCTGAGGACCGTGTGAGTGGTATGATTTTTCCCAACCTTTCACCTTCAGCCTGTGTATATCTTTTCCAGTCAGATGTGTCTCCTGAAGGCAACATATTTTTGGATCTGTTTTTTTAATCCAGGTTACCAGCCTATGTCGCTTTATTGGTGAGTTTAAGCCATTAACGTTTAGGGTTACTATGGATATATGGTTTGTACTTCCAGTAATGTTTGATTATTTATGTGTTTTTTAATTTGGTTTGTTTATCTATGATTAGCTTTTTTTCCCCCTACTCTCGCTTTACTGAGGTACTTCCCACTGTTGATTTTGGTTGTTGTATTTCATTTCTTCCTCGTGTAGTGTTTTGCTCAAGATGCTTTTCATTGCTGGTTTTCTGGCTGCAAATTCTTTTAACATTTGTTTATCGTGAAAGATTTTTATTTCGTTGTCATACCTGAAGCTTAATTTTGCTGGATACAAAATTCTTGGTTGGCATCCATTGTCTTTCAGTGTTTGAAATACGTTGTTTCAGGATCTTCTCACTTTCAGAGTCTGTGATGAAAAATCAGCCATTAACCTTATTGGTTTACCCCTGAATGTAATCTGCCTCCTTTCTCTTGTAGGTTTTAATGTTTTCTCTTTGTTCTGTATATTGGATATCTTCATAACAATGTATCTTGGTGTTGGTCTACTTTGATTTTGTATACTTGGTGTCCTGTATGCATCTAGAATTTGTACTTCTGTTTCCTTTTTTATATCTGGACAGTTTTCTAAAATTATTTCATTCAATAGATTGCTCATTCCCTTGGGTTGGACCTCTATACCTTCCTCTATCCCGATGACTGTTAAGTTTGTTTGTTTATGTTATCCCATATCTGGATGTTTTTCTCGTGGTTTCTTACCAGCCTTTCTGAGTTTGCTAGACTCTTTTCAAGATGATATATTTTGTCTTCATTGTCTGACGTTCTGACTTCTACTTGCTCACTCTTCTACTGATACTCTCATTTGAGTTTTTAATTTGGTTTATAGTTTCCTCCATTTCTAGGATTATTGTTTGATTTTTTTTATAATCTCTATCTCCTGGTAAAGTTGCTTATTTGCTTCTTTTATCTGTTTATATAATTCATTTTCAATGTGTTCTTTCATTGTTTGAATTTGCGGTCTCATGTCCTCTTTAAGATTCCATTCCATCTGAGTCAGGTATTCCTTGAGTTTTTTATTTGACCATTTTTCTGATGCCTCTAGGTTTTCCTGTAGATTTAGGCTGTCCTGCATTGTTTGTATTCCTTTTCTTCCTTGCTTTTTCAGGCTGCTCATGTTACTTTCAGTTCTGTTTGACTGCTGAGTTACTGTTTACTCCTATCAATTTATTTTGGTTTTGTGTATCTCCGGAGTCTCTCCTTTGTGATGGGAGACTATGACTAGAAATGATGAATTTTATTGCACTTTAAAGCAGATTCATTCGTTTCTTAAACTGTGTATGGATTCTGATGGCATATAGCGATCTGCGGTTTGGTCTTGGGACTTATGTTTAGGTCGAGTGATGTGATGGTATAGAGGTTGGTATATCTTGACAACCTTGGAAGATTCCTCTACTAACGAGGGATATTAACAGGAGAATGGTCCAGGGTATTTTGGAGTAGCTAGGGAATTGGTAGCAGTATATAATGCCTCGGAACATTTACCTATACACATTTAGTAAATTACACATAAACAGCCTAGTAATGCTTGGGAGGAAAGGTATTAGAAGGGGAGGGAAGAAGTTGCTAAAGAGAATGAGAGTAAACAGTTAGAATTCAAGAAAAGGGGAATAAGAAATTGAAAAGAAATGAAAAGAAAAAAAATAAAAAAACAAATAAAATAACAATTAAAATAAAAATAAAATAAAAAATTTTAAAAAATAAAAATAAAAAAAAATTTTAAAAATGCAGTCTTCGAGTTCGATTAACTTCTCTTCCAGTAGGTGGAGCTGTGCCCACTGGGCCAAGCTTCTCCCCTTAATACCCAGAAACCAATCCCTGTGAGGCGGCTCCTCCTCCCCCACTGGGCGGCTCTCCAATCCTGGGCACCCAGGACCTTTCCTGATATCCAGTCACTGCCCTGCTTTTCCTCCAGCCAGGTCCCACTCATCGGTGACTTTCACCACAAAACTGGCTACATGCCAGGTCTGCTGCTCCTGGGAGCCCTATTTTCTTGAATGACTGGGCCCACTCTCTCTGATTGCCATTCTCCCAGACCCTAAGGTTGTGGAGCGTGGGGGCTGGGAACCTTCAGCTTATTCTGCCTGCCCTCCGGTAGCCATGCCCTGGGAGCTGGTGCAAGAGATGGTTTTCAGTGCTGGTGGGACCGGTAGCTGGGGGTCATGTGCGGCTCCTGACTCCCTCAGTCTGACAATCGTGCTCATGGGAGAGCTGGGGGGGGGGGTCCTAGATCTCCCTGCTGTGCGGAGAGGAGGGGCCCGAGGGTCACACACCTGTTGACGCCGGTCTCAATGAGGCTATCCCCTCCACCGAATCTCTGGCGACGTCAGTTCCCTGCCATGGTGGTGTCCAATGCGAAGAGCTGTTGTTCGTTCCCTTTGCCGGGTGTCTGATATGAAGGGTGGGTCCTGTCCAGCTCTCTCAGGCCCCGTCCCAATTCTGGGCCCACTGCCTAAGAAGGCTCAGTTGGTACCACCTCAAAAGGCTCACGTAGGAACCGAAGAGCTGCCCCTCTATTCAGCGGGAGTGTCCGTAGCGCTTGAGTCACTGTGGTTTGGCGATGAGACGCAGACAATCAGACAGAAACTGTGCATGGGAAGCCCGAATTCACCCTCTCCGGGCTCGGCATGTGTTCTGAGGGGCGCAAACTGCTCACTCCAGGTCCACGTCAGCCCAGCATTGCCCAGCGATCCTGAGCAAACAGCACTCAGTTGGTCCAAGGCTCCCTTTGCTGGCGCAGCTGAAGAGGTCAGAGAACTGATCTCTCAGTGCCTGCCGCCATGTTGGAAGCTTCCTCTAATCAGATTTTTAACCATACCTTGTGACAGATTTTATGGTTAGGAGGAATTATCCTTATTTCCAAGAGTTTTAAGATCAGGTCACAAAAGTCTCTCCCTTCAGAGTAATTTGGGTTCCTCATATTAACATTATTTTGGGCCTTACTTATTCTGTCCACTTAGGCCAGGTAGGGCTGCAGGTAAATTATTTCTTGGAAAAGAAAGCATGTGGAAATCAGAGTAGTGAACCTATTTTATAGAATTATTCCCTTAACCTTGTGTTCCCATCATCCTCATTTATCTGTCCCCTAACAATATCGATTTATATTTTATGAGACGTGAATGCTTATAAATGTATTGTTTTTTCCCTTTTACATACAATGTGTTGGCTCTTATTTATATTTCTACATAAACACTGTCAACAATATATTTAAACTGTTATAAACTACAGATGATCATAAACTGACAAATGTCTAGTACAAGAAAGAAGCTTCAAGATAATTCAAAACAGAGACATACGTTAATTAAATGTGGCAAGACAAGAAAAACCTTCCAGAAATCTTACAAAAGCAACTAAATTTCATAGTCACTTAGAGAAAAAGCTTAATTGGCCCTTGCACCACCTCTGGGTACCTGTTTCTATAATGGAGATGATAGTATGCATCTCTCAGTGGCGCTGTGATGATTTTATAAGTTAATGCATGAATAGCTTAGAACTATGCTAGGATATGATCAGAGGTGCATAATGCTTAGCTGCATATATATTTTTTAAGTCTACAATATATTTTTATTGGTTGTCAAGAATATATTTTTTAATATATTAATTAATTAATTAGCCAATTGAAAAGTCAAAAACCTTTCAGATTAGTCTTTCGGAAAGCATATTTGTTTTTTAAAAAAAATCAGTGACAACCAAATCTGAAATGACACAGAAGTATAACAATAATCAGAAATGAAAAAAATGTTATCAGTTATTTGAAGAAGAAGGTACTAAACCAAGGAAGAAAATGTGGAACCAAAGAAAGAATGGACCTAATCCAGAAGTGAAGTGAAATGAAGTTCCAGAATCGTATCTGTGGAATAGATCAAGAAAGCAAAACTTCTGTGGACAAACAGAAGTCCCTGGGAAGAGAGGAAGTTGGCAAATGTCAGCAGGTAGGATGTGGCTGTAGAAGGGAGGTCACTGGGGGTATGTCTTTAGAGCATGTATTTTGTCTCTAGTGAGCAGAGTTCTCGCTCTCCCTCTCTCTCTCCCTTGCTTCCTGGTGCCATGTCCTGAGCTAGCTTCCTTTGCCATGCCTTTCCACCATGCTGGTCTGTCTCATGTTGGGCCCAGAGCAACAGATTTGGCTGTCTAGGGATGAAGAGTCATGATGAAGATTCATCTATATATGAACACTGATCTATGGACTGAGATCTCTGAAACTATGAGGCACAACTAAACTTTTCCTCTTTTACATTGTCCTTGGCAGCAAGGAAAATCTGACTAAAACAACTTCCAGATGTGGGTATTTTTTATATGCTTATTAAGTAGTTGACACCTTATTTTGTAAAGTATTTATTCAGGTTTTTGCTGATTTCAAAATTAAGCTCTTTCACTCTATTTTTATTTTTTTTTTAAATGTGTAGGAATATTTTATTCCGGATATGAGATTTTAGTTTAGATGTAAACACTGTGGCCTGTGGCCTGTCTTCACTTTCCCAACAGAACATTTTAATAAAAGTTCTTAACCTTTATATAGTTTGATTCAGCATTTTTTTCTCCTTGTGGTTAGCACTTTTTGTGTTCTATTTGAAAATGAATTTCCTACTCGAAAATCCTGAAGATGATTTTAAGGTTTCTTTTCTCTTTTTAATTATATTTTATTAACGTAATGGTTGTGCTAGTTTATGGGGTGATATATATATATATATATATATCACATATATATCTCACATATATATATACACACATATATGTGCACACACATATGTGTGTATGTGTGTTGTATAATGTGTATTCATCAAATCAGGGCAATTACCATTTCCATGTCTTCAAACATTATCATTTTTATGTACTGGAAACCTTTAAATTCTCCAGTTATTTTGAAATGTATAAATATAACAGATGGCACTTGCCCTATAGTGCTATATAATATTAGCTCTAATTCTCTTATGACCATTTGCATTTAGACAATCATTATCTACTTTATACCCATTCCCTTCTTCCATTTTTAGCCTCTAATAACCTCGGTTCTCTACTTCCATGTAATCAACTTTTTTAGCTTTCACAAATGAGTGAGAACATGTGGTATTTGTCCCGTGCCTGGCTTATTTCACTTAATATAATGTCCTCCCTTTATGTTACTGAAAATAACATGAATTCATGATTTTGTCCCTTTTTATGGCTAAATATTATTTACTTATGTATAAATACCGCATCTTTTGACAATTCATTTGTCAGTGTACATATTACTAGATTCTATATCTTGGCCCTTGTGTATAAATAGTGCTGCAATGACCATAGTCATGAAGTTGTTTCCTTTATATAATTATTTCATTCCTTTGGATACATATCCAGCAGTGGAATTGTTAGATCCAAAGGAAATAATGCTTTGAGATTTTTGAAGAAATTTCATAATATTCTCAATAATGGTTGTACTAATTCATATCATTGTTAATAATAATTATGAGAACCATTTTCTTGAATTCCTCACTAGATTTTTAAAATTTTTTGATCATTTCGATAATTGCCATTCTCATTGTGGCAAAATGATACCTCATTGTGGTTTTGATTTATATGCCTCATGATTAGTAATATTGAGCATTTTTCATACACTTAAAATTTTCTTTAAAATCTTTATTGTTTTGTCTTTTACACTAAGTTCTGAAATCTATTCAGTATTAATTATTTGTTCATTCTGGTTTGTTTTAATGTACAAAGATATTTTTTCCTATGTAGATATCCAACTGATTCAGAATCATACAGTGAAAAGACTGCCCTTTCCTAATTGCAGTATAAGACCGCCAGTGTCATAGTCATGGGTCATATATGGAGGTCAGTTTGGGGGCTATCTTTTCCAAGGGAAAATTATTTCCTTTTGGCCTTTCTTTTTTTTTCTTTTTGTCCTCTTTTTCCTTCTGCTTCTCTTTCTCCCAGCATTGTTTTATCTTATTTACTTTAGATTATCATATCAGGTACTATTTTTTTTTCTCCCAAGAATGCCTTGTCTGTACTTAAACTATTATATTTCTTTTGGATTTTAGAATTAGCTTCTCAATATCTACTCTTATCTATTCTTAATCTTATTTGAAGTTGTACTGAATTTGCAGACTACTTTGCAACTCTATAACTATTTTATAATACTGAATCTTTTTATATATAAACATGTCTTTAATTTCTCTCAATAACATATATGTTTCTTTAAGGTAGATAATGACTCCATTCACACTTGTCAGTACTCATTCCTGGTGTTTGTTCAGCTGTTGGTCTGTGTGAAGCTCCTGTCATCTCCCCTAATGGTGTGATAAGTTTGCAAAGGATTTATAAATTTTATGATTCTTTAAAAACATAGATAACTTCCATTTTTTAAAAATTTTTCTCCAACATATTTGTTTACTGGCTCACAAGTTTTTACTCATATCTTTATTTTATCATCATGAGTCTTGGATAAGATTATCTTTCAATGTAATTAGGTAAAACTATAGATGTGATTCAACTGTTTTAAAAAGATCTTAGAGCAGTCATAAAAATACTTCACTGGAAAGTTACACACTGCTCTGATCTAGAGAGAATTACTAATTTACTTCTATTTTCTAATTGTTGTCATCATGGATTTAGATCATCTATAGTTTGGTGGATGACTCTCCTTTTCTACCTACTGCCTTTCTAGGTTTCCCCTTCTCACAATAAAGGCTTACAAGGATGAAGCAGGATGTTTTCCTGATATTTTTGGATTTTTACTCCACAATTATTTTGAAGTTTAGACATGCTCTGGCTCCAGGCTACACTGAGGGTATGGATTTAATGTAATTTTATTTTTCCTTCTGCTTTTTCTGTTTTTTGGAGGACATATTAGAAGGCAAGAACATGTACAGCTACCATTGTCACCCTAAAGTAGAAAGGCAAGAGATTCTCTGAAAGTTGGGGTGAATTAAATGAGACTGAAGATCCCACAGCAGGAAAGTGAATACAAAAAGACTGAGGGCCTATAACATCTCACCCATCACCAAAAATAATGTCCACTAAGTATGATACAGCAAAGTCCACTAAAAACTGGGACTTTACCATACCATACTGGCAGAAAAAAAGGTGGTATTGAACTAGAGATTTGGTAAACCATGTCAAGACTACAAAAAACATTAACAGACAAAAACCCAAACTTCAATAAACATACTTAAATTAAAAAGTAGAAAACATCAGTAAAGAAATAAAAGATACAAAAGGGAAACAAATGCAAAATTTTAGAATTGAGAAATAGAATTAGCTTAAATTTCAGTGAATGGTCAGTGGCAAAATTTCTGTCAATAGCAGAGTGGAGGAAATAAAAGAAATAATGAGTGAACCCTAGGAGAGAAAAAATATAAACTATCCATTGTGAAAGTACAAATGATGTAGGAGTTTTTTTTAAAGGGAGCAACAATCCAGGGATCTATGGTACTAGAAGAAAATATCTACCTCCATAGTACTGAAGTCCCATAAAAGATAAAGGAAAGAGAGTGAGGCTGAAGTAGAAACTTGAAGGAATAGTGGCAGGAAACTTGCCAAATTTGACAAGGCACTCATGATGTTGAGTCAAACACAGTGTAAAAATCTGAAAAAAAAAAAAAAACATTCATGCCCATATATATCATAATGAAACTTCTGAACAATAAAAAAAGAATAAAATCTCGAAAGTAAGATGATAAGTACCACCTTGCCTGTGAAGTGAAGGCAGTTAGAGTGGCAGCAGATTTCTCATCAGAAACCATAGAAGACAGATAGAAGTACTGATGAAAGAAAGACCAGTCATTCTGGAATTCAATATCCAGTGAAAATAATCTTAGAGATAAAGAGGAAATGAGGGAAAACTAAGACACTGTCACATTTACCCTAAAATAAAGGCGAAAGGAAGTTCTCTAAAATACAAATGAAACAAAGAAAAATTTTGGATCATTAGAAAGGAAGTGAGAACATATCAAGCAAAAATATGGGGAAGCACCAAGAATTTCAGCTCCTGGTTAATCTGTATGTCATTTTTGTTTTTTAGGACTGCTTACCTCATAGACTCCTCTCAGGAGCATTGCTCTACCCACACCAGGTTTGATGTAAGTGGAGTGTGTGTAAGTGGAGTCAATGTCAAGGTCTCAGCTCTTTGAAAAACCACACTTTCATGCATATTTGCACTCCTAAAAAAATGCATTTATTCCTAGGTCTCTTTATCTGAAGTCTGGGTAGATGTCTTCAGGAACTTCTGCTGAGACCTTATCAGAAAAAGAAGGAAAAATCTTAAAGTTACTATTCCCTATTCTGATTTAGCACTCAGTACTTTTCTAGTCCTAGCCCTTACTTTTCTCCCTTATCCCAGTCACAGTCCCAGGTTCCATAAAATTGTATTAACATTAACTTTCATCTCTTAGCTGATACACATGGCCCTCATTATATGTTCCATGGGTTCTCTACTTTATACTGTTACAGTAAGTAATTAAAACCACATCTCTGTGGGTTGTGGTTTTTGATTTGTTACTTTAGCAGGCTGCTTAAAAGTCTGAGGGCTTAGATCTAAATCAGATGAGCTCCTGAAAAATAGACTTTACTTCCCTTCTTGAATTTTCCAAATACATGTTTGGTACTGGAAGCAAAACCTATCATACTGTCTGTTTCTAAATGTTTGTAAAGGAAATATTTAAGACAACTATAGATGGGGGAGGTGAAAAGGAGGTAAACATAAGGAAGCTTACTATATTTCACTTGAACTGTTAAAATGATAACAGCAGTACACTGCAATAAGTGTGTGTGGTGGTAGGGATGGTAGTATATGTGTGTATGTGTGTGTGTGTTTGTGTGTGTGTGACTATGGGAGAGGGGGGTGTCTAATACCAAGAGGATCCACAACAAAAAGGAATCACTAAAAAAATAAACAAAAAAACATAAAGAAAAAAATAGAAAGCGAAAAAATAAAATGGAAGACCTAAGCACTAAAACATGAGTAATGCCATTAAATATAAGAGGCCTAAATAAATTGAATAAAAGAAATAATTTAGCAGAGTCAATTAAAAAATCATTGAATTCACAATAAAAAGGCAAGATTTGACTATTCACTATCTCTAAGTAACTCACTTCAAATATAATGATAAAGACAAATAATATGTCAAGGGATGGAAAAAAAAAGAACTGGTAGGCAGAAGCTATTCAAAGGAAAACAAAGTGGTTATATTAAAATCCAATAAATTAAATTAGAGCAGAGAAAATGGAGACAGAGAAGGACATCATATAAAGATAAAATAGTCAATCTATAAAGACATAGCAATGTTAAATGTATATGTCCTAAAAAACACAGTTACAGAATACATGAGGCAAAAACTGATAAAAATTGAAAGGAGAAATGAAAACAAATCCACAATTCTACTTAGAGGCTTTGAAAGTCCTCAGTTGCTAAAACAATTAGATAGAAAATCAAGAAAAAAATATATCAAGACTCAGCAGTACTATCTACAAACATTATCCTATCAATAGGTATTAAACATACCAGCTAACAACCACAGTGTCCATGATATATATGCCATAATAGATGGTTTTCTGGGACAAAATCAAGTAAAATTAATTTAAAATAGTAGAAGTAATACAGAGTATATTTTGTAATGATAATAAATAAAATGTAAAATCAATAACACTAAAAATTAACCAAAACTTAAGACAATATTTCTCAATAAATCCATTTTCTTTTAATTTATTTATTTATTTATTTTTAGTTATATATAATAACGGAATGTATTACAATTCTTATTGCATATATAGAGCTCAAATTTTAGGATCTCTGGTTGTATACATAGTATACTCACACAAATTCGTGTCTTCATACATGTACTTTGGATAATAATGATCATCACATTCAACCATCATTAGTTACCCCATGCCTCCTACCTTCCCTTCCCATCCCTCTGCCCTATCTAGAGTTCATCTATTCCTCCCATGCTCCCTCTCCCTATCCCACTATGAAGCAGCTTCCTAATATTAAAGAAAACATCTTCAATACATGAATGTGGCATATATACACAATGGAATATTACTCAGCAATAAAAGATAATAAAATCATGGCCTTTGCAGGTAAATGGATGGAGTTAGAGAAGATAATGCTAAGTGAAGTTAGCCAATCCCAAAAAAATAAAAAAAATCTATTTTCAAAGGAAATATTGAACAAAAATGACAATACAAATTTTAAAAAGAAGAATAAAGTGTTTTAAGACAGCATATATTTATAGTAATCAATACTGTGAAATCTGTGAGAAGGATAGGTATGAAGATCTATAGAACAGAATAATCAATTCAGAAATGCACTCACACACAAGTATAAATAAAAATTGAACAGCCATTCTAGAAAATAATTTTACCATTGTTTAATAAAATGAATAAACAAAAAACTAAAAATCCTAGTGCCCATAAGTTCTACCCCTTTGCACTTATCTGAAAGAAGACAGACTTATATTCACTCAAACACTTATAAACCAATATTATTCACCAACTTTCTTCAAGATAGCCTGAAACTGGAAGCGAAAGAGATATCGTTCACTACATGAATGGCTAGTGGCACATTTGTACGGTGGAATGAAACATTACTCAGTGATAAAAAAGTAGAAATTATTTATATATTCTGCAATTTGGTTTAATTAATTTCTTTAGTGAAAAACACCAACCTAAAGAGATTATACTGCAAAATTCCATTTATTTTTACAAAAATTTGCAAGCAAAAATTCTGGAAATAGAGATCAGTTGTTGCCAGGGATTAAGGATGATGGGGTTGGTATGAAGTGAACATGGTGGTAAAGGGGAATATAAAGTATTCTTGTGGTGACAGAAACGTGCTGTATCTGGACCACATCAACATCAAAATGCAGCTTGTGCTTATGCAACATAGTCATAGTTGTTACTACTGGGGAAAACTGGGTAAAGAGTAAATGGGATCTCTATATTATTTTAACTACTATGAATTTATAATTAAAATAAAAATTATACACACACACACACACACACACAAAACAAGAGTCACGATTTCAAGGAAATAGTTTGGGAATCTTGAAGCCAGGAAAGAGAAAATGCAGCAAAGTTTGGGGGAATGTGCTGAATTAAAAACTGCCCCACTGGAGAAACTATTATGAAGGTCACAGTCCCAAGATACTGACTCACAGAAATACTAAGATTTTAATCATTATAGAATCATCGTAATTAATTTATGATATAATTATTTAAAGTTCCCTCTCCTCTCAATGTTCAGAGTTCCAATATAACAACAGTGGGTTCTAACTGAAAGAACAGTAAAGCACAGACTCTTTTGGAGGAATAATATTTAGAATATCCCAAGGTCAAGAGGGAAGACAAAAAATTTAAAAAGGCACATGAGGGCTGAGGATGTAGCTCAGTGGCATAGCACTTGCCTAGCATGTGTGAGGCACTGGATTAGTTCCTTAGAACCATATAAAAATAACAAATAAAATAAAATAAAGTCATACTGTCCATCTACAACTACAAAAAAAAAAAATGCCTAGGAAGAGTTTGAAGCTTCTGGCTTCTGGTGCCTAGAGCTACTGAAATTACTAAGCATAGCCCAACTTGAAGATATATTATCATAAAAACTTAAGGAAAAACTTAAGGGCAATCAGTTCATATTGCCCCTTTCTAAATATCTGACTTTTAGCAAAAAAAGAAGTATATACATATTCCTCAGGGCTCAAGTTGACGCTGAACATCATGGGGGAAGAGTGTAGTAGAGGGAAGCAGCTCATATGATGATCAGAGAGCAGAAAGAGAGAGAGCTGTGCATTTTTCAGGTACAAATATATACTCCAAAGCCATTCTCCCAATTTCCCCTCCTCCTTACCACTTCAGTTACCACTCAGTTAATCCCTATCAGGGGATTAATTCACTGATTGGGTGAAGACACTTATAACTCAATAATTTCTCCTCTGAAACTTCTTGCCTTGTCTCATTCATGAGATTTTTGGGGACACCTCACATCCAAACCAGAGCAAGGCCCTTTGGCTAAATACAGGAACCAAATTCATACTAAAGCTAATAAAGCCAGGTGTCATGGTGCACTACTATAATTCCAGCAACTTCGAAGACTGATGCAGGAGAATGACAAGTTCAAGGCCAGTCTCAGCAACTTAGTGGGACATTGTCTCAAAGTTTAAAAAATTAAAAACTTAAAAGTATGAAAGGAGCAGAGATATTGTCCAGTGGTAAAATGTCCTGGGTTCAATCCTCAGGACCAAATAAAAAAATGTAATTAACCAGAAAAAAAGCATAAGTGTTTTAATAATTTTACACATACATGGGAATCTTAACAAGAGAGTAAAGTTTGAAGAAATGAGAAAAGCTTGATGCATTTATACATTTTAGAAAAACAAGTTTTTGAAGGAATAACAGGACAGATAAGTCTCTGGAATAGGGTGGTAAATTCTAAGGATGTTCCTAAAACATATATGGAGTGATGGTGTTGAAGTTCTTGAAAGATAAAGAGTTCTTCAACATTCATTCATTCAGATTCATTGCAGCCCCAATTACTAGTCTTTCTGGTGATGAAGGCTATTTTCAGGTAGTCCTCCCAAAAGAATCTTGTGGCTTGTTGCACATAGGAAAAGAAAACCTGGTGGCCCTTTCTAAAATTGCAGTTCCTCAAGAGATTTCAGCTTGAAAGAACCAATATATACCAATTTGGCACATTTTGAAATGGGACCTCCTTAACTCCTTCAGTTGACATGCATAATAACCCCATTCCATAAAAACAGAACCTGAGATTCTGCACCACTATCAGTTATCATTATTCAAGAAGTTGAAATCTATTAATTAGATGTGATATCTTTTACCTGGAGTCAGAAAAAAGGTAAGCTGAGATCTTATCTATAATATAGTTTCATGACTTGCCAAGTCAATAATTTGTTAGATGTTCAAAAGAGTTTGTTACTTTGAAAGTGAGAGTTCAGGAAAGAAGGTAGTGGATAAATAATCATAAGAGAGTCTTTACTGAGAGTAAGAAATAGAACAGGCAGGAATATAGGTATCATTGGAGCAATATCTGCACAAATCTTTCACAAAGACCAGCTGCTTTGGGCATGGTAAAAAGGAGGTACTTAAACACAATTTGATATAGAAAAGGCTAAGTGAGTCAGCATTAATGGGTCTGAGCTGAAAGATGTTTCAGAGTCCTCAATATCCATCTCTCATTGAAAGCAAAGGAGTGGGATACCACTGCCTAAAGAAGTAGATATATGTGACAGAAGTAAAGGGTAAGACCATGGCTACATAGATTCAAAGAAAAGGATATAGGAAAATGGATTGAATTAAGGAAAGAGTTTCCCCAACATAGTGCCTATATCTTGCCAAAGTTACTCTGGCACAGTTCAGGGGCACTTGAGATAATATAACTTGAAAAAGTTTATGGTATATTTTGTTTTTCTGAGTGGTTATCTTCACTGATCTGCGTCTATAATTGTACTTGGATCCTCCTTTCCTCCATAGGCATTTTTCCTAGAATAGCCTTTAATTCTATGAAAAAAAAGTGATTTTAATCAATCTTGAGACAAGAGTATAGCAAGAAATTTTAAAAGTTAATTCTGTTCAAAAGCTATAGAAAGTCATGTTTTTAAAAAATTCTTCTGTTCATAAATTTATTTGCACCCATAGAATTTGATGTTCATTAGAATTTCTGATCATTTTTGGCTTCATCTCTGTTCTCTCTTATCTCCATTCTACCTTTTCATTAAGGTTTGTCTTTATTTAACACAGGGTTCTCATGACCCTAAGCCGTTATCTATCAAAAATTCCTAAATACAAATTCTGGCAAAATTAATGTGTCATTATCAGACACTCACTCTCAGTTATATTCTTTAAATGTAGCCATTTCAGTTCATCATACCTTATTATGAATTTATTAAAAATTAGAACTTCACATAACTTTTTTTCACAAAATCACAAAGTTTGAGAATTGAATTAAATGTTAGCTTTAGGGTTAGAAATCTCAGTTTCAGGAAATGCTAAAAAGGAAATGGAATGAGGGATTCACATCCATTACTTTGTAAGATAGAAACTGGAGCCAGATACCCAAAGGTAAATTGGAAATCATTTTGTCTGTTGAGCTGCTTTATATTACTGAGTGAAGAAAATAGGGACATACCTGAAGGGACAGATTGATTATGTTTCTCTTTTAGGAAATGAAGCAATGGGAATTAGTAGAATTCCAGGCATGTGTAGAAATACCAGTGGAAAAAATTAGAAGGAATATATTTGAAATATCTACTAGAGATTTAAAATCTAAGGCAGATAAGGAAGATGGTATACAAAAACAGATTACTGCTACTGCACAATAGTTGGCTTTTGATAAAGCACAATTTATCGTCAGTTTTACAGCAAAATGAATTTCCTCTGGAAAAGAAAAAAGTATGCTCTTGCTTTCTAGAGCACAATGTGCAAGAGAAATATTTTAATTTTAACTTCCCCTCAGTGACAGTGACCCCTTCTGCCCTCTCCATTTTATAAATTATTGACAAAGCTTCAGGAAGATTCCAATTGTGCAACAGTTAATTGGCCCCTCTGGTCATTTCTCAACAGCTCTGAAAAGTTCATTGGTTTTAGATAAAGGTTTTTCTCAGAGTTGCAGGCCCAAACATTCTAAGAGCTTGAACGAGTTTGTGTTCTTTATTTGCTTTTTAAATACAGTATAGTGAGACCAAGACTTCACAACGAATTATGAGGTTAAGAAATTTGCTTGCTAAGGAAAAAAAATTAGAACTAGAATTGGCATTTCATATGAAATTAAAATTTTAATGAATATTTTAGAGAAAAAAATAGAATAGCTAATTTTGCATACATAAAATTAATTTAGTATGAGGAAAGATTTAAAGGTAGACATATTTAAGTAAAATATTGTCATCTCAAGCAGTATCTTATAATGAAGTTTATAAGCTTTAAACTGGCATCAAGATTTTGGCTTTTAAAATGCATTATTTGTAAAAAGTAAAAAAATAATTTTAATAAAAATAGCTCTTTGCTCTACAGTTATTATGTATAAAATGAACAACTGATGGCTTTTATTTGAAAGACTAATGCAATATTATGGAATTTTACATTTGTTGAGAATTATGATATCAAAAGGGAAACTTTTCTTACTTTTACCTTTCCATTACACTGTGACCTCTGAAATGTGTGTGTCACAAAAACATATCTTTGAGACTTTGACTTTAGCTCATCGTACAGATTGCAGTCTAGTCCAAGTAAGAAGACATTTTAATCCACACGTTGGAATCATATTTTAATACCCACAAAATAAATAGTTGAAGGAATATATATTGATATTATGATAAAGAAGAAATAATTATTTTCAAGTCCATGTGCGTTGATTTTTCTTTGTGGTGTTATTACTAGATTGTTTTCTTAGGGGCCTGTGTGTGTGTGTGTGTGTGTGTGTGTGTGTGTTTGTGTGTGTATACATAGTGTGTGTGAGAGAGAGAAAGAAAAGTTGGATAGATGAGGTATAAACAATGTTTTTGTTTCCTGTTAGGAATTTTTTTTTTAGTTGCTTATAAGCTATGATCAAAAACATTATTATGAAAACTTATCCAATTATTTTCTGCTTATATCAATACAAAATAAACTTCAGGATGTAACATTTCTTCTGCTTTTATTTTTAAAAATTTACCTGAATAAAGAACATTTCCTTCTGACAACTTATAGGGGAATAGTAATTATAAGTAATCCATGCCATTGATGAGAAATGCAAAGAAGTTTAGGAAGAAATTAAAACTTGAAAAGGTGGGGAAATAATGAAAAAATAAAATTATTTTAACATTTTAATAAAACTATGTTTCCATTCAAACCTACAACATTTTAAAAATTCTAACACTTCTCAACACTAAAAGGCAGTAGATTTTCAAAGTAATCCATTTTAAAGAAAAGTTAATGGGTAAATTTAAGATTTTGTCAATCCCAATTCAGATAAATACTATATCATTTACTTTTTGAAATGTTAACATGAATGTAAATACATTTGAAATTATGTACAAAATGTATATGAAGCTAATAATATATAGAGGCACTACTCATGGTTTAATTAAGAATTATGAATGGATATATTTGCAAATATATCCTTACAAAAATAATGATTTGGTACATCTCTAGATTTCAAATGATTATTTGAGAAGTTTCCACAATTCTGAGCTTTCTTATGCATCTGGATCATTTCAATTTTTAATAGGACACTGTTCTCACTGCAGAGTACCATATTATATACACTACACAGCTTATTATTCTTCATATCTCTATTTGTTTTTGTTATATTCAGGACACAAGAAGAACATTTATCCTTCTGGAGTTATGAAATTGTAATTACTGAAAATAAATATTTATTCTCCTTATTTACCCTAGCATTTCTAAACTTGGAAGTTGTGATGAAGCAATAATTCCACTCACCATATTTTCAGTAAAATTTAACTCTTTAGTGTTTTCTTTTTCATTAAATGAGGAAGTTTCTTTTCTGACTGATTTAGTTTAAAGTGCTATGGATTATCCCAATACTCACATGCTACTAATATTTGCACTGTAACAATGTGGTGAGGAGAGGTTGGTTTTTGTGCTCTGGTAGCCAAGGACAATAAAAGATGATGCTATATATTTAATATCTACTTTCTTCAAAGTTGTGTGTGATCATAAAGGTAATCCATGTAAGGTATCAAAGTAGAGCACTGCACATCTCTGTGTATTAGTGCAAGGACTCCCAGTGCTCCTTGTGTGACAGTGCATGCTGTCATGGACAAGCTATTGTGTCAGGGAGCACAGGGCTTACACTGAACATAATCCAACATTAATCTGCTAGAAAACAACTGCCAGTGTTTGCTAATAACATGACCCCACATCTAGACAACCCCAAAACTTCCACCATAAGACTTCTAGAGCTTATAAGTGAGTTCAGCAAAGTAGCAGGATACAAGATCAATGCCCATATGCCAACAGTTTTTGATATTCCAAAAGTGATTTAGCCAAGAAAGAAATCAGGAAAACTATTCTATTCACAACAATCAGATAAATAAAATACTTTGAAATTAATCTAACCAAGGAGGTAAAAGAGCTCTACAAAGAAAATTATAGAACACTGCAGAAGTCCTTAGAAGATGGAAAGACCTCCCATGTTCATGGATAGGCAGAATTAATATTATTGAAATGGCCATACTACCAAAAACAATTCAGTGCAATCCCCATAAAAATACCAATGACATTATTCACAGAATTCAAAAAAATAATAATTCTTAAATTCATTTGTGGAAATAATAGAACCAGAACAGTCAAAACAATGAACAAGAAAAGCAAATCAGTAGAAGCATCACTACCTGATCTGAAATTATAATACAAAGCTGTAGTAACAAAAACAGCATAGTATTAGCATTAAAATAGACATTATCACCAATGGAACAGCGTAGTAGATGCAGAGACAAACCCACAGACTTACAGCAACTCAAAGATTGATAAAGGTGCTGAAAATACATTTTGGAGAAAAAAAAAACAGAAAACTGGATAACTATAAAAAATAAAACTAGATACCTATCTCTTACTCTGCACAAAATTAGATTCTTATCTCTCATGCAGCACAAAAGTTAAGCCAATAATGGATCCAAGACATAACAATTAGACAAGAAAACTTGCATCTCCTACAAGAAAACAGGGTCAGTATTCCATAAGTAGGTGTGGCACTGACTTCCTTAACAAGACCAATTAAGTGCAAGAAATAAAACCAAGAATCAATAAGTAGGATGCCACCAAACTATAAAGTTTCTGCACAGCAAAGGAAACAAATCGTGAAGAGAGAACCTAGAGAATATGAGAAAATGTTGGGCAGTTACTCGTCATCAGGAATATTCAGAATGCAATAAATGGCAAAGAACTAAATGGACGTTCTCAAAAGAAGAAACACAATTGGCCTAAAAAATGTGAAAAAAATGTACCATATCTCTAACAATCAGGAAAATTCAAATCAAAACTACACTAAGATTTTATCTTGCTTTGTCAAGAATACAAATTGCTATGTCAAGAATACAAAGCTGGAAAGGTCTTGGGGTAAAAAAGGTGGTCCACTTGTACATTGTTGGTAGTACTGCAGAGTAGTATAAGCACTCTGGAAATCAATATGGAGAATCTTCAAAAAACTAGGGATGGAATCACCATATGACCCAGCTCTCTCACTTCTTGGTATTTTCCAAAAAGAATTAAAATCAGCATACTGTAGTGATACAGTCACCTCAATGTTTATAGCAGCACAATTCACACTATCTAAATTATGGAATTAACACAAGTGCTCATACTTAGATGGATGGATTAAGAAATTTTGAAATATATACATAATGGAATTCTATTCAGCCATAAGGAAGAACACAATTATGGCATTTGCTGGTAAGTGGTTGGAAATGAAGAATATTGTGATAAGTGAAATAAGCCAGACTCATAAGTCAAATGTTTTCTCTCATATGTGGAAGCTATAAATGAAAGGAGAAAGGGAGAAAACGATTTCATAAATATTAGAGAATATCAGTAGAATATTGAGAGAGAGAGTGGAGCGATGAGAAAGGGGAGGCAATTTGGAATGAATTATTTAAAAATGATGCTAGCCAAAGAGGAATAAAGGGAAGGGAGGGGCACAGGGATAGAAAAGAGTGTGGAATGAACCTGACATAACTTTCCTAGGTACACATGAATACACCATAATGAACCTCCAAATCATGTACAGCAAGACTGGGATCCTAATTAGAATAAGATGTACTTCATGTATGCATAAATATGTCAAAATATACTCTTTTGTAATGTATAACTAAAAAGAAAACCATAAAAAAAATGAAAGATGTTATATACATATATAAATAGACCACAGGGAATTTCTCCTATATGTTTAAGTAAAAAAGAATGAATGAAATACAAACAAACAGAATAGTGAAAGGAAGTTTAGCAGAGAGTGGGAGAGGAAATGGGGAATGGGAGGGAAAAACTGGAGATTGTGAACTGATCAAATCAAACACATGCATATATATGTTTGTCAGGATGAACTCAACTACCATGTATAACATTAAAGCTCTACTAAAATTTCAGTCTGATTCATATCTTTTTATACAATTTAAAAACTGAAAAATCATATCTGACATTCACACAAAACCCAAGTCACTAGGTATTATTGCTACATTTCTTTGAAAACAAAGCAATGAGGCCATTATAAACCAGTAAGAAGAAAAAATGAATTTAAAATATAATTTAATTTAACTATTAAATTGCACTGTAGCATTGACCACTAAAGAGCAAAGTGTCATTACAGTAGAATACCATGCATCTTCTTATAGTAGAAGTAGAAGTACAGAAGTATATGGTAAATTGGAAAAATTAATGTGAATTCACCAATGTAATAATTTTCTATCTCTGTCAGCAGCAGGAGAAAAACTTTAAATCAATATTACTTAGTACAACACTAATACTTGGATATTAATTTTAATACAATACTAAAGTAAAAAGGAACCCAGAGTCCTTGAGGCTAGATGATTCCATGTCTTGAATTGAAAAAATAATATCATAACAGAGCTGAAACATTTTGTTACAAAACATCAAAGACAAATTGCAAATTTTAGGGAAAATATGAAGTGCCAATTTAAATACAATTATACTAATCAATTTCTAACAGTATGAACATAAAATAATATTTTGAGAAACAAATTTCAATAATATAATTTATAGAATTATTAAATTTAATTGATAAGGTTAAATTTTAAAAGACCATGTACTCACAATAATCATCAAAAGAAATAAAATACTAGCATAAATTATGCACAAAGAGAATTATAATATAAAAGATTGGCAAATTTGTATTTGCCACAAGTTGGGATATTCATTTATATGGGAATTTTATTTATTCTGTTAAATAATATATGTTTACAAATGCATTAATCTCTATAAAACAACTCTTGGAACTCAGAGGTATAATTTTTTTTTCTTGACATCATAGTCCAAATCTCAATTGTACTTACATTCCTTTAACTGGAACTCAGTCACATGACTAATATAACTATAAAGACTGAAAAATATAACTTCATGCACTGGGAGAAAATGGAAATAATCTTTGAATAATTACTAATCCTTATTCTAATGAGATTTTTCTAAACCTGAAAGCAAATAAATAAATAGATAGATAGATAGATAAATAAATAACCTAGGGACTTCTGAATAACCTGTGTTAGTCCAGAAAAATAAGAACTGTCCCTTACACTGGGGTTAGGCAAAATATTTTAAATAAGGTATATACATAGTGTGTATTTCAGATTTTGCAGTTCATATGCACTTTATCACAGTTATTTAGTTCAGCAGCACCAAACAATACCTACATGAATGAGGATGGCTGTGCTTCAATAAAACTTTATAAAACAGGCGGCAAGCTCAGGAAATTTTATCAACCTTTACCATACATGAAGGACCTCAGCTCAGAATGCTTTTCACATATGTTAATTAGTGAAAAACATTGTGCAAGTGTTAATTAGCACTGATCATCACACAGAACAAACAATTAGAAAAAACATTTAATCATCTTCCAAGAAAGCAAATTACCCACATATTTTAAACTTCATTTCTAGGAGAAAAATTCTCAAATATATGTAATAATTATATTGGACTAAAAAAATATACAAAATTTTAATGTGGCAATAGAGCTGGTTAGTGTTATTATAAGAAAATAGAGATAAATACATCATTTGGGATTGAACCAGGGACTGCATGAAAATAAAACTAATATGAAAATGTAGATGGTAAATGTTATGGATTTGGCACAATTTTGGCTTAACAAGTTAAAAATTTGGCATGATGGTGAGTGATTTGGATTTAAAGAAGTTTGCCAACCTGACCAGGAACCATGCCTTTAAAGGAAACAATTGATTACTAATAAAGATCTTACAATGTTGACTTATCTACATTTATTTCTCATTTTATTCAGGTAAGATTACTAAGAAATAGAAAAAAATTAAGTTTAAGTGGAATAAAAATAATAGCAATAAAGATACAAATTTAAATAAATGGTACTTGTAAAAGTATTTTAGTATATTTTAGAATATACATGGTATTTTAATAAGTTTTATAACTATGGTAGTTACCTGCTTCGAAGATTAAAAGAAGTACAGATAATTTTAATTTTTAACATATATTTAGAGGGATTGATTATTTAATCAGTACAATTGAATATTATATAAAAATCAAATGGCTCTTTCTTTTGTTTTTACCGGAATTTCTTAACAAACCAAAACACAAAAGCACACAGAAACAAAAGCCCTCTAATGAAGTATAAAACAATGTCAATCAGAAATAATCAATTCTTATAAATTTCAACATCAGCAAAAAGACAGGTAAATACTTTTAAAAACCAGTCTACTCTGCTCACTAATATAATCCCTCCATTTATTATTAATTTGATTTACACTAAGGATAGTTCACCTCTGCCTTAACATTTTCTACCATTTATATTTAAGCTCTCAAGTTATCGTACTGCTAGACACATAGTTTAAATTAGGCTAATATGTGGTGTTCATATCAGATCCATGGGGATGGAGGGTTACAAAAAAAAGATTTCATGTTTTTCTGTTATGAAATTGATGATAGGTTTAAGACAACAAAGAAAATGTGTTTTTCATGAAGCAAAACAGCTGCTACTGTTAACATCTGCTATTGTTCATATCATTTCTCAACGGACAAGAATGATCTGTAATTTGATTAATTCTATATAGTGTATCTCTCATCACAAATTGACAATAATACCATTGAAATAACTGTGCTTCACTTAATAAAATATATTTCTGTATGTATTGAACTAAATGCCTAGGGATGTATGCTCACCTTTCTTCTCCTCCCACCAAAGATATTTTGAAATACAAGTGAAACTAAGAAAAACAGATAAAAGAAGTAATAATCTTTTTTATTTTTATATTAGTATATCATGAATATTATCTTAATTTCAAAGAAATTAGATCTGGTGAAAAGATGACTGGGTTTTGTTCAGTTGGAAGGCTTTGTGATAGAGTGATGTTGTGATTTTCTGTTATTGAAAGAAAACTGCCTTGAAACATAAACTGAATCCAAACAAAAATTTTTATTACATCTTGACAATCCACAACACTTGAAAGAAAAGACTATTATTCCAGGATACATATTTAAGATGGTTATTGCTTCTTCTATGCCCTGCTTAATTAGGACTTCATGAGAAGTATGGCATGTTATTAAAATAGTTAATAATTAAGTTTTATACTATGATAACAAATAAACACAGGGTCTTTCTGGCATTAGAGATGCAAAGCCTCATGCATATCTATTTCACTGTCTAGCAACTACTAAACTATACTGTTGAAATCATATAAGAAGGATCAGGGTTGGGGCCCCTCTGAATGTTCTTGTTTTTAGAAGCTCATGATGGCTTTTTTATATTGTGTTTTCTTCAGTGGTACAAGCTACTGAAAATGGGTCCTGAAGACTCTTGCAGGGAAGCTACAATCCCCATGTTTAAAACAAATATGTTTAAAATCCTAATAGGAGTAGAAAAGTTTTCCATTATTATTTTTAAAAGACATGAAGCATTTAAAAGAATTATGCAAATGCATCATGCTGTGTGCCATTTAGCACATTTTATTATTTCACAGATTAGTATAATTTAGCACTTGAGCAGTGAAAACCTCTATCAGAATTGCTAACAGCATGAGGCATCTGGAGGCAGAATGCTGACATTAGTAGTTCACAAAATGTGGACAACTGTATCCATAAGTTAGAAATTTACTAAGGAGATCCTTATACAATAAGGCAAATTTTGATGAAACACAGATGTCACTGATATTCATGCATGTGTCCATGACTTCATGGGTGCATATTATGATATTTTGAGCATTTATTCCCATTTCGGGGTCGGGGGATAATGTTTTTAGTATTCCGCAAGCCAATAGCTAGAGGTGGCAGCAAGACATAAATTCTTCTAAACATGACATTAAAAATATGTTTGCCCATTTTTATCAACAGCTTGATGTTTTCAAAAGATAAAAGACAGAGAGAGATAAATGAATGATTATATCTTTGCAATTATACAAATAAATTGTACCTTGCCAAAGAGTTATTTTAATTTCAAAAGGAGTGAAAGGGAAAGAGAGCTGAAGTAAAACTAGTCTGTTTTCAGAGTTTCCTCAGTCTAGTGGTACAGTGGCCTGTGCACTTGTTTCAACCTCTACAGATGTTGTCTAGAAATTCTTAGTAACTTTTGAAAAAGGGGCTCTGTATTTGCATTTTTCAACAGGCCTACAGATACATATCTTGACCTCCCAGTGTAGTTCAGAATTTTAAGGGCAATATCAATGTCTTTATTCACTCCCAAAGTATATCAAACAATGAATACTATACTGCCCTTCAATAAGACAAAGCATCCTCATAGCATTTAGAAAGCAGTGGGACAGTCAGAGAATGTAACCCTACTATCAATCTGGTATTTCTAAACAAATGCATGTGTTTCTTTACAATTATTCAAAGGAAATTTTCATTTGGGTTATAGTGAAGTAGCTTATAGCAGAACAAATTACTAGCAAAACAATTATATCACATATTTTTATATTATATGAAAAGTATGCAATTATATCAAATTGTATATATGTATATGCATATATATGTATGTGTGTATGTATGTATTTGCATACACACATAAATATATGTTTGAAGGCATCAGATAGCAATTGAGGCATCCAGGATTTGAGACCAGGAAAATAGAGAATATACAGAAAAATGAACTGATGCTCAATTTTCTTTTGTTTTCTTTTTCATTCTTTCTTTCTTTTTTTTTTTTTTTTTTTGAACAAGAAGTTAAAAATTGTTGTCAGAACACCATCAAAGAGGAAAGTTATTTATCAGAGATTTGTAAATCTAACTATTTTGAAGAAAGAAAACTTAAATGACAAGATTGTCAAGAAAATAAGAACCTATGGATTTGAGATCCTTGGGACAAGGAAAGTAGAGAGAAGGGAATTTGAGATCCAGTCATTTACTGAATTCCTAAGCTGAGTAGGCAAGAAACTAAGAAGACAAACAGTCATTCAGCTAAAAGCACTGTGCTTAGCTGTGCTTTTCACACTGTACTGAGGTGAAAATTAAAAAACAAACAAACAAACAAAACCCAAAAAAATAAAAACACGAGTTCAGCAGTAAGCATAGACTAAGGTTTGTGGGAAACACTCTAAACTCTAAGTTAGGACCCATCTTCAAAAAGGAAGGGGTGAGACAGTCAAGTCAAGCCTTCCATAACCTAAAACCGAGGCTGAATGAACTGTCTCTCTGACTGGATTATGATAATCTATTTCTCATGCAGAGTTTCTTACCAGAAGATAGGATGAAGACTTTGTGGAAGAAGAAAATATTATTCAGAGGTACTATAATTTTTCACAGTGATTTTCAGAATTAAATTGAAAATTGAAGAGGAACAAGTGAAAAAAATAGACATTAGAAAGAGACTCACAAGTGATTTAAATATTGAAATTATCAAATATAGACTTTGAAAACGCCAATGAATATATTTCATAAAATTGATGAAAAATGAAAAAGGTAGAATTATATCAAAGACCCAAGGTCATTAAAAATAATCAAGTGGAAATTAAAATTTTAAAAATGGCTATTTAAAAATAGGTGTTCAATGAATGGGTTATACAGGGACATGAGCAAACCAAAAGACAGAATTAGTGATATGAAATTAGGTAAATAGAAATTATACAGGGAGAAACTTATTGATTAGAAATTTCTGTCTGCATACAGTGACACATACCTATAATCCCAAGTACTCAGGAGGCTAAGGTAGTAGTATCACAAGTTTGAGGCCTTGGCCACTTAGTGAGACCCTATCTCAAAGTAAAATATATTTCTTTTAAAATCAGGTTGGCATATAGCTCAGTGGTAGAGAAATCCTGGATTCAATCCCCAGTACCAAAAAGTAATATTTTTTAAAAAGTTTTTAAAATGCATGTATGTGGACTGTACACATGAAGAAGAATGAAAGAATACAAGAAATTAAAAAAAGACACTTCTCACATTATCATGGAATTATGTACTAGTAAACCTATCGTAAATTGAAAATACCATAAATCATGCATGTGTTTAATCACACATGTGTTTAATATACTTAATCTAGTGAACATCATAGCTTAGCCTAACATTTTAAGATCGTGTATATTAGCAAACAGTTGGACAGAATCACCTGGCACAAATCAGTTTATAATAAATTATTGTTGTAAAAACACAAAACAAAATATCCAAAAAATTACTGGCAACTCTATACTGTAGAGTAGTGGTTGTTTGACCCCTATGCAAATCTGATTGCATAGGAGTCTGTCTTTACACGAGATGGAGTTATTTTTGTAATTGAAGTCCCATAAAGAAAGAGAAAGAGAAGGGGAGAGGGGAGAAAGAATTATTTCAAAGCAATGTGTTTTAGTTTAGACAAGAGGTACCCCGAAAAGCTCATATGTGAGACAATGAGTTGTAATCCAATCAGTGGATTAAGCCCCTGAGAGGGATTAACTAGGTAGTAAATGTAGTCAGGTAGAGTGTGGCTGGTAGAGTGGTTCACTATGGGCATGCCTTTGAGGTTTATATTTTGTCTCTCTTAGCAGAGCTCTTTCTGATTCCTAATTTCTGTAGCCTGAACTGCTTTTCTCCACCACATCATTCTGCCATGGTGTTCTGCCTCATCTTGGCACACAGCAATGGTGTTGGCCATCTATGGACTGAGACATCTAAAACTGTGAGCCCCAGATAAACTTCTCTAAAGTTTTTCTTATCAGTCTTTTGGTCACAGCAGTGAAAAGGCTGACCAAAACAGAGTGTCTGAACAGTTAATGGCCAATATTTTCACAAACTAAAAAGTTTGTCAAGCCATACATTGAAAAAGTACAGTAAACTGAGAGGGAAAATGGAAAGAAAATCCCATGGATAATTTTCCCTTACAGGCAAAAACAAAAATTAAAATTTAAAATAAAAATAGAAATATTTCTTACGCAGAAGAAAAAGTGTCACAGAGAAAAAATGGAAAGTAAGGAAACAATGAGGAGTACCAAGATGCATAAATATATAGTCAAACTAAACTAAATATATATTGACTGTAGGGCAACAATGAAAATGCCCTGTGGGACCTAAATACATACAGAATAAGAAAACATTAACAACAACAGCAATGATAACAAAATGTTCACACAAAGGCTAAGCAAGAGTAGAATTAACTTCATTCTTGGTTTCCAATATCATCTGGGAAATTTCTAATTTATAGAAAATTTCTAATTATTGTAGTCTTTTATTTGAGTTTGAATCTCTAAGACAATGAGTGAATGCCCAAATAACAGTCTGTCTGAGGAAACCTGGAAATATGAAATATTTATGGAAAACTTAGACCCACTTTTAACAACGAGAAAAGTCAGATGATATGTAAAATCCTATGTTTAAAGGCAATAGGAAAGTGCAGAATCAACAAGTACTAGAGAGAGTAATTCCAGATCCAAGAGAACCTCTCAAAAGTTAGTTGGGTTTAACTTGAAGCTTTTCTTTTGAGCCAATTTGTAACCCTGGGCTGAGATTTGAGGCCTGTTTCAGGCAAAAGTTACCACTGAGGTATCAGGAACAGCATTGATAGTTGTGGGGGACTATCATTTAAAAAAAACTGAAGACAAGACCTATTTTCCCTTTTCAAGCTAGGTACAATGCTGTGAGAGGCTACAGGATAAAGATCAAAGCCAAAACAAACCTCTGCAAAAAAGAATGTAATTTCTCAAAGTGCAAAGATGCAGAAGAAACAAAGATTCATCAGCTGAAGAGATAACTAAAGATGCACTAGGCCATAATTTTAAGGCCTCAAGAGAACTGTGCACCTATACCATCATCTTCTGTTCTTTTCTGATTTTAAATACATCCACGCCCAGAATCTCAGACTAGCCTGAGAAAATGGGACTCATTTGGAAAGAAAACAATGGCAGAAATTTTATCAGTCTCAGTGTCCAAGTATCAAAGTTGGAAACTTAAGGATTGCAACCAACTGATGCATTGCTCTTGTGGTACAAAAGTCTTTAAAAAAAAAAAACAAACAAACCTGAGAAACAGAGTGGAATTTCCCACAGCATCTTGATGTTCAAGAGAAATGATCCAACAGGTCATCGCAAGACAACCTGGAAGATTATGTTGTAGGAAGCAATCACTTAGGTCAAGTCTTACCAAACTGCTTGCACTGGCTTTAACTGTCATTCAGTTTGATATTCTCCTGACTTTGTGATTAGTGATTTACTTTTGAAGCATGGACATTTATATTGTTATAAGGCTTGGTACCTTATTTAAATCGTCTGTTTTTACTGGCTTTTCCTAATACCAATCTGGCAGGAGCCTCATTACATCCAGCTGCAGTAGAAGCCCAGATTTACCACTCAAGACACTATGACACCAGATGAGTGCTGGGTAAGAAAAGTATCACAGCTCCCCTTGTGGTCATTATGGGGGAGTGACCTTGTGACCTCTGGGCAATGTTGAATGTGCTGACCCTAAGGTAGGCCTCCTCTGAAACTCATGCATCAAAAGCTGGTGAGAATCATTCTGTTACTGCTGGGTGGGAATAGAAATCCAAGATGAATCTCCCAACAGCTTAGGGTTGGAGAACTTTTTCCTAGCAGGTAAGGAATAATGTCAGGACTCCCTACTTGATTTTCTCAGACACAATCTCCTGGCAGGGATGGAATTTTAAGGCTCTCAATATGGGAGCTAGTGATATGATTGGGATAAGGGCCACCTATTTTTTGTTTGTTTCTGTTTGTCTAGAATGGAGAGATATTACCTTAAAGTTCTCGGTCTTGCTGCACTGACCTTTTTGTGGTCTTCTGACTAGGGGACTGTTTTCCTTGGGACTTTTATTGTCTTTACCCTATAGCATTTCCATGCTGCTGGTTTTTCCAGTTCCGTATTTTGGTTATATGAAGAAAACACAAAGCCCAGTTCCCAAGTTATCTAGCTGTTCTGTCTTCTCCCTAAGTTTCAGAGTATCTTTGCATTTGTTTCGTGGAAATTGCTGATACAAAGATGAAATTGTTCAAGTCAGACGCAGACCAAATTATAGCTGGGAAATAATGAAGGGGGAAAACTCAGGTCTTCCTGCCTAAGTACTTTCTCAAGTACTTTCTAAAGGCCAAAAAGAAATTCCTTCTCATTGTCATGCAGTTCATGCTTTGTAGGCCTCTCATTTATGCCCAGATTTCTGTAACAAAGTTTAACTCTAGCATTTTTTAAGACTGCTTCAATTCAGAAAAGTTACTTTCTACAGAACAATTGTACCTCCACAAATGGGCTGATGCCAACTCCAGCCTTCTGTCCCCAAGAGGAATGAACTCTGTAACTGTGTCACTTATGTAATTCTCTCCCTTTTTGTCTTTAAAATGTTCCAGTCACCTCAACCTCCTTGCATATGCTCATAGTTTATGAGCACTGTATTTCCCTTGTAATGCTCTGCTATCCCCCCATCGCACCCCCCAGAAAAATCATTATTCTTTAGAAAACCTCTCCAAGTGTTATTTAGTTTGGTGTTTTACACATAATTTTACACATCATTTTTCAGGGTTTGTAGCAGAAGAAAATCATGTCTACTTTGTCTTTGCAGAAGCAGAAGGCCTGTATTTTATTTGTTTGTTTGTTGTTGTTTATCTCTAAGGTGAGACAAGAAGGCCAGAGGAGGCTGGAGTAGAAAGGACTCCCTTCCTTCACCTAGCAAGGTTATGTGAATTTCTATTTCTCCTTATCCTCCCAACAGCAATTGCTTCAGATTCTCCTCTCTGACCTCGTCTAAGAGAAGTAATGTGGAATTTTACTGCCTTCATCTGTATGCTCTTATTACAGAGGTTGAAATATATATCTGTATTTTAAATAAATATATTTTTTTAATTTTTTATTGTTGGTTGTTCAAAACATTACAAATTTCTTGACATATCATATTCCACACTTTGATTCAAGTGGGTTATGAACTCCCACCTTCACCCCATACACAGATTGCAGAATCACATCAGTTACACATCCATTGATTTACATATTGCCATACTAGTGTCTGTTGTGCTCCGCTGCCTTTCCCATCCTCCACCATCCCCCCTCCCCACCTCTCCCCTCCCCTCCCCTCCTCTCTCTCTACCCCCTCCACTGTATAACCCTGAGGATCTCCTTCCATTTCCATGCAATTTCCCTTCTCTCTCCCTTTCCCTCCCACCTCTCATCCCTGTTAAATGTTAATCTTCTTCTCCTGCTCTTTGTCCCTACTCTGATCTTAGTTACTCTCCTTACATCAAAGAAGACATTTGGCATTTGTTTTTTAGGGATTGGCTAGCTTCACTTAGCATAATCTGCTCTAACGCCATCCATTTCCCTGCAAATTCTATGATTTTGTCATTTTTTAATGCAGAGTAAAACTCCATTGTGTATAAATGCCACATTTTTTTAGACCCAAAAGGCTCTACAAAGAAACTATTAGAGCTAATAAATGAATTCAGCAAAGTGGCAGGATATAAAATCAACACGCGTAAATCAAAGGCATTCCTGTATATCAGCGACAAATCCTCTGAAATGGAAATGAGGACAACCACTCCATTCAAAATATCTTCAAAAAAAATAAAATACTTGGGAATCAACCTAACAAAAGAGGTGAAAGACTTATACAATGAAAACTACAGAACCCTAAAGAGAGAAATAGAAGAAGATCTTAGAAGATGGAAAAATATACCCTGTTCATGGATAGGCAGAACTAACATCATCAAAATGGCGATATTACCAAAAGTTCTCTATAGGTTTAATGCAATGCCAATCAAAATCCCAACGGCATTTCTTGTAGAAATAGAGAAAGCAATCATGAAATTCATATGGAAAAATAAAAGACCCAGAATAGCAAAAACAATGCTAAGCAGGAAGTGTGAATCAGGCGGTATAGCGATACCAGACTTCAAACTATACTACAGAGGCAATAGTAACAAAAACAGCATGGTACTGGTACCAAAACAGGTGGGTGGACCAATGGTACAGAATAGAGGACACAGAAACCAATCCACAAAACTACAACTATCTTATATTTGATAAAGGGGCTAAAAGCATGCAATGGAGGAAGGATAGCATCTTCAACAAATGGTGCTGGGAAAACTGGAAATCCATATGCAACAAAATGAAACTGAATCCCTTTCTCTCGCCATGCACAAAAGTTAATTCAAAATGGATCAAGGAGCTTGATATCAAATCAGAGACACGCCGTCTGATAGAAGAAAAAGTTGGCTACAATCTACATTCGGTGGGGTCGGGCTCCAAATTCCTCAATAGGACACCCATAGCACAAAACTTAATAACTAGAATCAACAAATGGGACTTACTCAAACTAAAAAGTTTTTTCTCAGCAAAAGAAACAATAAGAGAGGTAAATAGGGAGCCTACACCCTGGGAACAAATCTTTACTCCTCACACTTCAGATAGAGCCCTAATATCCAGAGTATACAAAGAACTCAAAAAATTAGACAATAAGAGAACAAACAACCCAATCAACAAATGGGCCAAGGACCTGAACAGACACTTCTCAGAGGAGGACATACAGTCAATCAACAAGTACATGAAAAAATGCTCACTATCTCTAGCTGTCAGAGAAATGCAAATCAAAACCACCCTAAGATACCATCTCACTCCAGTAAGATTGGCAGCCATTATGAAGTCAAACAACAACAAGTGCTGGCGAGGATGTGGGGAAAAGGGTACACTTGTACATTGCTGGTGGGACTGCAGATTGGTGCAGCCAATTTGGAAAGCAGTATGGAGATTTCTTGGAAAGCTGGGAATGGAGCCACCATTTGACCCAGCTATTCCCCTTCTTGGTCTATTCCCTAAAGACCTAAAAAGAGCATGCTACAGGGACACTGCTACATCGATGTTCATAGCAGCACAATTCACAATAGCAAGACTGTGGAACCAACCTAGATGCCCTTCAATAGACGAATGGATTAAATAAATATTTTGAGTTTCTTCTTCTCTGAAGTTGCCTGTTTATACCTGTCAACCATTTTTTTAAAAAAATTGGATTCTTTCAGACTTTTTTTTTTTAAGTTCATCCTCATTACAATCTGAATTCCCTTCTTATCCAAATACCAAATTTGGTGTTTAAAGTCACTCCTATGTTTTCAAATCCCACAGTCTGGGTCCTCACTCTCTCTTGGTTTTTGTGTTTTCTTACAGTTTTGTATGTGTGTCTGTCTGTTTTGAGAGATGCATATTTTCAGCTATGAATTTCCGGTACCAAGAACATCGTCCAGTCTATATGGCGTAATTTAATCAATAACTTTAAGTGTATAGACTGTAGTGAATCATGATTGGTAGGATCAAGATATACATTACAGTTCTACTCCAGGCTCTTTCAGCTAGCACTGGTATCTGTGCAAGCCTCTAGGGTTCCATCCAGTGTTAACAGTCTACTAATCCTCATAAAGGATTTTTCATCCTTTTCCCCTAAGTGCATTTATCAGCTATTACAATCAGTAGGCTTTTTTTATGAACTTTGATCCCGACCCCTGGTAACATTTATTCTAGCAAGCTAGAGTACAGATACCAGCAATTGTGTTAAATTATGAGGTACATATGTGATGTACTCAAATAGTGTCATAAAAGAGGTCATCACATTTGCTTTCCCCGGTGACTAACAGAATGTAAGGCCAGTTATTCATAGGCAAAGAGTTATTAATCTTCCTACCATGGTGTCTCACATTCTGGAGCTATAATTGTTCACTTTTCCCCTAAGTCTTTTCTTCTCTTTCCTTCTGCTAGTCTCACCATCATCATCCTCTTACTTTTTCTACTTTTTCCTTCTTTAGTGTGCATGATTCTGAAATCAAAATGGAACTGAAACCATTTTTTAAAAAAAATTTAATGTTCACCAATTTTTAAAACTTTGTTCTTACTAGTTATACATGATAGTGGATTGTATTTTGACATAATAAATATATATGGTGTATAACTGCTCATTCATCTGGTTGTACCTGATGTAGAATTACATTGGTCATGTAATCATTTAATGCACTTACCAAATGTGAAACATTTTAAAGGACTAACCTTTTTTTTATTCTAATGTGGAAATATTTGAAAATGTACACAATATCTTATATATTTTATTAATTAATTGATTAAGATCCATTAATCTCAGAGATTTAGAAATTAGTAGAAAGGAAATTGAAAATTCCACACTGGTCTTTCACAATTACTAATGAGCTATGAAAATATACTCTAAAAAATTATCTCCTCTCATAATCTAGTAAAAGGAATGTTGAATGGAAAATTCTTTCATATTTAGAAAATTATTATATATCAGGAAGTAAAAGAAATCATTATGTGAACTCCGTTTTTATTTTGGAAAAAAAGGAATGTGAAAATCAATAAAACATTTATTTCCTTTGAATGCCATAAAAAAAAGTAATGGCAGAAAGTATATTGATGAAAGAGCATAACAAGGATCAGCTATATGTAATAAGAGTGGTTAGGAGGACTTAATTTTTAGTTTATGTCCCATTTAAAAAAATATTATTTTAAAAGTGGTGCTGACAGTAGGGGAGTAAAAACCAAGTTCACTTTTTACATGTTAGTTTTTAATCATTAGTGAAATGGGGAAAGGAATGCACCCATGAAGGCCAGCCCTGTAAAACAAGGGACCATTTGGCTTTTCTCTTGGCCTGCCTATCTGTGCCACTCTTCCTCAGTTAATGAGTTCCTCCTTTCTGCTTACGCCTCTCTACATCGTGCTGCAACACAACCAGAACCCTTAAAACCCAAGCCCACTCAGGAATGTGTGTGTATAGGTATATGTATATGCATATGTATATGTATATGATAGATTGATCGATAGATAGATAGATAAAGAGACCAGCACCTTAGCAACATTTGTGAAGAACGAAAATATCTCAGATGACACATTTCAGGTGAGTGGGAAAAGCAAAAGCCTTGTCAAAGTTTATGGATTGAAGGAAAGTGAAGTATTAGTGGTTTCTATAAAATCTCTTTCCATTCATACTGCTTCATGTTCATTAGTGGCAGAAATGTTATCTTTTGAAAAGCTCTTGTTTTTGCATCCATATTATGAAATCGCCCACACTGAAAAGTAAAGGTGATATATGAGAAAGCAAACTTAATTTTCAACAAATGTAATATAACACCTCGAAATTAGCTTTCCCCATTTATATTAAACATCAAGAATGGCTATGCAATTATAGTTATGTTCCCACTGACTAAAAAATATTTCTTAAAAAAAGAATTTGTGGTGTTTCTCAAGAGACTCTTCTCACACTTGCAAATTTTTTATTCTTTGGGAATAATTTTATTTTTATAATAGCTAAAATACATTTTAGTAGTTTGTTTTGTCTATTTTTAAACATTATGATATTTCTATTTTTAAAAGTCATAATCTTACAATAATTACATGACTTAAAAATGAAAATAAAATGATTATCACTATTGTTAGATAAATGTGCAAATGGAAATTAATCATAGCATCAGAAGGTTGACACATGGAAGTACAACATTTACCTGAATATACATATATATTTTAAATGCATTCAAATCATTTTAGAATTTATTATCCATGTGGTGTTTCCTGAGGGTCCTGAGGATCATGAATAATGAAGAGACACATTATATTTGCAATTCTCTTCACTACAAATCAAATTAAAATGCAAAAAAAAAATAGTTATTTGAACTCTTAGAAGTTTCCATTCTTTCTGTGTCTAGGACTGAAAACAACATATTGGAATGATCTTTTTATACATAAAATTGATGATGTTGATTCTCTTATTAGTGAAGTAAGTTCTCTGAGTTATTTCTCCAGCACAGTGATGAATTTATTCCAGCCTCTTCAGGTGTGTGATGCTGTTTCTTTATACCTACAACAAACATTTGCTAGCCAGCGGCCTTGAGTTTTTTGTCATTCTGGACTGTGCACAGCACAGTATCATATAATAGTTTGGTACTATATTTCTATGAAAAATCTTCTATGCCTATGAGCTTTGAAAACAAAGCTCATCACACTTTAGTAAGATAACATACAGGAGCTTACCCTCCTGGGATAATATTCTGGTGACCAAATAGAAAAGCTAGAGAGAAGGAGTGTATTGTCCTTAAATGGGTGATATTCCATTTAATCACATAAATCAAAAATCTATAAATTCACATACATCATGTAATTACATTTTTCTTATCACTGTATCCTTTCTAAATTAAGAAAAATAAATCCCCTGGAAGTATTCATATTATGGTTAGTAACTCAAAAGAAAAATATAATCAACATGATACATGCATTGATAAAGAGATTAATATCTAATAAGCACCACAAGTATTATATTTACTCTATCATGAATTAATGGGAATTTTCTTTAATTTTATCCTTTAAATAATTTATTTATTCTTTAAATAATTTCTGAATATAATGTTAGTTTGAATTGTTTGAGTGTTCCATAAATGTGGACATTAATTTAAAATGTCATTTTACTTAATCTATACATTTTCAGAATACTGTGATGTCACAAAACTCCATCACCTAAAAAATAATATTGATGACTGCTGTACCATGAAATGACAAATGAACAGCCAGAACCACCCTCTTCAGAGAGAAGAAAAGCATATGTCAAATTGCCTTAACTACAGATCCTTCAGGCAAAATACATCCTTATTTTGGCACTGTCAAGAACTTGAATAAATCAGAGATAAGTGGGTTAGAATGTCAGTACCCACCGGGACTAAGAAAAATCTACTTTTCCACAGTTCGGTAAAAGATTAACCATGGTAGCCCCAGTTTTACAATTTCCTGTATATGTATCAATACAGGAAAGAAAAGGATAACTTCCTAATCACTAGAAGACAATGTCGAATTGCCGGGACACTAGTACTATTGTTACCAAAGATTAAACTGGGTGATATGGATGCTCCTGCTAAAAAGTTTTAAGTCTTTGTTTATTTATAGACATAATCCTTTATTCTCTGTTCATTAGTCACTATTTCTAAAATACCAACCATTTGGCTGGTAATTTAGATTACTACTGCTTTTTTCAATCACCAAAATGTGATTTGAAGAATTTCAATAGAAAATTATTTTCTAAGATCAGTAAGTAAACTTGTTAAAATGGGAAACTTGCTAAACCCATTAAGATAGCCTAGGGCTAAGAACATTGGAAGGGTCATTGATCACTAGTGACAGCAAATTGTGACCTCACACCAACAAAATGTAAACTTTCAAACTCATTGATAGCATTCCTGGCTTGGGGTTAGAATTTATGTTCTCTCTCTATAAACTGTTTGACTTAGATGATGAACGATGGTTATGGCAATAGAACAGTGTAGCTCTGATGAAAATGGAGCTGGATTTAGGTTTTTTAAGCCTGGCTTTCTTTGATGTTCGGTGTAAAAGTCTCCATGCATTATAAAATAAAAGTTATTGGAATTTCCTTGTCTTTTCTCCTTTAGAATAAAAATCATTTTACCTACACAATTTATTTTAGGCCATTCAGCAAAATTAATTTTTAGCTTCTAACTTTGAGTTTCTTTCTAATATGACAAAATACAGTTTTTTAACTACCAATAGCTTCTTTTACTGATGCATATTCTAATTAATTTTAACAACATGAGTTTGGCTACAATTCTTGCAAAAGATCTAAGGAGATTAATTTCTTAGACTACTTCTTGTAGTCTTTTGCTTTTTTTTACTATATGATAATATTCATAAATTAACTAAATCTTACAAGTGTTTTCCAAATGAATTGTCATCTCAAAAGAATGTATTACATCAAAATAGTATTGCTTTTATATGTTCTTTTTAAATTCATCTGACAAATGATTGTCCCCATGCATTCAATTATACGATGTCATCTGAGATAGAAAAACAAGATCCTTAAAAACACAAAAGAAATAAAAATATATGTGCATGTTCATAAAATCTGACCTACCATTTATTGAGCAACTGATAATAATATAGTTTTTTACTTATAATTGTGAGACTAAATGTTCCAGGTTCATGTTATAGTGCCCATGTTAGATTAAGAACATAGCCTGTCAGGGGAAAACAGACATTTCCATTAAAGTGACTGTGAAAGGTATAATGCAAGGATGAAATTTGCACTGAATCGAAGATTGGAGGTGCTTGATGAGATGGAGAAAAGGGAGAACTAGATGCAGTTACTGTTTTTTAGTTACCTTCAGAAAGAGTTTTTAAAATCCCTAAAAGAATGGAATCTTAGAAGATACAGAAACACTCTTAATTGGGAATATACTGGTTGAGTCACATGTTGACTTCTACCCCTGATAAAATAGCTGAATTTAAAAACATAACTTTCCAAAATCTCCAAATCCTGTAACAAATGAAAGGAATCGGTGACTTTGATGGTTTTCTCCTTACCATATTTATTTTTAATTGACAAATAAAATTGTGTATTTTTATCATTTCAAACATGATGTTTTTATATGTGTATGCATTGCACAACTGCTAAATCAAGCCAATTAGCATATGCCTCCCCTTTTTGGTAAGTACACTTACAAATCTACTTTGCTAGCAATTTTCAGGAATATACTAATGGGGATGATGGCCAGCCTCTTGTTGTGGGGTTCTTCTTCCTGCTGAGGAGGGTATAAGCCACTTGAAAACTTAAAGTCAAAAATAATTAGTGAAGAACAAAACAGAAAGAGTCAGGAATATATTTACAAAAGCAGAGCCCCTAATACATCCAGTCCACACAAGAGCTGGAATGAGACAAAGGAAAGATAGCTCTGGTGGTTTATTTAAGTGGGGATGGGGATCAAAGCCAGGGATAAGATTTCAAGGGCAGAGTCTTGATTCCTACTGTCTTACAGTCAACAGATTGATGGGCATCTTGGCAAGTCACACCCATCTCAGGTGCAGTGTGGGACATGACAAAGCAGGATAGGGATTCACAATGTCCCTGGGAAATTGACCAGAGAAAATGTCCACTGCTCATCTCCAGACACCAGATGTTTCTATCCACTAGACGTCAAGGCACAGTGATCCACATGCAACCCATGCACAGCTTGTGACAATACACTACATCATTACTAGTTACAGTTACCAAGTTGCACAGTACATTTGTAACTTCAGTGGTTTTATGAAGTGTTACTGAATAAAAAAGAAAAAGCTCTAGATAACAAAACCTTCTAGAATAGGGTCATCTAGAAGCAGTTGAAAGACTCAATTTACTTAAGTGGCAATAACAAAGAGGTCATTTTTGTAACCTCTAGTTTCAACCCCTCTTCTGAGCTCCAAATCTGTACATCATTGCATATTGGTATCTCCATTTGAGTGTCACAAAGTCATTTCAAACTTGGTGTGTTAAAAACTGAATTCTTGATTTTACTCCACATAATCTGCTTTTGCTGTTTTCATTATCTCAATAGCATCCATTTTGGGCTCTTTCCTTTGCTGAAGTCATTTGTGACTCCTCTTTTTTCTCATATCTAAACTCTTCAACTCTTTTATCCACAATATATACTACAATATGATGTATTATTATCAATTTAACCTATATTTATCCCAACCATCAACCTCTTCTTTGGATTATTGAAATAGCTTCCTCTTAGACCTCCTTCTACCTGCCATCCTCAAAAAATTTTTCCCTTGAGAAGTGTCTGTTCAGGTCCTTGGCCTAGATGCCCTTCAATAGATGAATGGATAAAAAAATGTAGCATTTATACACAATGGAGTATTACTCTGCATTAAAAATGACAAAATCATAGAATTTGCAGGGAAATGGATGGCATTAGAGCAGATTATGCTAAGTGAAGCTAGCCAATCCCTAAAAAACAAATGCCAAATGTCTTCTTTGATATAAGGAGAGTAACTAAGAACAGAGTAGGGACGAAGAGCATGAGAAGAAGATTAACATTAAACAGGGATGAGAGGTGGGAGAGAAAGGGAGAGAGAAGGGGAATTGCATGGAAATGGAAGGAGACCCTCAGGGTTATACAAAATTACATACAAGAGGAAGTGAGGGGAAAGGGAAAAATAATACAAGGGGGAGAAATGAATGACAGTAGAGGGGGTAGAGAGAGAAGAGGGGAGGGGAGGGGAGGGGAGGGCGGATAGTAGAGGATAGGAAAGGCAGCAGAATACAACAGACACTAGTATGGCAATATGTAAATCAATGGATGTGTAACTGATGGGATTCTGCAATCTGTATACGGGGTAAAAATGGGAGTTCATAACCCACTTGAATCAAAGTGTGAAATATGATATATCAAGAACTATGTAATGTTTTGAACAACCAACAATAAAAATTAAAAAAAAAAAAAAGAAAATAGCCTGAAATACTTGAATTAATCAGTTAAAAAAAATTTCCCTTGGCAATCAGAGGGACCTTGAGAAAAGCAAAATTGTACAACTCCTCTGCTTCAAACCTGTCAACAGCCTTTCAAAACAACATAAAGCAAAATCTTAAGACATTTCAATGTCTTTTCAGTAATTGAATTCTCTATTCCCACCCACTTAGGTGGGCCTATGTTCCCCAGCTTCCTTGTTCTTCCAAGAGCATAAAGAGTATATTCTCACTTCAGGCCTTAGCTCGAACCACACTAGCCCTGGAACCCCATTTTCCCAAATATCTACAAGGCCTGTTTTATTACCTTGTTTAGTTCTCTGCATAAATATTACCTTGTCAAAAAATACAGAGGACCCTGTGTCTAATAGTACCAGATCATCCTCAGCTGGACTATGATGCACAGTGGTGCCTCCTGTGCCCAGCACATAGGCATATGAGGGAGGGGCAGGCCAAGGCTGAGAGCTACTCTTACTCTGCTAGCAAAGCCCTGTCCTTCAGCTTGGTGGAAAGTCAATCAAGAGGAAGGACACATTTTTAAAACATGTTTCTCAAAAAGAGTATCATTTAAAAACTTTTACAGAGGTCTAGTAAGAGGTATAAAATCTGAATATAAAATTATATATGTATATATATCATATACACATGTATTGTATGCATATATAAAATACATATACACATATTACATATATAATTGTACAAATTACATATATTTATGTGTGTTCATACACTCATGTGTATAACTTGTCTTTCCAACCTATCCTTCCCAGAATGAAAACTTAAAAAACAAAATCCTTTTTTTGTTGTTGTACTCTGGGTCACACAGTTCCCAAAACAATGCTTA
Organism: Marmota flaviventris; assembly: GCF_047511675.1. NCBI lineage: Eukaryota > Metazoa > Chordata > Mammalia > Rodentia > Sciuridae > Marmota > Marmota flaviventris. Next base: position 39,338,528 of record NC_092509.1, read on the forward strand.
GTACTTAGTGAGTAAAAAAATAGATATTTGTTTAATGAATTAAAGATAAAAAGATAATCCATATGTGTGTGGTAAAGAATGTTTTAAATAGGTCAGAGCATAGAAGTTCAAAAATACTTAAGAAATGTAGCAGCTGTTGTAATATTTAAAACAAAAGCATAACTACAAAGAGTGAAGTCAAAACTGAAATATTAGATTGCTGGTAACAGTAATATTTTTGGATGCTTACTGAATATGGTTGAAAGGGGTTGAATTTAGCTTTTACAAACATGCACATGCTAATTCAGGATAATTACTTTAAACTATTTCCCAATAATGTATATTATAGAATTATAGATTTTATTTAAAGATGTTTGCCAAGAAGTCATAAAGGAAATGGGTGTTTTCTTACATACTAAGAGTATAAAAAAAAGAAAAAGAAAAAGAAAAAACTTTACTCCTTTGTCCCAAATGCTTACAATCTAAAATGAAGTAAATGGATTTTCTTAATGAAAATCTATTAGAGTTCTTGCATCACATAATTAGTCTAAAATATATATAAATTTTATATTATATATAGCCAAACTGAAGCCCAAAGACTGAGGGCCAAGTTTGACCTACAATACAAATCTCTTAATTAAATCTACTGCTCTGTTGACCACAACACATTTTCTCTTTTATGGGACAATTGTACTTACCGTACAAACTGTTCAACAACAGCTCTAGAAGCTCATCTGCATACTTCATTTGTCCTTTCCACCTGTGTCATTTGGGGAAGTAAATGAGCATGATACATAACAGGAGATATACATCCACAGTCACTCTTCCCATCTCTTCTCTGATGCTGCTAGCCAGGCTAGGAAAGTGCCAAAGAAAGATCTTTTCTTTGGTATATTTCTCAGTTTTAATCAATATTATAATAATGTTAATCAAATCAGTTTTGCCTGTTTTACTTTCAGGTTGTATAATGAACACTGTTCTTGCATGGGTCAGCACGGATACTCAGAGTTAGTGATGTCTACAAGTGGCATCATCATTCAAACTGAAATAAAGCAAGACACATTTCACCGAGAACTACCCCAAACTTATCTATGAATCACACTCCCAAGTACACACACACACACACACACACTCAGACTTGAGCACAGAGCACTCAACCCTCAGTAGCACTTGGTCAAATTAGCCCTAGTTAGACTTTATCATAAAAAGAGCATGCTTGGCTGAAATAGGTCTTCCTAGTGTGTGTGTGTGTGTGTGTGTGTGTGTGTGTGTGTGTGTATTTTAGTCGTAGTTGGACACAGTACATTTATTTATTTATTATTATGTGGTGCTGAAGATTGAACCCAGGGCTTCACATGTGCTAGGCAAGGGCTCTACCACTGAGCCACAACCCCAGCCTCCTAATGTGGTTTTAATTCTTCTGAAACCACATATTGGGTAACCATGAATGCTCTGCATCATGTAGCAGGAAGAAGTGCTTTTTTGAGCTATAATTAAAAGGCTATTTATACCACACATGCAATTATGTGCTCTTATTACTAGCTCTTAAAGGTGCCTAGGTTGAGGCAGCTCCTAAATTAGTTGCATATGTGAATGGTTTTGCTGAAATATTGCCTGCAGCTGCTGAGGATAGCAAAGTTTATCATTCTATTAACCCAACAATTAACCCTCATTACATGGCCTGCTCATTGCAGGTGCATCCCCAAATATGTTCAGTTAGTTAATTACCAATGCCATTATGCAAGCAGACACTATTGTGGCTAAAAAAGACATGTTTATCACACATGCTCTTGGTTTAGACAGAGGAATATTGCCTAATTCAATGTGTCTTCAGCAACCACAGATGAAAAACAGACAGATGGAAAACAGATGAACAACAGACATGCACTATAGGCAATTAATATAATTTTGAGCTTGGCTGGTTGCTGTGCACTAACACTCAGAGCTATAGCCACATAACTATTATACCTATAGAATGCTGAGTCAGACCCCGGCCCAACCTCAGTCATGACCTACAAACAAAACAGGATGTCCTGGGTAAGTTAGGTGAACAATGTAACTGATTTTATGTGACCTTTTACTTCTTTCAAATTCTGTCATCATGCTCCTTTTATAGACCTCAAAATCATACACTGGGTCCTTTTACAGGGAATATTTTTCTTGTCCAGGGACTATATACTTAGTGTGGTATTGGCATTATAATAGCTAAGCTTAGTGCTCTAGTTATTCTGTTTCATTTTGTTGTTATTTGTTTGTTTTAGGAGAATCAATCTTCTGCTGAACTGACCCAAGTCAAGCTACCTAAAGCAATAAATTTTTTTAATTGGATCATGTCATTAAGTGAATCCTTCAGTTTGGAATTTAGAAAACATTTTATTATTTGTCATTTAAAAACAATTTTATTTTTCTTTCTTAAGCGAGGATTTTCCCTGCAGCACCATGTTCCAGCATTGAATTTGCCTCCCTCGCATGTGGAAGGCAAGGCACATTCCTAACTAGACCACATCCATAACCATCACCCGAGAAGACCAATTGATGCTGACAGGGTGTGACACTGGATCTCTTCACTTGCTGAGAAATGAGTCCAGTGAGTTGACAACAGATACACTCCAGTAGGAGGAATCAGACTTGGTGGCCAGTGAGTCAGAATTTGGTTTACCAGTATGCGTTTCACATCCACCCACTTTGCTGGAATGGATTCCTGAGTCAGTGCACAGAGCTCCTTCTTTATTTATCTTAGACTTACTTGCCTCAGTCAATGAAAAGCAGCCGTTTTCACACTGCTGGCTTTGACAACCAGTGGAGTCCAGTGTCCATGATTACTGCAGAGTGGTTATTTGAGTTATATGATCAAAATTTAAGTCTCCCAAGTCATTTTGAATTTGAAGGACTATGTCTTAAATTGCTGAATCTATATATGAAGTGGAGATGTAATGAAAAGCATACTGAAGTGAATGCCAGAAACTCTAGCTCTGCTACTCACAAAATTGTGCCCTTTGACAAGTCAACTTAACCCTTCTGTACCTCAGTTTTCTCATCTTTCAAATAAAGTAATGTATTGGATACATACATTGAAGAACAAAGCAAGATATATATCAGCATACAATGGTGAACAAACAGAAATTACTTTTATGGTATTTAAAGTTTAAACAAACTAAATACATATATGATGAGAGATAATTATTGGTTATGTCATCATGCTACCAGATGCTACCAGAAAGGATAACATAATGAGAAGGAAAAATACTGTGAGGAAAAAATTTAGGCATAAGTAGATGGTGAGTGTAGGTAAGAAAGACATATTGGTGAATTTAAAGAACAACAACAACAAAAGTATTTGGATTTGGAGAGCACTAAGTTAGAGGAGAGCTGTGCAAAAAGGTGTTAGAGAGATGAAGCTGAAATCCTTCAAGGTTTGTGGTTCAGGTTAAAATACTGGAAATATAAATCTAGTGGGAAGAAATGGAAGAGTTAAAAAGCAGGGAAGTATGATGTTCTAAATATATTTTTAAATAGATCACTGAATAGTAAGTGTAATTCAAAGGATGACTCCATTATACTTTGGGAGAAAAGAAACAAGGTTAATTCATATAAAGAAAATGAGTTATCTTGAACATTTAGCTACAAAAGCAATGAAAACTCAATGGAGAAGCAATTGAGAATGATTTGTGTTCATTTAATAGTAAGAATAAAGAGAAGCCAGTGAAATTAGGATATTGGAATTTAATTATGTAAGAAAAAGTTGCTCCTGACAGGGAGCTCCCACACTTTGATAATGATGTTATAATAAAAAGGAAAAATGTAGGAAGAAACCAAATCTTATGAAGTAAAGAGTAATGAGGGTCAGAACTACATACGGCATGGCTAACTTCCCCTTCGGAAAGATGTGTGTCTCAAATAACAAATGCTATCATGAAGGGAAAAGTTGGTATTTTGAATAAAAGGTTCAACGTTTCTGGTGGTACTGTGGAACTGCTGTGCCTCACATTGGTTTATTCTTAGCCAATGTCAATAAATCTAGAAGTTTCAGTGCTCTCCCCTACCTGCCCTACTCTAAGCCCCAGCAAACTGCCAAAATGAATATAAATAACACCACCGCAGTGTGTGAAGGTTCAAGAAGAAAATGTAGTTCTAGGATAGTCCATCTAGAATGAGGCCTGATATTTGCCATGTTTTGGAAACTCCTCAATGACATTGACACTGGTCTACAGATCACATTCTGAGCAGAATGGTTTGGGAGATTGAAGAGAGGCAATGGAAGATTGTTGTATGACGACTAGAGCTCAGGTAAGTTAATGATTGTGAAGAAGAAAAAGAAGCAGATTGGAAAATACTCTGGAGGTGAAATCAGAAAGATTGGCAACAGATTAAATAGAGGGGAACAAAATGAAGAAAAGTTCCTAAGTTTCTAGACAGTGTGTGTCGATACTGGAACAGGGCAGGTTAGATGAACTACAAAGTCTTTTCTGGCTCTGCAATCTTGATTTCTAGGCCACCATGAGACTTAAGTACTTTCTGTGGATTCAGTATTTTCCCAGATATTGTGAAACTATGGGAAAAAAATTATGGGGTGGTGATTTCCAGCATGGCTTTGGAGTCAAGCAGCTTTGAGGTTTTATCGCAGCTTTAACCAAGTCAGGAATCCCTCTAAGACTTACTTTCCTCATCTATGTGATTTGAATACCACAATTAGGACACAAAAGTGTTGTTGTAAGAAAAAACTCAGGAATTATTGAAGGGCACTTAGCCCACTGGATGGCACATAATTAATGTTATTATAATTATTATATAACATTTATTTACTTAACTTTAAGAATACACATTTTTAGTGTAAAATTAGTCATTTTTAGAAATTTAAAGTTGAATTAATGTATAAATTATAAAGAAGTGACTATAAAGATATTTCAGTGCAAAGAGCTGATTCTCCTAGTGTCCTATGTAAAAATATCTTCCTGTGGAGATTAAAGGAATGGAATGAATTTACTTATCATTTTCCCTATCAGTTCATTACCACTTGCTAAAATGTAATAGGATCAACAATGATATTTCCAGGAATGTTGGTCTGTTCTCTTGTGTGTTATGACAAGGGATTCTTTTAATCAAGCCCTGAACACAACTTTTGGCTCTTAAAAGGTTTTTAATAAATACTTCTGAAACCAGAGAATTAATGTATGAGTCAGGATAAAGTTCCCTCCCTGTCTTGTTCATCTAGGAAAAAACTATTTGCAGTTCTAGTTTAGTTTTATTGTAGTTAAAGACAACAACTTCAATAAACCAGAAGATATTTATGGTATGATTCAATAATGAATTTAATGAATTCTAGTTTTTCAAGATTTTCAAAGTCACATACCTAAATACTATTTCCTCCAATACTTTGTAAGCTTATAACTCAGGAGAACCTCCAAAGCCACTCATGTCAAATAGAGTAGCTCTTCTAAATTGATGTTATATATGATATTTCTATTAATACATTTGGGAAATTTTTTTTTTATTTAAAGTCATATCTATAATTTCACTCAAGATCACAACAAACCCATTTTCAGAGGTCCTCTGTGTTCCTATTAATCATCCTATGATTATAAAAAAAAAATCTGATGATAGTAGTAGTTACTCTCAAAATGATGTGCAAATAGAACTCATCAAAACTAGTAAATGCAACATACAAATAATAATTAAAATGAATATGTTTTGACAGTTTACTACCCTTTATTCCATTTAAGTCTGTACTGTTTATTTATTGCAAAAACAAAAGTTTAGATGTCCCTAAGGTGCAATACAATATGTGAGAACATATCTATCAATGCAAAATTGCTGCCCACTGCTCAAATCTCTTCCTGTGGGAACATTCATGGGTAAAACACATTAAAGAACATGCTCACTCATGTTAGGTAGGTTGAAACTCATTTTTGCAGACTGAAAGTATTTCCTAGTAAATGGCTTTCATGTTGTTTCATTTTTCAATAAAAGTAGTTTGAGATAAGGCAGGATTTATTAACCCAACAGACATTACTATAAATCTATTGGTGAAGTAATTGAGTACAAATATGCATGCCTTTCAGAGCATTTTCCCAACACATGAAGTATTTTGTATTTTTAGAGTATTTATTTAACCAAAGGAAACACATGGAAAATGAGAGGAAATGGACATCAGTTTGTGTTTTTGCTAACTTCCCCCACAAAACCTTTGGATTACAGAGTTTGAGAATATACTTTTTAAAATCTTGTAGGAAACTCCAGCTAAATATAGTAAAAAGTAGCTAAGACCCACCCTATTTTGTATTTTTATGTGAAATTCAATAAAATTAACTTGTGGTGACTTCATTCCAGGCAAAATATATTTGAATTTTATTCTTCTGTGTATAAAGAAAGAAGAAAGAATTTGGAACTCACTGCTAAGTTTATAAGCATAATGAAGGCTAATTATCATAGAGACACAAATTCTTACAAAAGCTACAACTCATTTAGTTTTAAAGACTTGCTGCTTCATGGTAGTTATACATTATATGAGACTATCTAAGTTCATGGAATCAAGAGAGGCCTGCTACAGAAGCCAGATTGTGGTAGAACATTTTATTTTCTTTTTTTTTAAGATGGAAAAAGTGATTTGGGTTTCTCTCCTCATTTCTGACTCCCTAGAGCATCCAATTGCAATTTGCTTATTCTTCCTCAGGTTGGAAAGTTACTCTGCTGTGAACTGGCTAGATGAGTCAAGTTATTTCAACATGCTAGATACCTTTGTTGGAATGCTTTCCTAAAATTTCAATGTTTTAATAGATACATATCTATCAATGTTATTTATTTCTTTTGAAATTAATTTTAGTAGTTTGTGACTGTCTAAGAATTTGTGAGTATATAATTATTTGCTGTATTCTCTTAATTTCTTTGTGATATGTCATTAGGTCTCCTCTCATTTCTGACATTGCACATTTGTGTCCTTTCTAATTTTACTTCTTCATAAGTGACTTGGTTAATGCTATAGTTTGGATCTGAAATGACCCTCAAAGATTCATGTGTTAAAGGCTTTGTCCCCAGCTTGGCAGTATTGGTAGGTCATTAAAAACTTTAAGAAATGATGCCTAGAGGAGGTCCTTAGACCATTGGAAGCATTTCTTTCTGGAAGGTTATTGAACGTTGGACTTTTCCTTTACTTCTCTTTCACTTCCCTGCCACAAGGTGAATGGTTTTGTTCTACCATGTGCTCCCTGCCCTGCCATAATGTGCTGTCTTGCCACAGGACAAAAAGCAACAAGGCCAAATGACCACTTACTGACATCTCTGAAATTGTGAGTCAAAATATACCTTTTCTCTGTAAAAATTGATTAATCTCAGGTATTTTTTATAGTAATGGAAAACTGTTGAAAGTTTGATCAGTTTTTATGATTTTTCTCAAAGAATTATCTTTTGATTTCATTTGTTTCTTTTTTTTTATTTGATTGATTTCTGATCATACTTGTTTTTACCTTAATTTGCTCTTCTTTCACTCATTGCTTTAAGGGGAAACTTGCCTAACTTATTGAAGGTCTTTAATATAACATGATGAAAATATACCTACACACACATTTCTCTTAAAATACTGCTATAGCTGCATCTCACAAATTTGATGGGAATTTCAGTGTCATTTAAAGTGAAATAGATTTAATTTTTTTTATTATGACAGTCTATTGAAGCCATGGACTTAAGTATTTGATGATATTTCAGATATCTTTCTGGTGTTTTGTGATTTAATTGCATCATTATCAGACAATTCATGTTGTATAATTTATACACTGTTTTTAAGGCAATTAAACATAAGATAAAATAAATTTCTTTTTTACCTGCATTTATCCATTATTTTTTGTTTCTATCTAAGTTTCTGTCTGCCAACATTTTCCTTCTCCTTAGTAATTTTGTTATATTTTTATAGTTTAGATTTTTTGATTTGTTTGGATAAAAATGTCTATATTTGTGAGTTTTGTAATGAAATTTTTATTTTTATGTAATTGTAGGAAATAATGCAAGATCCCATCCTTTAACCAGTTCTTCCAATAGTAACATGTTACACAGCTACAATATAATATCATAACTGAATATTGATATTGATACATTCAAAATATAAAATACTTTCCTTACCACAAAAGTTAATTATTTAGCATTTTTAGTAGTACCCACTTCCTTTATGCTTCTACTAATTCTAAAACCCGTGGCTACCCTTAACCTGTTTTCCATTTCTATAACTTTATCATATCAAAATGTAATATAAATAGAATCATGTGGTAAGTAACCTTTTGGAACTGACATTTTTCACTCAACATAATTTACTGAAGATCCATCCAGGTTGTTATGTGCATTAATGGCTTACTCCTTTTATTACTAAGCAGTATTTCATGATATGGTTCTTCCAAAGTTTTTTTTAATTTTTTTTTTATTTTTTAAAGAAAAAGGAAAAAGAAGCCTTATTCTTTGCTAGCGAAGGAGACTCATGTCTCCTTTGGGACTGCTGCCCCAAATACTGTGATTCTGTCCATCAGCAGGAACAGGGAGGGGGCTTTTACAGAGGAGACTCAAAGATTACATCCCATGGGTTCTCTGTCTGGAGGTGTAATATACTTGTAAATTTGGGAGATAGTCATTTCTGAGATCTTCTGGTACCATCCCCAAAGTCTGGATTACTTTGTTCCTATGGTGGGTGTTTACTCTGCTGGGATGGGGAAGAAAAGTAATCCTGTTTCCCCTGAGATTTCCAAAGTTAATTTAACCATTTACCTACTGAAAGACATCTGAGTGTTTCTGGGTCTGGTATAATATAAAGGAAATTTCTATACATATTATATTTTTATAAAGAATGGATATTTAATTATATCAAATATTTTTCTGCAATAAATGAGGTGATCATGTAATTTTTCTTCTTTAGTTTTCTAATATGTCTAAGTACTTTGACTTTTCGATATTGGACTATTCTTCCATTCGTGGAATAAATCCAATTTTACCATCAGTTATTTTACTATATATTACTATATTCCATTTAATAATATTTTAAAAAGAATTTTTGCATCTATATTCATAAGTGATGTTGTTCTGTACTTTTTTTGTGTGCTATCAGAGTTGGACATCAGGGTAATACTATGTTCATAAAATGCATCAGTGTTTTCCTTTTCTTTCATTTTTGATAAGATAGATTATATATAATTGCTACTAATTCCTATTGAAATGTTTGATTTGACTTATCAGTGAAACCATCTTACTTACAAATTAATTTTGGGAGGCTTTAGAATTATGATTTCAGGGCTGGGGTTGTGGCTCAGCTGTAGAGTGCTCACCTAGCATGTGCGAAAGACCTGGGTTTGATCTTCAGCACCACATAAAAATAAATAAATAAAATAAAGTTATAAAAAATTATGATTTCAATGTTCTTGATATTTATAAGGATATCTAAATGATCTATTTTGTAAAATGTGAGTTGTGGTATTTTCTTTTAAATGGTCCGTTTCATCTTCTCTTTTGACCTATTTGTAGTCTTACTTTATTGTCCTTTTGACACCTACAGTGTCCGTAGTGCTGTCTTTTATTTATTTATTTATTTTGACAGTCTTACTAGATGTTTTTCTACTTCACTGATCATCTTAAAGGACTTTTGCTTTGCTTCATTGATTTTACCTATCATTTTTTTAAAATAGACTTTATTCAAAGAGAGAGAGAGAGAGAGAGAGAGAGAGAGAGAGAATTTTTCAATATTTATTTTTTAGTTCTTGAAGGACACAACATCTTTATTTTTTTTTATTTTTTAATTTTTTGCCGTGGTGCTGAGGATCGAACACAGGGCCCCACTCATGCCAGGCAAGTGCACTACCTCTTGAGCCACATCCCCAGCCCCAATTTTGTCTATTATTTTTGTTTGCAACTTTCCTGATTTCTGTTTCTATTTTATTATTTCTTCTACTTACTTTGAGTTAACTCTTTTCTCTCCTTGTCTTGAAGTGAGAGCTTAAATATTGACTTGAGACTTTTCCTCTCTCTCTTTTTTTTCTTTATTAAAAATTTGAGTTTTTTAGACATACATGAAAGTGGTGTGTATTTTAACATACATACATGGACTATAACTTATTCTAATTAGGATGCCATTCTTGTGGTTGTAAATGATGTGGAGTTTCATTGGTCGTGTATTCATATATGAACATAGGAAAGTTCTGTCCAATTCACTCTTTCCTTTAATATATGTGTTTATTAGTATAAATTTCTCTCTCTTAGGTGCATTCTAAAGTTTTAGCTGTGTTCACTTAGATTCAGTTAGCTGTGTTCTAAAGTCTTAATGTGCTGTGTTTTCATTTTAATTCAATGGAATCTTAATTTTTTTCCTTTAAGACTTTTTCTTTTAATAATGGATTATTTAGAAACGTGTTATCCAGTTTCCAAGTATTATGTATTTTCTTGTAATCTGTTTGTTTTGAATTGCTATTGTGATTCTGTTGTCAAAGACTACACAATGTGACTTTAATTCTTTTAAATTGGTTAAGGTTAGTTTTATGGCACACATAATGGTCTATTGGGGTAAATGTTTTTTGATACTTTAAGAGAATTCCTGTGCTGCTGCTGCTGCTGCTGTTGAAAGTGTTCTATAAACGCCTATGAGAACCTATTACCTCATGTCTCCTATTACCTATTACTTCAAGTCTCCTATTACCTATTACTTCAAGTCTCCTACATCCCTTGATATTTTTCCTATTTGAGTTGTTCTTTTCATTTGCTGAGAAAGGGGTTTCAAAATATCCAGGAGTAATTATGGATTTGTCTACTTCTTTTGGCCATATGAAAAGAAGTATTCATACGAAAAGAATGAAATTTTGTAAAAAGAATAAAAGACTATTAATTCCTAGCTAAATTTCTTTAATCTTTCCAGATTGTCTCATTTTACATATTTTACAGACTGTATTGTTCTAAGATTTTGTCTCAAATATAGGTTAAAAACTATGATAATAATATCATTTATAATATTCCTTTATTATCTTTTAATGTCCTCGGAGTCAGTAGGGATGGTCTCTTGTGCATTTCTGTTTTTTATGTCATCTCTTTTCTTCATTAGCCTAGATAGAGACTTATTGATTTTGTTGAAAATTTCAGATAAACAACTTTTGGTTTCATTTTTTTTTCTTAATTGAGTTCCTATGTTCAATTTATTTGATTTCTGGTCTATTTTTTTATTACTTCTTTTCTTCTTGTTTACTTGTTTTAATTTTCTCTTCTTTTTCTACTTTTATAGGTGGAAATATAGATGATTGAGTACTCAATGCTATAAATTTCCTTCTAAGCACTACTTTTGTTACATTCCACAAAATTTGATAAATTGCACTTTTTATTGATCTATTACAATTATGCATGATATTGGGTTCATTATGACATGTTCATACATTCATATAACATCATTTGATCAATCTCATTCTCCTGTGCTATCACTTTATCTCTCCTCATGGCCTCTGCTGATCTATCTACCTGCTGTATTCTACTGATCTCCCTTTAGTAATAATAATAATAATAATAATAGTAATAATAATAAGATGAGTAGAATAATAGTTATTATTATTTTAACTAGTACGTTAAGACTATATACTTATAAATATTTTAATACATTTATAATATATAAGTATATAAGGTGTATATTTATATATGTGATTATATATATTTTTATATATACTATGTATATGCATTAATTTTGGTATACTCATACATAGGATGGTAGATTTCCTTCTCTATTTCTTCCCTATACCCTCATCTTTTTCCTCCCCCTCCATTCCCTTCTCTACTCTCTGGGTCTCCCTTATTATAATGGTGCACGTATTAGAAAGAAAGATCTAAACTCAGTCATCCATACTTCCTTCTACCTTATGTAATTATAAAAAGATGAATAAATTAATCCAAGTAAAAAAGAGAAAAGAAGAAAATGATTTGTCTTTAGTTCTCTTTTTGTATTCCTCTTTTTTCTTTCTCTCTAACTTCCACATATGAGAGAAAACATTCACCTTTGACTTTTTGAATCTGTAGCATTTTACTTAGCATAATGTTGTCCAGTTCCACCCCATTTACCAGGAAATGAGGTATTTCATTCTTCTTTATTACTTAATAGAACTCCATGTTCTATATTTACCATGTTTTCTTTTCTTTTAACAATTTGTTTGTTGATGTTTGTTTGTTGAAACACCTAAGCTGTTTCCATAACTTGACAATTCTGAATTGTGTTGCTAAAACATTTGTTATCCATGTTTCATTACAGTATACTGATTTTAGTTCTTTTGGATAAATGCCAAGGAATAGAATAGCTGGGTCATATTGTGGTTCCATGTCTAGTCTTTTGAAAAATATTTATACTGCTTTCTAAAGTGGTTGTACCAGATAAATTGTAATTTCATTTTAATTTAGCTCAAACAAATTTTAATTTATCTTGAGCTTTTTTTTTAAAGACCCATATGTTATTTAGAAATAGGTTGTTTATTTATTAAGTGTTTGAGAGCTTTCCAGATATCATTCTGTTATTGATTTCTAGTTTAATTCCACTGTGGTCTGAGATCTTATTTTGCCTAATCTATTTTTTAACTTGCTAAGGTGTGTTTTATGTCCCAAATTGAAGTATGTCTTAGTGACTATTCCATGTCCAATGTTGAGAATAATATATATCATCTTGTCAGTGGCTGAAGTATTGAATAGATTTCTCTTAGATCCTGTTGATTGATGGTGCTCTTCAAGTCAATTCTATCTTTATTTTTGACCTACTGGATCTATCAACTACTGACAGAGGGATATTGAAAGCTCTAGTAACAGTGGATTCATGTATTTCTCTTTGTTATTGTATCAGTTTTTGCCCTACAATTTTTATGATTTTCTTTCTTTTTTTTATTGGTTGTTCAAAACATTACAAAGCTCATGATATATCATCTTTCATACATTTGACTCAGTTGGGTTATGAACTCCCATTTTTACCCCATATACGAATTGCAGAATCACATCGGTTACACATTCACATTTTTACATAATGGCATATTAGTGACTGTTGTATTCTGAGTGCATCCACATTCATGATTGCAATATCTTCTTGGAGAATTGATCCTTTTGTTCTTCCAATCCCTCATAATATTTTGTCCTTTGAAGACTGCTTTGTCTACTCTGTAGTTATGTTAATAATTCAATTATTAATGTTAATACTAACATCTCTCTCCATCTCTTTATTTTTAATCTTTCTATATCTTTATGTTTAAACGAATTTCTGGTTTTAAAAAAGCATATCTGGGTCTTGTTTGAATGAACTCTAATAAGCTCTAATTTTAAATTAGAATACTTAGACAATATCCATTTAAAATAATAATACTATAACACTTCACAAGTAGCACTAGAATATTTAAACAAGCTATTACTAATTCTTTCTTCCAAATTCTTATAATATCACCTTTATTAATTTCAATTGTCCCTATACGATAAATATCAAATGCATTACTGCTATTATCAATTTAAATAAATTATCATCTGTTAGAACAATGAAGACTAGGTGCCGCAGTCTGGCTGGGCACAAAATCACGAGCCACTCAAGCAGGAACAAAGTTTATTTTTTGAAACTGCCGCCAATGTCCGGTACCGCCCGGGAAGATTTTTTCCACACCAGCGGCCTCCTCTCGGACCGCCGAGAGAGCTCCTCCCCCGGAACTCCCTCCTACTGTACTTCCCCAACCAATGGGAACTCTCCAGGAGTCCCATAGCCGGCCTAGGTGAACAGCAGGAGTCCAATATCCATATGAATGAAATCTTAACATAATCATATCATCTCAATGGCTAGCTGGCATCACCTTTCGACCAAAAATGCCATGCATCATATACTTGGCTCTTAGCATCTCCCCCCTTCTGTTTAAGTAACAAGCAATCTGGCTAGGGACCGTGCCTGTTAGGTTTGTCCAATTCAACATATGGTTCTTACCCGTCATCGGAAAACTGACTTTTAGGCGTCAGCCTCCTGTATTAGGTTGATACCACTGCAATTGGATCATACCCGTCACTGACTACCGGTCCAGCATATAGCCATACTTGTGGATAGGCCTATGTACCAGTGGGGGGGTGAGGTTCTTTGCCTCACCTCTGTTGGCCCCCAAAATTGGCCTTGGTGCTGGTGGGGGGGTGAGGTTCTTTACCTCACCTCTGTTGACCCCCAAAATTAGACCATCACTAGTAGAAGGGAGGAGGATACAGAAATGTCATGACACCAAGTCAATTAACGGCTCCTAGGAAAAATTACATCACTGGTGACACATCAGCAAAGATACGCTAGCACTACCATAATTCGCTGCATCAACAAATAGATCACAAAGCATACAAGTGATACATAGTCCAGGCAAGTTCTGTAAGCAGTTCAAAGTAGAGGAATCTATCAATATGTCCATATCCTCCCAAAATAAAGCATACAAGTGATACATAGTCCAGGCAAGTTCTGTAAGCAGTTCAAAGCAGAGGAATCTATCAATATGTCCATATCCTTCCAAAATAAATCGACTCATTGATTGAGCATTACTTGTTGAGTTATAAATCATTGATGTATCAGCTTACACGGTTTGTTGTGATAACTCTCGAAGAAGTTGTAGTTTGGTTTTATCTTTGTCTTCACCGGCACTGGGATGAAAATAGGAATTTTGACAATGATGCTAAAAAAAAAATATGTAACATTTCAACAGGTACTAAGAAAACAATATTTAGAACAATTTACATTATCCTGAACAGAATTATTAAATATAATGAAAAGGAAAGGTGAAAGTAAACAAACAGATTTGTTAACCTTCTATTTGTTCATATATTAGAACAATCCTCAACAGCTGTTTACCCAAATTAAATTAAACTATTAAAATCACGTGAATAATAAAAAAAAAATTTTTTTGGATCCATGTGCATGAGCGCCCCTCATATGTGAAATATGGACATATGCACATACAGACATACAACACAAAACAGAAGTGTGCACACGTAACATATAACACATAAGACAATAGTAAAGGCCTTGTAGCTTTACCTAGGTGAAATCTCCATTGCAATGTTCAAAAACTCCACAGTCAAAAAATAAAACTGATCAGAAAAAACATTAACCTAGGTCTGTATGAGCTCAAAAATAAAATAGAACTTTATGATGTGGGAAAAAGCAATAATAAAATAGATATTGAAAAAAAACATCCTGGTTAATCACTGTCACAGATGTAAGAATAGCCAAGCTGGAGATCTGGATATCAGCTGTTATGGATTTGAGTGGAATCATCTTCCTTTTGGTCTGTAGGAGCTGTTTTAGTTAGTCTCTCTGGAATCCAAATCGGCTGCTGTTCTTCCTGTGGAAAAACACAAACAGAGCCCCGACTCCAGACTATCACTGGGTCAGGACCTTTCCATTGTCCTGTTAGAATATCTTTCCAAAGTACCTTAGGCTTATGTACATTTTTTGGATACAAATGTCTTTCCGCAGCACTAAGCCCTGATGAATCCAAATTTAAAAAGTTTAGAGTAAAAAGGGTTATTTTAAGTTTATCTTTGGGGGATATATACCCCTTTCCAATTCCCTCCTTTTGTTTTAATAAGTACATTTTAATAGTTTGATGAGCTCTTTCAACTATGCCTTGTCCTTGTGGATTGTATGGAATTCCTGTTATGTGAGTAATGCCAAATGATGAGCAAAATTGTTTAAAAGAGGTGGACGTATAACCAGGACCATTATCGGTTTTTAACTGTTTTGGAACACCCACAGTGGCAAAATTTTGTAAGCAATGAGCTATAACATCTTTAGTTTTTTCTCCAGCATGAAGGGAGCCCATCAGAAATCCGGAAGACGTATCAACTGTAACATGTAAATATTTTAATTTTCCAAATTCTGGCAAGTGTGTGACGTCCATCTGCCAAATATGGTTAGGTATCAGTCCTCTAGGATTGACTCCAAGATTAACTTGTGGTAAAAATGTCACACAATTTTGACATTGTTTTATTATATGTCGGGCTTGTTCTTTAGTTATTTTAAAACGCTTTTGTAAAGTATTAGCATTGACATGGAACCTTTTATGAAAATTTATAGCTTCTTCTATTGTGGAGAAAATATGTATGTCATGTGTAGTTTTATCTGCTAACTCATTGCCCAAACTAAGGGCTCCAGGCAATCCTGTATGTGCCCTGATATGTCCTATAAAGAATGGATCTTTTCTGTCCCAGATTAGACTTTGTATAGTAGAAAACAAAGAGAAAACAGTAGAAGAAGGGGAAATCCTACCAGCATCTTCAAGGGATACTATAGCATTAACTACATACTGACTATCAGAAAATAAATTAAATACAGAATTTTTAAACATCATAAAAGCTTGTAATACTGCATTAAGCTCTACCTTTTGAGCTGATTGTTTGGGTACTAAAAATGTAAAAGTTTGATCAGGGGTAACTACTGCTGCTGTACCATTATTTGACCCATCAGTGAATATATTTGGAGCATTCATGATAGGATTTTTTTTTGTCATCTTTGGAAAAACTACAGGATGTTTAGACCAAAAAGACAACAAAGGATTAGACGGTAAGTGATTATCAAATGAAACATTAGATTTACACATGATTATTGCCCAAGTATTTAACTCATTAGCTAACTCATCAATTTGATATATAGTATATGGAGTAATAATTTTATTGGGAGAAATCCCAAACACTCCCTTGGCTGCTTTTATTCCTTTGAGTATTAATTGTCCTACAGCCTCAGGATACCTAGTAAGAATAGTATTAGGAGAATAAGATAAATGTATCCACAATAATGGACCTTCTTGCCAGAATACTCCTGTAGGTATATTTTTTGTTGGCAGTACAATAAATAATAAAGGCAAACTTATATCAATTCTATCCAAATGCATATTTTCCATATATGTTTCAATGATTTTTAATGCCTTTCTTGCTTCAGGCGTCAACATGCGGGGTGAATTTGGATCTGATGGACCTTTTAGAATATCAAATAAAGGTCCCAACTCTCCTGTTGGTATGCCTAGATAAGGCCTTATCCAATTTATGTCTCCTAATAACTTTTGAAAGTCGTTAAGTGATTTGAGTTGATCTACTCGTATTTGAATTTTGGGTGGACGGACCATGGTTGAGGATAATAAAACCCCTAAATAATTAATTGGAAGATTTAATTGTACTTTATCTATTGCTATCTCTAGATTATAATTTTTTAATAAATTTGTAAGTGTGGCATAACATTCTAGCAATGTGTTTTTATCTTTATGTGCCAATAACACATCATCCATATAGTGAAATATTTGTAGTTCAGGATTTTGATTTCTAAGTGGCTGGATTGCTTTGTTAACATAAATTTGACACATAGTTGGACTATTAGCCATCCCTTGAGGGAGTACTTTCCATTCATATCTCTGATCAGGACCTTCATGATTTAGTGCAGGGATAGTAAATGCAAAATGTGGACTATCCTCGGGATGAATTGGAATTGAAAAAAAAACAATCTTTAATATCTATAGCTAAAACATACCAGGTTTTTGGTAAAGCAGACAATTGGGGAATCCCTGATTGAGCAGGTCCCATAATAACCATCTCATTATTAATGGCTCTTAAATCTTGTAATAATCTCCATTTACCAGATTTCTTTTTAATGACAAAAATGGGAGTATTATGGGGAGATACGGAAGGTTGTATATGTCCCTCCGCTAATTGTTGTTTGACCAGGTCATGGGCTATTTGTATCTTTTCTTTAGTCAGGGGCCACTGAGGAACCCACACTGGTCTTTCTGATTTCCAAGTAATTTTGATTGTCTCAGTGGCCCTTTCTGAAAACCCAATCCATGTCTATTTGTTTTTTGATCTATTTGAATTGGTGCTGTCATACCTTGTTCTTGTTCTCTTAATCTTTCTTCTTTCCTAAAGCCTTGTCTAGCCCTAGTAGTGGGCGCATTAGGATTGATGTTATTTGTTAATGTCAAACCTAATTGATCTAGGACATCTCGTCCCCGTAAATTTATAGGAAGATGATCCAATACATAGGGCTGTATAGTTCCTTCACATCCTTCAGGATCCTTCCAATCTAATACCATTGCACTTCTATGGGGATTAGTTGCCACTCCTAGGCCTCGAAGTGTTTGAGTGGCTTGTTGTAATGGCCAATGTTTCGGCCATTCTTGATGAGATATGATGCTAAGGTCTGCACCTGTATCAAGTAGCCCATTAAAGTCATGTCCTTGAATATTTAGTTTTAGCATTGGGCGAGAATCTAGATTTAAAGACAGCATAGCCCAATCTACACCTGTGGAGCCTAATCCCCTGGAACCTCTTTCTACAGTACGACTGGAAAATTTATCATGTAGGCTGGGTATTATTAATAACTGTGCTATTCTATCTCCTGGTGAAATTACTGATATACCTCTTGGAGAACTAGCTATAATTTTTATTTCACCTTCATAATCAGGATCAATTACCCCAGGACTTATCATAAGTCCTTTTAGTGTTGAAGAACTGCGTCCCAATAATAAGCCTACTGTTCCTTGGGGAAGAGGTCCTTTTACTCCTGTGGGAATGATTTGAACTCCCATCTCTGGAGTTAGTACTGCTCTGGCAGAGGTGCAGATGTCCAACCCTGCGCTCCCTCTAGTTTGTCTGATGAGGGATTTAATGGATAATGCGTCCTGGGCACTACCTTGATGGTGTTGCTGGGTTCCTCCACTGCCCCGTATATTTGTGGTTTGGGGCCCCGGAGCATTGGGCCCTCCAGTCCGTTTTTTGGCAATGGAGCCTGATGTCTTTCTCCACGATATCGTGGGTAAACACTTGGTCCTTGTCTGTTTTTTGATAACGGAATACCTTCTATGGTGGTTTGAGAACGGCATTCATTAGCCCAATGTTTCCCTCTACGGCATCGTGGGCAAATACCCGGTATTCTATTCCTTTGATACCTAGCCTTGTTAAACCCTCCTCCTATGGGGCAACTCCTTTTAAAATGTCCTGTTTGATCACAATTATAGCATGTTTTTGGCCTGGCATCTAAAGCCTGTTGTACTGCTGCTAAGACTTGCCCTTGTTCTTTAATGTCTCTACATAATTTAATATATGTGTTTAAATCTTCATGTTTCCATGGTCTGATGACCTCTCTGCAGCAACGATTTGCTTGGTCATAAGCCAGTTGTTTTATAAATGGCATTGCCTGTTCTGTATCTCCAAATACTCTAGATGCTGTCTGAATAAGCCTATCTACAAATTCAACGTAAGGTTCATTAGCTCCTTGTATTACCTTAGATAATTGTCCTTGTAAATCTCCATGCCCCTGTAAAGTTTTCCATGCCCTAACTGCGTCTGCAGCAATTTGTGCGTATACGCCAGGATCATATTCAATTTGTTGCCGTTGACCCTCATAAGGTCCTTTTCCTAATAACATCTCTAGATTTCTTTGAGGGTAACCGGCTGTTGCATTTCGCCTAGCTGTCTCCATGCAAAATTCCTCATTGGCAACCTTCCATAACAAATATTGTCCTCCATTTAGCACAGATTGACACATGTTAGCCCAATCTGCTGGCGTCATGTCTAAGTTGGTAATGGATTCGACCATGCTCACAGTGAAGGGTGCTTGCGGCCCGTAGGTTGTTACAGCCTCCTTTAATTGCTTCACTGTTTTGAAATCTAAAGCACGGTGAATTCGTTGCCCTCCTGCCTGCTCAAGTACAGGGCATGCTAATCTTTGGGGTCCTGCCTCAGGATTCCGTCCATCAACTACAGGAGTTGAGGGCCGCTCAGCTGTAGATGGAGCTGTTGGTTGAATTACGCCCTCTGGTGATAGAACGGGGTTAGTAGCAGCCTCCTGTTGTAATTCCCCGCCTGATGGTTGTTTTTCCTCTAAGCTTTCTTTCTTCAAATCTTCCTCTGTCTGACTAGCTTGAGAGACCTTCTCTTTCGCTTGACCTAACATGTTTTCTACCATAGTCTGGACCTCTAACAATTTACTTAACAGTCTTTCGGTTTGTTTTTTACTAGTTTCTAATCTACTATAAAGGTAACGCAACCCAATAAGATAGCATAAAACAAAACCGAAACAGAATGAAACAAAAACCGAACAAAGAATAGTTGTATCAATTTTCTCTTTCTCAGGGCCGAACAACTTCAAACCTTGAGCCAACCAATTTTCCCAGTTTGCCTGAGAAAATTCTAGGGATAGGCAACTTGAAACAAAAACAAGATAAATCAAAACGAGAACACATTGTTTTTTGAAATGGTCACCCATTTTGTTGCCTTCCCTCAGGGGCGAGCAATTTTACTCACCTCCAAACTTCAGGCGTTCCCCGTGCGGGCCACCAGTTGCCACAGTCTGGCTGGGCACAAAATCACGAGCCACTCAAGCAGGAACAAAGTTTATTTTTTGAAACTGCCGCCAATGTCCGGTACCGCCCGGGAAGATTTTTTCCACACCAGCGGCCTCCTCTGGACCGCCGAGAGAGCTCCTCCCCCGGAACTCCCTCCTACTGTACTTCCCCAACCAATGGGAACTCTCCAGGAGTCCCATAGCCGGCCTAGGTGAACAGCAGGAGTCCAATATCCATATGAATGAAATCTTAACATAATCATATCATCTCAATGGCTAGCTGGCGTCACCTTTCGACCAAAAATGCCATGCATCATATACTTGGCTCTTAGCAACTAGGAATAATAAAAATTATATTTTTTCTAATGCTCTTGCTTTATGCAGACCTGCATTTTTGAATTATATAATACCCTTCTTTTTGAAGGATTTCTTTTAACATTTCTTGCCAGGAAGGGTTTCTTCAACTTTTCTTTGTAGGATTCTTTATTTCTCCCTCACTTCTAAGGTATAACTTTATTGGATATAGAATCCTAGGTTAGAGAATTTTTTTCTACTTGATTCTTTAAATATTTGATCCCACATTTTCTTGTATGTGTCCTGAAAAGAACTTCAATGTAATTCTTATCCTTGATTCTCTGAGAGTGTGTTAGTTTTTTGCGTTTTTTTTTTTTTTTTTTACATTTTCCTTATTCTGTCTACATTAAAGATTTCCATTGTTTTTGTTTGTTTGTCTGTTTGTTTGTTTGCAGGTGTAACATGATATGTGTAGGTATAGATTTCGTAGTATTTATACTCGTTTAGAGTTTCCTTTTCTTCCAGAATTTGTGATTTAATATCTGGAATTAATTTAGGAATGTTTTCATTCATTATTGATTCAGTCATTTCGTACTTTTCTTCATTTCTCCTTCTCCTCTCTTCCTCCTCCTCCTCCTCCTCTTCTTTCTCTCCTTCTGTCATTGCTATTACATGCATGCTATGCTTTTGTAAATGTCCTACAGTTCTGGGATATGAAATTGTGTCATTCTCACATTTTTTTCTTTGATTTCATTTTGACAGATTATTTTCTTTGTGTGTGCCCATGCTATTGATGAATCAATTTTTCATTTCTGATTTTTTTTCAATTTATATAATTTATTTTTGATACATGTTTATTCTATCTTGGAATTTCTTTATTTCCTTACATGTGTTCTTCCATGTCATTCACCTTTTTTATCAGAGTTCTTAACTTATTAGTTCTGCTTTTAAATTCCAGGTCTGATAATTCCAACATGTTTAACATATTACTAACCTGTTGGAGACTGGTTCTGAAGTTGGAGTCAGGGTTCTGTCCTTTCAAAAACATAAATCCGTGAGCATATTTCAGAATATCTCTTTTCCACCTTACCTTGATAGAAGCAGGTGCATTTTTCACCAATCTTCATTGTGAAAAACTGATAGGACTCCTGGAAACAAACCTCACTGATACTGGACCCCAGTGGAATTTTTAAATCTTGAACTTGCCTACGCTCTGCTCTCATAATTAATCAAATACAGTTCTTATGCCAGTACTGGTTCCTCAAG
Source organism: Marmota flaviventris (assembly GCF_047511675.1). Classification (NCBI taxonomy): domain Eukaryota; kingdom Metazoa; phylum Chordata; class Mammalia; order Rodentia; family Sciuridae; genus Marmota; species Marmota flaviventris. The sequence continues at coordinate 39,360,372 of NC_092509.1, forward strand.
GACCAGTGTCTGCTGGTGAATTTCTGTTCTGGGAATTTATGATTCTATCTACATATATGTTTCTCCAACTTGGGGGCAATAGTTTGCTTTGTGTCTTTAATTCTTTGAAAAATCAGAGAGAAAATGTTTAATCTTCAGTATATTTTTCTTGCCCTACAGAAAAAAGGGATGCTTTCAAAGCCCTAAAGAGCATGCTGGATCCAAATTCAAAAGCATCCATTAATTTTTTTTTTTAATTTTGGACCAAAAAATTTAAAAAAATGTATTTTTGAATTCATAGTTTTCATTTATTTTTTCTTTGTCTTATATTTGTTTGCTAAGGCTTTCTATGTTTTCTTCATTTATTTCAAATGCTTCATAATGCTATTGAAGTGTTTTTATTATGGATGCCTTAGAACTGTTGTCAGTTCTAACATATGTGTCATTTGATGTTGGTATCTCTTGATCTTTTCCAGAGTTTTGAGTGTCTTAATTTATAAGTAAAGCTGGGTACAGTGCCACAAGCCTATAATCCCAGTGGCTTGGGAGGCTGAGGCAGGAGAATCTCAAACCTCAGCAAAGGCAAGGTGCTAAGCAACTCAGTGATACCCTATCTATAAATAATATACAAAATAGGGCTATAAATAATATATAATGTGGCTCAGTGGTTGATTGCCCCTGAGTTCAATCCCTGGTACAAAAAAAAAAAAAAAACATTATAAGTAAATTTCTCTTGATATATGATTTTAAAAACAAACTAGGTCATTTAGGGACATTACGCTATGGAGTCTCAATCTTATTTATACCTTCTGTTTCAGCTGGCTTCCTCTGATTCTTCTCTGGCAGGGAAGAGATCATCACTAAAAATTTATGACCATGTAGGGTAAAAGTTTAGGTTCCTCAGTCAATCTCTGTTGAAAATTGAGTCAGGGTATCATGTTCTGATAGACAAGGATGGCAGTTCTGTCTCCCCATTTGATATGATATGATTCATTCATTCTTTTTTTATTTTTGCTACAGAGATTTTAACTCAAGGGCACTTAACCACTGAGCCATATCTCCAGCCCTTTTTTGTATTTTATTTATTTAGAAACAGGATCTAAGTTAATTAAGACCTCGCTAACTTTCTGAAGCTGGCTTTGAACTCACAATTCTCCTGCCTCAGCCTCCCCAGCCACTGGGATTGCAGTCATCCTTACTCAGCCCCACTAGATTTCTTCTGGTGGTACCCAACAATGGTAATTAGGATGCCTCACTACAGAAGTGTGGATATGATGGCCAGACTCCTCACCACAGGATTAAAGGGTCATGTTATTGTTTCATGAGGTTGTTTGCTTTCTGAACTTTCCTTGACATAAAACTTATCAAAGATGGAAGAAAGAAGCAAAGTGGGGTGAAATACCCCATTATTGCCAAGCAAAGGTAAAAGTTCAGTTTCCCCATTACGTCTTTACTGGTGTTGTTGAATGTGGGACCAGTAATATAGTTTGGTATTTGGTTGGAGTGGTTGTTTTCTAAAAGTATTCTGTCTTGCTTGGCTTGCCCTTTCCTGACCCATTTACTGTAGAGGGCTGGCTTTGGGCACCAATTATTTTGTTTGGGCTTGTTGTATTTCTGAATTGATGCTACAAGTTGAGATACGTTAGGGGGGAAAAGTCCAGGGGACACATCATATCATTCCAATAATATTTTAATACTTACATAAAGAAGAAAATTATAAAATGTCCTACAGCATGGATGAAACTTGACAACATTATTCTAAGTGAAATAATCGAATCACAAAAGATGATTAGTGTATGCTTTTCACTTACATGAATCACTTATAGCAATCTAAATCACAGGACCAGAATGTAGAATAATAGGTATCAGGACTTAAGGGCAAAATGAAATAGGAATTTATTTTTAAAGGGTATAAAGTTTCAGTTTTGCAAGATGAAAAAAATTCTGGAGATGGATGTTGATGATGCATGCGTAACAATAAGAACATACTGAATACACCTGAACTGTACAGTTACACAGTAAATTTTGTTATGTGTACTTTACTATAATAAAAATACTGAATCCTCTGATTTTAAATTGAAAAATTGGTGTTTCTAATTCATTATTCATTAAAATATCAGTACTTACCATCTCTATGCAAAGAGGTTATTTTCAACTGCTTCCAGGAAATAAGTGCTGAAAACATATATAATGGAATAAGCATTGTTTCTCAATGAAGTTACCTCAGGAGGACTTTTTAAATCAAAGCAATATTTCTTCTAAACAAAATTTTCACAAAGTGATTCTTTGAGAGATACTTTTAGGGCTCATCACTTATTTCAGATCATTTAATTAGAACATATGTGCATATTGGGAGGTAGATTTGGAATTTTAGAGAAATATAATGTAATTTAGAGTTAAATAATAACTAAGAAAGTGGCTAAATTGAAAATTACTAATTTTATTTCAAAAAGCTTAAATTAGAAGTGATTTCCTACTAAGTTTGTAAAATAGAATTCTAACAATGATTTTATCAATTCCATAGCCCTCATAATAATGGTGTAGTTATCAAGAAAATTTTTGAATATCAAGTTTTAGTTGACAGAAAGACATGAAGTCACTCTCATGTACTACTGACTCTTGGCAAACCTTACCTGTCAAATTTGAGACAAAATTGTCAAAAAAATTTGTGCTCAAATTAGTATGGTTTTCCAATTTTTCTTTCTTTTTTGGGGTGAGGGGTGCGGGGATGAGGTTAAATAACTTTAATTTAGGATAATTTTACATTCACAGAAAAATTGTTATATTAGTCCAGATAGTTCTCATCTCCCTTACCCAATTTCCCCAACTATTAACATGGTATTGTGTAAGTAAGCTAATATACATTAGTGTAATGTGATTGGTAATTTGTTACAAATAGTGAACCAGTATAAATACACTATTATTAACTAAAGATGATATTTTAGTCCTAGTTCTTTCATATATGTCTAATATTCTGCTTTCAAAGATCCTATTCAGGATATCACATGATATTTAATTATCATGTCTGTTTACTCTCCTTTGGACTGTGACATTTATCAGATTTTGCTTGTTTTTAACAACCTCGACATATTTGAAGAGTGCTGGTGTGGTGTTATAAAATGTGCCTCGCTTGAAGTGTTGTTTGTTTGTTTTGTTTTTGCATTTTTCAGTTTTGGGATCAAATTGGGGCCTTGATAGGCCAAGTGCTCTACCATTGAGTTATATCCCCAGCCTCTCTTAATTGAGATGTGTACGATGTTTGGTTTTCCAATATTCAAATGCCATTTATTCAACCATCAATATGTTATTGGGTATCTTATTATCCTTTCTTATTTGAAGGGAAAAGTCAGTTTTAAATAAATGTCATGTTTTGTACACTTTCTGTATTGCATTCCTTGTATTAGCAAGTATATTCAATGTCACAGACTTGAATGACAATCACTTTAAAACAAAGTTGATTTTCTCGGTTTCTTTTACTTCAATACCTTTGTGTTATAAATTTTATGTATTATCATCAATTCTTTAGTTCCTGTGTATGACTGCAAAATTATCTCTAAGCTAGTTCTATGCAGTAATAAGTAATAAGACTTTCACATCACTTAACAAATATTCTATTGATCACATTCCATGTGCCAGGCTTTGCTCTTTTACTAAGGACATTAATCAAAGAGCCACAATTCCAGGAAAAGTTGTACACACAGCCCTTGCTTCAAGGGAACTCAAGGCATCTAGATTTCTCCTACTATTGGGAAACTTAAAATGAATTCAAGAGTCACTATTCTACTTCATTTGTTATTACATGTTAATGGAAAAGTTAATTTAAAAATCTAAAAATCTGCTAATGACAACAACAAACCAATTAAACCAAATCCATCTTTAATTGCTCGATAAAAATACCTTTATATCTTTCTCCATTCTTTTCCTTGCCTGTGCAGCACTAGAGCACATTTTTTCCATTATATGTCTTGATCTCTACATATGAAAAGTGTGAAAATCTGACTAATCAATGCAATCGTGGGTGGCTAATTATTAAATTTAATAAGGTGTATATGTTTTGAAAGTCTCTTTTTTGTGTGTGAAATGTGTTATAACTCAAAATAATTGTGGCAATTACAAGATTATGTAATTGAAAGGTATATATATTTCAGACAAATCTTTGACTTGAACTTGATCTGTAGAGAAAAAGTTCCTGGCCTGATTTGGACTGTTTTTATTTGGTGCTACTTGATATAGGCAGAATGCTCTATTGAATGCCTGGCCTTTAATAAAGAGGAAACGAAAGCAAGACAATCTCAGGATGGGAGGATTAAAGCTGAAAAAAATCAACTATTCATTTTTCTATCACTTGCTAGTACATATATTTCATTCTGAATTTCTGTGTGTAATTTAAAATTTCTGAGTAATTTAAAATAACATAGATGAATAAATGGATCAGTTTTGGAAACATTTACCTTTGCCCTTTATTTCTTACTTATCTCTGTATAGTTTTTTTTAATGTTGAGTATTCTTTTCTCATTTCCTGAAGCTCTACTGAAAAACAAAGTTATATTTTGTTAAAACATCATTTTATACAAAATAGAAATAATTTTACATAATAAAAACATCAATTTTCAGATAAGAATATTAATTTACTTATTAAATCTTTCCTGGATAATACTCTAATTTCTGCTAAGAGCTGAGAACATGAAGAATAAAAGACACAGTCTCTTTATTTAAGAAATATTAGTTTACTAAAAATTGAGAAAAGCATGAAAATATAGGTGTTATAAATCTGGGCCACTTCGAAGTCTGCATCGCCAGTCTAGAATTTTAACTTGAAGTTTAAATATATATATTCAACCACAGATTAAATATTTTTACCTGTAGGTACTGTAATTTCTTACCTCCTTCAACTCATTGACACTAGAAACCTGAGTGTCCTACTTCTTCTCTGCCTAACCTTTTAACAACCCAGATAAATAATCATGAAGTCCAATCATGACAATTCTATTTTAGATGTGTCACTCCCATAGGAATAATATGTTGAGGTAGAGTTATTAGGCTATAATATTTCAGACAAAAGATAAAAGAGGAAACTAAGTCGAGAATGAAATAGGAAAGAAATGGAATTGATAAGACATGAGTACAGGATTTATATTGGATAGTTTTCCCTCAGTAAAAGGGAATCTGAGACTATGAGACTTATGTGGAACAATAAAAACAACTAACATTTAGTGAGTGTTTTTCTGTTCTGGTATGGTTCCAAGTATGTTTAAAGTCACTTTTATGAGTTTTCATTAGTATTATTAACTCTGAACTAAGAAATCCCAATCTGAAAATTGTATTTCTAAAAACTGGGAGTCAACCTCATTCACCTGTGGAAACAGAACACATTTAAAAAGAGTATATTTTGTAACCCTGGGGAGAAATTGTGTAGTAAATATCCAATAGTATATTTCATTTATTTGTTTACTTCATTTATTTTTTCCATTAAATGAATATCTTCTCTTTATGTGACAGCTTTTTTTTTAACAAGGTTTTTTTTTTTTTTTTTAATCTTTTTTTTAATCACTCACCTTGTATGCAGCTCAGGAGTCTATTCTCAAAATGTTCACAAATATCCTGTTAATGTGTGTTTTATTATTTCAAAAAGTATTAATGTGTGATTTGTAAGATAGCAATTTGCACGTTCACTGTTTTTTTTCCGGTATTAAGACTTTATTGTTTTTCTAGCTTCTTTTGCTTCTGTGAGATCAATTTGTATTTCAAAATAGTGGTAGGTGGCAAATCATTTTGTTGTTTTGTGTATACTTAGGTTGTTGATGTTTTAAATCCTCTGTTGTCAACAAATCCTCCTGTACTGGTTTCTTTTCTTCAAAATTAATCATTAAGTTGTATTTTATTTATGAATTTTTGATATTAGTCTTTAAAATATTTTGTAACAGTCAATTTTATAATTCTATTATTCCTCAAGCACAATTATCTATGTTTAATAAATGACATAGTTTTAGTTATACCATTTTTATTATTTTTTGGAAAATACGGAGGGTCTCAGTTGTAGAGAGGCATACACAAAAGTTAGGGACTTTTGCATATTTCTATGGGAAATATAAAAGAACAGAGAAGAATTATTTTAAAATTTTAATCAGTGTGTATAGAAAATTCAAATAATTCTTAATTACTTCTCTGAATATCTGATTCTTTTTCCTTGTTTTTTCCCCCAACATGAATTTGTCCTACACAGACAATTGTTGAAACTCTCCACTAAGAACTAACAACTATAACTCTATAGAAGCGAAAACATAAAATAGTCTGAGTCTTTGTAAAGTATCATGAACTTTTTTAAAAGTCCATTTATAACAAATATTGATATAGTTATTGCCTATTCTAATCAATTCATGTGGCTATAACAAAATACCATAAAGTAAACTGCTTCCAAACATCAGAAATTTATTCCTCACAGTTCTTGAGGCTGCAAAACCACACACCATCAGAGTGCTGGCAGATTTGGAGTCTGGTGAGGGCTTGTGCATCTTCTCCCTGTGTGTTCATGTGGCAGAAGGAGACAAGACAGCTCTATGTGTCTTTTTAAGCAGAGTGTTAAGCCTATTCATGAGGGACTTGCCCTCATCACCTAATGACCTCTATCATCCAAAAGGGCTCAGAAGATCCGTGATACAAAAAAGGCATTTACTTGGTGTCTTAGAATTGCAACTCAGGGAGCACAGGTTCCAGCAGAAAACAGAAGTTTAGGTGGTTCTATTAAAGGCAAAATCAAGTTTAAGTGTGTTGCTTGTCAAGAATTATGACTGGAAGACACATTTACCTCTAGAGCTCATTGGTATAGCATAAAGCAGCTTAGACTCTATTATTATTCTAGGAAAAAAACTTTAGTTTATATAATCTTACATTAATTATAAGTTTTAGCAAATAACTTTCTTTCAGCATATCAGCAAGTTCATAGCGTGTTCACTGTAATACATAATGGAGTCTAGATCACAAAATGGAGTCCCTGCTGAAAACTTTTTCAAATCTTCTAATCACACATGTCTAATATCATGACACTGATTATTAGGTTGTAACATACATGAATTTGGAGGGGGCTATACAAGCATTGAGAAGACAGTACTGTAGCCTGTTGTGGTGATGTACAAGTATAATGAGCAGCTCTGGAGGCTGAGACAAGAGGATCACAAATTCAAGGCAAGCCTCATCAACTTAGCAAAGCCCTAAGCAACTTAGTGAGAACCTGTCTCAAAACAAAAATAAATAAAAAATTTAAACAATGTGTTGGGAATGTGGTTCGGTGGTTAAGGGTCCCTGGGTCCAACCCTTGTACAAAAAAAAAATGATAGATAGATAGATAGATAGAGTCTTAGTAATCTACAATAGGCCACAGAGCTGATGTTTCTGATGCCTGAAATAACAATTCAGTAGAGAAAAATAAGCATGCTTTCAGGAGTTGGGAATGCATTGTGGCAGCCCAGACTAGAAAGAGCAAGATCCTGGAAATTTTACTTGAGCACGCATCAAGCTTCTAGCAATGCAATTTCATTCAGGCCCAGAAGGTTAAAGAACTTCTTTCTTATTCATTTTCACAGTATACTCTCAGCATAATGTTGTATAAAAACACATATATATATATATGTGTTTATATATATATATATATATATATATATATATATATATATAAATACTTATATATTAAAACTTATATGTATAAAAACATATATATATATATGTGTTTATATATATATATATAAATACTTATATATTATATCATATATAGATATACATACATATGTATATAAAATTTATATTTATAATAATTTATAATCATTGTTGTCCATGACACTCTATCAATCACATAATTACTTTCTTGCAGTTTTTCCAGACCACAACTCCATGAAATGTACAAGGATTGTTGGAATACAGAGACACAGAGTGCTATGGGAGTTCATAACAAAAGCTGTTTCCTCCTCCTGTAAATTCAAATATTTTCATATAAAATAGGACTAGGGCTATTCTTAAGGAATATGAAAAATTTATACCTAGAAAAGAGGGAAGGAAGACTATATTATTTCTCATACAGCAATTTTCTACATACAAAAAAGTGAATTCTCAAGGAATGGCTGGAGGCCAGTATAACTACCCTCCAGAATATACAAAGAGGAGTACAAATATAATTGTGGAAATCTATCCAAGATCAATTGTGGAGACATTGTATTTGTTACTTTGTTTGCTATCATATAAAAACTACCATTTTATCCTTCCTTGGGGTTAATTGAAGATATTTTAAAAGATAAAATATTTTATTCTATTTATCATAGAGAAAGGTTGTTTATGTCAATGCTTTAAGTGTTTTCCATTCATAAATAATAGTATATAATTTTATTTTACTTGCAGAGTATGAAAGACAATCTCCACTTAGCTAAATTTTTTTGGAAAAACCTAAAATAATTTAATTATAAACACTTTATCTGACTAATTATGGGTGAATCCATAAATTTGTATACCACTGAACTGATTCTGATATGCTATGAGGATATATAATTCAATTTTTAATAAAGTTAAGTGTATATTTTTGCTAGATTTTGTACTGTTTTGAAAGTTTAAGGAAAAAAATGGAAGATCACCAGAGTTTTATTCTAATTATTATAATGTATTACAGCTCTACCATTTGGAACAATGATAAAATTTTATCTTATTACTGGTATATACAAGAAAAATGAAAGTATACTGACTCATTGACATACTTATGAGAATCGTTAAAGGAAATAATCACAATTCACATATTTTTCATCTGTTTAAGTGTTATAACTGCATGTGTATATGTGTGTATACATGCTCACATGTATATATATTTAAATCAAGCATTTAATGTCAAATTGTTTAAAACACTGAAGGAATTTAAAACCGCTCAGTATCCTTCCTGTTCCGAGAACAGGATTCTCTTTTTTATGTCTATAATAACAGGGGAGAAGGATAAAGAGACAAAAAGGTCATAGGCTTAGGAGCTATGAAGAAAGAGACCAATGACTTATCACATACAAACAAATCACCAAAATATTTAACATTTTTCTGTGTTAGTTGATAGCCAGTGATGACTTAGGAGCCATCCAAGGCATTCTTCTTTAGTGATAAACAGAGTGTAAACTGTTATTGAAAAAAATTCTGTCACTATTTATTGAAATTAACAAATGAGTTAAGGAAAGAGACAATTCAAAGAATGTCATGATTTTATACTTTCACCCTAAAGTTGCACCCCCTTTGCATATTTTTTGAATTTTCATTTTTGTCCTATTAAATGTACTATTTATGTGTCTTATCACATCAAGTTCAGTTTCTCTATCAAGTTCAAGAAAGTTCAAATTCTTCTAGAAAATGGTATTTTATTTAAAATAAGCTAATGAGATTTTCTAAAATTAATCATGGAATAAGGTGTCAGGGAGGGGAGAGAAAATGATTTGAGTCATGGGTGGATGGAAGGAAAACCAAAAGTTTTTCAAGCAAGTGCCCAGGCAGTTAAAGGCATGAGTCATACAGAATATGGAGTAACAGGAGGCTATTAACCTACTGAGACTACAGCCTTAGTCAAGTTTCATTCTTTTCTCCTAAGGAAGAGCACAGTAATCTATTACTCATGATCCTAACTTCAATCTGATCAAGAAATGAAGAGTTAACTAATCAGGCAATACTTCATCCTATCCTGCAATTTTGTGGATGTCTGGCTTTTTTTAAAGTCAAGGAATACTTACAGGAGTTAAATTTTAGAAATGAATATATATATATATTGCCACAGTCTGGCTGGGCACAAATGCCGCAGTTTGGCTGGGCACACAATCACGAGCCACCACACAGCTTGTAGATTCAAACAGCAACTCTTTACTCCCGAACTCACACCAGCCGTCTACAATCACGTTCTGGGGAAATCCACGTTCTCTGCCCAAGTCCACCACCACTGGGCTTCTGTCTCCCAAAATATACTGTCTGAATCCCGTGAGAACTCAAGGGGAACTCAGGCAGCAGGATACGCCCTATTCCCAGCAGGAATAATCTTAAACCTTAAACCTGGAACCTAAACTGGGAACGCCCTAAACCCGATTATCTTAAACCGGGAACACCCTAATCCGCCCTGGTCCTTGAGCAAGGTCACCTACATTCAATGTCACTGCAAAATGTCAGCAACATGGGGTACGCTGGCAAGGAAATTGTCATACCTACTTGGCTAATGGCTCCCAGCAATATATATATATATATATATATATATATATATATATATATATATATTATATACCATTTCTCTTCTAATTAAAAATCTTTCTGATAACTATATAAAGCACAAGTGAAAATACCTTGGAAAGATTTTTTTAAGTTAAAAGTAAAGTTTGTTTTGCTCAAAACTGATATCTCATAGGATGAATAGGTAGGAGTATAAGAAAACCCAATTTTAAGTTTTATATCTTGCATATCAATTTTTTTTTACTTTTATGATATTAAATACTTTTTTGAAAGGATCAGTTAACTTTATATTATTGATTATCTACTTATGGATATTATATCATAGTTAATTTTATTCTTAAATGTAATTTCAGACTTCATATTTTGAATTCTCTTTTATAAATGTCATATATTATTAAGGAACATGTTGTGTTACAACCTTCATTTCTCACCTTTTGTTCCTGCCAAGGGGAATGCTTTTTAATATCTCAACACCCACTGAAAGAGCTGGTGCTCCCTTATCTCAAAATGTATGAAAGCACTTTGATAGTAGAGGAAGCCAACTCCATCCGAGGCATTAGGCTTTTCTGAGTCTAAAGAGGAGACTAGGAGCAAGGTAGCAGACATTGATCTCTTAGAAAAATGAGAAGAGAGTTTCATTCCTGAGCAGCAGCACCCAAGGACAGACAGCTGAGCTTGGGATTCTACCACAAGCTATTAACATTTGTGGCAAATGTAAATACAGTACCTACTGTAGAAAAAGGGCAGGGACCACTCCTTAATGCAGAGTTTACATATGATGACATGCAGAAGGTGAGAAAACATTTAAATGACCAAGTTTGAACTTGCTAGCATCCTAGCAGGTTAAGTCTAATAGGAAATTAAATTCAATCCATAGCTCTATAGAAATGCATGTAATTAGTATTAAACAAATGTTAACATTTTCCCCTTGATAACCAAGTACTTCTTAAACAGGGCATTTTAGAAACCTAATTCACAGGACAAGTTTGATAAATTAGAATAATTTATGTTGAGAAATTCTGTTGATCAAAATGTACTACTAGGTTAATAAAAATATGAGCCAGAGAATATAAGAAAATATTTTATACATGTATTCTGAATAGCTAAATGATTCATTAAAAGATAGGTAATAAAAAAATATTGGCTAAAGTGAGAAAAGGCACTCCATAAGATGTACTATGCAAATATTCAGAATATATACAAAGATGCTCAACTCAGTTAGTTGTCAGAATCATGCAAATTCAAATGTAATATGTCTGCACACTCATCAGAATGGTAACTTTAAAAAACTTATGAAATATGTTGTTTCAGAGGTGGAATAAAAGAAATTAACAATATTGAAAGGATTGTAAATTTGGAAAACTATTGGTCACATCTGCTACATGCATTCTATGATCCAGCCAGACTACTCTGAAGACTATGCCCTAAAGAAATCCATCTGTTGTCACAAAAACTTGTTTAAAACAATCATTGCAGCACTGTTATCATAACCCCAAACCAGAAACCCAAATATCTGTTAATAAGACAATAGATAGCCAAATTCTTTTTATGCTATACACATGGATAGAAACAGCTATTGAATGAACTGTAACAATACACAACAACATGAATAAATTTTGTAAATAAAATGTTGAGTTAAAGAAGTCTGCCTCAAAAGAGAATTTACTCTTTGATCCTAAGTTTTGAGAAAATGAAAAACAGGAAAACCAATCTATGGTATTAGAAGCTAAAATGTAGCTTTGGAATGAGACAAAGACTAAATGAGGCAGGAGGGATGGGACTTAGAGGTGGTTCCTGTACTGGGTTAATTTTGCACAAGAATGTTGTTCTATGAAAGTTCTTTGAGATGTATCAACATAATTTATTAACTTTCTTTGGTTTTGTTTTGGTGTTGCTTTATTTAAAATAAGTTTACTTTATAAAATAATTATTTAACAAATAATAGCTTCTGCTTTCAGCTATGAGTCAAATTCTAATCTGCAGATCCATTTAAGCAAAGAGTCATTCTTTATAAATTTAATATTTCTAAATTATTTACCAAAAGATATATTACTATTTCCACTTTGGACACTGAAGTCCTCCTTTCCATTAACTAATTTTAATAAAATATTCTACAATAAAATATCTTTAGTTATTACCTGATAGTATAAACATTGAATTTCTACCTTCCCATAAACATAGCTGATTTAAAAAAAAAAAAAAAAAAAAAAAAAAAACATTAATTAGCCTACCTTGTGGGGAGATAATTCGGTGGTAGTGCACTTGACTAGAATGTGCAAGGTCCTCAGTTCCATATCCAGCACCTCACAAAAAATCAAAACAAAACCCCCAAATGCTTAGTAAATATCAATTTAGCCAGTTGTGGTGGTGCATGCCGTTAATCTCATTAACTCAGAAGGCTGAGGCAGAAGGATTGCACATTCAAACCAGCCTCAGCAACTGAGTGAATCCCTGTTTCAAAACAAAAAATAAAAAGGGACTCTTGGTTCAATCCACAGTATTAGAAAAAAAAATTAAATACTCACTTGCAGAGAACTAAAGACAGGCACACAGAAAGAAAATATAAAGCCCCTACCATGCATTCTCTTCTGATATTTAAATCAAATTTTGATTTGATTTTATCTAAACCTTATGAAATTGAATGATACTGTCTGAGCAAATTCACAGAAGAAGGTGGGAGGAGGTAAAATATTGTAAAAATATGCACCCCATTTCAAATAATGTGGAATATTTTTCAAAATATTTTTCAAAAATTTTGTTTTTGTTTTAATTGTGAAAGATCAGGAGAGTCCAGCTAGGAAAGCCATCAGCAACCAACAAAAACTTTGAATTTTAAAGGGAAGGAAAAACATTGTTTATGAATGATTTCATTAAGTATACCTTGAGAGCTTCCTACCCTCTGAAAATCAATAGATCTCTCCCCAGCCCGTGTCTGCCTCTCTCATTCCTTCTTTCTTTACAACGACCACAGTAACTCTTTATAAATCAAGGAAATACTTTACTCTAAAAAACACCAATCCATACTCTTAAATAAACAATTTTCAAGCTCTCTCAGTGTGTAGCCAGAGCAAAGAAAAACAGATAAATATGTCTTAAAAGCGCGATCAAAGTATAAAAACTCTAAATTTTTCTTAGGTATCTGGATCCTGAAGGACTATTCCTTTCCTTTTTTCTTAGTATAGTGGAGCACAATTTAGGCAATATTTGCCACATTTATTAAAAATAAGAAGGAGGAGGAGGAGGAGGAGGAAGAGGAGGAGGAGGAGGAGGAGGAGGAGGAGGAGGAGGAGGAGGAGGATGGGGATGATGATGATGATGATGATGATGATGATAATGATGATGAATGGGAGGAGGAGGAGGAGGAGGGAGAGAGAAAAGAAAAGAAAAAGAAGATTTTTGTCAACAGTCCAGGGATATCTATGTTATAGATGACAATTACCTTTAAAATAATGAAAATGCCACTTTATTCTGATTTCAAAATAATCTTTCATGTTATGTTTTTTTTTCAAATTTTATAAATGGAAAAATCCAATGAAAAGAGGAATGATTACTCCTCTATAAAAAGAAGGTTTATGTGATAAATTATTTAATAAGTTTCACTCCTATACTTGCCATATGATTCAATAAATGCACATTGATTGGCTACAGACTGAAAGAATGGTTAAATTATAAAATGGTGGCTGTATTTGTACTTTACATTTTTATCTTATGATGTACATGTACAGCACCTCAATTTTATATGAATGCATAAAAATTCTTCAGAGGTATTTGCAGAACTAGTAATGCAACTAGGTTTAAAATTCAGTCTTGCTCATTCTTAGGCTATCAGTTTGGGTTGTCTCTACCAGAAGCAAAAATAATAGAGAAATAATAATTTGCTTGGCACTGTGGATTTCAGCATATCTTTCTTTCTTAGCTAATTTTCTTTGAAGACTCAAAAGGTGATGTGTATCACTTATGTCTGCTTTTCTCCTGTCCCAGTTAATAAGAATTTATAGCTTAATGAAACAATTTAGGGATGACTAATTTGCTGTACATTAAGGTTCTTAATACCTTGAAAATAGAGTGCTATCTAAATAAAAACCAAGGTTATTTTTGGCAGTTATAGCAGAACTTTCCTGTGGTATGTTATGATTAATTTTCTTGAGGAACTCAGGATGTTCATGTCATCAATCAAATATGCTTAAGTATCACAGAAGAGTTCCCTTAGAAACACTGCCAGAGGAAAGTGGTGGTATCTTCAGGGCTCTTTTCATTTGCTAAATCCAGGTAAAGAATGACAGGATCCAATCTTGCATCAACATTTCAACCCATGAATTATTTTTGGCCTCAATACCATCACAGGAAACCTGCTTTGGGAATAAAAGGAAACAATAAATTCAACAAGAATGTGTTTTAATGGTTGTTGGGTGCCCAGCACTGTGATAGGCATTATGATACACACCAAAGCAGTGCAAACACAATCCTATTTATTCTGAACTTTAACATATGTCAGGATAAAAGACATATATATGTGAAATGAATTCATAAGGCAGAATAAAAAGTAATCAAAAGCAAAAGTATTATAAAAAGTATTATTATTAAAAATGACTTGTCAATGAAACCTCAGGAAGGAGAAAGTTGATGTAGATTAGGTATTTTAAAATCAAGTTTAAGGGGCTGGGGTTGTGGCTCAGTGGTAGAGCACCTGCCTGGCATGTGTGAGGCACTGGGTTTGATCCTCAGCACTACATAAATATAAATGAATAAAAAAAGGTATTGGGTCCATCTACAACTTAAAAAAAATTAAAAATCAAGTTTAAGAAGAGCAATAAGGAATTAGTTTTATAAGACATGAAAAATCTAGAAGTTATAAGAATCATAATTCTTAAAAATCTTGCATTTTCCTGCCTCTTGTCCCAATACATGTTATTCACTATACATAAAACAAATATATATTTTACTATATGTTTTGCAACTATTTTACCTCCTTACCATTCATATCTATTTAATTCTGAATTAGATTTTGGATTTTAGACATGAAACATCATTTCTCCTGGAAAACTTTATTTGGTCCTCCAGTGTAGATATTACTTCACTATGTTATCATAGCTCCAAGTTTTACCACAGTTTAGTTCTGCAATTATATTTTAATGCCATCTTCCTTGCATGGGTATATTCTATTTGAAACAAGGAATGCATTTACCAGTGAGATATATATATATATATATATATATATATATATATATATATATATGGTGTCTACTACTTATCATTAATGAACATCTAAAATCTTAAGAAATCATATATGCCACTAGTCTAATTTGGAGAAGTCAACAAGAGTTAAATGACATAGGACATAAACAGTAGCTCCAAGGTTACAATCACACTTGCAGACTTTCACCCAAATGCCTTTCTGCTTTGTCATGATTCTTTCCTGTAATTAACAGGGGACAGGGAAGGACAGAGGGAAAATGTCTTCCTGAGGAGGGAAGAGTAAGTGATCTGGCACTGTCAAGAGAGCTGTGTGTTTTTTAAAACACTTGTCATTTACACCAAGGGATGGACATAGAACATGAAATGTTTTCTAATATGCACTTACTGTCATTTCTCACTGTCATCTTCAAGCAGATTGTCAACTGTCTTCCTTTAATAGTTGAATCAGACTCCATTTTACTTGGGAACACAATATCGTTGCTATTTTAAAATAGATTTTATTTCAATATACCTTATATTACAATTATTCAGAATGTTCTCCACAATATAGTCTTATAAACTCATTTGCTAACTGTTTTATTCCACTTGTGAATAAAACAATACATCTTGTGATACATTGTTCTGAAATAAAACCCAAGCTTTTAGAAAAACAGAAGTTATAGACACAAACTTAAATCATTTGAGTTGTAAATAACTAGAACTTGGTAAAGAATGATATGTATTTAAAGATCACAAGATAAAAGCAAATTTAATTTTTTTTTCATTTAGGTTAGTTTAAAAGAGTCTGGCAAAAATATTCCATTTTTGTAGAAATATACAAAACTTTCAAAAAGAAGACATACAAGTTCAAAATCATTTAAGCTGAAAAGGAAATTTAAAGGAAAATGGGGAAAAGATTTCGTAAACGTTACACTATATAAAACACCCAAACTTTTCATCTAAATACAGAAACAATACATGAATGTGAGAACATGTCCAGTGCCTCTCATGTTTTTCATTATTTACATTTTATTTATTTATTTCTATTCTCAGAAATCTTCCATCATGGTGAGGCTTCATCCAACAGGGACAATGCCATGTCAGCTTGTACAGAAATTGCATTCAGAAAATGATTTGGGATTTTAAGTCCTCTGCAAGGAGATGCGTATAACAGGAGAAAGGAAGAATTAAGAGTCTGAACTGGGCGTGGTGGTGCACACCTGTAATTCCAGCAGCTCAGGAAGGGGAGGCAGGAGGATTGCGAGTTCAAAGCCAGCCTCAAAAAAAAAAAAAAAAAAATGACAAGGTGCTAAGCAACTCAGTGAGACCCTGTCTCTAAATAAAATACAAAATAGTGCTGAGGAAGTGGCTCAGTGGTTGAGTGCCTATGAGTTCAATCCCTGATACTCCGCCCCCCCAAAAAGAATCTGATCCCCAAAGACATTCTTTTTTGAAATATTAAACATTCACAACTCTGCTTCTTATTTTGACTTAGTAATATTAAAAAGAAACAAAGAAAGACTACTCTGTTCATAAAGTCATTCAATTTTTTTAAAATGTAGCTCTTTTCTGGGTTTTTAAGGCAATTCTTCTTTGGTGATATTATTTTCTGCTGAATGAATAACTGAGCATGCCAACAAGGCATATACAACACACCAATGGTATGTATTGCTATGGAGCAGAAGATGGAATGGGAGCTATGGTAACTTAGAAATGAGGGTTAGTCAGCATTGCAAAGCATCTTGAGCAAAACACTACATGAGGAAGAAATGAAAAACAATAACCAAAACCATCAGTGGGAAGTGCCTCTATAAAAACAGAGGGCAGGGGGAAAGCTAACCATGGAGAAACAAACTAAATTAAATTAAAAAAAAAAGAAGATAAATAATCAAACATGGCTGGAAGTACAAACCATATATCAATAGTAACTCTAAACGTTAATGGCTTAAACTCTCCAATAAAGCGACATAGGCTGGTAACATGGATTAAAAAAACAAATCCAACAATATGCTGCCTCCAGGAGACACATCTGATTGGAAAAGACATACACAGGCTGAAGGTGAAAGGTTGGGAAAAAATATACCACGCACACGGTCCTCGTAAGCAAGCAGGGGTGGCCATCCTCATATCGAATAAAATCGACTTCAAGACTAAGTTAATCAAAAGGGATAAGGAAGGACATTATATACTGTTAAAAGGAACCATTCACCAACAAGACATAACAATTATCAATATTTATGAACCAAATAATGGTGCTGTGACGTTCATAAAACAAATTCTCCTCAAGTTCAAGAGTCAAATAGACCACAACACAATAATTATGGGTGACTTCAACACACCTCTCTCACCATTTGACAGATCCTCCAAACAAAAGTTGAATAAAGAAACTATAGAACTCAATATCACAATCAACAACCTAGACTTAACTGACATATATAGAATATATCAACCATCATCAAGTGGATATACTTTTTTCTCAGCAGCACATGGATCCTTCTCAAAAATAGACCATATATTATGCCATAGGGCCACCCTCAGTAAATATACAGGGGTGGAGATAATCCCATGCATTTTATCTGATCATAATGGAATGAAACTGGAAATCAATGATAAAAGAAGGAAGGAAAAATCCTACATCACATGGAAAATGAACAATATGTTACTGAATGATCAATGGGTTACAGAAGACATAAAGGAGGAAATCAAAAAATTCTTAGAGATAAATGAAAATACAGACACAACATATCGGAATCTATGGGACACAATGAAAGCAGTTTTAAGAGGGAAATTCATCGCCTGGAGGTCATTCCTCAAAAAAAGGAAAAACCAACAAATAAATGAGCTCACACTTCATCTCAAAGCCCTAGAAAAGGAAGAGCAAAACAACAGCAAATGTAGCAGAAGGCAAGAAATAATTAAAATCAGAGCGGAAATCAACGAAATTGAAACAAAAGAAACTATTGAAAAAATTAACAAAACTAAAAGTTGGTTCTTTGAAAAAATAAATAAGATTGACAGACCCTTAGCCATGCTAACGAGGAGAAGAAGAGAGAGAACTCAAATTACTAACATACGGGATGAATAAAGGCAATATCACAACAGACGCTACAGAAATACAGAAGACAATTAGAAATTATTTTGAAAACCTATATTCCAATAAAATAGAAGATAGTGAAGACATCAATAAATTCCTTAAGTCATATGATTTGCCCAGACTGAGTCAAGAGGATACTCACAACTTAAACAGACCAATATCAATAGATGAAATAGAAGAAGCAATCAAAAGACTACCAACCAAGAAAAGCTCTGGACCAGATGGGTATACAGCGGAGTTTTACAAAACCTTTAAGGAAGAATTAATACCAATACTTTTCAAGGTATTTCAGGAAATAGAAAAAGAGGGAGCTCTGCCAAATTCATTCTATGAGGCCAACATCACCCTGATTCCGAAACCAGACAAAGACACCTCAAAGAAAGAAAACTACAGACCAATATCTCTGATGAACCTAGATGCAAAAATCCTCAATAAAATTCTGGCCACTCGGATACAAAGGCACATCAAAAAAATTGTGCACCATAATCAAGTAGGATTCATCCCTGGGATGCAAGGATGGTTCAATATACGGAAATCAATAAATGTTATTCACCACATCAATAGACTTAAAGATAAGAACCATATGATCATCTCAATAGACGCAGAAAAAACATTAGACAAAGTACAGCATCCCTTTATGTTCAAAACATTAGAAAAACTAGGAATAACAGGAACTTACCTCGACATAGTAAAAGCTATCTATGCTAAGCCTCAGGCTAGCATCATTCTGAATGGAGAAAAATTGAAGGCATTCCCCCTAAAATCTGGAACAAGACAGGGATGCCCTCTATCACCACTTCTATTCAATATAGTTCTCGAAACACTGGCCAGAGCAATTAGACGAAAGAAATTAAAGGCATAAAAATAGGAAAGGAAGAACTTAAATTATCACTATTTGCAGGTGACATGATTCTATACCTAGAAGACCCAAAAGGGTCTACAAAAAAACTACTAGAACTAATAAATGAATTCAGCAAAGTGGCAGGATATAAAATCAACACGCATAAATCAAAGGCATTTCTGTATATCAGCGACAAAACTTCTGAAACGGAAATGAGGAAAAACACTCCATTCACAATATCCTCAAAAAAAAAATAAAATACTTGGGAATCAACCTAACAAAAGAGGTGAAGGATTTATACAATGAAAACTACAAAACCCTAAAAAGAGAAGTAGAAGAAGATCTTAGAAGATGGAAAAATATACCCAGTTCATGGATAGGCAGAACTAACATCATCAAAATGGTGATATTATCAAAAGTTCTCTATAGGTTTAATGCAATGCCAATCAAAATCCCAACGGCATTTCTTGTAGAAATAGATAAAGCAATCATGAAATGCATATGGAAAAATAAAAGACCCAGAATAGCAAAAGCAATTCTAAGCAGGAAGTGTGAATCAGGTGGTATAGCGATACCGGATTTAAAACTATATTACAGAGCAATAGTAACAAAAACAGCATGGTACTGGTACCAAAACAGGCGGGTGGACCAATGGTACAGAATAGAGGACACAGAGACTAATCCACAAAGCTACAACTATCTTATATTCGATAAAGGAGCTAAAAGCATGCAATGGAGGAAGGATAGCATCTTCAACAAATGGTGTTGGGAAAACTGGAAATCCATATGCAACAAAATGAAACTGAATCCCCTCCTCTCGCCATGCACAAAAGTTAACTCAAAGTGGATCAAGGAGCTAGATATCAAATCAGAGACTCTACGTCTGATAGAAGAAAAAGTTGGCTCCGATCTACATATTGTGGGGTCGGGCTCCAAATTCCTTAATAGGACACCCATAGCACAAAATTTAATAACAAGAATAACAAATGGGACTTACTTAAACTGAAAAGTTTTTTCTCAGCAAGAGAAACAATAAGAGAGGTAAATAGGGAGCCTATATCATGGGAACAAATCTTTACTCCTCACACTTCAGATAGAGCCCTAATATCCAGAGTATACAAAGAACTCAAAAAATTAAACAATAAGAAAACAAATAACCCAATCAACAAATGGGCCAAAGACCTGAACAGACACTTCTCAGAGGAGGACATACAATCAATCAACAAGTACATGAAAAAAATGCTCACCATCACTAGCAGTCAGAGAAATGCAAATCAAAACCACCCTAAGATACCATCTCACTCCAGTAAGATTGGCAGCCATTATGAAGTCAAACAACAACAAGTGCTGGAGAGGATGTGGGGAAAAGGGTACTCTTGTACATTGCTGGTGGGACTGCAAACTGGTGCGGCCAATTTGGAAAGCAGTATGGAGATTCCTGGGAAAGCTGGGAATGGAACCACCATTTGACCCAGCTATTGCCCTTCTTGGACTATTCCCTGAAGACCTTAAAAGAGCGTACTACAGGGATACTGCTACATCGATGTTCATAGCAGCAAAATTCACAATCGCTAGACTGTGGAACCAACCCAGATGCCCTTCAATAGATGAATGGATAAAAAAAAATGTGGCATTTATACACAATGGAGAATTATACAGCACTAAAAAATGACAAAATCATGGAATTTGCAGGGAAATGGATGACACTAGAGCAGATTATGCTTAGTGAAGCTAGCCAATCCCTAAAAAACAAATACCAAATGTCTTCTTTGATATAATGAGAGCAACTAAGAACAAAGCAGGGAGGAAGAGCAGGAAGAAAAGATCAACATTAAACAGATACATGAGGTGGGAGTGAAAGGGAGAGAAAAGGGAAATTGCATGGTAATGGAGGGAGATCCTCATTGTTATACAAAATTACATATAAGAGGTTGTGAGGGAAATGGGAAAATAAACAAGGAGAGAAATGAATTACAGAAGATGGGGTAGAGAGAGAAGATGGGAGGGGAGGAGAGGGGAGATAGTAGAGGATAGGAAAGGTAGCAGAATACAACAGTTACTAATAGGGCATTATGTAAAAATGTAGATGTGTAACCGACGTGATTCTGCAATCTGTATTTGGGGTAAAATTGGGAGTTCAAAACCCACTTGAATCAAATGTATGAAATATGATATGTCAAGAGCTTTGTAATGTTTTGAACAACCAATAAAAAAAAAAAGAAATGAGGGTTAGTGAGTGCTTTAACAAGAAGTCCTTGGAGGATTTTCCAGTGTGAAAGTATGAAGCCTCAGACCAAAAGTGATGAAATCAGCATCAAACGTTGAATCTGTGTTTGTCTTATGGAAACCAGTGAGATATGTTGTGATGTAAGTGTATACCTGTTATAGTTTAGATACTAGGTGTACCCTAAAAGCTCATGTGTGAGTCAATGCAAGAATGGTTAGAGGTGAAATGATTGGATTATGAATGGCTAAAGGAATCAGTTCATTAATCTACTTGAATAGATTAATTGAGTGGTAACTGTAGGCACATAGAGTGTGGCTGGAGGAGGTAGGCCACTGGGGCTTGACTTTGGGATTTATATTTTGTCCCTGGTGAGCCAGTTATCCTTCACTGCTTCCTTGAAACCATGTCTTGAACCATTTTTCTCCTTCAACTGTGATGTTCTGCTTTACCTTAGGTGCAGAGCAAAGAAGTTGGCTCTCTATAGACTAAAAACTCTGAAACTTTGAACCCCAAGTAAACTTTTTCTCTTCTAATTGTTCTTATCAGGTCTTTTGGTCACAGAAATGAATAAGCTGATGAAAACCCTGCCATAAGAAATTGCACAGGCTGTTGTGGTGGTACATGACTATAATCCCAGCAGTTTGGTGGGAGGAGGCATGGGGATTGCAAGTTTCAGGCCAGCCTCAGCAAATTAGTGAGGCCCTAAGCAACTTAGTAACACCCTGTCTCAAAATAAAATATAAAAATGGACTAGAGATGTAGCTTGATGGTAAAGTGTCCTGACATCCCCAATGCCAAAATAAATAAATTAATTAATTAATTAATAATAAGAGAAAAGGAAAAAAAAAAGAAATTGCAATTTCACATGAGGCAATGCAAAATGAAGACAAAACATGGTTATTCTATCTAACCAAAAGTGTATAACAATGCCAATTTTGTGGCTCGGAAGGTAAAGAACAGTTAATGGATGTTTCATTTGTGTGTTTATTCAGCATTTAGTAGAGACTCACTACACACAAACTCTATGATTATCCTCATAGACAAAACAAATGTGCAACCAAACAGCAGTGCCTGACTGCAGATTAGGGATATATTAATTGCTCCATGGTCAACATTATTCACTCTCCAGAAATAGGACATGTAGTTTGAAAGTGTCCCTTCTGTTTATTTTGTTCAAACTTTCTCATGCCTAATTCTCATTCTAGTCAGTACAATTTTTAAAAAGAAGCCTAGCCAAGCTAAATATGATGTATCTAGCTTTTTAGGAAGTAGAAGTAAATAATACAATAACAATTAAAACATCTACATAATTTATAAATATATAAAGCATGTTTGCACATGTATTAGCCAAGATGCTTTCAGTTGCAGATGGCAGAAACTCAAATACATCTATTGTACACTAAGGGGAGAATTTACTGGTCTGCCAAGTTAACAGGAAGGTTTAAATCCCTAAGAACAGAGGAAATGGGGTGAGATAAAAGACGTGAACTGTGTACCTTCATCACAAAAGTCCTGTCTCTGCCTTAACATCTCTCAGCATGCTAGATTTCTTTAAATCACACCCAATTCCTTTACATTGTGTAAAACTTGAATATTGATTGTCCTCAATTTTATCTTCTATTGCTTGAGGAACCAAAGTTAAAAAACACAAAGTAATTTTGATCAGCTTCTTTCTCGAAGAACAGTAACAGGGTGACCAAG
The DNA here is from genome assembly GCF_047511675.1 of Marmota flaviventris. NCBI lineage: Eukaryota > Metazoa > Chordata > Mammalia > Rodentia > Sciuridae > Marmota > Marmota flaviventris. Next base: position 39,383,610 of record NC_092509.1, read on the forward strand.
TAAAAACATAGCAACTTTCACCTCTTGATTGGAACTAAGGGAGAAACGCCATAAAAAAGGAGTTGCAACATACTATAGTAACACAGCCACTTCAATGTTTATAGCAGCACAATTGTTAAACTATGGAAGCAACCTAGATGCCCTTCAGTAGATGAATGGATAAAGAAATTGCGGTTACATATACACAATGGAATATTACTCAGCATGAAAAAATAATAAAATTATGGCATTTTCAGGCAAATGGATGGAGCTGGAGAATATCATGCTAAGTGAAGTAAGACAATCCCAAAAAAGTAAATGCTGAATGTTCTCTCTGGTAAGTGGATGCTGACCCATAACCAGGGGTTGGGGGAGAATAGAGGAGCCCTAGATTAGCAAAGGGGAGGGAGAGAATGGGAGAGGACATGGGGGTAGGAAAGATAGTGAAATGAGATGAACATCCTTACTTTAGATACATGTGTGACTACATATGTGGTGCTACTCTACATAGTGTACAACCAGAGAAATGAAAATTTGTGCTCCTTTTGTGTACAGTGAGTCAAAATACATTCTGCTATCATGTATAACTATTTAAAACAAATTAAAAAAAAAAAAAAAGAAAAAAAAAGGAGTTGGTGGCAGTCATAACATAGTGGCCCAAACAATGCTCATTGTGTTAGTCACTGTCCCTTATAAAACAATAATGTTATGAGTGCTTACAATTTAAGGCCTGGAAATGATTTCTTCTTTCTCCCAAATCTACTTTTTTGTTGAATAATGAAGATGGCAGAGCCCATTATGATTCTTGTTTATTGCCATTGCTGCTATAGAAAGTTCAGAAATAAATTAAAATTTACAGTTAACCAATTTACTTCAGATTCATGCAAACAGTTTTGAATGTTTTCTATGAAGTTTCACATTCTTTGGCAAAAACAAATTTTAAATAAAAACATAATTTTTTTCTGGGACTTTTAAAAGAGTAAGTCCCCGAGCCAGGCATATGGTGGCACATGCCTATAATCCCAGCAATTTGGGAGGCTGAGGCTGAGAAATTTGAGGCCAGGCTCGGAAACCTAGTGAGACTTTGTTTCAAAAAACGAAAGTAAAAAAGGTCTGATTATATGGCTCAGTGATAAACCACCCATAGGTTCAATCTTCAAAAATAATTCCTTGGTTTTAGGACATAAATGAAGAACAATTGATCAATAAAAAGGAACTCATAACATTGGTCTCATGGCCACTACACTTGCTAAAATAATCACCTATCGCGAATTTCATGGGTCACTTAGCATATTCTCAAAAATGCAAGAAAATGTCTCTGATAATAAAATATATAAAATAAAAGTAGTTATCTTAGTCTGGTGGGATGCCTTAAAAAATACCACAGAATAGCTGGCTTATAAACAATAGAAATTACTGCTTATTGTTCTGGAGCCTGGAAATTCCAAGATTAAGGCACCAGCAGATTCTGTGTCTGATAGTGGTCTGCTTCCTAAAAGATAGCAGTCTTCTCTCTATTACCTCAAATGGCAGAAGGGATGAAGGATCTCTGTGGGGATTCTTATATAAGGTCATGAATCCCTGAACACTTCCTAATAGTCCCACCTCCTGAAACCAACACCTGGAAGGTTAGGAGTTTAATGTATAAATTTGGACAGGACACATTCAGATCATAGCAATTCAATAGACAAATCTTAAGAATCACCCTGTAATTTCACCTGGAAATTTCAAGCATGTTGCCAGTTTTTATATCTGATCCTTTATGAGCATATTGCTTTACTTTCTTAATAATATATTCTTCATTATTCCTTCATGTCAAAGGAATAATCATAATTCTGAAGATATGTAGGTGTCTTCCCTCTAATTTCAATATTGGTAGGAATTTACATATAACCTTCGACTTACTTCCAATACAAGAGTAGGAACAATTTGCCTTACAAAAGAAGATGCTGTGCTTTGGTTGCCAGGGAAACAGTGGGAGAGTGGAGGACAGCCAAACAAGGTAAAATCAATAAAAAGACAAGTAGTGAGACAACTGTGTTGGCACAGGCTAATCCTCAACCCCATGTTTTTAACTGTATTGTTGACCCTTCTGTGTATGATTGGGACGATTTACTACTTCCTGCTTTTCTATAACCATGATAAAAAGCATTCCTTCCTTCCTTCCTTTCAAATTTCAGCACACATGTATTGTATAACAATGAATGAATTGAAGTTAGTAGATTTTAAGCCAGAGGAAAATATCTGCAGATGCAGATTTATTTTTTGATTCTTTTTTTTAGGTCACTGTGACCTTTGAGAAAATAGTTTCTGACTTTCTTCACATTAAGGTGAAAAACTGTCAGTGTTTATAGTGACTATTCATAGCCATTAGCATTAACAATACATAAAATAAATTTATAACTTGAATTGTTTAGCAGTTGATTCAAAGCATTTTATATTGATCTTTATATGATCTGATTTGAAAATTAAGATAATTTTAGAATGTGAACTTAGAAAAATATTCTAAGCATTTTTAAAAAAAATTCTTTAAATAAATTTTAAAATGTCAATAATTTGGCTTTATTTTGTGGAGGTGCATAAGCACAGAGAACTTTGCAATAGAAAACAGTAGAAACCTCTTATTTGTGATGACAAACTTGGTTTTCTCTTAATTTACCACACTCCAGACTTTCGCATCTATAATAACTGTTGTGAGATGTAAAGAATGGATGTTTCTCATTAACATGTGTAAATATTATTTAGGCTTATAGCACATCTATATAGATTTTCAATAATTCTCAAAGACAAGTTTTTCAATGACACATTGCTGGGGTACATTAACTGTTCCCAGCAACTGATGCAAGTATTAGACAATATAGAGACATCAAACAGGAATCCCTGATACAAACTTAATGTTATTGGGTTTCCTTGGCCTCTTCTAAAATCACTTCTATCCCCCAAGTTAATCAAGTAATAAAGACAAGTACTGACTCAGGGAATTAATAAATAGTTAATGCTTCTTGATGAGAGGAGGTGTGATTTTGATGAGCTGTATTCTCATCTGTGCATACTTGTTACTTCCTTTAACTTAGAAAATACTTTCACTTCCATCCCCCAAATTTTACCTGTTTGTGGCATCTGATTTGTATTTACATTATTGAGTCCAAATCAGATGCCATTGGAAGAAGTATGTCTTTCCTTAACTAATGTATCTATCTTGTGATCATTTAAAATCTCTCAAATCTAATTACATTCTTATGATGCTTGAATTATTAGAAAGTTGAAAGCCAGATTTGTAGCACCTCAGTAGACAGTCCTATGTATCTACCTGTGCACTCTTAATGGGTCAGTGCTGTCTCCTCAAAACCATTGTGTGGAAGTACTAATCCCTAGTACTTCAGAATGTGACTGTGTTGGGAAATGCTGCCTTTAATGAGATAGTGAGAAAAAAAAATGAGGTCATGTGGGTGGTCCTTAATCAACATGTGTGGTGTAATTATAAAAGGAGATTAGGACAGATATTGTGAACAAATGGAGAAGATGACCATTTATAAGCCAAGGAGAAAGGTCTCAAAAGTAACAAACCTTGCCAACATTTTTATCTTGGATTCTCAGTTTACAGAATTATGAGAAAATAAGTTTTTGTTGTTTAAGCCATATAATCTGTGGTACTTATGTTATCGAAGTCCTACTGAACCAATTTGCTAATCCTCCACTATAACTTCACAATTTTCCTACTCAATTTTCCAGAACTATTAATTTATTTTTTCATTATTACATGTATTCTAATAAGGTGCATCATCTTCTATATGAACTAAATACATATTTGAAACATTAATAATGCAGTTTCTTCAACTGCGTTGAAATTGAGACTAATTTACAAGAATTCTCAAGGGATTTTGTCATTTTAAATTCATTCTTTTAACTACCTGTATTAGAAATATCCTTGGCTACCACATTCTCTGGCATACTAGAGGAACTAAACATGACCTCAAACTTTGGTTTTGGTTGACTTGCAACAATAGTCTTCATATTTTAAAGTTCACAATAGAATCAATCTTGCTTAACCATAAAACAAAAAACAAAAAAAAGGAAGAAAGAAAGAATTAATGAATGAAAGTTGTTGGTGTCACTATGGAGTTAAGAAATGACCCTTCAATGTCTTGGGACAGGACTGGAATTTAATGAATGAATGAATGAATGAATGAATGAATGAATAAGTAAATAAATGAATGTATAAATAACAGTCAGAAATAACCCAAAAATATTTAGCCCAAAGAGACTTTGTGCTACATTTGGGTAATCCAAATAACATGTGGAGATTAATTATGCTTTCCAATGAGATGATGCACATGCCAGTTCGCCAAATTATTCATTTTCAGTGGTATCTGAGTCAACTGTTCATAAATCACGATGAAAATCAGAGAAACACAAACTTTGCTTTTACCTGAATTGCTGATTATTGAATCTCCTGGATGCCTAAGAGAATATGTATCTCTCTTCTCTTTGCAGCATATGAAATGGGCAGTTAGAGGAATGAGGAAAGAAGGAAAACAAAAACAAGGGGTAAAGATAGAAGAAATCAAGGAAAAGAAGAACTAAGAAGAAGAAAGGAAACAATTAAAAAGAAATGATTTAAAATACAAATTTATATCTGTCCATCAATATATTAGAATGCCTTCAAGTTTTCCACCCTTAATTGGATAATGTCAGTAACCAAGTGCTCCTTGGTGATACTAAATTCTCCTGGCTTGGAAATATAGTGTCTTGCAATTCCTCTACAGGTTATAGCCGTAAGGATTCCTAAGAAACAGACATGAAATATCTTTTTTGTCCATGTGGTTAGGGTTTTATGGAGGTTGGATACAATTGTCAGTTTAAATATATATATATATATATATATATATATATATATATATATATATATATATATATGACTCTTGAAAGCTATTAACTTGACAACTATAAGAAAAATAAATGAAGTCAACATAAATCAATGAACAGCATTTGAATTGAATTTGGTGTTCAATGTTTCCACTTTCTGCATAGAGGAAACACTGTATCAGAATCTTATTTCATATACACTTTAACCCAGTCTCACCCTCTCTTAGAATTATAGTACAAAGATGTTTCAGCACATTGGCTTATATCCTATAGGGTTGGCAAAGTTTTCATTCTTTACAAAAAAAAAAAAACTTTCTTGGCTTATGAGCAAATCTTTTTTAAGAACATTAGGGACAAACAAACCAAATGAATAAGCCTTGCCCTTTTCTTCAAGAATTTAACCCAATTACTATAAATTGAACACTTGTGTCAAATATTAAAGTCAGATAAAATTTCTTAGTTCATAGAGGCTGAAGCTTGTAAAGAAAGAAAGTTATTAATAAAATGTGCATGTGCCAGGTGCAGTGGTGCACACCTGTAATCCCTCCCAGTGGCTCAGGAGGCTGAGGCAAGAGGATTGTGAGTTCCAAGCCAGCCTCAGCAATTTTGTGAGGCCCTAAGCAACTCAGCGAGACTCTACCTAAAGAAAAATAAAAGTGCTGGGGATATGGCTCAGTGGTAAGCACCTTTGGGTTCATCCCCTGGTATGGCCTCCCTCCCCCTAAAAAATGTGCATATAACTATGACAAGTGTATGAACAAGAAGTAGTTCATGCTGTAAGAATCTTTATCAGGGGTCAGTAAACTACCATCCATGGACCAAAACTAGCCCACTACTTATTTTTGTATAGCACACAAACTAAGAAAGGCATTTACATTTTTAAATATTTATATTTTTAATAGTTATATAGGTACTTACATATTATTCTTAGTTTTGCTTATTGGTCCTCAAAGAATATTTTCTAGCTAGTCCTGCATATGTAGCTCTCTATATAGGAACTTGGCCAAATTGGGGTAATTAATATTGTAGACCAATCAAAAATTACAAATGACTACAAATTAAAGGATTTTATTGATATATTTTGAATCATTCATTGGACAACATATATACAATCAAAAATAATGTGCAGGGACTGGGGATGTGGCTCAAGCAGTAATGCGCTTGCCTGGCATGAGCGGGGCGCTGGGTTCGATCCTCAGCACCACATAAAAACAAAATAAAGATGTTGTGTCCACCGAAAACTGAAAAATAAATATTAAAAAATTCTCTCTCTCTCTCTCTCTCTCTCTCTCTCTCTCTCTCTCTCTCTTCTTTCTCTCTCTCTCTAAAATAATTAATGTGCAAATAGATTCCATAAAGCTCCATTTGTAACCAAGTAGATGATCATATGCTATACTGGGGTTTTGCTTCAGGTGACAAGGGCCTTGGATATTAGACTTTTCCTATATGTCTATTGCAGCAATAGTTTATTAAAAAAGAGCTTCCAAAGAAATTGTCTCTGACTATACAATGGAACAGAATTCAATTCAAAATAAGTGTTGAAATCATAGTAGGAAGGAAAAGAGTTTATTTATTGTATTGATAGAAAAATCAAAATGTTCACAATGTATTTGAAGGTTGGAGTAAGAGATAAGATTTTTGGATGGTCCCCAAAGCAACAATATGTGATGACAACAAGAGTAGCTGGGTACAAAAATGGGAACGTTTTTATATGTTACAAAGGAGATGTTTTCTTTTGTTTGTATTTTTTTCTGGTTTAAAATTATGTATTCTCTTAGTCTGAAACCTAATCTAATTATGAAGACTATAAGTCACTAAAATAATGATGAACAAAACCAACTATGTTATCACTGAGGACATTCAAGAACATGCCATATCTTTTCAAAGACATCTAGACAATTAAAGCTCTGTATTTCAAAGCCCTGATCTGTTTATCAAATTCAGCTTCTTGAATCACTCCTAATATGTTTAGTACTCCAGAGATAAAATCTGACACAGGCTTTATGAATAAGAAATGACTTGCAGATTTACATCACGGCTAGAATATAAACTGATGGCATGTAAGAACTTTACTTCCATCACCTTTGCCTCTCTTGGGTTAGTGGTAACAGATTCATAAAAATTCTTCAATTAATATTGATATTTTTAAACAAGATAAATGAATGGATGAATGCAATGATTTTATAGCGTAGTTATAGCTAGTAAATAAGAATTTATGACCTATTTTTTTCATTTGAATCTTTGGTAATGACTTTAACTTTTTTCTATCTTGTTTTTAGAAGTTCTAGCTTCTCTTGAATATTTTAAAACTTTTTTTGTCAGCCATTTATAATCTTTGTTTGACAAAAAGGGGAATAATGAGCAAATATGCTGATTATGACACATCCTTTCACATTGCTTTATTGCTTAGCACTTAGAATAATGGAAGAGTAAGAAGAAAAAAAATAAGTCATATAAAATCTACCAGATTTTTTTTCCTCAGGTGACTATTACTAGATCAAAACTGATTTTATATATTCTGATAGTAAGAATATTCAAGTTTAATTTAGGAATCTTAAAAGTTAAGCACATATAACTACTGCATTATTCCTACTCTAACATATCTTTCATGTTCTTCCTGTTTCACAGATCCATTGTTCTGCTCAATAACATTTAAAATGTAGCCTAAGTGAGTAGTAATACCAAGATGTTTTGATAGAGTCTAAGATCATTGTACATATGTTGGATTACAGATAGATTATAGGTGTCAACTGAATTTGCTAACAGTGAACAGGTCAAGGCTTGTCAATTTTATAGTTTGTTTTGTTTTGTAGCTTACATTATTTGAAAAAGAAGGTGCTGAGAAACTTATCTAGAACACACCAAAGCAGAAAAAATCCTCAGTTACATTTTCAAAAATTCCATTCATTGTTTGCCTTAATATTCTAGAATATTTCACTGTTTTCTGCTGCATTTGCCCTCACATCCACAGGATATTTTATATATATATATATAAAATATATATATATATATATATATATATATATATATATATATATATATATATATATCATGCTATATCTTTTCAAAGACATATATTTAGTAAAATATATATTTTAAATATGACTCATTCAGGAGTTAGTAACAATGAGGGTTTCAGTGCATTGAACAACAGCATTTATATAGAGATTCATTGTCTCTCTCTCTCTCTCTCTCTCTCTCTCTCTCTCTCTCTCTCTCTCCCCCCCCCCCATTAATAGAGCTTCACAAAATTGCCACATACTGCATTTTCCAACTCTCAACAAATGTTCAAAACACATAGATTACTCACTCAAGGGGATCTTAGAGAAAAAAAGGGAAGAAGTGAGGATGGCTACAAAAAACACTGTGAAATCAAAATATCAGATGTTCCTGCAACTCTAATTTTACCCAGCTTTTCAATTCTTTCAAAATATTGGCATTTCTTGGCTGATGATCACTTGATAACACAGATAAAATAACACTTCTCATTTTCCAGGCATAATTAAATTGAACAAAAGCAATATTCAAAACAGAGCATATTAATATACAATGGATAATTATGTGCACTGAGTTCTATCTCCCAGCATAGAAAACCTAATGAGACCTTAAGGGACAACATCTCTAGTAATCCTTTGTGCCAGTCATAGCCCATGATAAACTACTAGGACTTGGTAGGTTGCTGAATATTATTCAGCTATTTGTTTCCCCTGCTACAAATTTCTCAGACTTATCTTTGTGTTTTGAACATTATCCCATATTAATAAAATAATAGAAGCTTTTAATTGTTTTGCTGAATGCAAGTGATTTTAATTATTCTTCTAGAATAATATACAGACATACACAGGCAAACCTCACTGCAAAATTTTAATTTGGATTATTTGCTATGATAATGAAATAAAAGCTGTCTCAACACAATTCAGCAGTGGATTTTATTAGTTCATTATGAACATAAACTCAATTTACTGGAGTTAACTTACTATTTATTTAAATTAAAGGATTTCTTCATTCCATAATTCAAGAGTCATTGGCTCTATTTATTTGAGGTCATTTCAATTAATACAATGAAGAAATGTTTGACAATGCCAAACTAGAAGTACTACTTTTGAGATTAGCCCTGCTTCATTTCTAAATCGTTTTCCCCCTTCCTTCTTCATTAAAAATTGTTAAATGCAGTTAGCTTTAACAATTCCAGGTATGATTTTTCCCCAGGCAATGTCTTTAAATTAAGAATTAAATGAGTGCCTAAAACTAGAATTGTAAAATAAAATATATCTAAACAAAAACTCCATAGTGATGATCAAAACCCAAAGGAGAGGAGTGTAGAATAAAGAATTTAAAGAATTCATTATCAGAATGAATATTGCAACCTACACAAAGAGATAGAACTCTGGGAATAGAGAAACCTCATACTAATATTGATTATACTTATATAAATGCACAAATACACGTTTAAAAGTCATTCAAACTAGTTAGCACAATGGTTTATCAAAATCATCTACAATTTTTTCATTATTTTGTTAAACACACATTCCTGCACCAACTGTATAGATTTTGACTTGAGGTTATGAAAGGTCCTGAATTGGAAGGATTAAAATTTCCACAAATAATCAAAACTTAATGGCATTGAGATTGAAGAAACATATAAAGAAATTAAAGCAATTAACTACATACCTAAACTCCTCCCCTAAATTATATACATAGGCTAAATATCGTAGACATAATAGTGTCTCTGGAGACAAACTCATTTATTATAATAACATGAAAATATGTTTCAATATTACTAATAAATTTAGGAGCAAATAATCTTTAGCATCATTTTAAAAAATGAAATACATCAGTTAAAAATTCCAGTGGTAGAGTGCTTACCTAGCACGTGTGAGGACCTCAGTACAATATGAAGTACCAAAAAGAAAAACCAAAAAGAAAAACAAAAAAACTTTGACAAATAGATTACATCTATTTAGAAGCTTCTGTACAGCAAAAGAAAGAGTCTATAAGAAACTATTATAGAGTAAAGAAACAACATGTTGAGGCAAAATAATTGGAAACTACTCAGCTGACAGAGAATTAATATTCAAAATTAATGAGGAATTCAAAGCCTCAAATAATACAATTATAAACAAGCAGATAATCCAAATAGACATTTCTCAAATTAAATAATACAAATGGCCAAAAAGTCTGTAAATTTATAAGGATAATGCCAACATCATATCATCAGGGTAATGCCAATCAAAATCAAAATGAGATAAGATCTCAAACAAGTCAGCATGGTGATTATCAAAAATGCAAAAAATAATAAATTCCGGCAAGGGTGCCATTAAAATGGGGGTAGCCCTTACTGTTCTTGGAAAAATAAATTAGTACAGTCATTATTGAAAACAGTATGAAGTTTCCTCAAAATCTAACACTAGATATATCATGATTCAGATATTCAATTTCTGAGTACATAGCCAAAGGAAATGAAGAGCATACAGAGATATCTGCAGGTCCATATTTATTGCAGCACTATTCAAAAAGACAAACCACAGAATCAACTTAGGTGTCTATCAATAGATGAGTATAAAAGAAAGTGTGGAATACACATAAGCAATAAAATATTATACTGAGCCAGGCGCCTTGGTGCACCTCAAGCAGCTCAGAAGGCTGAGGCAGAAAGAACGTGGTTTCAAAGCCAACTTCAGCAACTTAGCAAGGCCCTAAGCAACTGAGTGAGACCCTGTCTCTAAATAAAATATAAAAAGGCTGAGGATGTGGCTCTGTGTTGAAGTGCCCCTGGGTTCTATTTCTGGTATATATATATATATATATATGGAGGGGCAGGGAGGGAGGTGTGTAAAATTCTGGCATAAAAATAGAGTGAAATTCTGTCATTTGAAGTACACTAAGTCAGATAGACCATACACAGAAAAACGAATTCCACACATTCTCTCTCTTTATGTCAACTGAAGTAGAATAATTAGTAGAGGCTAGTAAAAGACATGGAAGGGTGGTAGAAGGAGATTAGATAATGGATACCAAAGCACAATAAATAACATGAAGACAGAGTTCTGAATCACAGAAGGATGACTGCAGTTCATAGTAATCTATTATAGAGTTTATGAAGAACTAGGAAAAAGGAGTTTGAAGTTTTCAAAGAAATGATAAGAAAATGAGAATTTAATTATCATGATTTTATCAATTCACATTGCATATATATTGAAATATCACACTTTACCCATAAATTATTACATTAATTATTATTATAATTATTATAACTATTACATGTTAATTAAAAATATAAAAATCTTAACAGAATCAAACATTTTGTATTTTCCAACTTAAAAAGTTACAAAAGTAAAATTACAAATATGTAGAAAGTGGTAAAATTTACTAAGTAATAAAATATGCAGATTGTTGAGGTCCATATTATATTAACTAAATGCATATTTATATAACTTCTGTCAAACCCAACGTCTATGACCCTGGTTTTGTTTTTGTTTTCCTTTCTAAAGTGTGAAAAAAATGTATTACTTAGAAAAATTTACTGTTCTAAGTAAGGAAAAAGTTTATTTTTTTTCCAAATTATTTAATTAAGAAGCTTTCAAAATTGCAAGACAGCATACTGAGTAATAAACAAACTGATAAAAATTAAATTGATAGCACAACAGAATTAGAAGTTAAAGTAAACTAAAACACTCTCGTTTCTGACAATGTGGCTGATGACATAACCATAACCATCAACTCATTGGAATAAAAATGAACCAATACTTGAAGTTCCCCTGGGAAGGAAGCTAGTCCTTGTAACCAGAGTAGGGCTTAAAAATTTTAGAAGTGGTACATTAGTATTGAAATCTCTGGAGAAAAAAATGGTGAAAAGACAGTAAATGTTGTGGATGGGGAACCTATGAAATTCCAAACCATAGACAAATGACATGACAAGAAGGTTTACCTACCTGATCCTTGGCTCTGGTTGAGAAGAAACAAAAAACTTGCATCACTAAACAAGGCAAATGCAATGTCACTATGAAACCCTCAACAGGTTTCAAACAATATGCCCAGAGAAAACTCATTGAATGCGGGTTCACATTCTCACAAATTTTTTTATTAGATCCTAAAATATTCATATAACAGAATTATCAGATTAATACTATAAGTGATTAAAATAAAGAAATATAAGAGAAATTTTTATAATATTTGCAACTGTAGAAGACCAAAGGACAAAAATTTAAAGAATCAGAAAGTCAAACAATCAACTAAGAAATAATAATACTGATAATCAACTTCTCAATTGCTGCAATAGAGAGAAGAAAGGGGAAAATATCATTTAAATATCTGAAAATAATGTTATCAAATTTGACTTTTAAGCTCCCTTAAACATTATTGAAGAATAAGGCAATATAGGGAGTGGGTGGAATTTCAACAAGTCCCTCATGAAAGGAGCTGGTAACAAAAGATATTTTGGATTAAAGAAATCACAAACCTCAATTGAAAGGATAAAAATTTAGAAACATGTGCTCTAATAGCATCAATAGTATAAAAAATAATGACAGTAATGATAAATGTTGAGAAGCATATAAAAATATAGTGAGATTAAAATCCAGGAAAACATCAGTAAGTTAAATTATGTTGCAAGTCATTAGAATTAGTTTTAACATCTAACTATCATTATTGAGGGAGACAGACATACCAATTAGTTTTAGGACAAATCTATATTAAAAATGCACAATTGGGGCTGGGGATATGGCTCAAGTGGTAGCGCGCTTGCCTGGCATGCACGAGGTGCTGGGTTTGATCCTCAGCACCACATAAAAAAAATAAATAAAGATGTTTTGTCCACTGAAAACTAAAAAATAAATATTAAAAAATTCTCTCTCTCTCTCTCTCTCTCTCTCTCTCTCTCTTTAAAAAAAATGCACAATAATCCAGGTTTAGTGGCTCATGCCTGTAATCCTAACATTTTGGGAGTATGATGCAGGAGGATCTCTGCAGGAGTTCAAAGCCAACCTTCAGCAAAAGCAAGGTGCTAAGCAAATTGGCAAGATCCTATCTCTAAATAAAATACAAAATAGTGTAATATTATAGATTAAGTTCTGGTATTGTGATGCCACCTACTTCAATCTTCTTGCTAAGGATTGCTGTGGCTATTCTGGGTCTCTTGTTTTTCCACATGAATTTCATAATTGCTTTTTCTATTTCTGTGAGGAATGTCATTATGATTTTGATTGGAATTGCATTAAATCTGTGCATTAATTCATGTTTAAAACACTAGAAAAACGAGGGATAATAGAAACATATCTCAACATTGTAAAAGTTTATCTATGCTAAACCCAAGGCCAACATCATGCTAAATGGAGAAAAATTGAAAGCATTCCCTCTAAAAACTGGAAGAAGACAGCGATGACTTCTTTCACCACTTCTATTCAACATAGTTCTTGAAACACTAGCCAGAGTAATTAGATATACAAAAGAAATTAAAAGGATACAAATAAAAAAAGAAGAACTCAAACTATCACTATTTGTCTATGACATGATTCTTTACTTAAAGGATATAAAAAAATCTCACCAGAAAGCTTCTAGAATGAATAAATGATTTAGCAAAGTAGCAGGTTATAAAATCAACACCCATAAATCAAATGCATCTCTGTAACTCAGTGATGAATCCTCTGAAAGAGAAATTAGAAAACTACACCATTTACAATAGCCCCTCCCCCCCCAAAAAAAAATATGATATACTTGGGATTCAAATTAACAAAAGTGAAAGGTCTCTACAATGAAAACTACAGAAGGCTAAAGGAAGGAATTAAAGAAAACCTTAGAATATGAACAGATCTCTCTTGTTCTTGGATAGGCAGAATTAATATTGTCAAAATGACCATACTACCAAAAGCATTATACAGATTTAATGCAATTCCAATCAAAATCATAATGACATTCCTCACAGAAATAGAAAAAGCAATTATGAAATTCATGTGGAAAAACAAGAGACCCAGAATAGCCACAGCAATCCTTAGCAAGAAGATTGAAGTAGGTGGCATCACAATACCAGAACTTAATCTATAATATTACAAAGCAATAATAACAAAAACGGCATGGTACTGGCACCAAAATAGAATTGTAGACCAACAATACAGAAAACAGGGCATAGACACAAACCCATGTAAATACGGTTTTCTCATACTAGACAAAGGCACCAAAAACATATATTGTAGAAAAATTAGCTTCTTCAAATGGTGCTGAGAAAACTGGAAATCCATGTGTTAAAAAAATGAAATTAAACCCCTATCTTTCACCACGCACAAAACTCAACTGAAAGTAAATCAAGGACCTAGGAATTAAAGCAGAGACCCTGCATCTAATGGAAGAAAAAGTAGGCCCAAATCTTCATCATATTGGATTAGGCCCCATCTTTTAACAAGACTCCTAAAGCACAAGAAATAAAATCAAGAATCAATAAATGGGATGGATTCAAACTAAAAAGTTCTTCTCAGCAAAACAAACAATCAGTGAGGTGAGGAGAGTCTACAGAATGGGAACAAATTTTTACCACATGCACATCAGATAGAGCACTAATCTCCAGGGTATATAAAAAACTCAAAAAAACTTAACATCAAAAAAACAAATAACCCAATCAATAAATGGGTCCAGGAACTGAAAGAAACTTCTCAGAAGAAGGTATACAATTGATCAACAAATATATGAAAAAAATGTTTAACATCTGTAGCAATTAGAGAAATGTAAATCAAAACTACTCTAGGATTTCATCTCATTCCAGTCAGAATGGCAGCAATTAAGAATACAAACAACAGTAAATGTTAGAGAGGTTGCAGGGGGAAAAAACACACTCTTACACTGCTGGTGGGACTGCAAATTGGTACAACCAATATGGAAACAGTATGGAGATTCCTCAGAAAAATTGGAATGGAACGATCTTTTGACCCAGCTATCTCACTTCTTGGTTTATACCCCAAACACTTAAAAACACCATACTACAGTGATGCAACCACATCAATGTTTACAGCAACACAATTCACAATAGAACCAACCTAGATATTCTTCAATTGATGAATGAATAAAGAAACTGTGGTGCATGTACATAATAATGGAATGTTGCTCAGCATTAAAGAGAATAAAATCATGAAACTTGCAGCTAAATGGATGGAGTTAGAGAATATCATGCTAAGTAAAGTAAGCCAATCCCAAAAAACCAAAGGACTAATGTTTTCTCTGATAGGTGGATGCTGATCCATAATGGGGGCCCGGGAGATGGTGTAAATGTGAGAAATGGAGAAACTTTGGATAGGGAAAAAGGGTAGGGGAATGGGGGTAGGAAGAATGGTGGAATGAGATGGACATCATTACCCTAGGTACATGTATGAAGACATGAATGATGCGTCTCTACTTTGTGTACAAATCAGAGAAATGAAAAATTGTGCTCCATTTGTGAACTATGAACTGAAATGCATTCTGTTGTCATGTATAACTAATAAGAACAAATAAACAAATGAATAAAAGAAACCTTGGGCAGAACCAAAGAGAAAAGGTAACCCACAAAGGCTCCCACACACTAAACCAGTGACACAACAGGACTTTCCCATGGTTTGGGAAGGCAATGTATGGGCTGGAAAGCTTAAAGTTGCCAGTGGAGATTTGTGGATATACAGACTACATATTATATGTAACTAGAAAACGAAATATAATTAATACTGCAACAAAACCTAGAGTCAGCTTAATGACCAATTGGATTACTTCAGATGACTCCCATGGACTAGTTGGTCAGAAAAAAGAAAAAAAAAAGTTGGCTTTCCTTTTCCTAATGTAAAGATTAATTATTTTTACAAACAAGGCTCAGCATTGACGGGGGAAAGGTAGACACTCATAAAGCAAGAAATTGAGCCTTGTATTTAGAAGGAAAATAGTCAATAGAAGCTGGGAGTAATGGCATGCACCTGTAATCCCAGTTACATGGGAAGCTGAGGCCCAGCTGAGCTCAAGTTTGAGGCCAGCCTGGGTGACATAGTGAAATCTTCTTCCAAAAGAGAAAAAAATAGTCAATAGAAGCAGACTCAGAGATTACTCAGATGTTTGGATTACAACAAGAATTTTAAAATAAATATAAATGTGGTAATAAATTTAAAAAGGTTGACATATTTACAAGACAGAAAATTTTAGCAGAGAATTAGATGAAAGAGAAAATCTTTGAAAAAGTAGTTTATCAACACAAACGAATGAAATAAAAAATCTAAATTGAAGACAAATTATGTATATATTGGAAGGTATATATTGAACATGCTTTATTGTCCCGCTGATATTCCTGGGCACTTATTTATGTGTGCAGTTTCTTAAGGTCTTTTCTTGCAATGAACTGAGAATTATTGATCTGGAAGTATTAAATAGGGTGAAAAGTCAGGATCTTAGGCCAAATTCCCAAATATCAACAGCTATATTTCTCACTAAAATGAAACAGGATTTATGAATTGAGGTCAGGCATGTTTCTAGGATTAATGTCACTCATCTATCTGTATTTTCTCAGAGTAAATCAAGTTCATGTTGGAAAATCATCTCAAGTCATAAATGAGATACATGTGGAAGATTACCATGGAGTAAAGTAAATAATTATTACAGATGTTGTAAGAAAGAGTTGATGTACACAAAGAGAGATCAAGGAAGCACTTCCATTTTCCTTGATCTAGAACTGAAAGGCAGGAAAATTATATGGAGAAAACTAGTTCTATTTCTTTTAGAATTAACATGTTAATATTATTCTTATCTCTAAATACCCCAATCTCCCCCCACACACAAAAAAAATCAACCTACTTTATATGGTTATGATAAAGCAATACATTTTTTGGTTCTAAAGTTTAAAATCAAAAAATTTAAATGAAGAATAGTGAAGATCTTAACAATAGACATTGGGATAGAATAGTGAAAGAAAAATCACAACTTTTCAAACCCTTGGAAGATTCATTTGAAAACATGGAGATGAGTTGAAATTGCCATCACATTAATGTAATTCACAAAATTTTAATCTTTTCCATGGTAAGTTCTCTATTGACTGGAACTGCCTATCTATGGAGAAAATAACATAAGAAAGTAAGTTTAACAGGCAAAACGAGGGGCTGGAGCTGTAGCTCAGTGGTAGAGCACTTGCCTCACAAGTGTGAGGCACTTCATTCAATCCTAGCACCACATGAAAAAACAAATAAAGGCATTGAGTCCATATACAACTAAAAAAATTTTTTTAAAAAAATAGAATGAGAGCAACTAAGAACAGAGCAGGGAGGAAGAGCAGGAAGAAAAGATTAACATTAAACAGATAGATGAGGTGGGATGGAAAGGGAGAGAAAAGGGAAATTGCATGGTAATGGAGGGAGACCCTCATTGTTATACAAAATTACATATAAGAGGTTGTGAGGGGAATGGGAAAATAAACAAGGAGAGATACGAATTACAGTGGATGGGGTAGAGAGAGAAGATGGGAGGGGAGGGAGGGGGGATGGTAGAGGATAGGAAAGGTAGCAGAATGCAACAGTCACTAGTATGGCAATATGTAAAAACGTGGGTGTGTAACTGATGTGATTCTGCAATCTGTATTTGGGGTAAAATTGGGAGTTCATAACCAACTTGAATCTAATGAATGAAATATGATATGTCAAGAGCTTTATAATGTTTTTAACAACCAATAAAAAAATAAATAAATAAATAAATAAATAAATAAATAAAAAAAAAATAGAATGAGCTCTTTTTGCATTCAGAACAAATGCTGATTCATCACTCAGTATATGTGTTTGGAATTCTACCCAAACCAACTAAACTTCAGCATTTCCAGATACAATGTGGGAATAATAGTAGCCACTTCATGTTATTGTTGAGTTAGTTGGGTTTTTGGTGGTGCTGGGGATCAAATCAAGGGCCTCATGCATACTAGGTAAGCACTTTACCACAGAGCCACATCCCTAGACCCTCAATACTATTGAAAAGACTAATGAGAATGTGTTTTAGTAAAATACTTATTATAATATATGCTCCTGGGTAAATATTATGATAATCATATCTTCAATTAAAAACAGACAAAAACATACCATGACAGTAGTAAAAAACACCAATTATTAATATGTTCTTAATATCTTCACAGAGGTAATTTACTTTACTTTAATCTGGGTGGAGTTTTTTTCCACCCAGTTTGGGAGAGATTAAACTACAAGATATGATTTGGTTTGTCTAAATTCAGAATAGACAGACTAAAACTAGACTCACGTAATTAGTTAAGAATTTGATCTTGCACTTAGATTTTGATGGGCTCCAAACTTTTGGCTTTTTGTTTTGAATTTGAGTTAGTTGTTAAGGGATATAAGCATATTTTCCTTGCCTACTATATGAGCCTGGGATGTATATTTGAAATGATTATATTTGTAGTAAAAATAATTTAAAATCATAAATTCTAAAGTCTTACTTATGTTTTACAATATGTATTCATGGACTGAACTTTAAATCTTTTCTTCTATAACTGTTTTTTTGTTTTAATTTCCAACCCCTTTCTGTCTACAGAAAGAATTTTCTCTATTCTTATCATTTTTCTTCCTTTCCCTCCTCCTCACATATTCATCTGTGAATGCCTCATTTTCTGCTTTGGTATATAGTTCCCAAATATGTGTTCTTTCTTTCTCCTGTAGCAAGTATTCATCTCAATGAATTATGAAATGAATGGCTTTCATTCATTTAATTTAAGATGTGAGAATAGGGCTACTCTCCAATACCTAAACCTAGGTTAAAGAATAAAACATTAGGCTAAATATGACATTTTTTGGTATAGACTTTCCATTGAATAAATAAAATAATCAAAGCTCATGGTCTGGGCCTGACTTACAAATAATAATTAAATGCATAATACCATGCAACATTGCTAACCCAACTGTGCTCTTTTGATCACACTGGTTACATTCTGTTACTCTCACAAAGTGAGTATTCAAGCTGTATGGGTCTAACACAGCAGAAAAGAAAATGCAATTACCAAAGTGAGTAATAAAGGAAATTCCCTAGGATTAGTGTCCAAACAATTGGCATTGGCATTTAGCCTCCTGGAGTTAAAGTTACATGGGAAAACCCATTTACTGGATAAGATGCATAAAGTTGTTGATTTTAATTCATTACATGCTGGTAGAATTAGAAACCTTTTTCTAACATACCTCCTTATTTTAAAAAATAGATCTCTTATAGTTCCATCATCAGTCTTTGAAAGAGAATAGGCAAATCATCATCACCACCACCCCACATACACATATACACACATGCTGACAACCCATAACTAATAGATATATTTGCAAAATACAGTGGTTTTGTATATTTTACTAAAAAATAATATAACTTAAACCAAAATCTGACATAATTTTAAATCATTTTGCCTCATATCTTTCTCTACCAATATCCTGTCTGAGACTAATTAATATTTCCTTCAGAGAATTTTAAGTTAAAAGGAGAATATAAGAATAAAAGTAGGGAGGCAAATCAAAACATGTAATATATTACTGGTCTGAAGTCCCAGAAAAGGAATATATGTTAGATAAGCTAAGGGTAATAGTAGGAGCAGAACTAATTCTTCTCCAGTTTCTGTTCAGTGCTCTGGGAAAAGATTGCCTGTAATCTTTTGCAGCTGTCCTCCTGCCAGAAAATATCCTGGGAGGTCAATAACACTAAGGTAAAATCAAGTGTACAATGTGTAGGCAGAAAAGAAGCAGGATTTTGATTCTACCAAGCCACTACCAGATCCTTTGTGGCATAAGTGGGTCTTAAAAGTTTGGCCATACATTCAGAGTGCAAACTTAAAAATAAGACTAAGTATCTTGTCAAAGTCACCATGATAGTGTCACAGTGACTTTACAGTGTGAGGTTCCTGAAAGGACTCTTTCACCTGAGGGGCAAGCACAGGCTACTTAAAAATAGAATAAAACAAAACCCCCAAACAACCAACCACCACCACCACATCAGAAAACCTGTAGGAAGTCTGCCTCATCAATGGAGTCAATACTGGCTACTTGCCATTACAAAGTTCAGAAGGAAATCACAGATTTTTATCACTGGACACTTGCAGGGCAATCTATACTTAACAGTCTGCCAATCTCATCTCCATAGTCAACATTCAGCCAGGAAACAAGAATTCTATACCAAGTAACCTTTTCCAAATGGAGAACACAATTTCTTTTTGAATGATGTATCTATTTAATAGGAAGAAAGGTAGTAGATGGAAATCTGAAAAAAAAGTAAATATAAGAAATGACCTAAAAATAGTTTAAGATTTATAATCAGATTAGATTTATAATGTGAGCTAGCAAATATTTTATTTTTCCCTTCTACTAGACTTAATAGTGAAGTTTCATGAAAACTTCAGTTAATCATAAACAAGAAAAGGATAAGAAAGAGGGAGGGACAAAGGGAAGCAGTGGAGAAAATGAACTATATAGAAGAGACTAATTTTTCTAATTTCTGATCTTAAAAATAAATTACTTATCCCTAGGACATCAATAAAAATTGTATATTATTAGATTCCCTCAATAAAATTAATGTTTGTTATGGTTTGGATGCATTTTTTTCTCAAGTGTTCAGGGAGCTTGATACCCAACTTGGCAATATTAAGAGGTGGTGGAAGCTTTAAATGGTGAGGCCAAGTGGAAAGTACTTATGTTATTGGGGTCATCACCTACAGAAGAGATTAATACTGGTCTTGTGGAGTGAGTAGTTCTCTTGTTATAAAAGAGGAATCCTGGCCACTATCTCACTTTCTAGCTTCCTGTCTCATCATATGATCTCTTCTTTTTGCAGATATTCTCATCATGATGCCATCAGCCATACTATGACACAGGCAGAACACCAGTGTCATGTTTTTTGTATCCTCTAGCCACCAGAATTTATAATGTATTTTTGGATATTTTCTTTTAGCAATAGAAATTGGACTAACATAGTGTCCATCTGGCAAGCACCACCTAATTGGTTGTCATATGAGATACCTATTTCAGAGAGGTCTTACAATGCAGATCCAAAGCCCTGTAATCACATACATATGAGCAATGAAAATGGTCTCCATTGAATTTCTTATTTTTTTCCCTAAGATTGAAAATAATTATCACAAGAACCATTTTTATATTTTAGAAAGAATAGTGCCTACGCTTTTATGAAACTACCTGCTTCTCACCAGGATGGTGAGAGACATGGCAAAACTGATGAGTCCCACCTGCAAGGGCCACCAACATATTTCATTTTCTGTGAAGTGAGATCTTTGATGTATGGCATATCATGTTGGTATTTATAGCATTCTATAAAATCATGAGTAGTACTTTTGAAATTACGGTAGCATCCAGAGAAGGCAAATCCATATCCAGAGAAAGTGCATGTTCAAGTAAGAACAAACCATTGCTTTTTCTAAGGTGAAAAGTAATTGACCTGCTATCAAGCAACTGACTGATCTGATCACTCTGGGGAATGATGTCATGTTGGAGATTCCGTTTCGGTCTCAACTACTGACAGATCACTCAGCAGTTGCTTTAGCTAGGCTGTCCTTGGTGAACTGAAGTTTACATTGCTGAACCCTTGCATAACCTCCATCCCTGCCACCATGCCCTCTTTGTTGATAAGCCTATCACATGGTGACACAAGTGCCCTTGGGAAAGAAACTGACTGGTAACCACAAAAGGGGTCATCTTATCCACTTAATTTTTAAACACTCCTCTAATGAGCATTCCTATGGGACACAAATACCTTCATGTTTTTTGCCTGTTCAGAGAGCTCTATCTACATTCTTCTTTCCCAGGCATCCTTTTTATTGAGTTTTTAATCAAGTGTCTTTGAAAAGCTATTTCTCTAAAGGAGACTGACTATAGAATATGACAATGTATTACTGTAAATTCTGAAGATTTTGAACTGTGATCCATCTATAGAAACCCCAAAGAATTGAAACAACATCTCTATTTGCCAGTGATACTTTTAGCACCCTTGAATTAGCTGAATCATGTAGACCAAGTGGCAGAGTAGTTTGCACAGCAGTCAGTACCCATTGTAGAGTTTTCTATTTTTCTGCACTGTGCTCAAAACTACAAGTTTTTGAGTTACTCACTAACAGGTCCAGAGTAGCACATCAAAATAAAGAGGCTGTTTTTTTCTAAAATTTAAAGAGACACACTAGGCATTGTGCCACTCTTTTAGTTTAGGAGGGGCTAGATATAACAGATTCTTTCAACATAGAAATGGTTATCACAATATACACTAGACCCTTATAAATTTCACCACAGAAAAAAGCTCCTGAATTTCTGTCTTCTTTTCAATCAACTGATTGTAGGGTCATTAATTTCTCTCTCTCACTCTATGCATGTGGCCTAATGTGGAGAGTTTCCTGTGAGCAATTGACTGAGGAACAGAAATACATAAATCTTTTTCTGTTAAGTCTAGTAGTTATCATTTTTTGCTCCCTAGATCCAATAAATATAATATTATCAATGCAATAGAACTGTGTTATATCTGGTCAAAAGGAAAGATAATTTAGATCCTTGTAAACTAAATGATGACATAGGGCTAGAGAGTTGTCCCATTGACCTAGGAGGATGAAAGTAAGAAGCAAACTACTTCTGTTGAACTTTATAACAATGATTGAGATAAATGGATATGCCAGGTCCATAGCTGCATACCAGTCACCAAGGGATATGTCAATTAGCTCAAACAGTGTAACTTCACCTGTACAGCAGCTACACCTGTAGTCACTTCCTGTTTCACTTTACCATAATATACTGTCATTGTCTCCAAAATCTACCTCTTTTCTATACAGGGTAAGTAGGCTAATTACTTAGGTGTTCAACACCCTGCATCCACCAAGTCCTAACCTGTGTCACTAATCTGTGTTATCACTCTATAAATGTGGTATTACTTTTGGTTTACTATTTTTGCAGGTAATGACAATTCTAATGACTTCCATTTAGCTTTTTTCACCATCATATCCCTCACTTCCTTAGTCAGGAAACCAATGTAGTGATTCTGCCAGTTGCTGAATAAACCTTTTCCAATTAGAATTGAGGCGAAAGAAGAAAGAAAGAAAGAAAGAAAGAAAGAAAGAAAGAAAGAAAGAAAGAAAGAAAGAAAGAAAGGTGGGTTTGAAAACCCAGTGAACCTATTGTGAGTTGTATCTGAGCTAAAATTATATTTCTTTGCCTGAACACCATTAGCCCCCACTCAGAATAATGTACCATTCAAGGAGTTAATGTCAGGTCAGAACCTGCATCCAGTAGTCTCTGAATGTCTGAGTATTTTCTTTTCCCTAATGCACAGGTACCCTGATACAGACAGTAGGTCTCTGAGCTGGGTTGTGGCTCAGCGGTAGAGCGCTCGCCTAGCAGGTGCAAGGCACTGGGTTCAATTGTCCATACCACATAAAAATAAATAAAGTAAAGGTATTAAAAAAATAAAGACTGTAGTTCCCATTGAGGAAGGCTGAAAGAAATATTAACAATAAGAACTTTTTTAAAACACTCTTTGTTAACATTTGGTAGTTGTAGGTGGACAGAATGCCTTTATTTGTTTTGTTTTTATGTGGTGCTGAGGATCGAACCCAGTGCCTCATGCATGCCAGATAAGCACTCTGCTGCTGAGCCACCATCCCAGTCAAACAATAAGAACATTTGCCAAGATATCGGGGTCATTCCTCAAGAAGACTTAGGCTCTCATTTTCCACTTAAAGTGCATAAACTCGCTCAAGTCTCAAAACTGATTAAAGAACCATGACCCTTACCATGATTTATCAATTTTGTTCAATTGACCTAAATTTCTTCTATTTATGCAGATTAAATTAGAATCCAGTAGATTTTCCTTTATTTCATTTCTAGGAACACCATAAAAAATTATCCAATGGCATCTGTCTCTGCCAGTCACATTATTCTGATAGCTGATTTGACTGTGCCATCCACTATAGTGACCACACTTACCCTATGTTTGTTTGTTGGGGGCCACCACTTAGTCTCTGCAACCCCAAGATCCAATTAACCCTATTTAATTTGTTTAGGTTTTCCAATTTAATGGGAAAATTTGCCATTGTAAGTTCTGGCCTTTTGCTCTAATAACAGAGCTATTCAGGGGTACTGGGATTCTCCAGGCAAATTTATTTCCCTAGTTACAGTGAAATGTATTTCCCCTGTACCATTACAGGTTGGATAAGTATACTTTAAATAACAGAAACACTATAATCTTCAAGTCTCTCTAGGCTTTGGAATCTCTTCCTTTAGAGTATACGGAGGTAATTCTAGTATTTCAACTTCATTTAAACAGCAAAATTGTATCCATGCTTCAACTAATTAAATAATTAGAGCCCTTTATAAGATTTCTTAGTAGCTACATTTATTCTAGAATCTCTGACTAATGGATTCATATCAATAAACTCAGTCTGATTCAGCTTTATTTTTTTTCTACCACTGTTCCACCCTCTTAAATATTCATTTCTGCACACTTCTCAGATTGTTCTCCATACACATTGGAAAACAACAACAACAAAGTGTGACTCTTTAGGAGTTTATCATGCCCTTTCAGAAGTCATATGTTATTCCTTATTTATGGAGTCCAACTGGATTTCAGTATTTATAGATCTAGAAGTGAAAAGTCTGATGGAGGTGGTTCCAAAAGATAATCAGTAGAGTATGGCAAAGCAAGAACCTCAGGGAAGAAATTTAGATTTTTTAAAGGCAAAACAGAAGTTATATTCTGAGATGAGGTTGGAAAGCTACTTCTATTGGCAAAGAATATTAATTTCGGTATTCAATGTCTTCAGCTTCAGAAAGATTCTTTCATTTGTCCCAATTCTGATTTTAGAATTCCATTTCCTTCCAACCAGTGTTTTCATTTAATCACAGATGCCCTGCAAGATTGGTCATTCAATTTTCATAGTATTTTAACTACTCGTATTAATTGGTCTGATTTTCAGCAATCTCATCTATCTGGCTACAGGAGACAAGGGTTTTCCTGAGAACAGACATAAATATTTTCACACAATTAATGTCATGCTCAAGCTGGGAATTCAAATCCCTGAGTGAATCATTTTCTCTATCTACTCTATCCAATACAATTTCAAATAATCATTTGGTCTTATTATACACACTAGTTTGACAAAAATATTCCAAGGTATAAGGTACATGGTCACCTAGAGCTTTGCCTCTTATAATTATTTGATGAGAAGTATTCAAAAGAGATATTTTAGGTGTCTTTATTGCCACATCATTCTATGAACCACACTGTTCTCCATTACTACTATAAATAATCATTAATGCTTTTAAAACTAATTATATTAGAGAACTGATTCTAGAAATCCTATAATACATTCATAAAACTCATCCTCAAGATTCTGTTTCTCTATAACATTCTTTTAAACTAAATCTACAGTGTTATTCAGGATTATTCAAGGTTCTTCATGGTAACAAAACTACTAGGATGTGGGGGGGAGTTGGCTCAAGTAGGCAGATATCTTGGGAAAAATAGATGTTTTATTCTATAGTCCTGAGACCATCTAAAACAGATTTCATTCACTCTTAGATGGATTTGAAAAAAAGGACATTCATTTTTTTTTTAATTTTGAAATTCAACAAAAATGAAAACCACAATTAGTAAATGGACAGAAATATCAGAATATATATCTCATCAAAAAACTTATTCAGATGTCAAATAACCTCATGAAAGATGCTCAACATCAGATATCATCATGGAAACTGCTAATTAAGAACAAGAAGAAATACCACTACAACATATATTAGAATGACTAAAATCCAAAACACTACTACCAATACCAAATTCCAGTGACAACATGAGCAACAGAAATCCTCAAGTATTGCTGATGGGAATGCAAAATGATACAACCATGAAGACACCTGGACAGTTTTTTATACAACTGAACATACGTACACCAGTTGATCCAGCAATTGTGCTCCTTGGTATTAATCCAAAAGAGTTGAAAACTCATGTGATCACAAAACTCCTGTATTTAGATGTTTCAAATAACTTTTTCATAATTTTCAGAACTTAGAAACAACCAAAATACCCCTTAAAGTAGATAGATATGTGTTGTATCCAAACAATGGAATGTTATTGAGTACAAGGAAAAAAAAGAGCTATCAAGCCATGAAAAGGCAGAAAGAAATATTAAATGTTGTTACAAAGTAAAAATATATTTATGAAAAGACTACATGCTGTATAATTGACACTAAATATATTTGAAAAGTTAAAACTATGGAGTCAAAAAAAGATCAATGGTTGCATGGATTTTGGGGAGGGAAGAATGAATAGGTGAAAAATGGGATTTTTATGCTGTGAAACTAATCTGTTGATACCACGGTTGATACATGTCACTGTATATTGGTCAAAAACCATAGAATTTAACCTACTAAGAAAGAGCCTTATGGACTCTTGTTGTTCATTGATTATAATATAAGCACCTGGGGGATAATTAAATATTAACAGTGGAATAGGCTATGTGTACACATGTCTATACTTTCTGCTCAATTTTACTATGAACCTGAAACTGTTCTATAAACAAAAAAATTCAGATTCAGATTCTTCTGCTTCAGAACATCTGAGGCCCTAATCTTATTTCTGGAAAGTTCCACATCATTGGACAAATCTCCAAATATTTATCCTGCAAAGATTGTTCTTAAAAGTAAAATTATATTTTCATCCTCCAATATCTTTTACAAAATATACTGAATACAAAAGAAAGGTGCTTAAGTCTATGATTTTTATGCCAGTTTATTGGGTGATGAAAGTCAAGTCTCTCCATAGCTTCTCATTTTAATAATAAGTATATTAATCTTTTCTCTGCTAAATCTCTTCATAAGGTTATTTCAGACTTCCAATTTACAAGTTATATTTAAAAGTTATGTATAAAATTAATGACAATGATTGTTACACCTTTGGCCTGTAGTTTCTTATTCCCTCATCTCTTAAATCTTCTTCTTCTGTCTCTTTGTTTCTGTATTGTCTCTCTGGCAATTTATAGCAAAGAGTATACCAGGACTCTTAGATATTAAATCCAAATTATATCAGTTTTAACCCAGTGCCTCCTAATTTTTACTTCAATATTAGTGTAAGACAGTGAATGGATGAAGAGAGAGAATTTTGTCATAATTTATCATAAGATTTTATCTATTTGTATGTTCAAAAACTGCTTATAATCTTCCCAAACTCAAAGAATATGTAAAAATCAAATAATGCCAAAAATCTTCATGACTTTGTAAATAGTGATTATAAATTTATCCCTTATAAGAAAGAGTTTTATATCACAAATCTACTTCCTGTTGAATTTGGGTTTTAATTCACAGGGACAGTGGCGTTGATATGAGAAATAAAAGGGTAAGACTGATATTTTTTGGTTTTGTTTTTCGTAGAAATTTTAGAAAGTATATTTTAGATAAATTATATTTAAGTGTGGGTAAATTTGGTAAAGTTCTTGGGAGGATTAACAAAAACGAATTATAACAAATATTAATATGAACATTTGATATATAATGCTCTCTATATTGAGCCAGAAAAATAAAGAAACATGGACTTAAATAAATACCTAGATAAGCAATAATGGTTATGAAAATATAGTTATGATAATATTCATTACCTTTCTTTTTGGAGAGTACAATAAATGAAAGTAGAAATTTGATAATAAACTCTGTACCCATTTAAAAAGTGTGCACAACAGGGTTTCTTCAGAGTCCTCCTTTTGATACTGACTTGGATGGCATCTTTGACTTATACATTAAGAGAAAATGGAAAATTAAAAGTATCCAAGTGAGGTGAAAATGAGTTTAGAAAATGAATATTACATATGCAAGCACCCTATTGTTATCAGGTTAAGAAGTTCCCAAACTCCAGCCAAAATATCATAGCACTCAAAATTAGAGTCTGCCATTCAAAGTAAATGAAATATAAAGTTTTTGAGGTAAGAAATTCATCAGAACAAAAACCAGAGTTTCAAATGGGTAACAGAGGTTATCAAGCACTTTGGAATAATCAAACTTAGGTGATATATTTCAAAAGTCTAGTGATTGTACTTTATTATGTTTGTAACAATTTGATTCATGTACCCCAAAGTTCATATTATTTATCTCACTTAGTATAAAATTACATTTATCTTGTAGTCCTATAATTAGTATAACATCTTATTTTGAACTTCACTTAAATATGATTAATCATTTTAATCATTCTCCAAGGCAAAATCTGGGTACTTAAACACATTTGACTTCTATCAGAAATTCCTCTTCTCCAGTTGGTTGTGTATGTATAAGCTCACCAAGCAAGGCTCTACCTTATGACCTAACAGAATCTAAAGAGATTATACTGAATTTCAGTGCAGAACCTATGCCACACTGACAATAATTTTGAAAACTTTAAAGTAGTGCAAAGATGAATTAAGATTTCTCTTGGTCTCTGTTCCAGGATCCTGCCCATTGTGTACATACCATAAGATGAATATGTTTAGAAGCCTAAGAGTCAGATGAAATTTTGTTGATAAAGTTTCACTCCTTCAGTCTCTTAGGAGCCTCCTATTGCCTCATCTCTTTTCTTATCACTAGAAAAAAAATTGTGAATGTGCAGTTCAGTCCTTTTGAGACCAATATCATACATTAATTTTCAAGAAGTGCACTGTGTCATCTTCTGAGGAATATGATTCAATATGCTCTTTAGAGTAACGCATAATTTATAAAGTAGTTAATGTCTTAGACAGATGTTAGGTCAAGGATGACTTATTTCCCTTTAGAAAGTTACAGATATAGACATATTCAATAGACGTCTAAGTTTTCAGGGTCTAATGAAACACAGACACTTTTTAAGTTTTCTAGGCACATACTAAAGAAAATTTCTGCATACTGTCAAATCAATTTGCTTCTTAGGAACAAAAAGAAAATAAGAAAGTACTGGTACAATTAGCTACTAGAATATGTCATTTTATTTTTATATGAAAGATAACATTCGCCAAATGTGTTCTTAGAGGAAATGGGAGGTGAGTGAACTTCAGGGTTTGAGCATCTGGTTCCTGTTTCTATCTTTCTTATTTTGCTTTGAGTTATTTTTCTTTGGTTTATTGGGCCCAAGAACAAATTATCTAGCTTTGCAACCAAAATGAATCATCATGTGAAAACAGAGTTACCTTGAAATTTCCATGATGTTAAGTGGAAGTAGCAAGACTCCAACTACATGACCTGTTTAGTTGGAGCTGGTCTAAGTCTTTGGCCATGAAATAGGTGGACAGTAAGATTGTAATAGCAGCTGAGGTGAGTCACATGTAAGCTGGGGAGGGTATGGAAGATAAATAACCTCTTTAGTGAATAAGAATCCTCCTATTTCTATTTTAAAGCCTAGACAGAGGAAGAAACATATGATAGTTTCTGGCAAAACAGACTGCTGCTTGCTGAATGTGTATTGTATCAGTAAGTACAGATGCCCATTAATGGAACATAGTGAAATGTTTTTGGAACTATCAGACTGGATATTGGTTTTGACCTCTCCTAGAGTCTTGTGAATACAGTAAGATACTAAAACATCAAATTCCATGTTGAAAATATGAAGGCATTATATTTGTAGATATGAATTTATTTCTTAAAAAATGCCCAAATCATGTGTATCTTTTCTGTGAGAACATTTACCTTAATAGCAGGAGAGAAGTGAAACTAGGTAACACTTGCTGGCAAGTCAAATATTCAAGTGTCCCTCCGCTGTGATTGCTTCTATCAGATCCAATACTTCAAGGGCGACTGTTCATTTTCTTTCATAGAAGACAAAGCACTGATAACCCCAGCAGAAAATCTATAGTCTTTAAAATCTGTAAGCAGATGATAAGCTAAAGTGAAGCAGCCTCAAGAGTGTTATTTTGATTTGCTTTGTGATGTTTTCTGAAGCCTTAACAGTGCTATATCGTGTTGTTTAGGTGTTCATTGCTGTCACCAAAATACCTGACAAGAACAACTTAGAGGAGAAAAAGTTAGTTTGGGCTCATAGTTTCAGAGGTTCTGTCAATGATTGACTGGCTCAATTGCTCTAGGCCCAAAGTGAGGCAGAACATCATGGCAGAAGGGTGTGGAGGAGAAGCACTCTGTTCATGGAGGTAAGAAATCACAGGAAAAATGAACCCTGCCAGGTCATGTCCCGAGTGACACACTCCTCCAGCCACACCCAAACTGCCTACACCTACCACCCAGAAAGTCCATTCAAATTAGGACATCACTGACATACTTGAGAAATGAGAAATCCATACTTTCACTTATCATGAAAGGATTCATATTCAATGTTGCATAGTACACTTAAAATAATGAAAATATTTAACAGAATGGAATTCAACAATTATAAATGGTGGTGGTGAGAGATGAGTAGCCATTTCTAAAAGGTACACAAGAGACTGGTAAAAGGGCGAAATTCAGTGTTGTATGCTTCTAACACCAGCTACTTGGAGTCTGAGGCAAGTTAAAGACTATCTGGAAAAATTAGCACAATCCTGTCTCAAAAAAAAAGTAAAAAGGTCTGAGCATGTAACTCAGTTGAATCGTGCCATGGATTTAATCTCCTTTATAGAGAGGGGGAGGAAAGGAAGAAAAAGAAAATAGAAATAAAATAAATATAAATAAAAACAAAAATCACATGGAAAGAGTATACTGTGAAAGTAAACATGTAACAATTAAAAATGAGTGCATGTATAAGTTAATATGTACAGATTAAAGTGATTTAATTAGGTAACATTTATAATATACTTTTAAAAATTTTAATATTAAAATACTTTGCTAACATTTTGTTATTCTTTATCAATGCTATGATAAAAGTTTCAAGAATGTTACTATAATTAGTTAATGAATTTTTCACTCTTACGGCATTTAATTTCATATGGTATATTTGGAAGAAACAAAACATAGAAAATGTTGTTTAGTTTTGTATCCAAGAACAGAAAATAGGTTTTTGGGTTGCTCTCACCATTAGTCGGTGCAAAAATTGTTTCCTCCTTTCACAAAACATCAATGTCTCACACATGGAACACTTTCTTCCTCCAAAATGAGACAAGTCCATTCTCTCACTGAATCTCATTAAAAATCATGATCTTAAGGTGAAGCACAATGCTTCGCATCAGAAAGAAGAGTCAAATGTCAATCAAAATGGGGAGAAATGGACTCTAGAGGAAATCAAATACTTTCACAATTTCTTAAACTTCTGAAAGTAAAGCCAGAGCATGAACCTTCCAGTTTAGGACTTATATCCACATCCAAATTTTAAAAGGTAATGATACAGTTTGTAAAATCAGAACTACCTTGATCTTGTTTTTATCTTCTTTTTGAGTTTAAATAGTCTTTTTAAAGCTATTTGAAAAACATTGCCTGATTCAAAGAAATTTTTTGTTTATTTGTTTGTTTTTAAATCAGATAATGTAAGTCAGCAAATCTTTAAAATGGAGGGAATAAACAATTGGCAAAAGTGCATATTGGATTTTGCTGCAAACAATGGAAAACACTGAGGCATAATGAAAGTGAAAGCACATCTGTGCTTTTTCAACTCTACTGTATCAAACAGAGAAGACCTCTGCAACTTGGCATATAAATGTTCCTTAAAGAGTTTTGAGTCAAAATATGTATAAGTTCCCTGCTACTTTCTGTGAGCCACAATGTTAGGATAAGCAATCAGGTCTATTTCCTCTGAATTTTGGGAGTTTGTCAAGTGTAAAGATGGAACAAGTCATTTCACTGAATTTTTTTTCCATACAAGCATGAGTGAATTTTCTTCTTGACTTCAACTGTTTTAAGAAATTTTCAAAGCCTGAGTTTCAGAAACATAAAATCTAAAACATTGTCATCATTGTTATTTAAATCCTGCAACATTTAGACAATTTCAGTACTTTTATCTTTGCCTGGTTATATGTTTTTGGAAAATTCCTTTGCCTCTGTTGAGGCTCAGGCACCTTCTCTTCAAATTTGTAGACATTCAAGTATTTCAATTGCCTAAGAATTATCCAAAATATTTTCAAAGTATAGGTATTCTTCTTGATTAATTTTTTTCTACTGAACTTTTTACTTATAATTTTGTTTAGTCAAATAAGTTACCCTGCTTATAAATTTTATATAAAAAATTCTTGAAACCTTGCATCAGAAGTGTGAAATTTAATAATATTTCATGTCTCTAAACGTTATAATAAAAGAGGACGAAATTTTCCTCTTCACTGTGCTGAAGAGGAAATTAGAAGTATTAAAATATGGGCTAATGACCTCACTAGTATTTTGGCATTTAGCCAAATAATAGACAACTGATTACAAACAAACATGAAATTGCCAAACTCTATTATTTATAGTCAATATTGAGAATGTTATTAGGATAAAGAGGATCTGTAAACATCTAATTTCATAAGAGCAATCTTATCTATACACATGTAATTCAGTCTTTTCATAAAATAGTCTCCTTGAATTTTCATGTCCTCATGTAATTATTTTTTTCTGCAACGTTTGTGTTCAGCAGTGCTGCTGATTGAAGCATCTTGTTTGTATTATTGAGAAATATTACAATTTGCCAATAGAATAGAACATTGAGATAGTTAAATCATAAAGTATTGATTTCATCTATAACAGTATTATTCATTTTGAAAAAAATAATCATATATTGGTTGGTCTTTGATATTTAATAATTATTACAAATATTTCTTTATTATTTTTTAAGAAAGAGAGAATCTTTTTTGTAGATGGACACAACACAATGCCTTTATTTTTATGTGGTGCTGAGAATCGAACCCGGGTCCTGCCCATGCTAGGTGAGCGCTCTACCACTGAGCCACAATCCCAGCCCCTATTACAAATATTTCATTATCAAATTTTCACAATTTGATTTAAAATTGATCAGAAGTATTTGATGTCAGCTCATTTTTAGTGACCCTAGAAGACATAGGACTTAGTCCCTTTCAGATTTCACCCATTACATAGTGACTTTTTGTTCAATAGTTGAAAAATGTGCCTTTACTGGTTCTGAAATGATTCTGTATAAATCCAACTCAGCACTGATTGTGAAACAAATTTGAGGTGATGTTTTCATCAGTGACATCACAACGCTTGCAAGTCAAATCTCAAAGAACATTTGAGTGATCAGAAATTGCGATTTTGGCAATCACATGATGGTATTTTGAGAGAGAAAATGATGAAAGAATTGTTTTCCCCATTCCCTTATGAAAACTCCTTGTAAATTTAACTGTGTAATTCTGCTTAGTGTGGCTGACAAAATTTTTTGTATATATTGGAATATTATTTTGCATTATAAAAAATATTTAATACAACTGTTGTCTGCTTAAATGCTGCAATGCCATTTTCTTCCCTTCTTATGGACTATCAAATTACATGCCCCCCCCCATCCCCAGGCTCTTTAAATAAACCAGGATAATACCTAAATATATATTTATTTAATAAATGGTTTTATGTTTTGATTTGAGGGTTATTCAATCTGGCTATATCTCACTCAGAGTTCTTTAAAACATTCAGTTGTCACAATTGTATTGCTTATAGGTAATAGCAAATGACAGAATACACATTCTTCTGTAGTTTGAATCTGAAATGTTCTCTATGTGTTGAGGTCAATGTGTTAAGGGCTTGGTCCCCAGCCTGTGGAGCTATTGGGAGGTGACCGGGAACTTTAAGAGGTGGGGCCTAGTGGGAGGTTTCAGTTCACAGTGGGTGTGCCCTTGAAGGGGATAGTGGGACTTTGGCCTCTTATCTTCCTTGTTTTTGTCTTCCTTCTTTTTATCTCAGCCATGAAATGAACATTTTTCTCCGGAATGCATTTCCAGCCATGATATACTACTTTACCACAGGCCCAGAAACAACAAAGCCAATTGGTTATGGACTGAAGTGGACTAAAATGATGAGCCAAAATAAACCTTTTCTTTTTATAAGTTGTTTATCACAGATATTTGTCATAATAAGAGAAAGCTTACACAGATGCTGTCTCTTACTTTTCATCCATTAGCACATTAATTTGAATTATCCAATCTCTTCTTAGAATGCAGAAGGAATATGACTTAAGTTCAGTTTGAGTTTATGTAAAGGAAGGGATTCCAAAACTCAGGTAGCAATACTGACAGTAAGAAAGCTTAAAAGAATTTCATAGTTCTGAAGAGCCTGGGAAATTAGTAACTTATATGACATGGGTAAATATATAACAAATGAGAGTCAGAGAAGCACTGAGGAAAAATATCCTGCTGTATGCTTTTATTCAGTATTCTTGTATTTAATATTATGTGTCCACAAGAGGTCTAAGTGTAAGAAACTAGTAAAACTATATGTATCCAGGAAGGACCAAGTAGAATGATACTGCACAGTCATTGTGGCTTGATAGAGAAAGTTGAAACTAAATATCAAAAAAATTCAATGTGGGACAGCTGGGGTTATGGCTCAGTGGTAGAGTGCTCACCTTGCACGAGCAAGGCCCTGGGTTGGATCCTCAGCACCACATAAAAATAAATAAATAAAATAAAAAGTTATTTTCAAAATTCCATGTGGGAAAAAATAGCTATAGAAGATTTTCCTAAGTTAATGAATCAATGCATTTAATGATTGTCTTCTAAATCTTCTAGCAACAAAATTGTCACAGAACACTTCCAACCCTATCATTCCACTACATGAATAACTATTTTAGCAGATATTGCAGTACATACGAGTCTAGATCTCTATATGGATGAGGTATTATTAAACTTTAGGATGTTTGCTTAGGAGCAAAGAATTAATGGCAGAACTAGCCTGGGCAGAATTACTAAGTAGATGGATTTAATACTTATTCTAATGCCAGAAATTCTATAGAACAAAGAGTGTTCAGTAAAACCTGCTGACCTTGGCACTCAACTAAAAGGAAGCCAGAGATGTATTTTGAAATATAAATACTTATTGAGAATGTTATTGGTACCCAATTTACATCACATTTTATGTTTGAAATACCTGGTGCTTTGAATGTCACTTGCTATCAGCACACAGCTGTCCCTTCTCTCATTGTCATTTTCTCTCCCTATCCTTAGCCCAGGGATTGACTGGGCCAGGGGAGTAAATCTGGTCCTAATTTGAGTACAACTTTCTCTCTGAAGCTTTCCCCATAGGATCAGTATGCACTTGTCCCACGGGTGTCCATATTTTTACAAAGCTTTATTTCCCCTTTTCTACCATGCTTCCTTCATGTTTCTTATCCTAAAATAAATCACATGTTTAAGAACCCACCTCAAATTCTGCTTCTGAGAAAACAGATATAAGGCAATAATCTTCATTAGTTGCCTATGTCTCATGAATTTAAAGTTTCTGTTGCTCTTGTAGGGAAGTGTAAACTTCCCTCTGAATGCTCAGTAATTGAGTCTGCAGGAATAAACTGACAATAGACAGATTAAGAGGATAAAACCATAACAAAATTTTTTAAAGTGCACAAACCCTACAAAAATATAAGAACTCTAAGAGATGCCATGTGGTTGAGGATTTGATATGAACTTCTAGGAGAGAGGGAAATGGTGGGATGGTGGTGGCAATTTTTGTGGAGCAGTGAATCATTTTTTTTTTTTTTTTCTGTTGTAACTATTTATTTATTTTTTTTTTTTTTTAATTTTTTATTGTTGGCTGTTCAAAACATTACATAGTTCTTGATATATCATATTTCACAATTTGATTCAAGTGGGTTATGAGCTCCCATTTTTACCCCATATACAGATTGCAGAATCACGTCAGTTACACATCCATTGATTTACATATTGCCATACTAGTGTCTGTTGTATTCTGCTGTCTTTCCTATCCTCTACTATCCCCCCTCCCCTCCCCTCCCCTCCCCTCCCCTCTTCTCTCTCTGCCCCCTTTACTGACATTCGTTTGTCCCCCTTGTATTATTTTTCCCCTTCCCCTCACTTCCTCTTGTATGTACTTTTGTATACCTCTGAGGGTCTCCTTCCATTTCCATGCATTTTCCCTTCTCTCTCCCTTTCCCTCCCACCTCTCATCCCTGTTTAATGTTAATCTTCTTCTCATGCTCTTCGACCCTACTCTGTTCTTAGCTACTCTCCTTATATCAAAGAAGACATTAGACATTTGTTTTTTAGGGATTGGCTAGCTTCACTTAGCATAATCTGCTCTAATGCCATCCATTTCCCTGTAAATTCTATGATTTTGTCATTTTTTAATGCAGAGTAATACTCCATTGTGTATAAATGCCACATTTTTTTTATCCATTCATCCATTGAAGGGCATCTAGGTTGGTTCCACAGTCTAGCTATTGTGAATTGTGCTGCTATGAACATCGATGTAGCAGTGTCCCTGTAGCATGCTCTTTTTAGGTCTTTAGGGAATAGACCGAGAAGGGGAATAGCTGGGTCAAATGGTGGCTCCATTCCCAGCTTTCCAAGAAATCTCCATACTGCTTTCCAAATTGGCTGCACCAATTTGCAGTCCCACCAGCAATGTACAAGTGTACCCTTTTCCCCACATCCTCGCCAGCACTTGTTGTTGTTTGACTTCATAATGGCTGCCAATCTAACTGGAGTGAGATGGTATCTTAGGGTGGTTTTGATTTGCATTTCTCTGACTGCTAGAGATGGTGAGCATTTTTTCATGTACTTGTTGATTGACTGTATGTCCTCCTCTGAGAAGTGTCTGTTCAGGTCCTTGGCCCATTTGTTGATTGGGTTGTTTGTTCTCTTATTGTCTAATTTTTTGAGCTCTTTGTATACTCTGGATATTAGGGCTCTATCTGAGGTGTGAGGAGTAAAGATTTGTTCCCAGGATGTAGGCTCTCTATTTACCTCTCTTATTGTATCTTTTGCTGAGAAAAAACTTTTTAGTTTGAGTAAGTCCCATTTGTTGATTCTAGTTATTAACTTTTGTGCTATGGGTGTCCTATTGAGGAATTTGGAGCCCGACCCCACCGACTGTAGATCGTAGCCAACTTTCTCTTCTATCAGACGGCGCGTCTCTGATTTGATATCAAGCTCCTTGATCCATTTTGAATTAACTTTTGTGCATGGCGAGAGAAAGGGATTCAGTTTCATTTTGTTGCATATGGATTTCCAGTTTTCCCAGCACCATTTGTTGAAGATGCTATCCTTCCTCCATTGCATGCTTTTAGACCCTTTATCAAATATAAGATAGTTGTAGTTTTGTGGATTGGTGTCTGTGTCCTCTATTCTGTACCATTGGTCCACCCGCCTGTTTTGGTACCAGTACCATGCTGTTTTTGTTACTATTGCTCTGTAATATAGTTTGAAGTCTGGTATCGCTATACCGCCTGATTCACACTTCCTGCTTAGCATTGTTTTTGCTATTCTGGGTCTTTTATTTTTCCATATGAATTTCATGATTGCTTTCTCTATTTCTACAAGAAATGCCGTTGGGATTTTGATTGGCATTGCATTAAACCTATAGAGAACTTTTGGTAATATCGCCATTTTGATGATGTTAGTTCTGCCTATCCATGAACAGGGTATATTTTTCCATCTTCTAAGATCTTCTTCTATTTCTCTCTTTAGGGTTCTGTAGTTTTCATTGTATAAGTCTTTCACCTCTTTTGTTAGGTTGATTCCCAAGTATTTTATTTTTTTTGAAGATATTGTGAATGGAGTGGTTGTCCTCATTTCCATTTCAGAGGATTTGTCGCTGATATACAGGAATGCCTTTGATTTATGCGTGTTGATTTTATATCCTGCCACTTTGCTGAATTCATTTATTAGCTCTAATAGTTTCTTTGTAGACCCTTTTGGGTCTGCTAGGTATAGAATCATGTCATCTGCAAATAGTGATAATTTAAGTTCTTCTTTTCCTATTTTGATGCCTTTAATTTCTTTCGTCTGTCTAATTGCTCTGGCCAGTGTTTCGAGAACTATGTTGAACAGAAGTGGTGAGAGAGGGCATCCCTGTCTTGTTCCAGATTTTAGAGGGAATGCCTTCAATTTTTCTCCATTCAGAATGATGCTAGCCTGAGGCTTAGCATAGATTGCTTTTACAATATTGAGGTATGTTCCTGTTATCCCTAGTTTTTCTAGAGTTTTGAACATAAAGGGATGCTGTACTTTGTCGAATGCTTTTTCCGCATCTATCGAGATGATCATATGGTTCTTATTTTTAAGTCTATTGATGTGGTGAATAACATTTATTGATTTCCTTATATTGAACCAGCCTTGCATCCCAGGGATGAATCCTACTTGATCATGGTGCACAATTTTTTTGATGTGCCTTTGTATCCGAGTGGCCAGAATTTTATTGAGGATTTTTGCATCTAGGTTCATTAGAGATATTGGTCTGTAGTTTTCTTTCTTTGAAGTATCTTTGTCTGGTTTAGGTATCAGGGTGATGTTGGCCTCGTAGAATGAATTTGGAAGTTCTCCCTCTTTTTCTATTTCCCGAAGTAGCTTGAAAAGTATTGGTATTAGTTCCTCTTTAAAGGTTTTGTAAAACTCTGCTGTATACCCATCCGGTCCTGGGCTTTTCTTAGTTGGTAGTCTTTTGATGGTTTCTTCTATTTCCTCAATTGATATTGGTCTGTTTAGGTTGTCTATATCCTCCTGACTCAATCTGGGCAGATCATATGACTTAAGAAATTTATCTATGCCTTCACTATCTTCTAATTTATTGGAGTATAAGGATTCAAAATAATTTTTGATTATCTTCTGTATTTCTGAAGTGTCTGTTGTGATATTGCCTCTTTCATCCCGTATGTTAGTGATTTGAGTTCTCTCTCTTCTTCTCTTCGCTAGCATGGCTAAGGGTCTGTCGATTTTGTTTATTTTTTCAAAGAACCAACTTTTAGTTTTGTCAATTTTTTCAATTGTTTCTTTTGTTTCGATTTCATTGATTTCAGCTCTGATTTTAATTATTTCTTGCCTTCTACTTCTTTTGCTGTTGTTTTGCTCTTCTTTTTCTAGGATTTTGAGATGAAGTATGAGATCATTTATTTGTTGGTTTTTTCTTTTTTTAAGGAATGAACTCCAAGCAATGAATTTTCCTCTTAGAACTGCTTTCAATGTGTCCCATAGATTCCGATATGTTGTGTCTGTGTTTTCATTAATCTCTAAGAATTTTTTAATTTCCTCCTTGATGTCTTCTATAACCCATTGATCATTCAGTAACCTATTGTTCATTCTCCAAGTGATATATTCTTTTTCCTTCCTTCTTTTATCGTTGATTTTCAGTTCCATTCCATTATGATCAGATAGGATGCATGGTATTATCTCTACTCCTTTGTATTGTCTAAGAGTTTCCCTGTGACATAATATATGATCTATTTTTGAGAAGGATCCATGTGCTGCTGAGAAAAAAGTGTAACTGTTTGATGTTGGGTGGTATATTCTATATATGTCAATTAAATCTAGGTTATTAATTGTGTTATTGAGTTCTATAGTTTCCTTATTCAACTTTTGTTTGGAAGATCTGTCCAGTGGTGAGAGAGGTGTGTTGAAGTCTCCCATGATTATTGTATGGTGGTCTATTAGACTCTTGAACTTGAGAAGAGTTTGTTTGATGAACATAGCTGCACCATTGTTTGGGGCATATATATTTATGATTGTTATGTCTTGTTGGTGTATGGTTCCCTTGAGCAGTATGTAGTGTCCCTCTTTATCCCTTTTGATTAACTTTGGCTTAAAATCTATTTTATTTGATATGAGTATGGATACTCCTGCTTGTTTCCGAAGTCCATATGAGTGATATGATTTTTCCCAACCTTTCACCTTCAGCCTATGTATGTCTTTTCCTATCAAATGCGTCTCCTGTAGGCAGCATATTGTTGGGTCTTGTTTTGTGATCCATTCTACTAGCCTGTGTCTCTTAATTGGTGAGTTTAAGCCATTAACATTTAGGGTTATTATTGAGATATGGGTTGTTCTTCCAGCCATATTTGTTTATTTATGTTACTAAACATGGTTTGTTTTCCACTTTGATTATTTTCCCCCCTTTAGTGTCCTACCTCCCACTGTTGGTTTTCATTGTTATTTTCCATTTCCTCTTCCTGTAATGTTTTGCCAAGGATGTTTTGAAGAGATGGTTTTCTAGCTGCAAATTCTTTTAACTTTTGTTTATCGTGGAAGGTTTTAATTTCATCTTCCATCCTGAAGCTTAATTTCGCTGGAAACACAATTCTTGGTTGGAACCCATTTTCTTTCAGTGTTTGAAATATGTTATTCCAGGATCTTCTAGCTTTCAGAGTCTGTGTTGAAAGATCAGCTGTTATCCTGATTGGCTTACCCCTAAATGTGATCTGCTTCCTTTCTCTTGTAGCTTTTAAAATTCTCTCCTTGTTCTGTATGTTGGGCATCTTCATTATAATGTGTCTAGGTGTGGGTCTCTTATGATTTTGCACATTCGGCGTCCTGTAGGCTTCTAGGATTTGGGGTTCTGTCTCATTCTTCAAATCTGGGAAGTTTTCTCGAATTATTTCATTGAATAGATTGCTCATTCCTTTGGTTTGAAACTCTGTTCCTTCCTGTATCCCAATGACTCTTAAATTTGGTCTCTTGATGTTATCCCATATTTCTTGGATGTTCTGCTCATGGTTTCTTAACAGTCTTGCTGAGCTGTCTATGTTCTTTTCAAGTTGATATACTTTATCTTCATTGTCTGATGTTCTGTCTTCTAAGTGTTCTACTCTGCTGGTAGTATTCTCAATTGAGTTTTTAAGTTGGCTTATTGCTTCCTGCATTTCTAGGATTTCTGTTTGTTTGTTTTTTATAACCTCTATTTCCCTGTATAGTTGATCTTTTGCTTCTTGGATTTGTTTATGTAATTCATTGTTGAAGTGATCTTTCATTGTCTGATTTTGCTGTCTGATGTCTTCCTTGAGACTCCAGATCATCTGAAGCATGTATATCCTGAATTCTTTATCTGACATTCCATCAGCTGCAGCTATTACCTCTTCTAAAGTTGAGTTGACCTGCAATGCTTGTGGTCCTTTCTTTCCTTGTCTCTTCATACTGTTCGCGTTCCTTTCTTCTTGGTGAAACTGTTGTGCTATTGAATTTTCCCCCTATATATTTATATTGGTCTTGTATAGTTGCAAAGTCTCCCTCGCAGGCACGGGCGGCGGCTCTGCCCCTCCGCCAATTGGGGCAATGTGCCTACCACGCCGGCAGGCCGCTGGGCCTGCTCTGCCAGTCGGTAGCAGGTCCGCCGTCCTTGCAGGCGCGGGCGGCGGCTCTGTCCCTCTGCGGGCCGCTAGGCTTGTTCTGTCGGTGGTCGCAGTTCTGCCTACTTTGCAGGCGCAGGCAGCGGCACTGCCCCTCTGCAGGCCTCTGGGGCTGTACTGCCAGTGGGTCGCAGGTCCGCCTACTTTGCAGGCGTGTGGGGGGGGGCGGCTCTACCCTTCCTCAGACCACTGGGCCTGTTCTGTCTCTCGGTTGCAGGTCTGACCTGTTCTGATGGTGGTCTCAGTTCCGACTACCTTGCAGGCGCGGGGGGGAGGGGGCGGCTCTGCCTCCCAGCAGGCCGCTGCTCCTCTTCTGCCGGTGGGTCGCAGGCCCGCCTACCTTGCAGGAGTGATTGGAAGCTCTGTCCCGCCGCGAGCCACTGGGCCTTTTCTGTCGGTGGTCACCCTTCCCCTACCTGGCAGGCGAGGGGGGTGGGGGGCGGCTCTGCCCCTCAGCAGGCCGCTGGGCCTGCTCTGTGTTTGGTCCCAGTTCCCTCTACTATGCCGGCGCAGGGGGAGGGGGCGGCTCAGCCTCTCAGCAGGCGGCTGCTCCTCTTCTGCCAGTGGGTCGCAGGCCCGCCTACCTTGCAGGAGTGATTGGAAGCTCTGTCCCGCCGCGAGCCACTGGGCCTTTTCTGTCGGTGGTCACCCTTCCCCTACCTGGCAGGCGAGGGGGGTGGGGGGCGGCTCTGCCCCTCAGCAGGCCGCTGGGCCTGCTCTGTGTTTGGTCCCAGTTCCCTCTACTATGCCGGCGCAGGGGGAGGGGGCGGCTCAGCCTCTCAGCAGGCGGCTGCTCCTCTTCTGCCAGTGGGTCGCAGGCCCGCCTACCTTGCAGGAGTGATTGGAAGCTCTGTCCCGCCCTGGGCCACTGGGCCTTTTCTGTCGGTGGTCACCCTTCCCCTACCTGGCAGGCGAGGGGGGTGGGGGGCGGCTCTGCCCCTCAGCAGGCCGCTGGGCCTGCTCTGTCTTTGGTCCCAGTTCCCTCTACTATGCCGGCGCAGGGGGAGGGGGCGGCTCAACCTCTCAGCAGGCGACTGCTCCTCTTCTGCCGGTGGGTCGCAGGCCCGCCTACCTTGCAGGAGTGATTGGAAGCTCTGTCCCTCCCTGGGCCACTGGGCCTTTTCTGTCGGTGGTCACCCTTCCCCTACCTGGCAGGCGAGGGGGGTGGGGGGCGGCTCTGCCCCTCAGCAGGCCGCTGGGCCTGCTCTGTCTTTGGTCCCAGTTCCCTCTACTATGCCGGCGCAGGGGGAGGGGGCGGCTCAGCCTCTCAGCAGGC
Source organism: Marmota flaviventris (assembly GCF_047511675.1). Classification (NCBI taxonomy): domain Eukaryota; kingdom Metazoa; phylum Chordata; class Mammalia; order Rodentia; family Sciuridae; genus Marmota; species Marmota flaviventris. The sequence continues at coordinate 39,425,854 of NC_092509.1, forward strand.
GACTGCTCCTCTTCTGCAGGTGGGTCGCAGGCCCGCCTACCTTGCAGGAGTGATTGGAAGCTCTGTCCCGCCCTGGGCCACTGGGCCTTTTCTGTCGGTGGTCACCCTTCCCCTACCTGGCAGGCGAGGGGGGTGGGGGGCGGCTCTGCCCCTCAGCAGGCTGCTGGGCCTGCTCTGTCTTTGGTCCCAGTTCCCTCTACTATGCCGGCGCAGGGGGAGGGGGCGGCTCAACCTCTCAGCAGGCGACTGCTCCTCTTCTGCCGGTGGGTCGCAGGCCCGCCTACCTTGCAGGAGTGATTGGAAGCTCTGTCCCGCCCTGGGCCACTGGGCCTTTTCTGTCGGTGGTCACCCTTCCCCTACCTGGCAGGCGAGGGGGGTGGGGGGCGGCTCTGCCCCTCAGCAGGCCGCTGGGCCTGCTCTGTCTTTGGTCCCAGTTCCCTCTACTATGCCGGCGCAGGGGGAGGGGGCGGCTCAACCTCTCAGCAGGCGACTGCTCCTCTTCTGCCGGTGGGTCGCAGGCCCGCCTACCTTGCAGGAGTGATTGGAAGCTCTGTCCCGCCCTGGGCCACTGGGCCTTTTCTGTCGGTGGTCACCCTTCCCCTACCTGGCAGGCGAGGGGGGTGGGGGGCGGCTCTGCCCCTCAGCAGGCCGCTGGGCCTGCTCTGTCTTTGGTCCCAGTTCCCTCTACTATGCCGGCGCAGGGGGAGGGGGCGGCTCAGCCTCTCAGCAGGCGACTGCTCCTCTTCTGCAGGTGGGTCGCAGGCCCGCCTACCTTGCAGGAGTGATTGGAAGCTCTGTCCCGCCCTGGGCCACTGGGCCTTTTCTGTCGGTGGTCACCCTTCCCCTACCTGGCAGGCGAGGGGGGTGGGGGGCGGCTCTGCCCCTCAGCAGGCTGCTGGGCCTGCTCTGTCTTTGGTCCCAGTTCCCTCTACTATGCCGGCGCAGGGGGAGGGGGCGGCTCAACCTCTCAGCAGGCGACTGCTCCTCTTCTGCCGGTGGGTCGCAGGCCCGCCTACCTTGCAGGAGTGATTGGAAGCTCTGTCCCGCCCTGGGCCACTGGGCCTTTTCTGTCGGTGGTCACCCTTCCCCTACCTGGCAGGCGAGGGGGGTGGGGGGCGGCTCTGCCCCTCAGCAGGCCGCTGGGCCTGCTCTGTCTTTGGTCCCAGTTCCCTCTACTATGCCGGCGCAGGGGGAGGGGGCGGCTCAACCTCTCAGCAGGCGACTGCTCCTCTTCTGCCGGTGGGTCGCAGGCCCGCCTACCTTGCAGGAGTGATTGGAAGCTCTGTCCCGCCCTGGGCCACTGGGCCTTTTCTGTCGGTGGTCACCCTTCCCCTACCTGGCAGGCGAGGGGGGTGGGGGGCGGCTCTGCCCCTCAGCAGGCTGCTGGGCCTGCTCTGTCTTTGGTCCCAGTTCCCTCTACTATGCCGGCGCAGGGGGAGGGGGCGGCTCAGCCTCTCAGCAGGCGACTGCTCCTCTTCTGCAGGTGGGTCGCAGGCCCGCCTACCTTGCAGGAGTGATTGGAAGCTCTGTCCCGCCCTGGGCCACTGGGCCTTTTCTGTCGGTGGTCACCCTTCACCTACCTGGCAGGCGAGGGGGGTGGGGGGCGGCTCTGCCCCTCAGCAGGCCGCTGGGCCTGCTCTGTCTTTGGTCCCAGTTCCCTCTACTATGCCGGCGCAGGGGGAGGGGGCGGCTCAGCCTCTCAGCAGGCGACTGCTCCTCTTCTGCAGGTGGGTCGCAGGCCCGCCTACCTTGCAGGAGTGATTGGAAGCTCTGTCCCGCCCTGGGCCACTGGGCCTTTTCTGTCGGTGGTCACCCTTCCCCTACCTGGCAGGCGAGGGGGGTGGGGGGCGGCTCTGCCCCTCAGCAGGCCGCTGGGCCTGCTCTGTCTTTGGTCCCAGTTCCCTCTACTATATATCGCAGTGAATCATTTTTAAGGGAGAAAGTGAGTTGGAGGATAGACAATAGCCTGAGACTAAATTCCTCAGAACTCTAGGTGTGATGCTTAGTTTTCATTTCCCCATTAATGAAATTTCAGCATGAGGACTAGGGCAATATGTATTCTTTGGTAGATCTGTTTTAAATAGATGAGGAAAGTTTGGAGAAAGCCCTTCCATTTATCAATTGTTCCTCAGGTGCTATCAGTTTGAAGCATATTCGGGGCTATCATTTTCTGAGCTTCAAAAGTTTTACAGGAAGATTTAGTAAATATTGATCACCTACTAAATGTGCAGTGTGTTGCATATATTATCTATTTTAATCCTCAAAGTGGTAGTGTTATGTAGATATTGTTAACTCATTTTACAAAGAGTGTTTCTGAAAGTTTGAATAAATTTAATCAAGTCACTCATTTAAAAGTAATGGAACTGAAATTAAGCCCAGGGTTATCTGAACTAAAAGTTTGTAGACATCAGAATTGTCAAGCCATAAGGCTAACCATGATTTCAATGTGTTATGAGATATTCTTATTTTATATAGACACAAGTTTGAATAAGCATATAAACCGTGGAAATATTTTTCATCCATTTTGGTTTCAAATACATGCCATTGATAGAACAGATGATAATGACAATTAATGACTGTGTTCAGCACTAGTTCTCAAACTCAAATATTGTACTTATTTCCTATTGCTGCTTTACAAGTATCACAAACCTAGAAGCGTAACACAACATAAATGTTTACTTTTACAGCTTCTGAAAATGAGAAGTATGAATACAGTGTGGCTTGGCTAGTTCTATTTTGCGTCTCATAAGACTGAAATCACGGTGTCAGTAGGATTTATTTCTTTCCTGAAAGCTTTTGGGTAAAATGTACCTGTAAATTTAATCACCTTGATGGAAGAATTCAGTTCTGTTTTGTTTTAGGAGTGAGGGCCCATTTCCTTATAAGCAGTCACCTGCAGGGCCACCCAAGCTACTACAGAGATCTATTTAGTCCTTGCATGTGGCCCTTGCATTCTCAAATCAGTATCAGAACTTCAAATACTCTTCTGCTTGGAATCTCTCTGCATTCTCATATATAGCTCTCTGAGTGCAGCCAGGAAATATTGTCTGTAGTTAAGGGCCATGTGATTAAATCAGGTTTACACAGATAATCCGGGTCCATACCCTTGGTTACATATGCAAAGTCCCCTTTTTTATGTAATGTAACATATTCACCTGCTCCAGTGATTTGGATGTAAACATCTGTTTTAATGGGATGAAGATACTAAGCTTTGTTAAAAGAAATTGTTAGGTCCCACAAGCAGAGTTTCTGATCTAATAGGTCTTGGGGGGTGGGCAAGAATTTGATATTGAACAGATTTCCAGGTGGTGCTGCTGCTGCTCTCAAAATCACATTTTGAAAACCACTGATATATGATTTTCTAAACTTGGCAAAAATTATCAATATGATGATTAGTATAGATGTGTTTATATTTGAAAATGTAGGTTTAGAAATGCTGGCTTATTTTTCTTATTTTTGACGTTGATTTTTTAACCCTGAGAATGCAATTTCCAAATAAGATATGTATATATAGTATAACAGTTATTCTCTATTTAGTTTTGTCATCGTCATTTAAGGAAAACCTGAATGAATTTTAAACAGAGATACTTCAAATGCTTATCTATTATGAGCTATGAAATTCTAATAGAGTGAGTTGAATTTTAGAAATTTATGATGATATCAATGTAATAAAAAGTCAGATTCAATGCATGGTCCTCTATTGTTCTTTGAGATACATTTGGATCAGCGACCACATAGAGGGCATTACTTTTAAAGTAAGGAAGCTGCCATAGACAAGATGAACTATAATAGCTCCACAGGAGGTGGTATCATGGCCATGCCAATGAGACATACAATAAAATTCTGTGGCTTATTGTGTCAGTGAACTAGAGTGAGTGGATTATTCACATATCTAAAGCCTTTGAAATGATATATGTTCTTTTCCCATTTTAAATCAAGGAGGAAAAGAAATCACCAAAATAGCACATTATTGTAGATTAAATTGCTCTTGAAATAAGTTATCCATCATCTAAATCACTTATGTGTCTGAAGAAGAAGAATATGGGCTACTTTTGTTTTTTATTTGAAAGATGAAAGGTGTGAGCTAAGTGTGCTATGAACATTCTTAGGCTTATGAGTTTAATATTGTGAAGAACAATTACAATGTTTTTTTATCTAATACCCCCTCAGGCCATTGTCAAAAATAGATACTGGGTTAGGTGGGACACTGGTCTTACCTCTCTGGTACACTGCTATTCAGGAAAGTGTGTAGAAAGTAGTACAAAAACTGATGGAAGTTTTCATTAAAAAAAAACTTAAACAACTGATAAATACACTTATATACATGACCCCTTGAAATATAGTAATCTTGTGAGAAAGCCAGCAATCCCATGCCCCAAACAAATCTCTCTTTGCTAAAATTTCAGACAGATTTCTAAGGTACTTGCTGTTTCACTAACCACAGCTATTCAATGAAAAATATTCCAAACAGTTGTAGCACTCAGTGTCTTCCATCCTTATTAATATTTGCCATAATCACAATAGTGAAAGACCATTGATAGCAACCTCAGACCTTCCTCTTACAGTTATAGGAAGCCTTTCTTGATCAACCTCAGGTCCTGTAATACTTGTTTACAACATTGTCAATGTTGCTCATACAGAGAGGCAATACTACAAGCCACAAGTCCCAGCATCTTGTTCCAGCTATTGTGCTTGGTGACATCAACATGTGGTTAATGGGATTTTTAATTAATTAACTCCAACACCTATTATGTGCCACTTATCCTTATTATTGCCAGGGACAAAAGAATATAAAGATGTGGCACTGAGTTTCAAGGGCCATGGCTAGCCTAAATAAAGTTATGAAAAGCAAATATTTATCTCTGGGGTTGTAAATCTAATGGAGATACATATTAAGAACGATGAAAGCAAATAAGGATGAGAATGTGTATTTTTTTTCCTTAGACCAATTTAAGGAAGGGAATGCAGAGAAAAATGAAAGACCGTTTAATTTAAACATAAGGTATTTCACACTGTATTTTTATAGTTATTAATATATGATATAAATAGGCTTATTAGTGTTTTGCATTTGTAACATGATTAATATTGATTTTCCAAATGTATTTTTAAATGTCTTCTCTGCTTCCATTGTAGTATTTCTGTAACTTCTCTAAAAAAAATCTGAAGGAAAAATTACATAAGGTTAGGGTTAGGAATACATATATACCTAAAATTTCCCTCAAATGGTGATTTCTCTGGTATAACATTTATTTATTTTATGTCAAGTATGGGATCAAACTGTTTCAAGTTACGTCACTTTGGATATATATCATACATTTGCTTGTATATTAATTTTCCTTTTACAAATATTATAAGGAACTTCTCAAAGGTCATACTACTAAAAACTTTATATTTTAGTTAAAAAATTATTACTATAGGTTTATAGTAATCCTAAAATAAGGAGGGGAAAATCTCTAATTTTGTTCTTTTTCAAGATTATTTTGGCTATTCATGTTCCATACATTTTTCTTATGAATTTTTAAAAGAAGCCTACAATTATTTTTCCAAAATAAAAGACTGCTGGGATTATGACTGACATAACATAGAATCTATAGGTCAATCTCTGCACATTTTAACATTTTTAAGTCCTCCAACCGATCAACATAGTACATTTCTGCATTCATTTAATTATTTTTCAGCAACATTTGTAGTTTTCATGTATATGACTTACATATTTTTTTAAAAATATATTTTATATTTTTGATAATTTTTAATTACCTTATAAATGATCTTTGCAATTTTTTCAATTGTTAGCTGCTAAAAATTAAATACATGATCCAGTTTTATATATAAGCCTTTCTAATTTTACTTATTATTTCTTTAGATTTCCTAGATTTTTCCAGTAAACAGTCTGCTAATAAAGTACTTATTTTTTTCATCTTTATGTCTCCCTTTTTTCCTTGTCTTGCCTTATTGAAATGTCTTGTATTGAGTCTAATGTTGACTAGCAGTGATGATAGTAAACAAACTTTCTTGACTCTCAAATGTAAAAGTGGAGAAAGTATTTAAAATTAAAATTAACATTGTAGTTGAATAAATTGCATGAAAAGAGGATGGGAGACTCTACCTGGTTCAATTTCAAACAGGTATCCTTGGAAAATATTTAATTGTGACCTTAAGAAAGTAAAGAAGGAAACAGTAATAGTTTAATGGAAATGTTTTGGGCAAAGAATATATAGGAAGGGCCATAGATTCAGGTATAAGCCTGACTTTAAAAAAATATATATCTTTTTAGTTATGATATAAAACCAGGATATACCTTGACTAATCAGAAAGGCATGAAACCCAATCCTCTCTTATTCAGTCCCCTATACACCCCCTCTTCATCCCTTGCTCCCCTCCCTCCACCTATCCCTCTTCAATCCACTTACAGTTTACTTTTTTCTTTGTTTTTTGTTTCTAATTATTTTGTTTTTAATTATATGCATTAAGTTAATTATTTAGTGTCCTGTGGATATATCTGATGCCAGGACTTACCATGCCACATTAATACATGCAGATATTTTCCACTATCTTCCCTTTCCCCATCCTTTCTTCTTCCTCTTTAGTTGTGTTAATCTAGTCTACTGATCTTGCCTCTATTTTGATGAAAGCCTCTCTCCTCATTTTTTCTCTTATCTTTCTTTCCTTCTTTTTTTAAAAATTAATCTCTCCCCCTCCCCCATTTTAAATCTTCCACATATCAGAGAAACATTCAACCTTTAACTTTTGGGGACTGCAAGCCTGACATGTGTTAAACAAATGGTTAAAAAACCAGAGCAGCTGGAAGAAACAGGAAAATGAGAATATTAAGCAATAACATAAAAAATTATCTGCATTAAGAGGAATATCTTTTCACTGTGGGCTGTTTGGAGAGTCAAATGTTCAGAAAAAGGAGTCCTAGACTCTCTTTTAAGTCATTCCACTGCCAGTTCCACTGAATACATACTGTGGAGAGGTAGGAAAATTAATTGGGGGCCCACAGGAAAGTATTTTAGAAAACTGTTACAAGAGTTTCAGCAAAAGTGATGATAAAGCAGCAGGTAAGTGATCAGTTCCTGGGGAGCAGATCTCTGGTTCCTGCATTGGCACATCTTTGGCTCATCTCCAGAGTACAGAAAAGCTTCCCTATATCCCTCCTTGTTGCCTGTCTCTGCTTATCTTGTCGAATACAGCAAGATATCAATTTATTAAGTATAGTAAGCTATTAACTTAATTATGCATACCACAGAACTGAACACAGGGGACTCTATGAATAGATGTAATTAGTAGCTATTTGGGCCATTGTGCTATGCCTCAGAAATAGAAATAAATCTCCCCATGATTACAAAAACATACACAAAATTAAAAGGATATAAATTAACTCACATTTACCTACTACACAAACTCAACAATTATTACTTTATGATTATTATTATGATCCTGCTTCATTAATCCTCACCCACCCCTGACACAGTCTATTCAAAAATACACAGTATTATTTTTTTTCTTAATATTTTCAAATAATTTTAAATTTGTAGGCAAAGTTGCAGTGTGTTAATTCCTATTACTTGCTGAAGTCTTTCCTCCTTGGTGTTGCTACCACATTTTCTTTTATTTTTTCAACAAACATTTTACGGAGCTATATATCTTCGTAAAATGTTTATACACACACACACACACACGCACACACACTCACACACACACACAAACAACATGCAAACATCTCTCTAAAATCAATTTTTACTATGACAGTGAAACCAGAATTAGACAGGTAGTCAGTATAGATAAATAGGTAAATCAAGTCAGATTGGTTCAAGAAGGCCAATTTTGAGTGAGTCTGGCAAGTTGGAGACTGTCCGCTGAGGGGTTGAAATGTTAATTCCTTCTGAGCCTTCCTTCATCCTTATCAAGAACCTCCCCCTGCTCCAACCTGTCGCTAAGGTAACCTGTCCCAGCAGTTGCCCCTCCCCCCAGAGAGCTATAAAGTTGTTAATCAATGGGTCCTGGGCTGCACTATCCTGCCCTTCCCCTTTTCCCACCTTTTGGCCATCCCACCCAGCATTCCTGGGCCTAGTCAAGTACTCAGGAGGGAGAAAGATAGGGGAAGGGGACAGGAGAATACAGGAAGCCTAGGACGTATAAAAAGGGTAGAACACCTTTCTTCTTGGGATAGCAGGATACCAGCTATAACCCCCTTCTTCCTCCTGGGCGAAGTCTTGTTACCCGTTTTTAAATAAGCCCTGCTTTATATGCTTGCCTCAGTGTGCTTCTCTAATGTTCAGACTTCAACATGTGAAGAAGCAGTACTAGTGATGGATAACTGTGGGTATCAACTGTTGCCAAATCGTGATCTTCCAATTTCATTATTCACATTATGTATTTTTACATATATTTATTGACATTGTACTCTAAGGAAGAGATTTCTCTATCCTCCTCTTATTCATTCATCTATTTCATATCTGTGTAAACTCATGAACTACTATTTTATTCTATAGGCTAGAATTTGCTGTCATCATTATTTATTTTGATGCCCAAGTTGCTACAGATATGACTGATTAAAAGCCCCTTCAAGTTGGCTCCTATATCTTTTGATATATTCCCAGAATTTTTGGAGCACTAGTTTATCTTCAGACAGAATAAAGTATTCCAGGCTCATTTGACACTTTATTAGCTCAGTTCTGGAATCATGTATTTATTCCTTAGTGGAGAAAAATTTAAAAAGAGAAATTGAGATTTGGAAATGTCTTATGGCACACACATTATCAGAATTTGTATTTTAATGGATTTTATTTATTTGTTATTTTATTGTTGTTGTTTGTTTGTTTTCAGTCTTGGGGAAAGAACCTGGGGCCTAATACATGCCAAGCAAGCATTCTACAACTGAGCTACATCCCCAAGTTCACACTAATATCCCTAATCCCAAGTCAGTCCTAGAAGCTTCATGGTTTTGTTTTTTTTTTCCCTTGCAATATTAGTAATTTCCTCCTAACATAGAGCAATTGTCTCCCATTGTCTCAGTAAATGCACTTTTGCTCAGTTCCCCTATTTGTAATCAGTTCCCATTTGCCCAGGAGAACTGATCTAGGACTCTGTCACTGTGGAGTTTACCCTCCCCTGAGACATTTCTACCCTGTCAGTTACCTTACTTTCTTGGATTGCAACCTCCTGCCAGGCCACCACTCTCTTGCTTGGCTACTTTGTTCTTGGGATTCTGTGTCCAGCTCTGACACACTCCCACTGTTTTTTCCCCCATGAGGATTTGGGGATGGATTTTTAAATAAAAAGAAGAAAGATTTGCTTCTGATCTCAAATCTTTTTCCTTGGGATTCTTGTTTGGAGTGTGTTACACTCAGTTGCACTGTCCCCTAAAATATTATTATAGAATAACTATTCTGTTGGAAAGTTCTATGAAGTTCTGCTATCACTTCTTATTAAATGCTTAAAAAAACTAGCATGTATGGAGAAATTGAATTATAGTGCTATCTATGAATGAATAAAATAGGGATGGTATTCATTGCATGTCTCACAAGAAAGAGCAATTGTCTGGGAATAAACCTGAATTAATATTCCACTTAGCCACAAACTGGCAGGGATCCAGGTCATTTATAAACGTGTTTCTGTGGCATGAACTACAACCCCACAGATGTCTGTTTTTAATTAGAATTACAAGGAAATCCCACTATCTTGATGGCTATTCCATGTGACCATATGTATCCATCATACTATTTAATGACCTTTTACAGATCAAATGAGAGCACTTATAGCACAAAAAATAAAGCATATTTATATAGTAATAGAAATCGACTCATCATTATATATTGAAGAAACAGAAACTTCCTTCATAATAGTGCTTTTTATTTATATTAGACCTAGGTTTTACTTTTAAGAAAATGCATCCTGGTCTGGGGATATAGCTCAGTGGTAGACAGGCTTGCACAGTATGTGTGAGGCTCCAGGTTGGACCTTCAGCATGGCACAAAAGAGAAAGTGCATCTTTTTGTGGCTTCTAATATTCTATTGATTACGGTTATATCTTCCTCTGTTTCATAATCAAATTAAAATAATTTTAGGACTAAACTGTACAGTATCATCCAAAAAGAGCTTTTTTTTTATTCTCTGATATTACACTTTGTCAAATATTTGTGTAGAGATTTTCTCTCAAATTGAAAAAGGCGATTGTATTATCTTTTGAGAGCATTCAAAATAAAATTGAAGTTCAACTGAAGTATATGCTCACATTTTCCACTTTATAGCTTCTTACTGGTTCTGCGTGATACATTCTCATGTTCCCAGGGACTGCTCTCTCTAAATTGCAGACTAACATTTCAAGTGAACACCCAGTGAATTTGACGAATTTTCACTTTGCTTGAACACACTGGGGTGTATGAACCTACCATCCTAAGCCTTCTCTCTTGGGTTACTCCTGAATGCACATGCCCTTCTATGGTTATAATCTCTATTCTTTCCTTCCTACTTTCCTATGTGGCTGCTGAGTGATGCAGCTCCACTGACTTCTGACTTTGTCCCTGTCCCTTACCATTCTCCATGTTTCTCATGGGTGCTTCTATCTATTTACATGGCATCCAGTATCACACTTATGCTAATAAGTCACAAGTCTCTGTATCGTGTCAAAATCTCTATACTGAAGCATATATAAATATCTGAAATCTAATCAGGCATATTTAACAAGATATGAGTCCCTTTGGTATCAGAACCTGATTTATTTTTTGTATCTTCAGCACACAAAAAAGTGCACATGTAGTGGGTTTTTAATAACCCCAAATGTTACATGAACACTCAGAGCCATCTTTTCCCCCCAAATCTAGTCAATTTCGACTATTCCTTACTTTACTAAGTGGGAAGCACTATGTCCAAAAGTATAATAATTATATGGATAATGATTTACTTTTTTGACTCCATTATCATCCACACCTAATCCATGAACAGATTAACAGATCCATCATGCATATGTTTGTTTTAATATTACAGGCCCATGACTTGTCTGACCTGACTCATTTCAATAATGTATTACCTACTCTCTCTGCCTCTGTTCTAATTAACTTCAAAAATTTCTCTAAGACAGTTTCCAGAGTTTGCCTCCTTAAAAAAAATAATCTCTTAGTCCAAACCCATAGGAGGCACAATATGAAGCATGAACTTCAATAAAACTATGGACTTTGGGTGATTATGATGTGTGATTTATGTTCATCAATTGTAATAGTAGAGGATGTGGATATTGAGGCAAGATTTTCATAGTATGGCACCGTCTATGGAAAATTTCTGAATTGTACTTTTAATTTTTCTGTTGCCCTGAACTCCTCTAAAAATAAAAAGTTTAAAATGAAAGAATAAATGAAATATATTTAATAATGGGGTGTCAATACATATAGGAAAGACTGGAATGAAATTTGATAAAATGTTAATGCTGTTGCCAAGAGTGAGAATCATTATAAATTTTCATTTCCGTGTTCTATGTTTAGATTACGAATATCTATACAGCCTTACAGGTGATACACTGCCCAACTCTAGGGGGTCCCATTATTCTACCTGCACACCTTCAGTTTCTAAACCTCCTTTACTGTTCACAGTTATTACCGTGCACATGTATCATGTTTGTGTAATCAAATAAATGCAGTTTTTTAAAATATATGTTACCTCTCTTGAAACCTTTCCATGACCTCTCTGCCAAAAGAACAAAGTCTAGACTCTTTATGCTTATTAAATCAAGACCACTTGTAACTTGACTCTTCTACCTCTTGGATCTGTTCTCTAGGAGCTCTTGTTGGGTTTCTAGCCAGCCCTGCCAATTCACTTGTCTTTTTGTAGCTGTGACATACAATATTTTACCCCTGGTCTTGCTGTTTCCTTTGCTCAGAATGTTTTTCCTCCATTATGTGGAGAAAGACTGCTTCATCTTTCAAGCCTTAGCTAATATGTCTCCCCCTGGTGATCCTTTCTTGACCTCAAATCCTGTCTCCAAAGTAGCATCAAGGAAGTGCCTGTTCCCTTCTTGGGTGCCTGCCTCTATATGCTTTATAGGAGTCTATTGCAGTACCAAAATGGTTTCTCAAATATTTTTCATATTGTAGATTTCCATCCTAATAATAAGTGGTAACTTCCTTGAGATTAAATGTTAATCTGTTTTTCTATCTTTTTAATTTCAATTTTATTCACTTTACTCTGCACTTGACCTAGATAATGCTTAATAAATACATGTTGAAAGAATAAGAAAATAAACAGGGAAACACAAGATGATTTATTTTAATGGTTTTATTCTATACCTCACATTTAATATTGTATTTCATTAAAGGATCCAACAGAAAACAAAAACATGAAGATTAATTTGTGTATTTTGATTTACAATGCACCCAAGATAAACTATTTTTATGAATAAGGTATAAATTTCTGAAGACCTCATGTTTTCACAACATCAAATGAACAGTTGTTCAATAGTGATGGTGCCTATGCTGTGAACACTGCACTGAGGATTTGCAGAACTTAGCTCTCTGGGAGCAGACCTCAGAATTCAGTTCATCTATGTCTGCATCATAGCTCCATTATTTACCACCTGGGTAGTCTTAGTCCAGCTGAAGAATTTCCTCATTGTTAAATGAACATGAAATAAATATCTACCATTAACGTTGAACCGTAAAGATTAAGTTAAATTAGAAAAGCATTTATGATTATGATAAGAGTGAACATTTAATTTACTATGTTTACTATAGCTGCTATATTTACTCAGAAATATAGAGATAAATATCTTTCATATTTTCCCTTTATAAAAAGATATTATTACTTATGCTTTATTTTCCTTTAATTATATTAATCCTTGGCATTTAAGTTAAACAAATACTTTGAATCACAAATAATTTAATAAAATTCTATAAGAAAAATATTTTAATTAAACTCAAATTAATTTAGCATCTACAAATAAATTAATTCTCAAGAAAAAGATCTTCCTAAGAAAAAATTTACAACTTACCAATAAAATTAAACTTTGAAAATGATAATTCTACACTTTATAATAGAAAACAAAGCTTCCTTATATAATATGAACCTCAGAAGTAAAAAGGTTCATTAGTAATGAATTTGGTGTTTCCTTTAAAAATAGAAAAATTTCAATAGTTTTCAGAATTTCTGTTTAACAAGTATTATCCCATCCCCAACTGCACTTTTTGAGAAAATGTCTTTAATGTGATTACATGATGAGGAGCAGATTCGTGTATGCCTAGATATCCTCATTTCTAATGATCATATTGCAATGAAATAAATGTGATATGCTAACCACAGATTATTTCTCTTTTAATAATAACAGTAAATAATACAGCTATTTACTAAGAGCAATCCTCAATTTTCATGACCACTAATTAGCTTATAAATTCTTATTTATACTATAAAACACTATACAACTACCAGGAAAGTTTTTGTTTATTTAAGTATACAAATTTAAATGATCAATAACCTTCCTTATTATATTGTCCAGTTGATGGCTTCATCAAATAGTTTCTTCCTTTTGCAGATTCTTTGCATAATGTTGTTTGTTAAACCACATTTTCTGTCATTCACACTTTTAAAAACATCGCTTTCCTGGGAATGAACCACTAATTTGGCAACTATTGAAGAAATGTTCCAGTCAAATGGGAATAAGCCGAGTACTTCCCCATACAGCTCCTTCCTCCCTCTCCCTTTCCTGCCATGGTTAGTCAACCACTGCCTGAATGAGATTCCTGAGGTTTTGCAAAAGATCACATTTTTGTCCTTGAAAAGCTATTATTTTGTGAAACATTTCCCAATTTAGCTTAGGCAGAACAATGGTCTAGGGATGTGTACCACAGAGAGGTTTTGTGGATAAAAATATGTAGGGAAACTGTTTCAAATTACTTCTTACCTACAAGTACATGGAAGTTTATACAGATGCTGCTACATTACAGATTCTGAGAGGCTCTGTAGAAAAGAAACAGGTTTAGCTTTGTGAAATTTCCAAACCTTCTTTAATTAGTACTTTGTGTATCATCTATTCTTTCCCACTCTGAAAACAAGGCTCCAGAACACTTAGGAAGCCTACATTTTTGCGTTTTAACCCAACCAGGTACAGTCAGAAACCCCTGGCTGAAAAGAAATCACGATAATTAAAATGCAGAAGCTTTTGTATCTCAGAGCAATAATTCAAAGGGGAAGCCAATGGGCCTACTCTAGAAAGTAGGAATGTCTCCATTAATACATAGGCCCATTTAGAGTTAATTTGTCTATATATATATTAATAATTGTGAATGAGTTAAACTCAGCACAGAAAGTTTAGCAATGTGGTTTTTTAAAGAAGCATCTTCATAATTCATACAAGGAAAGGAAGGAAAATAAAGATATTTGTTAAATAAATGGATAAAGACTTGAACATGCATATACAGGCACTGCAAAAACAATCAGATAAACAGAAGTGTTTCTAGTTGCAAAGACAAGAAAAATAATGCTTAGGTGACCTTGTCTTGAAAATAAATTTCAGTTCTCCATTTCTGATGTTTTACCATAAATCTAAAATGAAAAGATAAGTATGTCTTTTTAATTTGAATTTCAATTTTAAATGAGCAAACAAAATTTGGAAACGATTGGTATACACCATTTCCCATTCATGTACTTCTATTAGCCATTTATAAGAGGAAAATGTATGGGATTAGGTCATAGGAAGCAGGTATCAGATATACATAGGAAGTAATTTTTTAAGGAAATAGATTGATTTTATTTACATGGTGTTCCTTTAAGTTTGAGGGACCAATAGTAATGAAAGCAATGCATTTAAAATTGCAAATCAGCTATTGTTTATATATAATGTTGACATTAAATATTGTTCACACATTTATTTTTAAAACAGAGATATTCATTATTCTAAATTAAATGTAGTTTGTAAAAAATATGTCTTTCAAAATCAATAGATTTTATATGAAAAATTATATTTGCATATCTGTAAGAATTTTAAGCCCTTGGTTTGTATACTGGGTTTTAATAAAAGACATCACAGAAGAAATGACAATTTTAATATTAGTTATGAAGATATTTTAATGTAAAATCTGCCACCTAAGCAACATAATCTCAGGAGGTTAAATGTCTAAAATATATTTTACTTAATAGGAAAATAGTTTTAAGATAGAAGAAGAAGATTGAAATTGTTATGATACTTAGATATTGCCTAATCTAGTCTTTTACTTTTCATATTTAATATTTGAATAATATTTCTTCATTCAAATAAGTCCTCATGCTTATATCATTATGTTAATATGTGATCCAGTCTCACTCATCTTTCAGGGGGAATTGGAATCTTTAATATTTGTTTTTAGCTACACCCCAGAGGATTATTTTTATTTACATAATTGCCTAGATTTTTACCTGCCCCATCTAGTGCCTACTCACCCTAAGACACAAATGGCCCCTTTAATATGAGGTGGGTGGTAAATAGCTGGAAGGAGCTCTGCATTATACTCAGGGGTGTCCAACCCTAACCAGAGGAGTTCAGTCATAACTTTCTGTGCATCAATTTCATTCTCCATCAGGTAGTAAAGCATAAGGGCAAGAGCCCTGGCTTGTAGTCAGGTAGCAAAAGTTACCTTTGCACCTAGCATCTGTGTGATCTTGGACAACTTATTTCAACTCATCAAGGAAGCCTTGGTTTTCTTATCTGAAAATGTGGACCATAGTTTATATCTCAAAGAGTTACAGAGAAAACTAAATGGATAAATATTTAGCATAAAGTATGGCACATGGGTAGTGTATCTGCACTCATTGGCTACAAAACTAGGAAATTTGATGTTTTAATTCATTATGACATTACAAGAAAATATCACAAATTGAGTAATTTGTAAAGATCATATATTTGTTTTCTCACAGTTCTAGAGGATAGGAAGTTGAACACCAGCAGTTTCTGTGTCTGGTGAGGGCTGTTTTTCTCTTTGTCCAAGATGGCACCTTGTTTCTGTGTCTTCTGGATAAGATGAATATTGCATCCTTATATGACAGAAGCAAAAGGGAATAATAGGCCTACCTAGTTCCCTCCAGCCCTTTATAAGGAGGCTTACTCCTTTCATGAGAGCTCTATTCTCATGACTTAATGACTTCCCAAAGACCCCACCTCTTAATATTTTTATTTTGGGTAAATTTCAGCATGAATTTTGGAGAGGACACAAACATTCAAACCATGACATTTGGCAAATCATGTCAGTGTTCTCTTATAGAAATAATAGTATGTTTCCAAAACCTTACAAACTATAGCATACATTTTTTATCTCATAATTTGTTCTGATCAAGTCTTGTGTTAAATAGAGGTAAATTATAGTTGGTAATACAGTCCCCATTCTTTTGGGCTAGGGTCTCCAATATTTCATTTAACATAGTCTAAATATTATTACTCCTGTGGAGTGAACATTAATCAATTATGTCATTAGCTTATAACATAATTTTCAGATTTGTTTTCATCATGACATACAATTAAAATACAATGAGACTCAGAACAATGAGGTTTAATGGAGACAGGAAAACTCCAAAGGGAAAAAGTTCAATGAACCAATGTAAGCCAAATGAAGTACATGGGGCAACAAAGGGGAAAGGACCCACAACAGTCAGAGGTACTATAAAGAGGGAATAGGGTGCCAACAAACAATGATCTCCTTTGTCATTAGCCACATAGACTAGAAAAAGCACTGAATAAAATATGATAGAAAAGGATAGCTGATTTGATATGTATCAAATTTAAAAACTTGAAGTCTTCCTATGTAATCGTTTATTTTGTATATTTTCTGTACATTTTTAACTTTTATATTTAGCTGCAACTTTATGTAACATGATATCCTGAAAGATATCATGATATCTTTCCTATGAAATCATATCATTTCATAGTGACAGTTCTTTAAATTCTACCTTGTTGAGTATTAAAATGCCTGTTGTAGTTCTAAAATAAAAAGAAAAGGATAGCTGAGTTTCAAGGGGCAGAGGCAGAAAAGGGGGAGAAAGTGTATTTCTACTTATCTCATTTTCTAGTCTAAACCATACTATTAATATTAATATTAAACTAGACAAAGATAACAACTCATTTTATAGTATTACCCTTAAAATGTTTCCTATTTGCCTTGTCTTACTTTGTCTATATAAGTGATTATATTATAAATCACCAGAAGAAGAAAAAAGTTAACCTAAAGGGATAGATTTATAGACTTGTACACCTGAAGGTGACTTTTTGTTGTTGAAGCTGGGATTGAATCTGGATCTTGGTGGATCTTTGGTAAGGTTCTTTTAAGTTTCTTTAACAGCTTGTATCTTTCAATGAAATCAGTTATAGCTTCTTATTTTTAAAAAAATAAAGTATTAGACCAATATATTTTCTACTATACAGAACCGTGTTTTGTTCCCTGAATTATTCTAGAAGACAAACCAGCTTGCGCCCTGAGAGTGACATGGTGAAATATTTATGTTGTCACTGGATTTGATTATGAAAGTGTTTTTTGCTCTTCCTGCAGGCAGGCTGTTTTGTTTGTGAATAATCCTGTGTCAGTGGCAGACCTGTGGCTTGTTTCTAGTAAGGTCACGGTTGCAGGCTGCAGCTGCATGATGCCAGTGCTATTTTCTGGGTTGTGCTTTGAATAGATTTTGTTCTGTGCAGCATTTATTAGGCAGACTAGAGTTTTTTGGTGATCTGTTCCCACTGCTCAAACTCTTGCCTCTAGCTATCTTTTAAAGATTCTACAAATCTTTTGCCTCTGGGCTCTTCATGCTTGTTTGTGACTTTCAGAAAGTTTTCCTGCAGATAATGTGTTTTCTCTGAAAATCGATAATAGTGGGTTATTAGATAATGGCATCAACTGAAAAAAAAAAAAAAACTCTTGTTAAGGTTAGAACTACATCAAAAAAGCAATGAAAAGCTAATTACTTACATCATTAAAAATACTTCTTCACTTGTACATTACTACACGTGGCTTACCTAGCTTTATATTTTAGTTATTCTTTCAAATCAAGATTATATTTCTTCCACATCCATAAAAGAAAAAAAAAGAAAAGCAGCAGCTCAATTTTATAAGTTCTTTGAAATCATATTTCCCATTTGTTTCTCTTCTTAGGTTTGAAGAATCTTGTTGCTATTTTCTGTTTCTCTGACATCTTCATCTTTGTTGTCACCTCTCTCTTTTTACTGGACTCTTCTTTGAAGATTAATCTGTTTCCTCTGGATTTTATAATCTATTTGTACTTTTTATTTACTTCTATTTCCTTACCTAAGTGTTAAATGTCACTGAAAGGTTGTTATTTAACTCAACTCCTTTATATTGGCTAATTCTAACTGTAAATTTTATTCATAATTCATCTGTTTTATTGTCTTAGCTTAGATCATTTACCTCAGTTAATATTTCATCAGGATGTTTATGTTGCACTTTGCATGTATTTGCCTGGGAGTTTTGAACCACAATTGCAACCATCTGAAAAACTTTAGTGTAATTTGTAGAACTGAAGATATGTAGTTTTATTAATTCTGATAAAACTGACAACACGAGCAAGTTTATAAGGAGATCATCAGGAGAGCTCTATTATTTTCAAATAGAAGTCCTTAAGGGTATAATAATTAATAGAATATTATCATGCCCATTGTGTAACATTTCTGTGCACAAGTGTTAATGAAATATACATAGATCACATATCTGCATTTTACTTGACATATTTCTAAGTAGTTATTTGCTTCTACATTGTTTTTTAAAATAAGCCACATTTTCCATTTTTTAGAAGTTATATTAATATGGTTTGTCTTTTCTTGAATGTCTGCAAACTGTGCAAAGCTTTTCCATTGACACACTTCTTATATTTCTAGGTCTTTTTCAGCATCTGTGGTAGAGATTGATAGCTGAGAACCTAATTTGCTCCCTGTTGTCCTGGGCCACACAGCTACATTAGGGTTTCCAGGTAAGTGGGGCCATGTGTCTGAGCTCTAGACAATGAAATGTGAGTAGAAAACATATAAGTCACTGGGCTTGTTCCTCTACAGCCAAGAGTAAGGCTTCCCTTGTAAGTTTGGGAGACAACACCCAGACTGAATTTGCAAGCTATGTTGTGAAAATGGATCTAAAATATAGAATTGGGCCCTCATTCCTTCTTCTGAGGACAGAGTTACTCAAATAAGAAAATTCTCATCAGTTACAACTGAGAAAAAAAATTGTATAGTTCTAATATACTGAGATTGGAGAATTTGTCCTTTACATCTGCTAGAAGTATTTCAAATTTTAAAAAAAAAAATCATTCAAATAGGGTTACTAGAAAAAAAACACACAATGTCTTGTTAAACATAAATTTCAAGTGAGCAATAAATAATGAACAATAATCTATTGTTTTTTGTGTGTATCCCATACAGTATTTGAAACATACTTATACTCTTATAATACTTATACTAGAAAGATTTGAGGGTACCTAAGATAAAAATTATACTATATTTTTGTTTGTTAAATCTGAAAACTATACTCCAAAATGTTATTATACAATAAGAATATTAGCATTTTGAGAACAAGGTTGTTTTTCCTTTTGTTTCACCACTAGTTTTAGACATGGGGAAAATACTCCACATTCTTATAGTTCACACAATTGTTTAGTATAAGAGGATTTTAGCCTATGGTAAAGCTTTTAATACTTTCTAGATCTCATTCACTATCAACGCGTTTCAAATATTATTTGTCAATACAGAAGAGTATGTGTTTCAAAACCTTAGCTAAATTTTTAAGATCTACTTTTCTATTTTTCTAATTCTTATCTTCTAATAATATTTTTATAGCTTTTATGTAATTTATGTACATTTATTGTACTCATCATGTTGTTGATCTATTACTTTGCTGTTAATATAGTTACATCCTGTTGTATATATGTGTGTGTGTGTGTGTGTGTGTATTTTTTTTCTTTTGGTACCAGGGGTTAAACTCAGGGGCACACAACAGGGGCACACAACTACTGAGCCACGTCCCCAGCCCTATTTTTAATTTTTTTTAGAGACAGGGTCTCACTGAGTTGCTTAGTGCCTTGCTGTTGCTGAGGCTGGCTTTGAACTCTTGATTCTCCTACTTCAGCCTCCTGAGCCTCTGGGATTACAGGTGTGCGCCACCATGACTGGCTCTAGTTTTGACAATAATATCACATTGGAAGTTAGAGTAAAATTATACTTGTCTTCTGTGACAGGCGAGAATACTGCCCATCATCAATAAATGTTGGTCACTTCAGGGGAATTCTTAAAATCCTGTGAATGGCTCATCCTTCCTACATATGCACCCATATTTTCCAGCTGAAAATTTATGTACATATGTATGTGTATATAAATGATCCCACAGTCTGAGAAAATATCATTATTTCCTCCAATTGGGAGATAATAAAAATAAGTAAATAAAGCTGATAGAAGTCAAATAACTAGTTGATGTCACTATCAGTAGCACAAAGTCAATTGTATGTTTAATAAATAAACATATCCTAAGCACGATGATGAAAATGAAGTGTTAATTTTTATTTTTTATTATTTTTGCATAATCACAGAGAAGGCAGCCTGGATCCATGAACTTTATTCAGTACAGAAGCCTCTTCAGGTCAGTGTTCTACCCAAAATCAGATTCATGATGTGTGTGTCAGAATGAATTGGAGAAAGCCCTGGCATTAAAACTAGAGGACATGTTTGCACTGTGGTTTTCATTTGGTGGTTGTGAGATTAAGGGCATATATCAATCTCTCTGAGCTTCAGTTACCCATTTTTGTGAAGCAAGAGAATGATCAATTATACAAATACTTTTACTACTTGAAATAATTTGTATCTGTCTTCTTCATTTTTCTTTGAAGCAAATTTCAGAAATATTTAGTCCTATTAAAATCTTCTTTTTGGTGGGTCTTTCATGCTTCCTCCATCTACAAACCTATTGATAATATTACTACAATCAAAGTCACAGACAGTGTAATGATAAAACAAAATTTTATTTTATTTATGTATCTTGTGGTACCAGGATCAAACTCAGGGCCTAGTGTATGCTACACAAATGCTCAACTAGTAAACATGCTCTCAGCCTGAAACAATACTTTAGACAATGGAAGTATTAAATGTCTGAAAGAAGAAAAAAAATCTTGACCCACTAAGAAAATTTTTTAATATTTTGTTATATACTTCAGAAATATTTAATAAAAAAATAAAATGAAAACATCAGTAATTATGATTGTGAAACATCAGGTTTGGTTGATTGTGAAACTTAAGGGTTGCCTCACCCTTTTGCCAGATGGCATACCCTCATGCCAGATGGTGTAGCATCAAAAATAGCCTTTACAAATTAGGAGTGGTGGTACATGCCTGTAAACCCAGAGAATGGGAGTTTGAAGTAGAAGAATTGCAAGTTCAAGGCAAGCCCCAACAACTTAGAGGCCCACAGCAACTTAACTCTGATTCTTGACTCTGTTTCAAAATTTAAAAAGTAATAATAATAAAAGGAATAGATGTATGTGGCTCAGTGGTTAAATGCCCTAGGAGTAGAATACCTGGTAAAAAAAAAAAAAAAGAAAAAAGAAAAAGCCTTTATACTGATTATACCTTACTTTCAATGTGTCTATTTGGGGCTATAATTTTGTATTTAAGCAGTCACAATACAAGTGTTTAACTTTTCCTGGCTACTATGTGGTGTGTGTGTGTGTGTGTGTGTGTGTGTGTGTGTGTGTGTGTGTGTGTGTTGGGGGGGTATGCTAGAATTGAACCAGGGTCTTCATGAATGCTAGGGACATTCTCTACCACTTAGCCAAACCCTAGCCCACTCCACATGTGCATGTATACTAGTATTTCCCTATGCTATGGTAGCCAAACAAATAAGGTCACATTGATCAAGCTTATCAGTTGATTTGTGGAGGGATTGTATAGTTCTATTTTGTAGACATTTTATATTTTAAATTTATTTACTGATAGCTCATGTGGATCCAGATGCTTTGAGCAAACAAGGATTCATTACTAGGCATTATGTAATGAAGCAGAAATCATGCTTGGTCTTCACAAACTGCTCTTGGACCCTGGACTGACACTGCCTCTGTGCCTAGGAAATCATCCACTGTCACTGAAGGAAGTTGTCAATTCCCTTTACAAGGACATCTGATCCCATTCACAAAGGAGGGTCCCTCACAGCCTAATCACTTCTTACAGATCCCATTTAATATACTATCACATTGGCAGCACCTGAATTTTATAGGGGAAACATTCAGAACATAGCAAACTCCAAGTCATGATCAGGTCCCTAAGAAAGGAAAAAAATCTGAGAAACATAATATTAATATTTTAGGCACATGACATTACATTAGACCAGGGTTTCATAACTTCAATACTGTGAATATTTGGGGCCAGATTATTTTCTGTTGTGAAAAATGTGCTATGGATTGTAGGGTGATTAGCCTATACCTTCTGTGTCTGTATTCCCCTTCCCATTGTGACAATCAAAAATGTCTCTACATATTGTCAAATACCTACTGAGGGATAAAAATCTTCCCAATTGAAAAGCACTGCATAAATAGTGCTTCACATTCTTCAGGTGACAAGAAATTAGATAATTTTAAAAACAATTTTAAAACAATAAAATAGGATGAATAAACTATTAAAATACATAGTATGCTATAATAATATGAGTCTACATACCATATATAAGTATAG